>NC_136071.1:821812684-822415411 GCF_964261635.1 Lissotriton helveticus
ATATAGTTTAAGAGTCCTTATTCTTGTAAATCACAAATTCAGAATTTAAAATAATAACAAGAAATGTTTTCTACCCAAATGAACCCTTTTGGCAAGATTAGGACGATGAAAGGCTGGGTAAAAAAGCAGATAGCTCTAACATAATACTTGCAGTTTACACCAACTGTTTGATGACAGTTAATAGCTCAATTCTTAGCAGCAGTCATTTTAACCCACCACTACCTTTGGATCAGTGAAAACTCTTTCTCTTTCCAGGAAGACATTAATCACTGGAGTTATCTTGGCATTTTAATTGATGCCTGATAATTGCTGGAGGCCAGGAACTTCGCTGCAGCAGGTGCTTTTTAAATGACAAAATACTTGCACAAATGACGCCGCCTCACCCCAAGTCAGCGCCTGGTGCGGTGGTACCGATCGCACCGCCCTAGAGCCGGCCCTGGTTTAATGTGTAAAGATCTAGGTTAAGTTAAAAACAGTTGTAGGCCAAGGTGGATATAATGATCCACATTAGCTCAAAGTGTAAATAATGGTCAACATGTTTCTTGCCAATAAAGTCATGAAAGATCTGGGCAATTCACCAGGACCGTGAACGTTAAAAACTAAACTACTCCTGGGGAAGCAGTCAAAAGCACATGTCTCCTCTAGTGCCGTGCTATCCCACATGCAAAAGGGTATAGAATCTACTTTGTTGCAATCAATAAGTGTACTGACCGCTGAACATAAGAAACAGTGCTCCAATGAGCAAGAGTCGAATTGTGCTTAGCGTTGTCCCGTGGTTCCAGATCGCTGCGGATAGCATGCGACCTACCCGTAGCTCGGCTGTTGCTCGAATACGATAAAATGAGGGTTGGGGTTAGAAGTTTTCATAGATGGTTGAGATCTTGTTTTGGAAGAAGTCCTTCAGGGTCTCACACAGCTCTTAGGAGGGGATGATGTTGTTTCTGGTAACCGCGGGGTTGGAGAACTCCTTCACAATGTCGAAGAGCTCCTTGCTGCAGTTTGCACTGGCATCTATGCAGTCTGCTAGGGTGCTCTATTTAGTTTCTTTTAGGAGGTGGTGATACTGGTTGAGTGTTGTCTTGAAGGTGATACATAGCTGTCAAGGTTTGAGATTGCTATGAGTGACAGTTGCATACTTTCAGTGAAAATATGAGTGACATTTTAGGGACTATGAGTGACACTTTCTCGCAAGCAACATAAAGATGAGGGAAGCACATAAACACAAAAAAATACACTAATTTCAGCATGGAGAAACTCTAGGAAGATCTTAAGCGTACTGCAAGGGACAAGAAATTGAAGGGCATTAAAATCTAGTACTCTGTCAGAGACTCGAGTGGGGGTGGCAAGTGTTAACTACTTTAATTACTTAACTCGGTCCTTGGTGATCCGATCTTCATCCAGGAAGTCGCAGCACAGTGGGTCTGGCCTCGGCGATTGACTCTGGAGCAGGGCTGCCTCGTGCCTTCCGCCCCCCTCCCAGGCAATCATTTTCGGTTTGCTGCCCATGCCCGGAGATTTCAGGCAGCCTGTCCGAGTCCTCTCCTGACAGCTGCTGCAAAACGGTCGGTCACGACGGTCAGAGGTCATCTCTCCTACCACACTCTACAATGCACTTTCTCGATCGGCCTCCCCATACGGAGCTGTCTGCAGTGGCCCGGCCTGTGTGTGATGACAGAGTCTGTCTCTGACTGTATGCGTTGGTCCCGCACCGGCGCCGGCCGTAGAGCGGCACGAGGACCCGAGGGCACGGCGGTTGCACAGCACACTGCATGCATGTCATGGCCATTCAGAGCCAATCTCCCAGCCCGGACGCAGCGCTGGCAATTGGTCAATCATGCTGCAGCTGGCCTCCCGCCGGGGTAACGAGGTTTACAAATATATGCGCAGACACTCGACATGACTCTAAGTCTCATTCGAGTTCCCCGCCGCTTTCAACCACCTGACTTCCTCCAGGACGTGACAGGAGGCAGAGGTCACATCCGGATATCCCCTCCCCCACGGTGCCACAGCCACTAGCAAGCAACCACTGCTCAGGGCAGGCCCCGCCCCGGGTCTCGGTAATTCGGCCGTGTCACAGTGAAGTCAGTGATTTACAGCCGCGCCGCGAGCGCGAAACATGCAGCCAGGCAGCAGGTGCAAATATGTAACATTGTCTCGTAGCACTCTCCACCAGAGGCTTCTGAGCTGCAGACTAAACTTTAACTATCTGCTGCCAAGTCTGCGAGGAGCCGCAGAGCCGGCACACTGTGTCACAGATGCCAGCGGCGCACGGTAGCACATGTGCCTAGCCAGTTTCAGCATGGCATTCAAAATG
Organism: Lissotriton helveticus; assembly: GCF_964261635.1. Classification (NCBI taxonomy): domain Eukaryota; kingdom Metazoa; phylum Chordata; class Amphibia; order Caudata; family Salamandridae; genus Lissotriton; species Lissotriton helveticus. The sequence goes on from NC_136071.1 coordinate 821,814,999, forward strand.
CGTGACAATGCATTTCAGTGCGGTGTTGCGGAACACCACACTGAAATGCGTTAGCGTCACGCGTGATGCGTGATACTTGGCTGGCCTGGGTGATATGGCCTCCTGTCTCTTTTCCGGTGTGCCACTTTCTTTCTAGTTGGCAGCAGTTGCGTTTGGTGGATTTCAGCTGCATGATGAGCTAGCTGGTTCTTCTGGTTGGTCCTTTGGATTTGGCTGGCTTGGTGGGGGCGATTGTGTTGGCACATTCAGTGATCCACTAGGAGAAGCTCTTCACAGCCTGTACTGGGTTGGATGTTGTGTCTGGGAAGGGGGAGTGGAGTGTGTTGTTCCACTGGTCTTCAGATATATTTTTCCAGTTTCTCTGTGTGAAGCTGGGGGCCTGGTGCCAGTTTTGGTAGCTCCTGAGTTGGTGAAGTGGATGCTGTAGAGGTCGTCCGGCAGATGGTGTCCTTGTGAGTGATGGTAAGTCCACCTCCGTGTTTGTTGATTCAGTCCCGGTGTGTTATCTTGTAGCCTTCAGGGGTGGCGATGGCTATGTCTGGCACGGAGGCAGGGTTCAGCCAGGTCTCAATGAGGAAGATATATATAGAGAAAGAACAGTTCCTATGGAATAATAGAACTGATTTAAGCAATATATATGCATAATCGCAATATGAAGGGTGCAGTAATGTCAGAGGGCAAGAAACCATGTACACAGTTGATTCAGTATAGCCTATTTTATAAAAAAACAAAAGAATATATGTACACTTCTTTTTAGTCAAAAGGGCAAATATTTGTGCATTGTGTCCCCAAGTGAAAAATGGAACCAAAAATGTGAATATACAGGGTGAATAGTTATATACACAGTTTCCATGAATTCTAAGAAACGACCATTCATATGCAACAGCATAGGTACACAATGATACACGCTGGGTAATGGTCCGTTCTTTGTGCTTGTCGACAGCGTTTCGACCCTTCTATCGATGCCGGTCTCCTCAGAACTAGTGATGTAGGGACATCTGAATAATGATTAGTTCAACCTTGGTGAAAGTGGTGTGCCACAGTGAAAAAGTGAAAATAATAACTCACAAGAGGACCCAGCCGGGTTCTCCGTGTGAGGCAAGGCAGGCAGTTCAGGATGTGATAAGGCCAGGCAGGCTCTTCAATCAAACCGCTACAGTCGTAGTGGTGCAGTTAATCCCTTTGAAGTACTGGGTACAATGATTTCGCACTGTGTTTATCCGGATATTTCAATGACCGGATGAATCTCCGTGTCTTTTGCTGAAGCCGAGTCAGCTGCAGTCTGGCCGCGTGATTTAGCTCTTGGTGCGATGATCTGTGGCATTTGAAAAAGTGGAATTACGCTGTCATTGAAAGTAAATGGCAAAACATGGAAAAAGGTTTAAATAAAATCATGGTATCAAAGTGGAGTACTGGAAGTATAAGTGGATTCTTATTGAAGAAAAAGTTCTTGTTTTAAGGCTGTGCGATGTTTAGGTGGCGGGCGAGGATGTGCCACATTTTGTTTGACATAATATATTCGTGCTATGTGGGACAGAGCACGACATCAAGTCTGCACATCACAACTGCTATGAGCGATCAGAAATATTCAAATACCACAAATAAAGAAAGGTGTGCATTCAATCACTTCGTTTTGAGATGATCTGAAGGTCAGCCATGCTGTCTACTGATTTATTCTTCTTTTTTTGCACCATGCCACCTTCAAGTAGATTCAGAGTGAAATATATGACTGCAAATCAAGAAAGGGGCAGTGTGAGCAAATAACACTAGATGGAGATAGAGATGAGGGAAAATGAAAAAAAGGGTATCATATCTGTCTGAGCAATGGCAAGAGGCCATGCCAAGTTGCATACCTGAAAGACTAAACTCCCTGTTAAACGTGAAGCTTTCAATGTTTAAGAAATTTACACTGAAAATTGTTTCATTTCGCTATTGATTATTACAATGTAATTTGGGGGAGGGTGACACTTAAAACACCAGTGTGGAAGATGCAATTTGTCAGGCACATCTAAAGGTGTCTTTTAGAACTGCCAGTGAAGACTATTTTTTGCAAATTCATTTCGAATTTTTTCTTACAAATGCACAATGTTGCCCTCTTTTTAACAACTTTTTCTTGGGAGGGTGTGACTTCCCCACGTTAACTTCAATAGGCAACTGATAATATTTTTAGAGGATTTCATGACTGCCCACGCAGGATATTACAGTAACCTTGTAGCTCAACCGTCATTTGCTAATTGAGCTGTCAAATGCACCATTTGGGACAATTGTTTCAAAAAAATCCCAGAGGCAAACCCTCACCCCAAATATTAGTAGTCGGTACAGGAGTATCTTGTTTCACTTGCTTCTTGAGTGCCATTCAGGATTTGTGTGAGAGAGTGGATCCTTAGGATGAGATGTGAGTCCTCACTAAGTAATAATGTCACAATTCTGTCCCAGGTCCAGTCAGGTCTCAATAATTTAAATCGGAACTCAAACATTGGTAGCTGTACCACAGTGCAGACTGGCTTAACTTAGGAGAAATGTGTAAAGCATGTTCAGTACCAAACAGTTAAAAGGTAGAAAGAACAACATATAAAAATCCCACTTGAATTTCTAAAACTTGAGTCAAATGTAATCAACAAATAGACACCAAAATGACAAAAGTTGCTTGTGGGGAACCATGTTTTTGATTTTTAGAGCTTTTCAGTCGAGATAGTGCCTTAAAGCACTGAGCGCGCTAATCCAGGTCCAAGTCAAAGTTAAGGTCAACTGCCAGTCGGATACAGGTACTTGATTTGCCCTGATGGAAAGTTTACCTTCTGATTTAGAAGATTTTCTCATGCAAAGTCCTCACTTACAGGTTGCCGGCGGGACAGGTGATGGGCTGGATCTGAAGTAGGGCTCGATGAAGGCAGCCTGGGGAAGGGTGGGTCCTCGCTCAGAGACTTATCTCTGTCAGGAAATATAGAGTGGTTGTTGTCGACAGTAGAAAAGCTCCAAATTGGCAAAGTCTGGAATATGTGACTAAGAAGGCCTCACTGATAGTTGGATGCTCTCCCATGTCGACCTCAGTTAAGGCTCAATATATGCAGACTTACAATCTTTTCTGGAAGTAAAAATACTTCCAACCGGGGAAACTTCAAGTGGAGTCAAACGGAGATTCGACATTGGTGCTAAAGCTTTGATCCCGGTCTCCCCTGGTGCTCTGGAGGAAAAGTTCAGAAAAGGGTTCTAACTGTTCAGATATGCAAGTTTTAGTACAGAAGAGTACATTCTAAAAACAGTAAGGTGTTCAGGTCCTGGTGGGCGCCATTGAAGGTTAGTTCTCACTCTCCCAGTTTACTGCCAGCAGGCTCCGGTTGGAACTGATCAGCTGGGCTCTTGGAAAAAGTAGGCGTCTTGCGCTTTTGTGGCCATGTAGTTTAACAGGTCCGTCAACTGACCCTTGATTCACTTCTGTGTGTTGGGTACAAATGGGAGAGAGTCCAGCACATGGGGTCCACTCCACAGGTTCAACAGCAGGTTCAGTCCATCGTCTTTCCTCCACAGGATCAGATGGGCTATAAAAAGGCTACTGCGGGTGCCACATGAATATCTAGATCTATCCACTTAGTGGGGGAAATTCCTGGCCACTCCATAAATAATGGGGTAAACGTTCCCAGGGTTTCCCCTACCCACGTTTTCAAAATTTTCAGTGTGGTTCACTGTAAACATTCTCACAGTGCACGTCTCTATCTGAATCCAACATGGTAGAATATCTCTTCCCTTGTGCAGAGCTCCCCTATGCCCACCAGTGGTGTTACTATGATAATGGATAAACCCCTGCCTTGTGGTTAAGTGTGATAATAGGTACTACTCACACCGCATTTACCTTTTTAAAGACTTACGGGCACATGCATCATTCCTACATTTTGCATTTCTTAATTTGCGAAAATTACCGAATCGCAAATTAAGAATTGCAAAATGCTATGCATCATTTTTTTCGGTATTTATGTGTGATTCGGTAAAAATCGCAATTTTTACCGAATCGCAAATAAATACCAAATTCCTAACTGCTTTTTCGCAAATCCCATTGATTCCTATGGGCCGAAAGGCCCATAGGAGTCAATGGGAAGGCATTTACGAATTCGCAATTTGTTGATGCATTCCAAGGGTGCAGGGGGGGGTCCAAAGGACCCCCCCTGCACCCCTGAAATGTATTTGAAAGTGCATGTTTCAAACACACATGTCCTAAGGACATGTGTGTCTGTAACATGACAGTGTAAAAAATGCATTTTTTTGCATTTTGAAAGATTTTCGCAAATTAACACGAGGGTCAACCTCGTGTTAATTTGCACTTCCAATTTCAAAATTCACATTTTTTTTAAATTGATGCATTGCATTTAAGGAATCGCACAAATGCGATTCCTTAAATGCATTCGCATTTTTAAGAAATGCAAAAAATGAGAATATTGAAAAAGTGTTTGATGCATCCCAAAAACGTATTTAGGAAGTGCAAACGGCCGAATTTACCGATTCGCACCATTTGCACTTCCTAAATAGGTTGATGCATGTGCCCATTTGTGTGTTAGCACCTGCTAATTTTAAACTCCTGCACCTTATTGCTTTTTGCACCTTCAATTCTCCTTAACCTCACAGCTCTCACATGCTGTAGATGCTGCGCGCGGATTGTGATTCACTGGGGGAACCAATCTGAGGAACAGGGCGGGTCTGTCAGAGTTTACAGCCCTATAAATGCTGGCAGCAGCACGGACGCGATGATTACAGGAACTGTTCAGACTGCATTTAGCTTTTTAAAATATTTTGTGTTAGCGCTTGCTGATTTTAAAAACTCCTGCACCTTATTGCCAACTTTCGAAAAGTGACATTTTCAAAGTTTTAATTTAAAATCTGACTTATTACAAAGACACCAAACATGAAGTAGTTACCTGCTCCCATTCGGAAATGATCACTTATTAAATGTAAGTTTAATTTTATCCTGTAGTAGAGGCAGACCTTGCATTAGTGAAAGCTAATTTGAGAGTTTTTTTACTACCACGACATGTAAAACTTAAAAGTACATGTCTTACTTTTTAAATGCACTGTACTCGGCCCTCTGGGCTGTCCAGGTCCTAACCTAGGGGGCCCTTATATGTAGAAGAATTGTTGGTCCTGGCAGAAACTTTATTTTGCCAGGTTGAAATGGTAGGTTAAAACTTCACACACGGGCTTGAGACATGTTTGAAAGGGCTTAAGCGGTTGGCACAATCAGTGCTGCAGGCCCACTAATAGCATTTAATTTACAGGCCCTGGGCAGAAGTAGTGCCACTTCACTAGTGACTTACAAGTAAATTAAATATGACAATTGGGTATAAGTCAATTCTACTATGTTTTAACGGAGAGCAGAAGAACTTTAGCAGTGGTTATTAGAGGTAAGTTGTGCACAGTCCAATAACCAGCAAAAACAAAGTCAGCAAAGCTGTAGGAGGGAAGACAAAAAGTTAGGAGAGAACCATGCTAAGGATGCTAGGTTTAACAGGGAACAAAACAACTGCACATGTACAATCCCAATACATCAAGTCACTGCCATGTCTACATGAGTTACACAGCCATTTCAAAAAACCCATTTAAAGAGTGTACAGCATGTCCATTCAACAGTAGACATTGAATAAGCACAGAGTGAGTATTGTATAGAATAGACAGTCAGCACCTTGAGACCCTCACGGGTGATTTGCCGAGCTACACAAATCCTTGACTGATTGGTTGATTGATAGACCCTAAAGAAGACAGCGTCATCCTTTTAGGTGAGCAGTATTAACTTTGTAAAATAATAAGTGCCGGTGCACACAGCCAGCGCTACTGAACATAAGGATTGTACAATGCCAAAGCTTTCTAGTCTTCTTTCCACCTCATGCCTATTTGATCCACCTCCAGACACTATCTGGCCCCTTTATCTGACTTGTGTAGATTTTCTTCCCAGCTTTCTCCCTTCGGCACTCATCTTTCTCTTCTTCCTTCTTTTCTCCTTTCTGCTTTTCTTATTCTCTTAATCTGTGTCAAAATCTGATAATGAAAAATAAGTGCAGGTCCCCAAAAATGAGTGATGGCGGGCCCTCCCACTGCAACTACAGACTCAAAAATTAAACTCTGCCTCAGATAGACCAGCATTACATGGAAATCCATCCAGTCATGGGTCATGGCATTATTATCCATTGTCATCATAGATAGTCATGGACATTCTCCAGGAAAGCCATCACCACAGCTACCAACATAAGGTATGGTTGGGTCTGCACCATTCAAAGAAGGCCAGGACAGACACACACCCAGGCCCACACAAACACACAAACTCTCCCATACACACACACTGCCATTTTGTAATGGTTTTTATAATCTTTGTAACGAATAACATTCCATGAAGGCTACTTGTTGATATCCATGCTTGAGCACACACAGACAGCCATCTTGTAATAGAATTTGACATAGTATGGTTTTTGTTATACTTTATAAAGAACGTTGAAAGGAAACACGTTCTGACAAAGCCAATAGCTCGGCAGCCAAAGCCAGGCATATGGGCTTTACCAATGCTGTTTTTTCAGCTGTGCAAGGAACAATGCTCCGTTCGTGTTTTAGTACTGTTACTGTATATTCCACTTTCATATTTTTATTTGGAAGCTGAAGCTTCGGTGTGGATTGCTATGGGCACTCATAATTGTTTTAAAGTCTACATGTGAATCTTGAGTCTTTATCATATGCTGTAATAGAATGCGTACACCTTGCACTAGACTGCAGTACTCAGCATTACTGCTATTGTGCATACCCACGAACCCTGCATTTTGTCCTTATTAGGTTTTTTCTTATTTCTTTACAGCTTTGTTTGAAGTGAATCTTGTCAGGAAGAGGCAGTGCTGCTAATGTTTGTTTTTGCGTGAAGAGCTGTTTACGTCTTAAACGTTTTAATGGACGTGTGCCTGGCTGTGCATCTTTGTGCCTCATTCATGGCACTTTGATGAAAATGTGCCATCTTTACTCTTAACGTCTTTGAGTGACCTTGGTTGGTGTGCGTTTTGTTACTTAAATTGACATACGCATCGTTAACTTTTCCTAGGGTTTACCTATACTTTTTGCAACCGTTGAAGGGCGTCATCTGCAGTAAACGACCTTTGTCGATTTGACTTGGAGTATGTTGTGTGGCCAAGCACCACGGCCTGGAACAGGGCAATAACAAATACACACACACACAAGGCTGATGGTGTGGGCCGGAAGTCGCGAGCGACCTCCGCCTGTTTATTTAAGCTCTCTTGCCACGCCTGGCCAGAGAGTGATACAAAGTATGAGGGCCATACCGGGCCAAGGGTTTAGGGTCACTTCAACATGCAGCCACTAGACCGCTACATCCCATGCCAAGTTTGTGTTCAAACAAAATCATGAAACAAATTAACACAAAAAGTCTGCAAGTTTTTGGATCGGTCTGGGATTGGGTCTCAGACTGTATCAACGCTGATGAACTCCTTGACATCGTGGAGAGGTGTAGTGCAGTGGCAAGGGCAGCTGACTTTGGAGCACAGGGCTCACGGTTTGATCCCCAGCTCTGGCGGCAGCTCAGCTCAGCACCATATGGCTCTGGGCAATAGCTCACTTAATTTCCACAACGGCCCCAAGCGCCTTGAGATCCGTAAGGGTGAGTAATTTGTGCTTTACAAATATGGATTTACATTTATGTCTCATCGGGCTGATAGGCTCTTGGGTTCTTGAGATGGCACTAGGGTCATCCTCCACAGTTTGGGTTGGAGTCATGTGGATTTCTGCTTGATCTTCTTCCAGGTACAGGGTCATACCTCCGCTTGCAGTCTCCCCATCCTCCGGTTGCCCTGAATGCGGTACCTCAGCGTCTGACGCTTGTACTCTTTTGAACCAGGATGCATTCCTGGTGATAGTCGCTTCTCCTTTCTTCTCTGTGAGGGCAGTCCCATTGAGCTTCAGCACAGTATTTAGCCCAGGCTCGTACGCTGTGCGGAATTTCCCTCTGCTGCGGCGGTTTCGTACCAGAACAGTGCACCCTGGCGCTATAACAAGGGTCTTCACTCTTCTCCGCCCGCTAGTCTTTTCATTGGTTACCTTCTCGCTGAGCTTATGTGTGGACTGGGCCGTACGTTCAGGCATCCAGTTGTAGGCTACCAGGATCGTATCCCGCTGTGGCCCAGCCACCATTAACGACCAGGGCGACTTCTGTGTCATGCAGTGTGGGGTGCTCCTGTACTGCCATAGGAATCTTTGGAGCACCACCTCTGGATCGGACTGCTCTGCCACCGCTATCCAACAGACTTTGTTTAGAGTTCGCATGAAGCATTCAGCTTTGCCATTGGCCTGCGGCCATTGTGGAGTGATGCGATTATGTTTCATTCCCAGCAGAGTTAGCAGGTCCTTAAACTCTCCTCCTTGGAACTGGGGCCCGTTGTCAGCCTTGATGACGTGTGGCAGTCTGAAGAGAGTGAATGTCTTCTCCAGCACTGGCTGCAAATGGTTGAAGGATGTGGACAGCAAGACTTCAACTATCGGGTACTTTGTGTAACTGTCGATCAGGACAGCGGTCACTCGCCCGTCCGGCCAGCCCGTCATGAACATGGGGCTGGTGCCGGGTCTTCTGTTATCACAGGCACTGGGTCTTCCAGGCCACTGGTGAGCTGGCAGGCTCTGCAGTTCCTGACGACCGTGTCCATGGCTGCTTCCAGGCCAGGGAACCACACCTTCTCTCTCATTCTCGACTTCATCCTCACTGTTCCCTGATGGCCTCCATGTGCTAGGACGGTGCTCACTCCTGGAGGCTCACCGGGATGACAATCTGTGATACTCTCAGCACTACACCATATTAGGCAGCACACTGCTCATCTTGGACTCCAGATTTTCCCCTGTCCGGGCCCGGTCTGATTCGTTCCACCCGTTGACGCCGTGGAGGAAATCTTCCCAAGATCCCTTCTGCAGGGCTTCCACCACCTTCTGGAGCACCACATCGGTGTTCATCTCCACTTTGATTTCATCCATGGTTAGGGCTTGGGGACACGCCCATTGGGATAACATGTTGATGTACTCTTCCATCCGCTGCTCTTGTTCGGAACTTTCCTCTGTTAGGTCTGGGGGGTGCTGTGACAAGAAGTCGGCAGGATTGCTTGCTCCAGGTCGATAGACGAACTCCATCTGGTAGTGTTGCAATTGCATCGCCCACCGCTCGATTCTTGGTGGAGGTTGTGGTGCAGTGCCTCTGAACAATGGAAGCAGCAGCGGGTGGTCTGTCATGACTCTGAAGGGATGTCTGCTGACATACATGTGGAAGTGGTTGCAGGCCTACTTGATTGCCAGTGCTTCCCGTTCGATTTGGGAGTAACAGGCTTCTGTTGGGGTGAGAGCCTTACTTGTGAAAACCAGCGGAGCCCATTTTCCTGGTTCGTCACTTGGGCAAGGAACGCTCCCAGCCCGACAGGGCTAGCATCCACTACTAATTCTGTCAGCCGTTGGTGTTGAAATAGGTCATGGTGGCTTTCCCCAAGAGGACTAACTTTACTTTCTGAAAGGATCTTTCCACCTCTCTCTCCCATTTCCAGACAGCATCTTGCTTGGTCAGAGCCTGCAGGGGTTCAGCCATGGTAGCCAGGTTTGGTATGAACCACCCACAGTATGTGGCCATCCCTAGGAAGCTCTAGGTTTCAGATGCTGTTGTGGGTGTGGAGGCTTGTTGTATGACCTGCCACTTCCTGGGGTCTACTTTCACTCCTTCCTGAGTGAATATCTAGCCAAAGAACTCAATGGATTTTTGGAAGAACTGACACTAGCCTCAAATGGTGGTATCCGACATAAAGGTCTAGCTTGGAAAACCAGCGGAACCCGTTGAGATCAGCCAGGATATCGTCAACCGTTGGCATCAGGTGCCTCTCCTGCATTATCACTTGGTTGGGCATGCGCATATCAACGGACAGTCTGATTTTTCCTGGCTGCTTCGGTGTCACAAGGCGACTGGCTTTACCGCCTTATCAATGTGTCGATTCAGAAGTGGCCTATTCGTGCACCCGAGGCCTTTGAATAACTGTGGGAATAGTTCTAGTATATCTTTGGTCTGCAGTGTCCTGGCTGCATTGTCCAATGTGACCAAGCCAAGGTCTTAAGCCTTGTGACTTCTCACCAATATGTCTGCCTCTCTGTCTACCACGTGGATTGTTGTGGGTGGTGATCTCGTGATCTTCCAATTTAACCTGTATCATCAACTTGCACTTGAGAGGTAATGCCGTCTGGCTGCCATACATCAAGATTTTCCCATGCGACGGGGTCAGTAGGGGTCTTGGATTCAGCCGTTTGTACTGCTGACACCCCATCATGTTTACAGATGCTCCTGTGTCAATCAGTGCCGTGACTGGCGAACCTGCAATCTCACTGGTGCATGTGGGTTGTGGGCGCCGCCTTCGTTTGAGATCACTGGCGAAGGAGATGAGGTAGCATTCTCCGTCCTCTTCCATGGAGGAATCCTCCAAGTATTGTCTGCGCTGTGCTGGTGCTTTGGGCGCTTTTGGACTGTCAGACTCCTCCAACAATAGGTGTCTCACTGCCTTGGACTGTGGCCTTCTTCTGTGAGCCCCTCGGCTCAGAGGTGCTCCTCTGCATATGCTCGCAAAGTGATTGGAGGTGCCGCACTTCGAGCACGTCCTGCCATGTGCGGGGCATTCTTCTTGGGGGTGTTCCTTTCTTCCACAGTATCCACACTGTGACCCTTGTGAGCTTCTGTTCGGCCACCTCCCGTGGGCGCCCCTGCTCTGTGTACACATGGCATCCGCTCTCTTGGTCTTGACTGCCACCGTCATCTCCGGCTGTTGGGTGATTGTGATGTCCATTGTGGTTGCCCTGGCCTCCAAAAAGTCCTGTGATCGTGCCATGATAAGGATGTTCTCAAGAGTGATTCCTGGCTGCCATAGGATGAGGGTCCGCAGGTTTTTATTCCAGCATCCCTGGATGACTTGGGCTCTCACCTCCTTGTTTTGGTCATCATCTGTGCATGTGCTAGCCAGTTCCCTTACACGCGGGTGGAAGGCATCCATTGACTCCCCCTCTCTCTGATGTGCCTGTCGGAGCTTAAACCCTCATAGTCAGGGTTTAGTTGGGGATCAAAACATGCGTTCAGAGCCCTGATCGCAGCGTCGTAGTCAGCGGGCGCCCCAGTGTTTGGCAGGTGAGCAAACAGCTTGTAAATTTCTTCCCCTGCAAAGTGTAGCAGTAGCGATCTCTTGACTGCGCCGTCCATTTCCCTTGTGGCTGTAAAGTAGTTGTCCAACCTGCCAATCCAGACATTCCATCTGGGGGACGCAATGACCGGGTCAATTAGCTCACTGATTTGAGGCAGCGCTGATTTGGGAGTGTTGGTACACCGGTTGTGCTGCGTGTTGTATCTGTTGGGCATTTGGTGGAGTCGCTTGTGCTGCTGGGTCTGACATGTCTGAGTGTTGGGCTTTGTAGCTCCCACTATAGTGTTGACAACTGCCTCCAAATTCTGTTTCCTATGCTGATGAGCAACGTGTGGGCCCCCAAATGTGAGTGACCTTTCTCTTGTCTATATGAAACATTAGATGCTGCACCTTCTGCTATCATGTGAAGTGAGGAGTTTACTTTTCCTCCCTCTGTGCCTGTGCATATGTTCCAATTATGGTGCTCAGCAGGCTGCACTTTAGGGCTGCGCCCTGCCACGTGCTTTCAGGCCGTGTGGGGAGACAGTGGTGGCTGTTCTTGGTTCCACAGCAAACTGCCGATAATCGGCTGGTGATGCGGCGCATGCACGCATCTCTGGGACTCACGCGCTGGTTATGCTCCAAGGCCTGGCAGTGAGTCCGCGGCATATGGCAATCCAGTACTGCAGAAGCCGAGCGGGCCATTAGCGGGGGTACGGTACCTTTGCTCCGCTGCGTGAAGGGCACGGACCACTGCTGGGCATCTACGCCACCTCAGTGCTGCAGCACTATGCCTGCAAAACCAACAGTTGATGGACAGAATGCAGAACAATGTCATACATTCACCCCAGTACAGAGTTCTGGGCCTAAATCCATTGTTTGTTTGCACTCCACACCACCCCAGTTCAGAAATGGCCATATGCAAATCAGCCTTGACCCTGTGCCCCAGGGGAACAGTCCAGCTCGAACTGCCAAGCCATGTCTTTCCTGGACCGGAATCAAGCATCCTAGGACTGGTTTCTGGCTATCAGCCGTCTTCAGCCAGGATAGCTTGACTCCAGTGGTGTGGAGAGCAACTCTCGTCTGAGCATACCCATCCCACTCAGGGTGACAAATGCAAAGCCAACAGTTGATTGACAGAATGCAGAACAATGTCATACATTCACCCCAGTATAGAGATCTAGGCCTAAATCCATCGTTTTTTTGCACTCCACACCAACCCAGTTCAAACATGGCCATATGCAAATCAGCCGTGACCCTTGTGCCCCATGGGAATAGTCCAGCCCGAACTGCCAAGCCATGTCTTTCCTGGACCGGAATCAAGCATCCTAGGACCGGTTTCTGGCTAACAGCCGTCTTCAGCCAGGATAGCTTGACTCCAGTGGTGTGGAGAGCATGGGACTCACATCTGAGCATACCCATCCCACTCGGGGTGACAAATGCAAAACCAACAGTTGATGGACAGAATGCAGAACAATGTCATATATTCACCCCAGTACAGAGATCTGGGCCTAAATCCATCGTTTTTTTGCACTCCACACCACCCCAGTTTAACATGGCCATATGCACATCAGCCTAGACCCTGTGCCCCATGGGAACAGTCCAGCCGGAACTGCCAAGCCATGTCTTTCCTGGACCGGAATCAAGCATCCTAGGACCGGTTTCTGGCTATCAGCCGTCTTCAGCCAGGATAGCTTGACTCCAGTGGTGTGGAGAGCATGGGACTCACGTCTGAGCATACCCATCCCACTCGGGTTACAAATGCAAAACCAACAGTTGATGGACAGAATGCAGAACAATGTCCTGCATTCACCCCAGTACAGAGATCTGGGCCTAAATCCATCGTTTTTTTGCACTCCACACCACCCCAGTTCAGACATGGCCATATGCAAATCAGCCTTGACCCTGTGCCCCATGGGAACAGTCCAGCTCGAACTGCCAAGCCATGTCTTTCCTGGACCGGAATCAATCATCCTAGGACCGGTTTCTGGCCATCAGCCGTCTTCAGCAAGGATAGCTTGACTCCAGTGGTGTGGAGAGCATGAGACTCACGTCTGAGCATACCCATCCCACTCGGGGTGACAAATGCAAAACCAACAGTTGATGGACAGAATGCAGAACAATGTCATGCATTCACCCCAGTACAGAGATCTGGGCCTAAATCCATCGTTTTTTTGCACTCCACACCACCCTAGTTAAGACATGGCCATACGCAAATCAGCCTTGACCCTGTGCCCCTGGGAACAGTCCAGCTCGAACTGCCAAGCCATGTCATTCCTGGACCGGAATCAAGCATCTTAGGACCTGTTTCTGGCTATCAGCTGTCTTCAGCCAGGATAGCTTGACTCCAGTGGTTTGGAGAGCAACTCACGTCTGAGCATACCCATCCCACTCGGGGTGACAAATGCAAAGCCAACAGTTGATGGACAGAATGCAGAACACTGTCATACATTCACCCCAGTACAGAGATCTGGGCCTAAATCCATCGTTTTTTTGCACTCCACACCACCCAGTTCAGACATGGCCATATGCAAATCAATCTTGACCCTGTGCCCCATGGGAACAGTCCAGCCCGAACTGCCCAGCCATGTCTTTCCTGGACCAGAATCAAGCATCCTAGGACCGGTTTCTGGCTATCAGCCGTCTTCTGCCAGTTTAGCTTGACTCCAGCGGTGTGGAGAGCATGGGACTCACGTCTGAGCATACCCATCCCACTCGGGGTGACACATGCAAAACCAACAGTTGATGGACAGAATGCAGAACAATGTGATACATTAACCCCAGTGCAGAGATCTGGGCCTAAATCCATCATTTGTTGGCACTCCACACCACCCCAGTTCAGACATGGCCATATGCAAATCAGCCTTGACCCTGTGCCCCATGGGAACAGTCCAGCCCGAACTGCCAAGCCATGTCTTTCCTGGTCTGGAATCAAGCATCCTAGGACCGGTTTCTGGCTATCAGCCGTCTTCAGCCAGGATAGCTTGACCCCAGTGGTGTGGAGAGCATGGGACTCACGTCTGAGCATACCCATCCCACTCGGGGTGACAAATGCAAAACCAACAGTTGATGGACAGAATGCAGTACAATGTCATGCATTCACCCCAGCACAGAGATCTGGGCCTAAATCCATCTTTTTTTGCACTCCACACCACCCTAGTTCAGACATGGCCATATGCAAATCAGCCTTGACCCTGTGCCCCGTGGGAACAGTCCAGCCTGAACTGCCAAGCCATGTCTTTCCTGGACCGGAATCAAGCATCTTAGGACCGGTTTCTGGCTATCAGCCGTCTTCAGCCAGGATAGCTTGACTCCAGCGGTGTGGAGAGCATGGGACTCACGTCTGAGCATACCCATCCCACTCGGTGTGACAAATGCAAAACCAACAGTTGATGGACAGAATGCAGAACAATGTCAGACATTCACCCCAGTACAGAGATCTGGGCCTAAATCCATCGTTTTTTTGCACTCCACACCACCCCATTTCAGACATGGCTATATGCAAATCAGCCTTGACCCTGTGCCCCATGGGAACAGTCCAGCCCGAACTGCCAAGCCATGTCTTTCCTGGTCTGGAATCAAGCGTCCTAGGACCGGTTTCTGGCTATCAGCCGTCTTCAGCCAGGATAGCTTGACTCCAGTGGTGTGGAGAGCATGGGACTCACTTCTGAGCATACCCATCGCACTCGGGGTGACAAATGCAAAACCAACAGTTGATGGACAGAATGCAGAACAATGTCATATATTCACCCCAGTACAGAGATCTGGGCCTAAATTCATCATTTTTTTGCACTCCACACCACCCCAGTTCAGACATGACCATATGCAAATCAGCCTTGACCCTGTGCCCCATGGGAACAGTCCAGCCCGAACTGCCAAGCCATGTCTTTCCTGGACCGGAATCAAGCATCTTAGGGCCGGTTTCTGGCTATCAGCCGTCTTCAGCCAGGATAGATTGACTCCAGTGGTGTGGAGAGCATGGGACTCGGGGTGACAAATGCAAAAGCAACAGTTGATGGACAGAATGCAGAACAATGTCGTACATTCACCCCAGTACAGAGATCTGGGCCTAAATCTATCGTTTTTTTGCACTCCACACCACCCCAGTTCAGACATGGCCATATGCAAATCAGCCTTGACCCTGTGCCCCATGGTAACAGTCCAGCCCGAACTGCCAAGCCATGTCTTTCCTGGACCGGAATCAAGCATCCTAGGACCGGGGTCTGGCTATCAGCCGTCTTCAGCCAGGATAGCTTGACTACAGTGGTGTGGAGAGCATGGGACTCACGTCTGAGCATACCTATCCCACTCGGGGTGACAAATGCAAAACCAACAGTTGATGGACAGAATGCAGAACAATGTGATACATTAACCCCAGTGCAGAGATCTGGGCCTAAATCCATCATTTGTTGGCACTCCACACCACCCCAGTTCAGACATGGCCATATGCAAATCAGCCTTGACCCTGTGCCCCATGGGAACAGTCCAGCCCGAACTGCCAAGCCATGTCTTTCCTGGTCTGGAATCAAGCATCCTAGGACCGGTTTCTGGCTATCAGCCGTCTTCAGCCAGGATAGCTTGACCCCAGTGGTGTGGAGAGCATGGGACTCACGTCTGAGCATACCCATCCCACTCGGGGTGACAAATGCAAAACCAACAGTTGATGGACAGAATGCAGTACAATGTCATGCATTCACCCCAGCACAGAGATCTGGGCCTAAATCCATCTTTTTTTGCACTCCACACCACCCTAGTTCAGACATGGCCATATGCAAATCAGCCTTGACCCTGTGCCCCGTGGGAACAGTCCAGCCTGAACTGCCAAGCCATGTCTTTCCTGGACCGGAATCAAGCATCTTAGGACCGGTTTCTGGCTATCAGCCGTCTTCAGCCAGGATAGCTTGACTCCAGCGGTGTGGAGAGCATGGGACTCACGTCTGAGCATACCCATCCCACTCGGTGTGACAAATGCAAAACCAACAGTTGATGGACAGAATGCAGAACAATGTCAGACATTCACCCCAGTACAGAGATCTGGGCCTAAATCCATCGTTTTTTTGCACTCCACACCACCCCATTTCAGACATGGCTATATGCAAATCAGCCTTGACCCTGTGCCCCATGGGAACAGTCCAGCCCGAACTGCCAAGCCATGTCTTTCCTGGTCTGGAATCAAGCGTCCTAGGACCGGTTTCTGGCTATCAGCCGTCTTCAGCCAGGATAGCTTGACTCCAGTGGTGTGGAGAGCATGGGACTCACTTCTGAGCATACCCATCCCACTCGGGGTGACAAATGCAAAACCAACAGTTGATGGACAGAATGCAGAACAATGTCATATATTCACCCCAGTACAGAGATCTGGGCCTAAATTCATCATTTTTTTGCACTCCACACCACCCCAGTTCAGACATGACCATATGCAAATCAGCCTTGACCCTGTGCCCCATGGGAACAGTCCAGCCCGAACTGCCAAGCCATGTCTTTCCTGGACCGGAATCAAGCATCTTAGGGCCGGTTTCTGGCTATCAGCCGTCTTCAGCCAGGATAGATTGACTCCAGTGGTGTGGAGAGCATGGGACTCGGGGTGACAAATGCAAAAGCAACAGTTGATGGACAGAATGCAGAACAATGTCGTACATTCACCCCAGTACAGAGATCTGGGCCTAAATCTATCGTTTTTTTGCACTCCACACCACCCCAGTTCAGACATGGCCATATGCAAATCAGCCTTGACCCTGTGCCCCATGGTAACAGTCCAGCCCGAACTGCCAAGCCATGTCTTTCCTGGACCGGAATCAAGCATCCTAGGACCGGGGTCTGGCTATCAGCCGTCTTCAGCCAGGATAGCTTGACTACAGTGGTGTGGAGAGCATGGGACTCACGTCTGAGCATACCTATCCCACTCGGGGTGACAAATGCAAAACCAACAGTTGATGGACAGAATGCAGAACAATGTCATACATTCACCCCAGTACAGAGATCTGGGCCTAAATCCATCGTTTTTTTGCACTCCACACCACCCCAGTTCAGACATGGCCATATGCAAATCAGCCTTGACCCTGTGCCCCATGGGAACAGTCCAGCCCGAACTGTCAAGCCATGTTATTCCTGGACCGAAATCAAGCATCCTAGGACCGGTTTCTGGCTATCAGCCGTCTTCAGCCAGGATAGCTTGACCCCAGTGGTGTGGAGAGCATGGGACTCACGTCTGAGCATACCCATCCCACTCGGGGTGACAAATGCAAAGCCAACAGTTGATGGACAGAATGCAGAACAATGTCATACATTCACCCCAGTACAGAGATCTGGACCTAAATCCATCGTCCATTTTGGTTGCCCTGGCCTCCGAAAGGTCATGTGATCGTGCCATGATAAGGATGTTCCCAAGAGTGATTCCTGGCTGCCTTAGGATGAGGGTCCGCAGGTTTTTATTCCAGCATCCCTGGATGACTTGGGCTCTCACCTCCATGTTTTGGTGATCATCTGTGCATGTGCTAGCCAGTTCCCTTACACGCGGGTGGAAGGCATCCATTGTCTCCCCCTCTCTCTGACGTGCCTGTCGGAGCTTAAACCCCTCATAGTCGGGGATTAGTTGGGCATCAAAACATGCGTTCAGAGACCTGATCGCATCATCGTAGTCAACGGGCGCCCCAGTGTTTGGCAGGTGTGCAAACAGCTTGTAAATTTCTTCCCCTGCAAAGTGTAGCAGTAGCGATCTCTTGACTGCGCCGTCCGTTTCCCTTGTGGCTTTAAAGTGTTGTCCAACTTGCCAATCCAGACATTCCCTCTGGGGGACGCAGTGACCGGGTCAATTAGCTCACTGATTGGAGGCAGCGCTCTGATTTGGGAGTGTTGGTACACCGGTTGTGCTGCGTGTTGTATCTGTTGGGCATTTGGTGGAGCCGCTTGTGCTGCTGGGTCTGACATGTCTGAGTTTTGGGCTTTGTAGCTCCCACTATAGTGTTGACAACTGCCTCCAAATTCTGTTTCCTATGCTGATGAGCAACATGTGGGCCCCCAAATGTGAGTGACCTTTCACTTGTCTATATGCATCCTTAGATGCAGCACCCCCTGCTGTCAGGTGAAGTGAGGAGTCTACTTTTCCTCCCTCTGTGCCTGTGCAAATGTTCCAATTATGGTGCTCAGCAGGTTGCAATTTAGGGCTGCGCCCCGCCACGTGCTTTCAGGCCATGTGGGGAGACAGTGGTAGCTGCTCTTGGTTCCACAGCAAACTGCTGATAATCGGCTGGTGGTGCAGCGCATGCGCACATCTCCGGGACTCACGCGCTGGTTATGCTCCAAGGCCTGGCAGTGAGTCAGCGGCATGTGGCATACCAGTGCTGCAGAAGCTGAGCGGGCCATTAGCGGGGGTATGGTACCTTTGCTCCGCTGCGTGAAGGGCACGGACCACTGCTGGGCATCTACGCCACCTCAGTGCTGCAGCACTATGCCTGCGGCAGCAGGGGGCACAAGGCGGACCAGCCAGCAAGGACGGTTCTCCACACGCCATCGTGCAGGGCAGAGGTGAGAGGGCAGTGTGGGGGCAAACGACCACTGCGGATGTACACCCAGTGTTGTGTGGCCTGGAACAGGGCAGTTACAAATACATGCACACACAAAGCTGCTGGTGTGAGCCGGAAGTCCCGAGCGACCTCCGCCCGTTTATTTAAGCTCTCTGGCCACGCCTGGCCAGAGCGTGATACAAAGTATGTGGGCCCCTCCGGGCCAAGGGTTTAGGGTAACTTCAACACGCAGCCACTAGACCGCTACAGAGTACACCCGAGGAAAATATGTATGAAATAAAAAAATTGCTATTTCAGACTTGAAACCGTAAAATCCTTAAAAAGGTCGCTAAAATGCGTATGCTTTCGGCATCTTTTCTTCATCTTGTGAGTAATTGATTAAACATGGATTTCTGCGTTTGACAAAAATGCCTGCCAAAGTTCAAAATAACATTTCGTCTGGCCTACTATTCGGAATATGTTTTGAATTTCACTATAAATGTAAAGACTGAACAGATGTTTCTTCTGCGCTTGCACGTATCCTCGCAGTAAACAATGAGAACTGTTCCAGTCAGCATCGCAGACACCTCCTGTTCAATTATGGACAACCAAGGGCCGCAGGTGCTGCCCATAACTTGGCATCTTGGACCCCTGTGCCTAGGCCTCCCTGCCCTTGGTCTCAAAGATCAGGAAATTAGTAGCAAGAATAGAAAGTAAACGTGTTTGAGAGTACTTTTAACTTTCTTTAACTTCTAATAGCACCTTTATCAATGCCCCTCTGTAACAAATAAGAGGTTGCTAAGAAGAGCCAAGGGGTGGGACAAAAGGTCAGCCGAATAAGGTCATACGGGTTATGATGACACTTCTGCAAATCACTGGCATTTTGGCGAAATGTTTAGAGCTCTGGCAGGGAGGACGGACCAGTCTGACACTCGCGTATTTTCCTAGTGAGCTGCGGTCTCGAGGCTGCTTTCAGAACTGGATCGGCAGGCAGGCCTCCACCTCGGAAGGCCCTGTAGCCTCATTCTGGACTACCGGGTGCTGCTGTTTGTAGATTTTTGCCAGGACTGATTTCATTTTTCTGTCCATCCCTTGGATCTTGGTGAGTCATGGAGCATGGGGTATCCAGGGGTGTCTCTCCTGATACACAGAAGCACAATATAAAATAACCTATTAATTCTTCTGGGATCCCTCACAAAAAAGCAATCAAGCATCAATGTAGAGCAGACGCATTATTCTTGCTGTTAAAAGCAAGGAACCATACTGCACTTCGAGGTTGACTCTAAGCAGTGCTGGAGCTGGAAACAGTATTCACAAGCATTTACAATGCAACGGTCTCGGCATTGCAAAAGTTAGAGCTATTAGCATTGTAAATGAACGCGAGTTTAAGATCTTGACATTGTAAATGACAAGGTCTTTTATTTATGTTTTAAAAACCAAAACATAAATAAAAGTCATTGTCATTTACAATGCCAATAGCTCAAAGTCGCCTAATGTGTATGGCAAACTACAGTAGCCTCCTGACGAGTGCCCTTTCACTTAATTTTTTACAAATGAAAGCCCTGGCACTTTTTTTTTTACAAATTAAGCACGGGTGGTGTCTGTGTGTGCATGGGAGTGGTGGTGTCCGTGTGTGCATGGCAGTGGTGGTGTCTGTGTGTGCATGGCAGTGGTGGTGTCCGTGTGTGTATGGCAGTGGTGGTGTCCGTGTGTGCACGGCAGTGGTGGTGTCCGTGTGTGCACGGCAGTGGTGGTGTCTGTGTGTGCACGGCAGTGGTGGTGTCCGTGTGTGCACGGCAGTGGTGGTGTCCGTGTGTGCATGGCAGTGGTGGTGTCCGTGTGTGCATGGCAGTGGTGGTGTCCGTGTGTGCTCGGCAGTGGTGGTGTCCGTGTGTGCACGGCAGTGGTGGTGTCCGTGTGTGCACGGCAGTGGTGGTGTCCGTGTGTGCATGGCAGTGGTGGTGTCCGTGTGTGCATGGCAGTGGTGGTGTCCGTGTGTGCATGGCAGTGGTGGTGTCCGTGTGTGCATGGCAGTGGTGGTGTCCGTGTGTGCATGGCAGTGGTGGTGTCCGTGTGTGCATGGGAGTGGTGGTGTCCGTGTGTGCGTGTCCGTGTGTGTAATGAAGGAAGTGATGAGGCCAAAGTCTCACAGCACAAAAGCAACCGGCTCTTTTACTTTCAATAACGTTTTGTTTTCGGCTCACTTCGTATTTAAAATAGGTGTTTCTTATCCAGTGTATTTCTCCTGTGACACATTATTAACTTCATAAATAACACCACCACCTAATTAGCACATAGGATATTATTACAAATCGGAATAAAGTGTGGATATAATTATCTTAGCGTTCCACATCAATTTTTACAAACCAACTGCTTGTTCTGTTAGGCAAACGGGTATGAACAAAACAAATAGATGACGTCAAAGATGGGCAAGCAGCACACATTGTACGATCACTTGAGCACTGAGAGAGAAAGCCATAGGCATGTAAACAAGCCACTGTGCCATTTTTCCTATATCCATGGAATTCAAGGTGCTTTGAGTAAAGCTGTGCAGGCAGCACAGGGGAAGGAGACCTGGCTAGATACTGCTAGTGAAAAACCTGACCCTGCCTGTTGATCAGCGCCGCGCGCTGGTATGCAGACTCCCCCTGCATTCCACAGAGGCGCGCGACGCGATGCGGCCTGCCATGCATGCCGTGGAGACAAGACCTGGCCGCGCGCACAACGTTATCCTAGGGAAAAACGCTGCGCGCGGCCAGGTCTTGTCTCCCTTCGGCGTCTCAGACTGCTGAGACGCCGACAATAGTTCTCGGCGAGAACACGCTTTCAGCGCGTTATAGCCGAGCCCTAATAAATGGGAAATGGCGGCAGAAGTGGGTGAGTTATAAGAGCAGCACCACGAGGAGCAGGGCACATTTTATTTCTATTGATTTGCTCTCCAAAGAAACCGGCAACAAGGCAAAAGCCATTTTAAAGCTCTTTTGCCTAATATTGTTGTAAACATGCTGTAATTTAAGCTAGTGAAGGGGGTTAATTTTGAGCTATAATGGTTTACTGAGGTGACATAGGTGAAACATTAAAACATGTGCCCATACAATAAAAAGCACTGGATTGGCAAAGCCAATAGGTCATGCCTTTGGAATATATTTACTTTGCCATTGAGTTTTGGTGATTCTCTACCAGCATTGGGCTTTTTCCTAGTACTGTGTAGTAACCTCCACCCCCCCATAAAGATGGCACAATGACACCACATCTGCTGGCGGTCATGTCAATCCGATGGCGTGCACATGCATTATGACGTGGATGTGCATGTGTCAGAATGCATGCACGTGTTAGTGGAAAGACATGGGCGCTATTTGCTTTCATTTTTTATTTACCTATCCAAGATGACGAATGCCACTTGGAACGGTAAATAAAAAATTAAGATGTTTTCTTAGAGTGAAAGCACAAATGTTTTATTTAAGAAAAAGGACTCGCTTGGGAGTTTAATAGAGGAGAAAATTGGGGGAGGTGATGGGGTGGAGGATGGAAAAAGCATCAGATCAGGGAGACAGCAAAACGGGGGCAGGAAAAAATACACAATGAGTGAAGAATACAGACTATTGGGCTTAGAGAAGATAAGAACACGAAGCATGGTGGTTAGGCAGAGAAGAGAACAAAGGAGCAAAAAGCTTATAAAAGTGACAGCAATACAGGTGGGAAGCACATGATAGCTAGAACAACACAGAGCATGAGGGTGGCATAGGGGATAAGTACACAAGAGAGAAAAAGAAAGTGCAGAGGTGGGCATTTAGATGGAACAAATGGGGAAGATAAAGAAAGAGTTAGAAAAAAGTTCTCTTGGAATGCTTAAAGAGAAAGAAAAAAAAGTTTCCTAAAAGTGAGCAGTGGAAGGATAGAAGCCAACCAGTCAGAAAGATGGTAAAGAGGCTATGCTACAGAGCAGAAACAAACACAAGTTAGAAATGCTGGGACAAGGAAAGCCATTGAACAAGAAGCAAAATAATATAAGAATGACAATAAAGTAAAACAGTGGTAAGCAATGAGTGCTCTGTAAGCCTCTGTGAGTTCTTGGTAAGCCCACGACAGACTTTTTGCAAAAAACACAGGTTGTGCTGTCTGGTAGGCTCTGCCTAAATGGGACAAAGACGAATTGATAAAAAAGAAACTTTTCAATACATTTCTTCTAGATACATTGTCTGCTGGTTTTAATGTTGACAACATTTTAACCCTATTGCTACTAGTGGGTCATCAATCATCAGGACAAATGCAATAGGTTAAAGCACATGGCAGAGGAATCTGACAGGTTCTGACACAGGGGGGAAGCATATGCAGCAGAAATCGATATGTATTCAGCAACTTTCAGGATAACTGGTGCTTATAGGTTTTTCTGAAGAGATCTTTCTGCACTCCCTCCCCATAGGCATAAGTCATCATAACATAGTTCAGAGGTTAATGTGTTTGCTGTATAGAATATCATTTAAATGTAGATCACAGATTTGTATTTTATGTGAGATAACTAAATGAGTTAATCCATTAGATGCAGATATTCTTGTGTTCTCGGGAGGACATGCATTATAACCCAGGTAAAATAGTTGTTATTTTTTTGCCTGCTTCAAATCGCTCAAGAAAAACACAATAGTGTGCTTGACAGAAGTGTGTATGAGGCAGATAAAATGCAATGTAGGGAACTCGGTTCTAAGCTTTTATAGAATATGCTTTTCTTTCAAGACATGAAATATTGTGAAAGTTAATTAGAAGAGGCACCTCTGACAAATTGTTTACTTTGTTAAATTCTAGTGTGTTTTGTAAAACTATAACCCTGAAGATGGAACGTTAGTCTCGAACTGTGCTGAGAAGTGGAATAAAATAGACTTCAGTTCATAGAAGACATGATATATAAGGTCAAAACTAAGAACTATTAATACTTAAGGTTTCTACTACAATTAATTATATATGTGTTGGAAATGACCGTTTTTGCAGGGTTACCCCAAGCTTTTTGCTTTTCTCCTTCTCTTTTTCTGACCTTGTTTTTGTTGGCTTTAGGACTCTGTCCACTTTTCCACTGCTACCCTATGCTAAAATGCTTGTGCTCTCTACTTAAAATACGGTATAATTGGTTAACAGCTGTTTGGCATATTTAATTTACATATAAGTTCCTAGTAAAGTGCACTACATGTGCCCAGAGCCTGTGTGTGCGCAGTTTTAGCCTGTGAAGTTAACCTACTTTCCAGGCCCAAACCATCGTTTTTATTACATGTAGGTCACCCCTAAGGTAGGCCCTAGACAGCCCATGGGCAACGTGCAGTGTATTTAAAAAGTAGGAGATATACTTTTAAGTTTTGCATGTCCGGGTAGTGAAATACTCTTGAATTTGTTTTTCACTACAGCAAGGCCTATTGCTCCCATAGGACTTATAGTTTAAAAACACAACTGATGGTGAAGTTGGTTTTTAAATTGCAGTTCTGAAAATGCAAATTTTAGAAAGTTGGCATTTTCTT
Organism: Lissotriton helveticus; assembly: GCF_964261635.1. Taxonomy (NCBI): domain Eukaryota; kingdom Metazoa; phylum Chordata; class Amphibia; order Caudata; family Salamandridae; genus Lissotriton; species Lissotriton helveticus. The sequence continues at coordinate 821,839,161 of NC_136071.1, forward strand.
ACTTAAACTATTTGGTGCCTTCTGCCTGTCTCTGGAATACAAGTCTGGGGTGGGTGGCAGATGGCTTTCTGCATTCCTCTAGACAGTCACGCACAAAGGAAGAGTAGGTGTGGCTGAGCAGTCATCTGCATGTTGATGGGTCATCCTTAGCAGGATGGGAGAGAGGTGCTGACACTTTTACACCTGTAAGGGCTGTGTGCTATCCCCACACAAAGGATTGCATACCCTCTTGGAGTGAATCTGGTGCTTCAAAGCATCTCTTTGAAGTGTCCCTACTTCAAAGGCCCAACTGGATATAAATACTGTGCCTCTAACACCATCAACTCAGAACACTTCTGGAACCGAGGACATTCTGCCAGGAAGAAGGGTTGCTGTGCTGTAGGAGGGACTGCCAATTTCCTGCACTTCTTTGCTGTGTTGGCCTGCTGCCTGCTGCTTCTGGTTTGGGAGGAAGAATAACTAGACCTGCATCTTTACATCCCAGAACATAAGTTTCTCCAAGGGTTTGTTGGCTTGCCTCCTGTTGCTGAAGTCTCAGAAATATCAAATACTTCACTTTCATCTTCACGCAGCACCTGGACAAGCTTGCTGTAAGTCCTGTTCTGCCAAGTGGTGTCAACCTAGTCCATAGCCCTTGGAAGTAAGTGTAAAAATGCTGCTATGGCCAGAACCTGCTCATCGATACCATTGCACCAGTTAGACCCAACACATTGCCTGCTGCGAGATCGGGATTGAAGCATCATGGCTGTTTCAGGGACCGGACCGGGGCATCGTACTCGGAAGCACCTCATCGTCTCCAGAACCACCACTTTGGAACCAACTCATTGCTGCCGCTACCCAGAGAAGATTGATGCATTGTCCCTACTGCGTGGTTTAATCTGGTGCATTCACTTCGGAAGTGCTGCACTTGAGACCGGCACTTCGCTCAATAGAACCAACGTATCGCCGAAGGTGCGTGGAGAAATCCAATGGAAAAACCCCAACTGCGTGGGGATCCTCGATGCATCTGGTGTGGTGAGGCAGCATCAAGGCTTAAGGTACTTTTGCTCAGCGGGCCTGTGTGGGTTGTTTAGCTCGCCTGTGCTCATGAAGCCTTGACTTTGCCCCGGTTCAGCATGACCAATTAACTCTTTAAGCACTATTTGCTTCTAAGTGCTATTTTTACATTTAATCTTTGAAAATTCATATCTTAACTTCTACTTCTTGGATTTTTGTCATTTTCGTCACAATATAATACTCTATTTCTCCAAACTGGTGTGGAGTCTTTTTGTGGTGTTTTCTCTGTGCTACTGTGTGATGTGTTGTTCAACTACTTAACACCCTGCCACTTAAGTTAAGCTTGCCTGCTCTATGCCAAGTTACCAGAGGGTAGGCACATGTTAATTAAAAGTGTGTATCCAATTTACCCTTTATTTGGATTGTGGTTGCATCTTGAACAGGGTGAAAACCAGAAACCGAATTTTTAACAATTTGATAGCTAGTTTGCATGTACCTCTATATATAGGGAGAGACTCACCATTAATAATGATATTATGCATGCTTTCAGCAATTTGGAAGTGTAAGGAAAACTAATAACTTATGATTTAACTTAGAAACTAACCAATGGGAACAAGATAATGTAATCGAAGATTCTGCAACAGTGATAGTCCACCGGTAAATAGTATTTTTGAGAAAGGCACATTTTCTGCCTACAGAAAAAATACTAACATTTTGGGCGTTTTGGGCAGTAATTTTTTTGTGGCCTGCAATTTATCTACCCAGGCCACACATTTCCAGGGTGTCTGACTGCAGTGATTGAGGAAGAATAGAGTAGGGGTTTTAAAATGTAACGACAACTGATTGTCTGGAAACACCAGTTCAAAAATCAGAAACATCCTTTGGAATTTAGGCGTTTGCATTTCCAGCATGCTGTACCAGGCCTGGACTGCACATCTTTCTGCCAGGCATTTCCCCGGTAGGCTGGGGCATTTGGAGGTTGGTGTTTACGACAGGGGCGGGCGCTGCAACCACCTCTGCCACTTTTGCCAGCTTCCACAGGTATTTACAGGAGGCAAAGGGTAGAGGTGGAGGGGTCTTCAGGAGAAAGAGGAGAAAGCGAGAGAGAAATGAGAAGTGAGCGAGTGATAGAGGGCGACGAATAAGGGATCTGGGCTGTCTTGACAGCTGCTTTTGTTTCCCAGTCTGACCCTGCACTCTACAAATCCTACAGGTGGTGAGGAAAGTGGCAGATCTCAGATGAGAGGGCCACAAGAGGAATATCTTGCAAAAGTTCTTGAAAGGATCCATCAAAATTTGGAAAGAAATTCTGGTATCAATGAAGAGGAGGATAGATATGTAGGGGCGAGAGACGTTTTTAATATGCAAGTGTAGTCCCATGTACTTCCCAATGATTTGCCTACTCATAGCTCGTGGAGCTCCCCGCTTTACCTAGGCTTACATATTCACATTGTTTTCACTAACTATTTCTTTTGAGTGACTCTGAAACACTCTTGTACCTGTAACTTAAGAATGTTTTAACTCAAGTGCATACTTTGCTCATCTTGTTTTAGCGAGCGAGCCTAAAAATGCTGTGCTCCCGTAACGCAGGAACAATTGTGTACCATGTATGTACTGTACTGTACTGTACTATATCATACTATACTATATGTATGTACATATATACTGCAGTACTATATATCTACTGTAGTGCATATATATGTACTATAAAACGTTATCTGTACTATAGTACATACCTTGCGTAGATGTCCCTTGCAAGTGATTCAGCACAAACTGCCCTCACATACAAAATGTTCGTGAAAACTCAGATTTTCATGCAGAAGCACTTTTACTAAACTAGAGGTACTTTTGTGTGGTTTTCATAGTTTTGGCAAGAATTAAGCACACTTTGTGACAAAAAATCGACACATTTTACATAGCCCTGTTGATAGGGACAAATAAGTAGGATTTGGATTTACTGAGACCTCCATAACAAAGATGAATGAATGAATGAATGAAGCCAAATTTATAAAGGCGCCTAGCCAAATAAATAATGAGGTCAGAGAGCATGATTACAGGTAGGCCTTGGTGAAACACCACGTTTTTAGAGCTTTCTTAAAAAGAGCCATGGTGGGTTGAGATTTGATCTCAGAAGGGAGGTCATTCCATAGTTTAGGGGCTACAGATGAGAAGGCTCTTCCGCCCCATCTGACCCTGTTTGTCCGAGGGACGGTAAGAAGGTTCCTATTGGCAGAGCGAAGATTTCTGCTGGGGGTGTACGGAATCAGAAGGGTGCTTATGGCCTCAGAGCTGCCGCCGGATAGGGCACTGAAAACTAGGCATAGGATTTTAAAAGAGACTCTGGCCTGGATCGGAAGCCAGTGAAGACTCTACCAAGCAAGAGAAACAGAGGCGGTGCTGGGGACGTCCAGAACAAATCTGGCAGCTGCATTCTGGATGGTCTGGAGGCGTTGGATGAGGCCTTTATTGATGCCAGCATAAAGGGCGTTACAATAATCCAGCCGTGATGTGACTAAGGCCACCACGGTCTGTTTACGAGCTTGAGGGGAAAGATAATGGGCGATTTTTCTAAGAACTTTAATAACTCCCCAACAGGTAGAAACAGTTCTATTGACCTGTAATGACATGTCCAGAGAGGTATCGAAGATCACGCCAAGATTCCGGGCGGAATTTGACGGTATAGGACAGGCTCCGAGAGAGTGAGGCCACCATTCACTGGACCAACTGTTTTGATCTTTGCCGAAGATCAAGACCTCGGTTTTCTCTCCGTTCAGCTTCAGGGCGTTTAAAATCATCCAATCGGACACAGCCTGCATGCAGTTCCTGAAGCTGAACGTGGAGGTACTCACCGAGTGGGAGAGGGACCCCAAGATCTGGGTGTCATCGGCGTATGACACCACCTCCATCCCCTGCGCTCTTATTAGTCTAGCAAGTGGGGCCACATAAATGTTAAAGAGGGTCGGGCTCAAGGCTGACCCCTGTGGGACCCCACATTGCACAGGCTTGGCTGGGGAGAGGAACTCTCCAAGCTTGACCCTCTGTTCTCTCTGATCAAGGAAAGAGGACAGCAGGCTCAGTGCAGGTCCCTCCACCCCTATCTCCCCCAGACGAACTGTTAAAGTCGAGGGTGATAGGGTATCAAAAGCGGCGGTCAGGTCTAAGAGGACCAAAAAAGTGGTCTGGCCTCGGTCGACTTTAGATCGTATATTGTCTGTAACTACTGTGAGCGCCGACTCAGTGCTGTGGAATTTTCGGAAGCCATGCTGGGACTGGTCCAGGAACCCAGACGCATCAAGGAAAGCAGTGAGATGCTGATTAAGGTGTGATTCCAACATTTTGGCTGGAGCAGGCAGTAAGGAGATCGGCCGGAAGTTTTTAAGGGTGTTCGGGTCCAGAGTGGGCTTTTTGAGTAGTGGCTTAACTATGGCCTGTTTCCAAGATGCGGGAAAGAGGCCCTCAGCCATAGCCTGGTTCATTACCTCAAGAAGAGGGGGCAGCAGGACCTCCCTGCAGTCTTTTAGAATCTTCAGAGGCCAGGGGTCCATAGGTGAACCTGATTTTGTCCTGTTTTACAGTGAATCTAGTTGGTCAAGAGTAAGGGGCGGGAAGTTGGTCAAAGTCTTAGAGGGATCCTTGGCCCAAGATTCTAAGACAGGTTGAGGCGGAAGAGGACGGGAACACATAAGGTCTCTCTATGCTCCCAAAGTGAGAGAAATATCGGCGATCTTAGCATGAAAGAAGTAAGCAATCTTGTCACATAACTCTTGGGAACCTATGATGGGATCGGGCGTTTGTAGAGAACACAAGGAATCTACAATCTTAAATAATTCCCTACGGGATGTAAGGGACGATGTGAGCCTGGAGAAATAGTCCTGTTTTTCTTTGATGACCTTAGTCTTATATTCTCCAAGTAGCAGCTTGTGTTTTTCTCTATCTATAGGGTTCCAAGTTTTTCGCCATTGCCTCTCCTGCCTCCTACATCCCTGCCTCAGCAGTCTAAGCTGCTCCGTAAACCAGGGGGCAGAAGGTTTCCGCCTAGCTGAATAGCATAGAGAGGCAGGGGCTAATAGATCAACCGCTCTGGAAATAGAATTAGCAAAATCCAGTGCAGCGTCACTGGCATCCTTCAAGGAGGGGGTAGAAGCCTGCGCTATAAGGGGGGCAAGAGAGTCATTGGTGATATCCTTATAGTTCCGCTTAAGTATTTTATTAGTAGAACTTCGTAGAGGTAGAGAAGAGGAAAGGGTTTTAAGTTCTAAGGGAACAGCCATATGGTCTGACCAGACCAGAGGAATAGGGGGGCCTACAGATAATCTAGGACCATTGGAGAACACCCCATCGAGAATGTGGCCAGCCAGGTGGGTAGGGCTATCAACCAACTGATGAAGTCCACATGCGGCCAGGGGGTCCACCAGGGAGAGGGTGTCCTTAGAACAAAGGTCATCTAGATGAAAATTAAGGTCTCCCAGAATCGTAAGATGGGGTTTGCCAAAATAGGGTTCCAAGATTTTAAATAGATTAGGGCTAAAGCAGGATCTGGGGCCAGGTGGTCTGTAAATGAGGAGACCTTTGAAGGACACAGAGGGGGAGGAAGAAATGGCAAAGTGAATGGCCTGGAAGAGGTCTGAGGGCGCAGAAAGCGTTTTAATACGACAGACAGAAGAGAGTCTAAACATGATTGCCAGCCCACCACCCCTGCGTCCTAGTCTGTCCAGTCTTTGTAATGCATACCCTCGGGGATAGCATGCAAAAGCTGGGGACCAGATGAGTCCGACGCCCAAGTTTCGGTAATAAAAACCCAGGAAGGGCTTCTATCAGTAACGAACTCATGAAAAGCAATGTTATTTTTTATCATTGACCTAGCATTGATAAGAAAGCCCCTTTCCAAACTGTAGGTTGGCATAACGGGGGTGATAGCCGATGGGTGCATTATAGGGGAACAAGGGGGATAAGACTCATTAGTACGGAGAAAGCAACAGCATACCGGTGACCCAAGAAAAGCTTCCGGGGGAAGGGTATGGTGACAGGGAAGGGGACTTCAGAGCAAGTATTTCGGAAAGGGCATAGGACCGAGTTACCTGGCTGTCCAAAGATGTCTCAATACTGCGCAGCCCGTCCTGCAGCCCATCCTGCAGCCCGTCCTCAGCGCAGACGGGCGCAGACGGGCTTGACTTTGGCGTCACTTCGGCGGAAATTCGCTGTGCGCGATTTGGGACATCATTGTTTAAATACGTCAGGTAACGTATCTCGCGCCCCACCTGACTGAAAGCAGCCAATGGGAGCGGAGACCCAATCTCTGCCGGCGAGCCCTCCACACAAGCGGGAAAACCCGTGGTGGAACGGGGCCACGGCAGGAGTAAGAGCAAAGCAGAAAGCTGTAAAACAGCACTAGAATGCAACTATGTTAAAAACACGCCGCAAAATTTTAAAAACACACACATTTAAGTTGCAAGATTTTAAGCTATCATAATATCCCAATGTAAGTCTTGAGTGCTAGAAAATATACATAGGTCACCAGAACATCTTAATCATGCTCTGAGACACAAACCAACCGAGGCTTCGAGATTGCCCAGTTTTTCAAGGTTAGCTCTCGCGCCCCACCTGACTGAAAGCAGCCAATTGGAGCGGAGACCCAATCTCTGCCGGCGAGCCCTCCACACAAGCGGGAAAACCCGTGGTGGAACGGGGCCACGGCAGGAGTAAGAGCAAAGCAGAAAGCTGTAAAACAGCACTAGAATGCAACTATGTTAAAAACACGCCGCAAAATTTTAAAAACACACAAATTTAAGTTGCAAGATTTTAAGCTATCATAATATCCCAATGTAAGTCTTGAGTGCTAGAAAATATACATAGGTCACCAGAACATCTTAATCATGCTCTGAGACACAAACCATCATTGAACAAAGATAGCTATTGATCTTCCATGATCTAAAAGACTTATAACAATTTCTACGAGGGCAGACTGAAGAGAATATGGCAACTTGAATAAGTAGATGTGGGACTCTCAAGTTAAATTTCTATGTGCTGGGGAGACATCAAGATATTATCTTTTTGTGATTGTGTGTTTAAATGTTCCTGTATTAGTGATTGATGCTACACATATATGTTGTAAGTCTTTTATGTGTAATAATGAGTTTTTTTTTCATAAGACATCCTTTCAAGGCATGAAGATGGTTTTGTGTATGGTTACAATATTTGAAAATCTACAGGTTCTGAGTTGTATCCCAACATTTTTTTTTTAACAAAGGGGTAGTAGATGTTGGGATGCGAGGCATTTTACTCTTCACTTCTGTTATTTTTTTCTTCTTTATCATTTGTGTTCAACTTCTTGCTCTTTTCTTTCATTCATTTGGTGCCATATTGAGTGCCACCGTTCACTCTACATACAGGTAAACTTTTCTTTAGGTTTATGGATCACCTGCTATCCACCTATCAATCTAGCCTTTCTCTGGCTACTGCCTCAAGGCAGCTTTCATTTATATTATTTTTTTGTAAAACTATGTGATGCACTCAGCATTGTGGGCTCATGCATTGGGGCTCATGCCTCCTCCTTCTCCCTAATGTCTCAGCAATATTCACCAAAATTCACCCCCATAGACCAATGTCAACCCTGGAGCACTGTATGGGTTTTCATGTCCAAGTGCTGAAATAGATCCTATCTTTCCAGGTTGTAACATTATGTTTACGGAAATTTCAATAAGGGTGACATTAACACCAACATATCAGGCACTGTAAAAGCTCAGTACCTAGAGCATGTTTCTGCAACAAGTCGCTCTTCAACTAGGAGAGAACTGATGGAATGGAAAATCTCATTTCATTTAGAGGGGTGCATCGTAATCATGTATAGAGCATACCATCATATACCGCATATAATCATTTACTGTATTTACTGTATTAACGTGAAGTGTTAGAATTGCGAATTGTGTTGACATGAATAAGGGGCAGATGTATCATTACCATCATTTACGATTCCCAAATAGCGATTTTTTAGAAATCGCTATTTGGGAATTGCAAATTGGGATGCATGTAGAAATTCGCAAATTTTTAGCGATTTCTTAAAATTCCTTAATTGCGATTAGCAAATTGCTAATCGCAATTAAGGAATCATTTCCCATTCATTTCTAAGGGCCAGGAGGCCCATAGGAATGAATGGGAAGTTATTTATTTGCTAATCGCAAATTGAGAATAATTTCAAGGGTGCAGGGGTGTCCAAATGACACCCTGTTGCACCCCTGAAATATGCATTGGTGCACATGTGGCGCACATACATGCCCTAAGGGCATGTATGCGTGTCACATGACACTTTGAAAAATGCAAAAATGTGCATTTTCCAAGGAATCCGCAACTTACCACCAACTAGAAGTTGGTGGTAATTTGCGATTCCTTAAGGGCATTTTGCTAAATTTTTTTGCTACATACATTGCATTTAAGGAATCGCAAAATATGCGATTCCTTAAATGCAATTGCAAAATAAGGAATCACAAATTTTGCGATTCCTTATTTTGCACCAGATTTTGCTTCATACATTCCATTTAGCAAATTCGCATTCGCAAAGGCGAATTTCGGCCTTTGCGAATGCGAATTTGCTTGATACATCTGGCCCTAAGTGATGTATTTTAAGCCATTGACAATTAGCATGCAGAAGTAACATAGAATATGATTGTAGTAAGCTGACGACGTTAACATGAAGAACTCATGTTGTGCAACTGCCAATTTTTCGTGCAGTAAATGTGTGTTAATTATGTCATTTCATACGTAGGTAAATATATTAGTTGAAATTGCATTCATGTTATGTGAATTTGTAAAGCTCATATGATGCTTTCTTATGTTAGCTGAAATTTGTAGGCTTGAAAATGCAAGTCCCTGAAGACTCTCGCTTTAGAATTAACAGTTTGAATTTCATGTGTGCTGTGGAATCTGTTCTTTCCCACGTTTTGTGTTGCAGGTGAAGAAGCACTTTTGTTAGTCAGATTAATGTCTTTGTTTTACTAGCTGGGCAAGGAGAGAAGAAGTTACAATCATATGGCTTGAATCAATAAAGGAAGGTTGTTACGTTTCACACATGAGAAGGCCTGATAACCAAGGACCAATTTTAGCGAGGAAGGTATACCATTGACATCATAGAAAAAAATACCTTCAGGACTGTACCCAGAGCGGATGCCATTATTTGAAATGCACCATGGGAGTGCTACCTGTGGATAACTGGTTGTTGGAATTACGGATAGTGCCCTACTTATTTCCTGCTACCAAAGAGAGAGCACCCTTGAACAAGCTCTGTCTTTGCTATAGTAGCTTTATGCTACTTGACCTATTGAGCATGGAGAGACTTCTTAGGAAGACTCCACATGCTGACACCTTTCATTCTTTCTGAAAATGCTTAAGTAGGGATGTCACCTTAGTGTTAGAATTGGATACATTTAATGTTTTTCACTCCCTAACCCTTGATGCAGGGATATTTGGAGTCATTTTCCTGATTTTCTGTATCTTACTTCTTGAACTAATTGTGTTGCTTATGCTGCACTGACTAAACTGGATGCGCAGATTTGGCTTCATGCTAATACCATTGTATTTCTATACCCTCGTATTGAGGTGTCTCTATGTTCAGTTATGTTTGGCTTTGTAATAAACCAACTAACTTTGAGTCATTGTCCGTGGATTTTTATGTATCTAAGAGAATTAGTGTCAAATTGATTATTTCCTAACAACTTTTCTCCCCTTTACATTTTCATGCTGTGTAAAAGAACCATCGGAGTGGGAGTCAAAAACAGGTCTAGAACTTATGGGCCCGGCCCTTTCAGGCACGTATGACTAGCACAGGACTCCAGTGTGATATATGCAAAAATTTTCAAAATATTAAAATATTTGATGAATGGACTGTTTGTTTTTGTCAAAAGTACTGGTTTTGCTCAGGGAAATATGTAATTACATTATTATTTAGCCCACTGTACCGTTACAGTGATAGGCCAAGAATATGTAAATCCGCCAAAGCCTCAGCGCAGGATTGTCAGTATATCCCAAACTGCTACATTTTGCCTCCTCAGCATAGGGGCACAAATAACACTGGGACATTTTTTACCTCGTTGGGCTGAATCAGTGAGGTGCAGTTTGAGGTACTATGGCATAATGAGTGATGGACATATTTGTGACACACTGGGGAAAATGCAAAACGTGACAGATGTAATACTTAAACTAATCATAACTTTGGAATTGCTCTGATTATCATTACACATATTTGTTTTTTGCTCACTGTGCAATTGAATAGCGTGAGACCACAATTGCATTGAATGGGAGCACCAGCCACCAAAGAGCAGGTTTGTTGTTGCAAGCTAAAGTACTTTTGTGTCTGATGAAATGCTTGAACTAATCATAAATACTGGCATTGATATGAGTAGCATACCATTCACTTTTTTTGCATACTGCGTCATTATAGAGGTGGACCAACAGCATAGAAAGGTATCTTGGCACCAAGCGGTACAGCCTGAAATGGTAGGCCACATATCTCCTCAAAGGGAACACATATAAACCCTAAGGTGTTTCTCCCTGTTTGGGCCTCATTAAGAAGCAGCTTGAGTCTCTCTGGCGAAGCAAACTACAAGACCAGGACTCTGAATATATGTGTCTTTTTGAGTGACTCACTGAGAAAAAAACAAAAAAACATAGTGATTGGATTACTTGAGTTCTTCATAAATATTAGCATTGCTTTCAGCAGTGTTCCATTCAATATGGATTTGCTAACTGTGCTATTAGAGATGGGGACCAACAATACTAAAATAAGATGTAGCCTCATCCAATAAAAGGGAAATTCAACCCAAACTGCTAGGCTATGCCTTCCCTGAATATCAACACAAGTAACTCAAAATCAGCTTCAGCACCAGTGGCGATGGGTCTCAAATCTGGGCATAAACTTGGCATTTAGAATTGCTCACTGAGAAAAACAAAATATAAGATTGTTGGAATGCTTGAATTACTCATCATCAGTGGCTTTGCTCTGAGTGAACAGCTTTCCATTGAATTACTTGTTTTTACCAGCTTTGGGTCTCATTTAGAATTTGATGGGTGGCACATCATCCGCCATAGTGGTGAAGGTTGTTACCTTGTTGTGGTGGCTCAGCAAGCTTATTTGCTACTCAAACACAAACTTCCAAAATGGAAGTTTGTTTTTGATAAACAAAGAATAAATGATCTTGACACCCTATGGAGTTTTTTTCCCCAGGGTGTGAGGGTCATTTTTCCTTTTTTCTGTTTGGGACACCAGACTTTTCCATACAGTACCAAACATAAAAAAATACACCAAACAGGCAGACATTTTGATGTCCGTACAACGATGGCCACTAGTCTGTTGGCTATTGGTTTAGATTTCCATTGGTGAAACTAACAAGGGCACCACTGGCAGAAACATGACGGTTCACCTGACTCTAAGTAGAGTGGACGTACAGTCAGTTTGGTGGACAGGATTTATGGAGTACCCTGTGCACCACTTTTAAATAAGGCCTTATTCATTGCAGAAAGAGAGTAGGAAAATGGCTGCATACCCTCTGCTATGTAGACCAACTGCATGCAACTGTAGGAATCCAACCCACAATTGCGCTTTTCTATCTCTTGAACATCTTCTTACACATGGCAAGTACTTAAGAGTTAATCAATCTTTGTAATTTTTGGGGGAATCTTTATTCATCATCCGAATTATTAATCAGCTTATCCAACATAACAATGTTTAATGGGTGATAAATGTTTATCACTCGTCATAAATCACCCAGCATGCTTCTGTGACACTACATTCGTTTAATTCAATGACATTGCACATATCTCCAATACATTTTGCTCATTGGTCACCCTTCATCAGGGAGAAAAACATAAAAAAAATTAAGAAATATAAGGAAAGGGAAATAAAAATAGATGGAAATATCGAGAGAGCCACTATCTTCTGTTGTGCACCAATTGCCGACTATGGGACAGGATCTGCATCATGCAGCAAGTATTCTGTATTAAAATCATGACGGCTTTCAAAAACCGAAACACACACTGACACCAGAATTAAATATCAGAGACCGCATACCCACACCCTTACCACTGCTCATCTGCTCCGCTCACACCTCAGTGTACTTTTCCAGTCCTTTTTCTGAATGACACTACTTCTTTTGAACAAAATTTTTTTTACACTGCTTGAACGTCGAAATGCAAATAGTGGTCTCTTTTTGTAGAGATTCCCCAAATCCTTCTCACTTTGCAAAATTTCCCAGCGTCTCAGAAAGATCTTTTTAATTTTATTGTGAATAATTAAAAATTGAGATACAAACTTGAACCTTGGCTGTTACTGTTTCTTACGTGGTAGCAAAACAGTTTATCTGTTTTTCAACTTCAAGCAGTTACCTGAATCTTGTATGAGAGTCTCAGAGTACCCTCTTACCACGAATCATTCAATATATTCTTTTTGTGTTAATTCAAAATCCGATGCATCAGTTGTCATTATTTTCAGACTCATAAACTGAGAGTAAGGAAGATGCTTTTTGAGTGGTCCAGAATGGAAACTCGAAAAAGATAGCCATTTGTTTCTGTCTGCAAGTTTTCTGGGTACTGTTATATGAATGCTACTTCTCTTGATATGTACTTACACATCAAGAAATGAAAGGATGTTCTTTTCAATCTGATGTGTCAAATATAATGAGGTTGTTGTTGTTCAGTTCTACCACTTGACTCAACAATATATCATATGGATCCACCCATACAATGAATGTCATTTATATATCTCAAATATAAACAAATATAAACAAACGTTGTACAACATAGTTAACTCAACAGATAAAAAAGATGTGACGTTAGCTTACACACAGGAGCAAGCATCCAAAATCTACTTATTAACTGCACTATGTAAATCAATGTGCAGGAAATGTTACTTAAGAGAATGAGGGTTGTAAGATGCAAGAGTCATACATACATGTAGACATTATATGTTAAGAGTGCGGAACTCAAAGTCAGGATATAAAACGTAGCACATTGATTGAGGTTGCCTGCACTAACAAGACATTAGTAATTCCCAAACGAGCTGTTCTTTGCAATCTTAGATTGACAAAATATTGAGAAAAAAATAATAAGCACTAAACCACTTGCCAGCACAAAATTCAAGGAACACTTTAAAACCACCTATGGGCAGTTTACCCTTAACGTTACACATCTATCTCCCCAATTTGCGGCCTGGTCTGTACCTAATGCCCAAAGCCCTCACCTCAGAAGCAATCCCCTGGTCGACCACAAACACCCCCACAGTCAGAGCCACTCCCTCAGGCTAATCCTGTGGGTCAGGTGAGTAATGCTCCAACCCGAATGGCTCCCGACTGTGGTGAAAGTGCAGGTTTAAATACCTTGTAAGTGGGTGGGCCTGCACACCTCTTAGTGAGTATTAAACTGCGATATTTTTAAGAAACTGAACAAAAGATTTGTTGCGTGTCTATGTGCTATCTCGCTGTGGGGTACAGCCCTAACCCCTGTTTAATAATGGTGTGTGTCAAGGCCTGGGACAACCGACGCCTGTGTGATGCACAGCCTTAGTCCCTAAGGTTTCAAATTCTCATTACATTTTATACAATTTAGATGAGATTAAAACAAAGGAAGTTCAAAAACGTATATTGTTCTACTCAAACAATTTTGAATAACATAAATCTCTATGAGTAAACTTGAAAGTAAACATGTGCAACTATCTGTTGCATGCTACTGTGTCTAACAAACACTGGATTACACATAAGTTCAAAAGTAATTCCCAATGCATTTCGGGATATATTAACCCTTCTTCAGGGGTGCTTCCAGATAACGATGTGGAGATTAATACTTGTTCCCTCCGTCTGGAATTACAACAAAATGGAAAATAGGAGAAGTGTCACAAGGTAACGAAACATTGTTTGAAACAATATTTGAAACAATAGAATTTGCACATGGCTAGGGTTGTGAATGCTCCTGTAAAATTGAGAAAGTGTGGGTCACACAAAACCACCGTAAGACAGCTAGGCGAGCAAAGAGTTCAAGAGGTAATGGCAAAACATGCCCAGAAGAAAGCACATACATTACCCAGTGTAAAAATACGAGTGTGGGTTAGAGTTTTGTCCCATGCATGATGTTAATGAAACAGTAAACCATCGAGGGTTAAAACAAGGTATAGAATCTGAGCAATATTAGCGTGCCATGCAAATGTGTGAGCGCATGTGATGCCCATGCGCCGGTGCAAGGTAAAGTCTTACCCGCTGCGCAAAGTGTCTAAACACCAAATTCGAAACTGTTAGACCTGACATCCTTGGCGTGGTTTCCCCCTATCTTTTTGCCTCTACCACCTGTATTTTTGATGCTGTGCTGGATTTCGTTTTTGCTGGTTTAGATGCTTTGGACACTCTGCCATGGCTCATCAGTGTCAGAGTGTAAGTGCTCCCTGTGTAAATTGTTATGGTGATTGGATATACATGATTGGCATATTTGTATCACGTAGAAGTCCCTAGTAAAGTGCACTGGGTGTGCCAGGGCTGGTGATGACAAATGCTACTAGTGAGCCTGCAGCACTGATTGTGCCACCCACATCAGTAGCCCTAAAATGGTGTGTGCAGTCTGTGAACTGCCATGTCCTCCTGGTCAGTGTCCACACTGACCAGGCCTAACTCTTCCCTTTCTGTGCACATTGGTCACCCCTATGGAAAGCCCAAGGTACCCCCTTGGACAGGGTGCAGCGTAGGTGAAATGTAGAGCATGTACTTGTGCAAGTGACATGCTCTGGTAGTGAATTACAGCCATTTTCGTTTTTCACTGCTGTAAGGCTATCTTGCTCCATAGGCTATCATGGGGGATGCTGGCTACAGTGGCTACAAGCATATCTTCCCATAAGAGCAAGATAGGTCATAAAAGTCTGGTATCCCTGAACTCAGAATTTAATAACACATGCTTTAGGAAAGGTGGTTTTTAAATCCTGTGTTTGAGAGTAGCACATTTAGAAAGTTGTTGTTCTCAAGTCTGACCTTTCTGTGTGCCTTGGCCTGTTTGTGAATTGACTGTCTGGTTTGAGAGTGACATGGGCTGGGGATTCCCCAGGAGGCTGGCTGAGTCAGCCCTAGGCTGAATGACTGCATTTGCAACTTGAGTGGTGGGAAGAGATAGCACCTGGGCCTGAATAGGGCTGTGCCTGCCTTCCACAATGCTGGCTCCACCTCCTGCTGGGTGGCTGACAACCCTGCTCTCACTCTAAAAGGAAAGGAGAAGTCAGGAAAACAAAGTGCTCAAGGAACACCCAGAACTGGTTCAGACCGGGCTCAGAGCCCTCCTGCACAAAGAGAACAAAGACTTTTAGGGGTATAAGTACAGGACCCCTGACTACAGAAAATTAGATCATCCTGGAATCAAGAAGGAACCTCTGCCAAGGAGAAAGATGAAACTGAAGAAGGAAGACTGTCCTGCTGTTGCTCTGCTGGACTGACCTGCTGTTGCTTTGCTGCCAAGGAGAGGGGAATGACTTTGCTTTGTGCTGTGTCCCCTTGCTTAAAGGAATCTCCAAGGGCCTGAGAGAGAGCTGGCTCCCTGTTATGAAGTCCCAGGAACAAAAGGACTTCACCCCCAGCTTCCCTGAACTCTACTGAGAGAGTTCTGTCCTTCCTGGAGTGCATGGCCCATGCGTGGTGCCTCTGGAAGTTGTACCTGTGTTGGTAAGCTGGAAACCAAGCTTTTAAAGAACTTTCTGCAAGTTTTGTCGCAAACCCGGCTGAGCGAGAAAATTCCCGCCGCTACAAAGACCGAGATCGTCACAGCACCTGTCGCCGCTGCCTGAAGACGTTGCACCCTTTGTTAGCTGGAAGATTTCCGCCGCTGCGAACATCGTCGCAGAGCCTGTCATCGCTGGGTGAAATCATCGCACCACGTCGCTGCGAGAATCGTCAGAGCCATCGCATCGAGGAGCTGCGAGAGAAAGATCGCCGCTGGATCGCGCATCGTCGCCCCGGAGATCATCGCAACACCCGAGAATCATTGCATCGTGCCTTTGCGGGAGAAATCTTCCTAAAGAACCTACGCACCGGAATCCATACAAGTGGCCTTCCTCCCCATACAGACCAGATTCGTCGCAACACGCCCGGTGCTGCAGCGGGGCTGTCGCTAACGCCTCCCCAGCGTTTCAGGAGCAACGCAACGCTTGTTTTTCACCGCTACAGCTTCTGTGCTTGGAACTTTTTTTATCGCTAACAAAGGTACTGTGGCTAAAACGTGACGCAACTGTGGATAATTTTATCGCTAACCTTAAAAACTCTTTTGCAACCATATTCTTGAACTGTGTATGTTGGAATTTTGTCGTTTTGGTCTTGTGTAGTTTAGATTAAATACCTTTATTTTTCTAAACTGTTGTGGAGTCAGTTTTTGGGGTTTTCACTGTGTTACTGTGAGTTTTGGTACAAATACTTTACACATCGCCTTTGATAAGCCTTGACTGCTCGTGCCAAGCTACCAAGGGGGTGAGCAGGGGTTATCTCAGATGGTTTCCTCCTTACCCTGACTAGAAGCAAGGGTCCCTATTTGGACAGTGGTACCTACCTATGCCAACTAAAGACCCCCAGTTCTAACAGACACTGTAAAAAAAGTGTACACAAGATGTTGGTGATTAACAAGTCAATATCAATGAGAGCTTGGAACTTACCGAGAACCAAACCCAAAAAGGCTTGTTGCTAGAAAAAAAAGGGAGACTGCCTTATGTCAACAAACTATTTGGTGTCTATAAGGTGTGAGTTATGTGAAAGTTAAAGTTAAAAACACCAGATACGTGAGTGAAAGAGAGCCGCTCACCTGCGAGGACAGGTAACGGACCGCCAGAACACCACCGCTCTCGCCGAACAGAAAGTGCAGGTTTACCAGGAGTGCAAGAAGCTTGAAACCAGGTCCCCAGCAGGCTCCTCCAAGCTCAGCCAAGGCCACTGCCCCATGATCCCAGCTCTGCACAGGCTGCACGATTCCTGTGTGAAACCTTTAGTGAAATTAAAAAGGGTAGGGAGGGAGAAGAAAAAACTACGTAGGCTTTCGGTCATCCTCCCCGGCCCCCATCTGTCCACGTCGATCACCTGGCAGCTCCAGCTGAAAATTTCCGATTTCCGAGCTGCGCCCAAAGCAATGAATCCCTTCGGGGAAAGAAAGAAGAAAAAAGAAGAAACTGAGGTTCTGTAGAGTCCTCCGGCGTGTCTCAGGCGGCATGTTGTTGTCCAGGAGCGGAGTGCTAAGGAGAGACTTTTCCCATGCTCCTCTGCTCCTTTTAAAGGGGGGAATTTCACACCCAGCTGGAAAAAACAGGTCCCGGCTAGATCCGGGACCCGTTCTTCCTGAGTTGCCCACTTCGAACTGCTTCCAGGGCACCGCTGTCGGGGCCAATAAGCGGGCGGGCGCGGACCACGTCATCGACGTGGGGCCCGCCACCCCAGTGGAATCGTTGCGGGGACCAGAACAGGCGCTATATTAGCGGCGTGCCCAAGTTCCCGGTATTGCCCTGCGAAACGTAACACATTGATTGGGGTTGTCTGCACTAACAAGACATTATTAATTCCCAAACGAGCTGTTCTTTGCAATCTTAGAATGACAAAATATTGAGAAAGTAATAATAATAATCTAAACCTATGACTTACAGTTTGCATGCAGCTCCTTGATGCCAGTAAAGAGATCACTGAGATTGCTACTCATGACTGCAAGTAACAGAATGATCTCAGTGTCAAAAGCAGTAGTCCACTTACCTATCTACATAAACAGTAAGCCTGGACGGAGTTGTGCGCTTGGTAATAACTACTCATGTTGCTTTTCAGCACCAGGTTTTTGTCCTGCGCTGGAAAATCAATGCGAACGGCATCATGCTCAGTACAGGAGGGCGCTGCTTCATTCTCATGCTCGAGAAGATTTTCTACCCGAGTAGTAACTTTCTCAACGAAAACAGAATGTTTCTCAACATGAGCAGTCGCGATAACCCGCGACCGCCCGCATCGAGAAATAAGACCGCCCGTGTAGAGAAATCTCGCTGGGAGGTGGATTTTCCTTGCTCGCCCTTGCCAACTTGATGCTCGAAAGCGCGAGTGAGGGAAAAAAAACGGCGTAAATTTCTCTAGCTGAGCGAAGTTCACCGTCCCGGCTTAAATAAATGACAAATCTGTGTTCTGCATGTTACATAATGTGTTTTGCAGTACATCCATTAACCCTCTTTGCTTCTTTATGAGTCAAAACTATGAATGAACAAAACAAAAAAACTCTCCCAGAACGGCATTTGCCAGCAGAGTTATTGGACCCTGTTATAACCCCTTTCAAACTGCAAAAAATACAAACACCTCTGCTGCAGGTGTGTTAACCCTGTAATATATCTTAACATGCAGAACTGTATGAGTTCAGGTGTTAAACCAGTTATTGAAATTGTGTGTCTGTCTGTTAGTGTTTCTGTCTATGATTCTAATTTACACTCACACGGGCGTGTATGTGTGCATACGTTTTGTGTTTGTGTGTGCATAAGCACGCACATCAGTACGAGCATGGGTTCAGGCGGAGAAACGAAAAGGTAGGCCATAAAACAGTCAGTTTTGTTCTCCATCACATTGGTGGAAGGTTGATAACAACAGCATTATTTCATAGTGGAGTGATGGAGTATTTTAGAGGTGGTCAAAAGTCATCATTTCAGCTACATTTAAGCCATCGGCTCTCTTGCGTGTGCTCCCGACTGGGAATTCAGGTCAGAGAGAGACTGCTGCCTTGGCATGCCCTGGTTTAACTATGTGGCGGAGAGAACCGGACCTTTGACCCTAAAAGCCTCTGGCTAGAATAGTTTACATTCAGAAACTACATGGGAGACCAGTTTCATTAAGGAACACACGGGCACAACGTGCCGGCGCTACATCCTGCCCTGTGGATTTGTTGTTTGTTCTATACAGTTTGCCCTTTGTGAGTTTATCCTATTTTCTAGTCATGTTCACGTGCTTTGCTTGCGGTGTTCGATTCGAGTCAGCATTCTATGTAGGAAGTGTTGCTGTCATGTCGAAGCCGCTCAGAGTCGACGCCATTGGTTCACCGCCCCTCCATTGAGCGAGGTATGCAATAATCCACTAGAAATGAAAAGACCTCTCAACGCCTCCAGGCTGCTGGATGAGGGGAAGCGTCAGCAGACTGTGGGAATATTTATCTGGATGGCTGCACAAATGACCACAGATAAGGGGTGGGAATTGTTCGAGAGCCACGGCCCACAATCACTTCACTCTCCACCAGAAAGTAAAGGACTGGCAGTTCAGC
Organism: Lissotriton helveticus; assembly: GCF_964261635.1. Classification (NCBI taxonomy): domain Eukaryota; kingdom Metazoa; phylum Chordata; class Amphibia; order Caudata; family Salamandridae; genus Lissotriton; species Lissotriton helveticus. The sequence continues at coordinate 821,858,418 of NC_136071.1, forward strand.
TAGTTTATATATTGCCCTAATCAGAAAGATCATAACTATAATTTTTGAAAAACAGAAGATTTGGCTTACAACGAATGTCTGCTGTCCATCCGATCTCAAAATAACTTTATCTCATGTCATAAGATAGAGGTAGTTTCTACACTTGAGAAACTCTGTTTACTCCATTTAGTGAAAGATTTGCGGCATTATTTGTCAAATAAAAAATAAATCTGAAATTCAATGCAATTTTGTTCTGAAACCATGTACATAACTTCTAAATAGTATACAACAAATATTACTGTTTATTTAAAACAACTGGCGTCCTCAACCGATTGTCACTTTGGAGTCAGGCAACAAAACCGTCAGGGAAATATCTTCTGTGTACAGTATTGGGTGGGTTTTTGCAATTGATTCTACTAATGCAATAGGTATTTACATGCATACAAGTTATGCGTGTCCATTTTTTGCATGGTATATCCATTATCACAATATTTAGGCTATGGATAAAAATCGTACGTGCAAAAACCCTGGAAGGAGTGCAGTTTCTGTGAAACCCATGATTGTAAATCTGAGACAAGCACAATTGTCGCCTAATGTTACAATTACAACTTTATTTACTTGCTTAATTATCTGTATAGAGTCACATTACTGCTCTTTAAATAGTAGAAAAACCATCAAAGAAACATGTGATAGCTTTTAGGGTATTTGACTTCAACAGTAGCTGTAGGAAGAAATTGAGTAAGAAAATTGGATAGAAGCCATTCAGCAACATGCAGTGGGGGAACGGTGGGTGGGTGGTGGGGAGGAGTTGTTGAATAGAAGCCATTCTGCAACATGCAGTGGGGGAATGGTGGGTGGGTGGTGGGGGAGGGGTTGTTGGATAGAAGCTATTCTGCAACATGCAGTGGGGGAACGGTGGGTGGGTGGTGGGGAGGGGTTGATGGATAGAAGCCGTTCAGTAACATGCAGTGGGGGAATGGTGGGTGGGTGGTGTTATGTTATAAGTTATGTTATAAAAATATTTTATTACGCGCTCTGCTACTACAGAGTATCCTGGCGCGATATGTAAGCACTAAACAGACCAAATCCAGAAAGAAAGAAGCAGAGAACTACATACTAAGATTAAAAAGATGGGTTTTTAACCCTTTCTTGAATCCCGCTAATGTGGTTGATGCTCTCAGAGAAAGTGGCAAGGCATTCCAGGACCGTGCTGTGTGGACAGAAATTGACTGCCCACCCAGTCTTGCATATCTGACCTTGGGCATAGACATCAGATGGAGATTGGCCGATCGAAGAGCACGGTGAGGCGTGTAAAAGGTAAACCTCTTGTGCAAATATTGTGGGCCTTGGTGATGCAAGGCCCGAAAGGCCAGAACCAATGATTTGAACAGAATGCGATGTGCCACTGGGAGCCAGTGGAGCTCACGAAGATGGGCACGTGCACTAGTTCTTCGTGGAAGGTGGAACAGAAGTCGCACGGCCGCATTCTGAATGATCTGCATTCGATTTATAAGGTATTTCGGGAGACCACTGTAGAGAGCATTGGCATAGTCGAGCCGTGCCAGGATCAAAGCACGCAAAACAGTCTCCTTCGCCTCCCTGTGAAGAAGTGGAAGGAACCTCTTGAGTGACTTAAGGGTCGCAAAACAGGTCGCAGTAAGTTTTTTTAGGTGAGCTTCAAACTTAAGATCCTGTCCAAACCAGACCCCCAGGTTTTTGGCCGGGCCTCCGTGATAGCTAGGACATGCAGAATCAGTTGGCCAAATAAGATCCCTAAAATTGGCCGGAAAATTGCCATAAAATAATAGCTCTGACTTGTCCTCATTGCATTTTAGCTGAGCTGAGACAAGCCATCGGAAGAAATTGGTCAGACAGGAACAGACGGCCCGAGCGTCTAAGCAGTCCTTAGGCCAGGTAAACAGCAACTGCGTGTCATCGGCGTATGACATTATTTTGGCTCCCCACTGCTCAGCCAGATAGATCAACGGAGTCATATAGACGTTGAACAGCAGAGGGCTTAGCGTTGAGCCCTGTGGTACCCCGGTGGTGAGCTTCTTAGGTGATGAAGCAAATGGGGGCATCCATACCTGCTGCGACCGCTCAGACAGAAACGAAGACAGCCAGGCCAGAACTGCGCCCGACAGCCCCACCTCTGCCAGCCTTGTCAACAACTGGGCATGGGGTACCGTATCAAAGGCGGCAGATAAGTCCAACAAAACCAGGACCGCTCTGCCGCCTCCGTCGAGGCACTCCCTAATAGCTTCTGAAACTTCCACCAGAGCCGTCTCAGTGCTGAAAGCAGCCCTGAACCCCGATTGAGCCGGGTGCAGGGCATGAGAAGATTCAATAAAACTATTTAGTTGCCTAAAAACAACTTTTTCACACACTTTCGCTAATGCCGGGAGCAACGATATTGGGCGATAGCTGGAAGTAGCCAGGGGGTCTAGGCCGGGCTTCTTCAACAAAGTAAGAAGTTTCGCCTGTTTCCAACAGAGAGGTACTGAGGCAGAAGCCAGAGACAGGTTAACAACCTGGGTAACCTCCTGATACACCAGACTAGCCGCTCCCCCCAGAACCCTAGCAGGGCACGGGTCAGAGGGTGAACCAGACTTTAGCGCCTCCAAAATGGCCAGCACATCAGCTTGCTGGGCTGGCTCAAAGATGGAAAATTGGCTGACAGGTTGCTTCGCACCCAGATCAATGATAGGTGGTGAAAGCTGAAGGGGACCACCGGAGTTTAAAAGCTCCTCTTGAATTTTAGCGATCTTATTATCAAAGAAACATGACAGTTCCTCACACCACAGATCGGATGCCGGAGGAACTGGGGAGGCGGCACAAGGGGAGAGAAAGCTCTGAACAATGGCAAAGACTTCTCTGCCATTGTTGTCCGCCTTCTCAATCCTAACTGAAAAGTAGCTACTTTTAGCAGCCTTGATTTCAGCATAATATACCTTCTGCGCCCTCCGCAGCTTGCACTTAAGTTCCGGGCAGAATTCAAGGCGCCAGGCTCGCTCCAGCTTTTTGCACCCTGATTTGAGCTCTCTAAGGGCATGGGTGAACCAGGGTTTGGAGGGAGACAACCTCGACCGCCTGCTACCACCCTTATTAGTATGTAGAACGGGGAGGGGTTGTAGGCTCAGAGTGTACAAAGATCTACTTTAGTTCATGGTACAAAGCTGTTTTTAGTCATCTTCATGACAGGAAGGCAGGATGCGTTCTCCGCTGAGCAGTGAGAGTGTTCCAGCGATTGTTTGCTGATAGTGGGGAGCAGAATTGTGTCATAGTTGAGAAAGTCCTGAATTTGGGAGTCTTAAGAAGCAGTGTGTTTTTACTTTTTATGATTAACTCCCTATCTGTAATGGTGTAGGTGGACTGAATATGGTGGACTGCTCATGTACACAGCTTACTGTGCAAGGCAGCCATTTCGAAATTGATCCTTGTTTCTAGGGGTAACCAGTGAAGTTCTCGTTAGATGAGGAGATATGCTCAAAAGTCTTCTTGTTTGAGATTAGTGTGGCAGTGGAGTAGAAGAATGCCTTGAACTGTGCTAGCGAGGTGAGTGACTGTTCGTGGTGAGCAGGCCACTTTTTTATTTTGTTTAGTGAATGTAAGTGGAAGATAGCTGATTTAGCCAGTTTGTTCATGTAGGTTATTAGTGTGAGTGTGTTGTCTAGAGTGAAGCCTAAGGATTTCACAACTGGTGATATGGAGGAGTACTTTTACTTCCCTGTGAAGTACCTGGTTAATTTTGCTTTTCGATTTTGAGATGATGAGAAAGTATTCAGTTTTTTGTGGGTTGAGCATCAGAAAATTTGAAGACATCCAATGTTGCTTTCTTTGCACAAGTTTGAAGGGTGAAGATGTCATGAGTGGATGATATTTTTATGGAGAGATGCTTATTGTCTGTGTATTGTTGTAAATTGGCTCCTGTAGTGGAAAAGTGTGTGATTAGGGACGAACACATAAGTGGAACAGAGTGAGATAAATTATATTTCCTTGGGGACTCCGGATATCATGGGAAAATGTTGGAGATTTTTTTTTACTAATCTTCACTACATAGTTGCAGTTCGGGATGAGTTTGGAGGACCCATTCTGTGCTTTACTCTGTCTAGCAGATCAATGGGGTTGGATAAGAGGTTGGAGACCACCATGTGGTTCAATAGTATGTTTGGATCCAAGATGATATTTTTTTAGAATTTCGGGGATCTGTTCCATCTGTATGAGACCTGGCAATATTTGCTGCATCAGTGAACCATTTATCAGCATATACTATGATGGTTCTGGTAGAAGGATATTAGTTTTGAACATTTTTGCTGGTATTAGGTCTTAGTTATAGTTTTTACTACTAAGATGCTTCACCAATTTGGGTAGCTCATTTGAATTTTTTGTCGGGAAGGTTTCCAATGAGTTCTGGGCTTTTTTAAGTAAATGTTTCTGATTACTTTATTGTCATCTTGTCTCTCATCTTCATAATATTTTCAGAGAAGAGCATTATAAATCCATCTTATTATTTCAGGAGGTGATATTGCAGGGGTTTTGTAAGGTGAAGAGATGTTGTTGTGGATACATTTTAATTGAGATTTTGCATGGTTCACATACTCACGACCTGCTCTTGGATTCAATTAGATTTGGTTCATAGGATAGCTAGTCTGTGTTCCGTTAGCTTGTGTCGGCTTGTAGGCGATTTAGAGGATACTTGTTTCTTCTAAGGTTGGAGAATGACTGCATCACTTGATGAATTAAGTTGATGTTCCATGGTTGGGTAGGTCTGAAGCACATCTGGCAATGTGTTAGTTTCCAATGTACTATGATGTTAATGAAATCCTCAATTGCAGTGTGGCATTCTGACAGGGTCAGACTGGCCTATATAGCAATCAAGCAATGCCTGATAGGCTGGTCTGACACATCAGTGTATGTGCCAGTTTTATGGCTGTTTGTGGGCCTGTTTTATGGTTTGGTTGGCAGGTATTTACGGTTGAATTTAATATATTAAAATAAGCTGTAAAAAAACTGGGTTATTGGTTGAGGGGGGGTGAAATCCCCACTCATGCAACAACTACAATCCTTGTTAGAGTGAACCACAAAAGTCACTAAATTAACCTGTTCTTATCCCTTTGGAAGCTTGGCACAAAGCAGTCAGGCTTAACTTAGAGGCAATGGTTGAAGTATTTATGCAGCACACAAACAGTAATAAATTGAAAACACAACACAAGAAAAATCCCAATCCCTGTGTATGTGAAAAAATCTAATAGTGTTATAAAACAGAGTGAAAAAATAAGTTGGAACAAATACAACCAATAAACCTGAACTTCAGGCATATTAATCCTTCCTCAGTCACTGGATGCTGATGGCACCCGTGATTTACGAGGATCATACCTCACCTCACCTGCCCACGGCTCAAGAAAAGAGGCCCCGCTCTGTCCATCGGTACCTCGAGCCGGAACTGAACTCTTCGGGGGTTGTAGACCCTGGTTACCTTCAAGAGGAACCAGGAGGAGATCCCAGATGTTCCAAACTATTTTTTCACTCTGTTTCATGACGCTATTAGATTTTTTCACATACACAGTAGCAATAGTTCATGCAGTGGTCCTAAAGAAGCCTTGGACGATCGGATGTCCAGTTGGCTGAAACATGTAGACCCATTTTCGGCAGTTATTTTGTCAAAACTGCTCTTCCACTGTTTTTAGTTTGGAAAACAAGAGATACTTATTAAATAAATTTTTTCTTGCTGTTCAATTTTAAATATCACGCTTTCACACACCTTTTGATTTAGCACTGCGCCCGTCACTGTTCATCATACTGGTTAGACACTATAGAAATTTGACAGAGCTCACTTAAAAACATCTGCGAGCTCCCTTCTGGTAGACGGAAGGTTGTAGCCCTTGGTTACCTTAGAGAGGAACCAGGAGGAGATCCCAGAGGATGAAGCATGTCACCTAGGTGAGTGATGGGAATCCGTCCTCCTTTAAGGATTTTCCTATAAGTACTTTAGTTTTGTTAATTAGCAAAAAACACTTTCCCTCCTCCAACTGTTTTGTTTGTGAGATCATTGCACGTTTGTAAGGTTACCTGGACCTGCAAGACTGGTGGACTTCTGTTGGTGTATATGATAATTAAAATATGACTTCAGAATTAAATATGGTTTTAAATGACAATTCATTGAGGGTAAACAGCATATCTCTATCTGTTCTCAGTCCAAAGTGAAAAACGACTTTATGAGTTTTTTACTGCCACGACATGTAAAACTGAAGTACACATGCTCTACATTTTAAATACAATGTACCTTGACCTATGAGTGCCTACCTTAAAGGTGACTTATATGTATTAAAAAGGAAGGTTTAGGTATGGCAAAAGGCGTAGTTTGCGTGATACAGCATTTACAACAAGGTTTTTAACACGTTGTGACTTTACCACGCATTTTTAAGCACGCATGTTTTTACAATGTGTAGGTTTTTACATCGGATGCCATTACCACATATTTAAGGTAAGTAGGGGTGTGTGGGGGTCTCTCCCCACAAATGCATTGTTCATAAATAAATAAATAATGTGTGGTAATAGAATCTGTATACAAAATGCACAATGCGTGTTTAAAGCTTGCGACCTATTTCCCTGCGTTTTTCTGTCTTACAACCTATTTTGCCAGGTTAAATTGGCATTTTAAAACTGCACTACCGGCTGCAGTAACAGATGTTAAAAGGCTCACTAGTGGCATTTAATTTACAGGCTTCATGTACATGTAGTACTGTCTACCAAGGACTTACAAGTTAATTAAGTTTGCTAAATAGGTGTAGACATATTCTACTATGTTTGAAGAAGACAGAACAGGCACTTTAGCACTGGTTAGCAGTTGTAGAGTTCACAGAGTTCTAAAGCCAACAAAAACGAATTCAACAACACAGGAGGAGTGAAGGTGAAAGATGTGGGTGAATGTCATGCCAAGGAACATTACCTGCAGCAAACACATATGCATCAATCTCCCATACCTTGCAAAACACCTATACAGCGTGTCTTTACAAGTTTAAAACGTCCATTGTTCGCAAATATGGGCCATGTTTTTAGTTGTTTGGCTCGCTAAAGAGGACCACTTTTAATATGGTTCCCAGGCCTATTTTCTGTACCAGTCCAGCCAAGTGTTCCTATGCCAGCTTTCTCACATTGATTTTTGGGATGTGGAGGTATTCTGGGGTGGTTTCTATTATGTTTTTCAAGGGACAATTCCAGGTCTTTTTTTTTTAAAGGATAGTGAGTGTCATTGCCTGGCAGAGAGAATAAATAATGGACCCTGTACAGGTCTGATCGGTTAATCTGGATCTGGGGCATGTATCTGATAGAAGTTAATCATGTTATATTTAGATTGAATATAAATATATCTAAGATTTGATTTGGGAAGGAAAAGAGCTAAGGGAGGCTGTGAGGCTGGAACAGGCTGTTGAGATCTCTGTAAGTCTTGGATGAGGTCCAGATTAAAGTGTTAGCTGGAGATTGCATTTGATTGTGGGTAACACATTTAGTCAGCTGTTTGGTGAAGATGGCTTTAGATTTAGGAAGGGAGTAATTTACATAAACCTGTTTGGTGTTTGAGAGTGTTTGTGAAATGACAACCTTTAGGCATGCGAAAGTAAGACAGTCTGCGATTTGCAATATTGAATAGCTTAGGGAACAATGATTCCATCCCGCCTTCTTGTTTTACTGTTAATTTTCCTAGAAAAAGATGTAGCCCTGATTTACTAGAAAATCCATTATGCATTATGTTTTTGAGTTTTGCAATGTTTCTCTGATTGATGTTATGAATGGAGATGAGCATGGAAATATCTACAGTGAGTGCATTTGCTGATTTGATATTGTGCAACGTTCAGGTTAGATATGTGTCTGTCAACATTTTGTTTAGAACAAACTTTGGTTGCCATCTGATGTGAATGTGGTTTTGGGCATTGCTTCTTTGCTGGGAAAAGGATTAGTGAAAAGGGGATTGGTGAATTGTTGGTTACAGGCAATATCTAGGGGGTGAGTAAAGAGGCTGCAAATTGTGTTTTGTAGAACAGAAGTGGGAAATCATACAGAGAGTCCTTAGTTTAGACTCCATCAATTGTAGTATAGTGTCTAACCAAGCTGGAAAAGTAGATCATTGGAGCTAGGCTTTCATAGGCTGCATCGCTTATCTTGGTACGTAGATGGCTAGAGTTCAGGAGATGATCTTTTCAGATGATTATCCAGTTTTCAATTATTGGGCTTACATAATACATCTTATATAATGATGTCCTGATCTTAGTGACAGTTATAATAAGTGAGTGGATAGCCAATATCAAGTTATGGAAATTGCAGAAGAAATAAATAGTTATAAGTAATGCAAAAGAAAAGGAAATAAAATGATAGTAAAATACATTAGTTGACTTGATAAGGGAGGTCGCCATGCTATTAATCCTAACTATAAAGCTTTTTTAATTATGAGTAGGCAAAAGTAGCTAAGTAATTAGTCTAATGTGTAGAGTGATAGTTAAGTGAGTGTTAGGAAGTGGTACCAGTAAAAGGAAGCAGAAAGAAAAGATAATCGCAATACTAAGTACAAGTGAGTAAGAAATTGTAGCAATTGCATGTGTGAAATATTGGTGAGTGGTGTCATGTGAGTGTAAATTAGTAGTGTTATATTCCATATAGGTACCCCAATATAGGCTCGGGTAACATTTCATCTATATTCATCCCTAAACTACATACAAAACGAGCTCCTAGGAGCGACCCTTTACCTAGTTACAGTACTGCTTACAGAATGTGGGATTTCCCCTGAAAAAAGCCTCATACATTATGCATGAGGATCCTTGGATTCTAGGAAGCTCAGCAGGACTACCATCTCCTGCATAACAACTATGTACAAGGTACATTCCCGACGCCATCCTAAGTCTCACAGTGACACAGCAAGGTAGACCACTGGGGATACCTTCGGGTATATAAACATCACATTTTGCTGAGATAGAGTGAGGAGATCAGAACTTCCATGCTGACACACTGATGCGAGACGCTGAAGTCCCTGCATGCAGATACTCCATCTGGCAGTGGTCTAACATCCCTTTCGGGGTGTCCAACTTGAGGCCTAGACGGTGTCCCACAGTCTCTCACTTCAATTAATGGGGTTGACTTTATCCCAGAGGAATTCTTGGCTCAACACCTACATACATGCTAGGTACATTTAGGTACATCTAGTTAGGGTAGCATCATAGCGGTAGGCATTTTGTTGTCATGTATTTATATATACTTGTCTGTATTCATGATTATAGCAAAATGGAAGAAATCTACCATCCTTTTACTTTCTTAGTGCTTCTAATCATTTATATATGTTACTGTCTAATGGTTGTGTTATGTTTTCTTACCCTGGAACACTTTTGTGAGAACACTCTCTATGTAATATGTGATGCTGCATGGAATATTCACCATGTAATGCATGATGTGGTTAGTGTTATACTTCTGTTGGGTTGGGCATTTTATGAACTACCACTCTGCCAGTTTGAAGCTGGATTGCACTTGTGAGGGTTGTATTTTACCTTACTGAAATAAATCTACTTATTTCAACTCAAGATTCCTGAAACTTCTTTAAAACACTGGCGACGAGGTAAATAGGCGATCAGAGCGAAGATTAAACAACCCTACACGGAAATTTTTAAAGAAGAACCCACGGGGCGTGGCCAAGATGGCGGGCTGAGCGGTCGCACCATCCACGAGCTCCCGTAATCCTGGGCCCTTGAACCTCTAATTATCGCTGATCTCCCCCCCAAATGCCTGGGGATCGGCGCTGGGCACGAGAGAGCACGCAGTGACACTGATCAAGGCTCCGTGCGGTCCGGTGGTCGCGGCTGCGGGGCCCCAGAGTGAGCCCAGAGGCGGAGACGGCTCGGGAGCTGACCGAGTGCTGAGGCGGCCGGGATCGCGGAGCAACGGAGCCACGCCAGGGCCAACTCGGCACGGCACGGACTGCCTGGACGTCACGGTCGGCCCTGCACGAGCCCCCGGCGAGATCCAGCAGCGGCGGTGCACGCGGTGCCCGGGACTGAAACCGCTGAGCAAGGGACCGGCGTAGGATCGCTACGCAAGGCCGGGGATCCGGCCTGTCAGTGGGCCTCTGGCTGCATGACTTCCCCCCGGCCCATCGATATTCAGCGTCGGGGGTGAGAGCACGTAGATGACCACCCGGAGCCCCAGGAGAGCCCTGACACGGCACTAACCACCTGGAGGTGACAGTCGGCCCCCGCACGAGCCCCCAGCGGGATCCAGCAGCGGGGGTGCACGCGGTGCCAGGGGGCTGACAGCGCGGAATGACGGACCGTCGTAGGGTCGCTACGCGAAGCCGAGGACGCGGCCTGAAGGTGGGCCCCTGGTTGCACGACTCCCCCCCCGGCCCACCGATACTCGGCGCCGGGGATGAGGACACCTTAAACGACCCCTCCGGAGCCCCAGGAGAGCCCTGAGCCCAGCGTCGAGGCCCCCAGAGACAGCAGAGAACAGTGACGACCTGAGAGGGTGCCGCGGCGCAGCGGGGGACGATGCATAAGGCCTGTGGTGAGACCCGTCTCCCAACGGAGAGGGGGCGGCCCTGTCGCACCCCGGGTGGACCCGACTGGAGGCGGCCGACTAGGTGAGGAGGAGGAATCGGGCCGACTGCGGACCCTGGCGGTGACCCGGCGTACGGGGCGGAGGCCGGCCGCGGCGGGACTCCATCATCATAGAGTGCGGCGCCATCTGGATGGCGTGTGGACCCACGCGGCCAGAACAAAGAGGCCTGTAGCGGGCCAATTGCACCACAGACGCACGGCCACACGGTCGCAGCAGACCAGGATCGTCTGAGCCGCACGGTCCCACCCGGATTGAGTGCGCCCCTATTGCGACCTACTCGAGGGGAGGCCCCAACCACCCCCCCGGTCAAGTTTCTCAGCGCGGCCTAGGAGCCCGGAGGCAGAAATGAACGGATAGCTGAGACACCCGCTGGTGTTGCATTGGACCCGGGCCCCACGGGGCGTCGACCCGCCAGGCGGGCGGTACCCCCAGAACTGTGCCACGCGGCACGGCTCCCGCCAGAGCGCTCCATCATTTAACGTGCCTCCACCACTTTCAAGATGGCTAACAACAGGGGGGTGAAAAAGGGAGACCGGACATTTCTGGAAATGCTGAGTAGGGGTCCCCCGCGACAAGATAAAGGTCAGCACTCACCGGGCCCCTCGGGCAGCTCCCGAGGGGCGGAAGGGGGAGAACCTCCGGTCACCAGATCCTTCCTGGAGTCTCTTTTCAGTTCACTCAGGGAAGATTTCCAAGCACTGAAGCGGCCGGAGAGGTTTGGGAAGTGCGGAGAGAGGTCGACGCCCTTGGCGAAAGAGTGGCTACTCTGGAAGAAGCGAGACGAAGAGATCGCGCAGCTACAACAGGAAGTGTTACGACTAAGGGATCAGCAGCTTGACCTCCAAGCACACAATGAGGATCTCGGCGCAATAACATCCGGGTCCGGGGAATTCTATCTAAAGAGGAGGGCGAAAACATAGCTGGATACCTGAGGGACCTGTTTAGGGAGATACTGGGCGAACCGGGGGACTTCCCTATAAGAATTGACAGGGCACACAGAGTGGGCCTACCGCACCGGGCCTCGGCGCCGCCCCCGACATCCCCCGACATCTTGGCCTTCCTGCCGGACTTCCCTCTGAAGGAACGGATCCTCCGTGAAGCGCGGAAGCAGCAATCCCTGCGTTTTCGGGGACACCAGGTAGCTCTTTTTCAGGATTTATCGGCAATCACGCTCCAGAAGGGCAAAGCATTTAAAATAGCAATGGACTTCCTGAGAGAACACGATACGCAGTATACCTGGGGCCACCCTTTTCGACTCATCTTTCGGAGGAACGGGACTTTGCACCAACTCCGCTCCCTCCAGGACACCTGCGGAGTACTGGGAATCACCGCGACGGACGAAGATGCACCTACTCCCCGCCGTAGGCGCACCACCAGAGATGGTTGGCAGACACTTCCTGGGCGGGGATCCCCTTCTTTGCCCACGCAACCAGACTCACCCACCATCCGGGCAGAAATGGGCAGTGCGGTGCGGGAGGTGGCCAGAGACACGGCATCTGGTGAGGTGGCCCTAACGGCCTGAGAGAACTCCGGAGGGAGATCGACACAGCCTTCTCATCCATGCAGGTTCAGGAGTTCGGGGGGAGGTGGGGCGGAGGGGTGGTGTGTAGTGGCTGGACGTCCACTTGAGTAACTTTCCACGGACTTGTCCATTATGGACCGGACTTGGACAATGGGATTTTTGGAACAGTTGGCTGGGGGGGGATGTGGGGGAGGGGGGCAGTTGGGGAGGTTTCGGTTTCGGGTTTGGGTGGAGGGGGGGTCAACTAGAGGGGGGAGTTGAGGGGGTTTTGGTTGAGAGGGGGGAGTTGGGAGGGGAGGGTGGGTCGTCAAGTGCACTATGAGGGCTTCGCCCAATCTAGCGGGGTTTACACGCCTTGCCCCGCTCTGGGGGAGATCCTGCGCTTCTATTTTCACTCTGTCACATGCCTCCCACAACTCTTAAGGTGGTAACCCTCAATGTCAGGGGCTTAAACAACCCAGTCAAGAGAAGGGCAGTGTTGTCTCTTTTGGAAAGCACCCACGCAGACATTTGTCTTCTTCAGGAGACCCACTTGCTAGCCCGCGACTCCCATAGACTCCGGTCCCATAAATTCCCAACACAATATTTTTTCCTCTAACACTACTAAGACAGCAGGAGTGGCAATCTTAGTGGGCGACACTTCAGGGGCGAAATCCTACACAAATTTGCAGAGCACAAAGGCAGGCTCTTGGTCTATAGGTTTAGGATTGGAGGGGTTTCTTTTACAATCGGGTCCTTGTACAGCCCTAATGATCAGCAGGACTGCTTCCTGCGTTCGGCGGTAGTAGACGTCACCGCCTCACCAGATAGACACATTATGATTGGGGGAGACTTCAACATGGTCTTTGACTCGGCTCTCGATAGATCCGCCAAACGCTCTCCGCAGGTCGGAGAATTCTCAGCCGGGAGTCGGGCGCTCCTGAAGGAGGTCGACCTCCACGATCTCTGGCGATCACGGCACCCCACCGACCCGGGGTACTCTTATTATTCCCACGCGCACAAGACCTACGCGAGGCTAGACCACCTTCTAGTCACGACCCCGGTGCTTGCTATGGTCTCTTCGACCGATGTGGGAGTGATATCATTGTCGGACCATGCCCCTCTCACCGCCACACTCTGCTTGCCGCCGATGTCCTGCCCACCCAGAGTCTGGTGTCTCAGAGATACCCTGCTGCACAAGAAAGAGGTGGTTCAGCGCATACAAGATGTGATCCGGGATTATCTGTCACACAATGATAACCCTGATACCTCCCTGGCGACGCAGTGGGCAGCCTTGAAGGCGGTCCTCAGGGGGGAGTTTTTGGCCATCTCTTCAGCTGAAAATAAAGAGCGTCTAGATAAGAGAGAGGAACTTACCCAACGGGTCCGAGATCTTGAGCAGATACACCGCCGGACCGGGGCTCCCCGGATCTGGAAGCAGCTTAAGGAGGCGAGGAAGCTCCTTACGGCTCTAGACATGGACCGAGCGGAGTACGCTGCACTTCGCTTACGTCACGCTTTCTACACCGGAGGGGACCGCTGTGGTAGACTACTGGCCAACAAACTCCGAGTGGCGCACCAGAGTCGAGTGGTTAAGGAGATCTCTGACCCTGCCGGGTCGGTGGTCACGGAGGATGCTCATATTGCCGAAGCCTTTCGGAGGTTCTATGCGGATCTTTACGCCGGGGATCCTCCGGACGGGACCGCTACCTCGGCTTACCTAGACTCGGTCACCCTCCCGTCCCTTACCCCCTCGCAAGCGGAACACATGGAAAGGGACATCCGGCCTGAGGAGGTCATCTCTGCCATCGCTAGACTTAAACATGGCAAGGCTCCAGGCCCGGACGGATATACGTCTCTCTTCTACAAAACGTTCTGCGTGTCACTAGCTCCACTGCTCACCCGCCTATTTAACTCATTCGCCGCTCCGGGGGCCATCCCGCCTGACCTTCTGAGGGCCTCTCTTACGGTCATTCCCAAACCGGGGAAGGACAGATCGCACTGCAGCTCCTATAGACCGATCTCTCTCCTGAATGTCGATCTTAAGCTATACACTGGGATCCTCACGGCTCGACTGGCCCCCCACCTACCGGGTCTTATAGACCCGGACCAGGCTGGGTTTGTCCCGGGGCGGCAGACGGTGGATAACACCAAGAGGATTGTCCACCTCATAGAGAAGGCCTCCCGAATCCCTGGCGAGAGGATGATGCTGGCGATTGACGCCCAAAAGGCGCTTGACCGAGTCCACTGGCCCTTTTTGGAACAGGTACTACTGAAGGTGGGCATAGGAGAGAAGTTCCGCTCCATGGTTCTTAACTGCTATAAGTTCCCGACCGCAGTGGTAAGGGTGAATGGACACAATTCCAGTAGCTTCACCATCGAGAGAGGTACTAGGCAGGGGTGCCCACTTTCGCCCCTGCTCTTCGCCCTCTATATGGAGCCCTTTGCCCAGCGGATACGCACCAACCGGGCGGTGACGGGGGTAAGATTTGGAGGCTTTACCCACACCATAAGCCTCTACGCAGATGATATTATATTGTCGCTGGATGAGCCCAGGACTGCCCTCCCGGCGTGCCTTAAGGAGCTAGACTCCTTTGCCGCGGTTGCGGGATTTCGAATAAACATGGGGAGATCAGTAACCTTAGACGTCTCCCTGAAACCGGCCACTAGATCTTACCTGCAGGGGTTGTTCCCACTGCTTTGGTCCTCGGATTTGGTACCCTACTTGGGGATTCAGCTGGCTCCCACTCTGCCGGCCATGGTCACGGCCAACTACGCAGCGCTAGGTCGAAAGATCCGAGAGGAACTGGGGAGGTGGAACCGTGGTACCCTCTCCTGGTTGGGCCGGATAGCGGCAGTTAAAATGACGATCCTGCCCCAGGTCCTATACCTGTTCAGGGCATTACCATTACAGCCCCCCACTGGGTGGATCCAACAAACGCAGGCAGATCTTTCGCGTTTTATCTGGCAGGGCAGGAAGCCCAGGATGCGTAGAACGCTTTCTGTGCTGGCCCCAGAGGCCGGGGGACTCGGGATCCCGGATCTTCTCAAGTATTTTCAAGCGGCCCAGTTGCGCTATCTTGTAGAATGGTAGATAAACTGGGGGGGATAGGCCCGAAAGACCGGAGCCAGGTAGGGCCTTTTACAAATAGTATCAATAGTAATGACCTGGTCTCTTGTCACTTATATTTCAATTACTTATAAAATAACCACACTAACTTCTGTTTGTGGTTGGGTTATTTAATCACCCAATTATTTCAAAAACTCATTCTTTTAGGTAAAAAGGACTCTGTTCTCCTCAGAACCATACATACAGTTTACTAACATTTAGCACAACACTTGACAAATAATTACAGTTTACATATACGAAAAATTATATATACTAACAATTCAATCCTTCCCACTTAATGGGATTTTCAAATACTACACACAGTACACTTTACTATACATAGTACAAACACATTAAGAAACAAAAAACCAATGTGGAGCAAAGATATGTGCTCTTTGTTATTCAATCCAATTGAAAAATAAAACCCGTTTTCAAATTATTAATCTAGCTTCTTTCAAAGGTGTCAATCCTATATTATTTTTGTAGGCGCTTTAATTTTGCTCAGCGGAACTCTCGCTCTGCCGACGCGTTTCAAGCCACACTGTTGCCTTTGTGGGCTCTCATCAGGGCATCTTAGTTTCCAACATTGGACTTATCTGCCAATGTGGTAAAGTTGTTTTGGGTATAAGGGCTCCTTGGCAGTTTTCTCAGCTGATTATGAGGTAAACCTGCAATTTAATTCGTTCTACGACTTATTTTCTTTCTCTCTTCATTGCCAGGCCATTCTTTCAGCGTGTTAATAGTTCACCGCCTACTCGTATGTGCTCGCAGAATGGAGCAGGTGGGAATCGGATGAGCACTGGCTTTTCCAGGACCAGGCAGTGGCGGGCCGCCCCCTTCAAGAGGTGCCGTTTCTGCGCCAACCTCATCGTCCTGCGAATGTATACGCCTCTTTCGTTACCAGAGTACCCCTGCGGGTCTGGGACGCTACCAACTCCGTGTACAACCTTACTACATTCCCGTCCCCGCTCACAACACTGGTGGACAACCCGGACTTCACTCCGGGGATGGAGAGGGGAGCTTTTACCCACTGGAGAGCGGCCGGGTGCCCGGGAGTTGGGGCGGGTGGGAAGGGAGTTTTGGGAAGGAAATGTTGGTCTCTTCACGCCACACTCTATGTTCTTAGCCGTCGCTGTGAAAGGGTCTGCAGCCAAATCATCCTTTTGTAGATGCGAAGTAAAAGAGTTGCCCGAACCGCGGTGGCATTCCACCTCATACGCTTTGTATGTTTGTTTCTGTGTATTATATCAATAAAATACTTTAAACCTAAAGAAGAACCCACGCGCATATAACAAGACGTTTCCTATTTCCTCACCACGAGCAAGCTGAGGCGACGAAGGGAGGTGATCTTCACAGAGTTGAAAAGCTAACTGAGGCTCGGTACCACTTGCAGGTATTTGTTTTCGTGGTGTATAGCCTCTGTCCCGACTTTGTACGAGGTATGTGGACAGTTCGCTTTCTTTCAAGGGAATGATGACGTATCCTTGACTCAACAGTCACGCACGTCTAGAGCGTCAACAAACAACTAGACTGTCAACCTTGTTTTCCGAAGGGGACAAGAATGTCAATAGCGTCATGACGTATTCACGCGACCAACGTAGCGGCCATTGTAACTATTCTGTGTATTTTCTTCACTGTTACCGATCGAGTGGGACAATGAGGTAACAGTTTTGATTTTTATTTATATTCTCAACTAAACTCTGATACATGCGCAAACTAATTGGAATGCACTCATCTTGTGAAACGTGTCAGTGACTCGAGCCATTCCGGAAATCGAAAACTTTTAAATACATTTTTTTTCCAACAAACAGTTCTTAACATTTTACAAACAATTGACTGATTTTTTTTTTCTAACTTTAAAAAGGATTATTGACATGTCACAAGTTATAAGTTATAAAGGAAATCGACTTTTGTGTATACACTGTGATACATACACATTTTAAGGTTTTCTTCATAGAAACTGATTTATAGCATATGTTAACTCATATTCACCAACATATTATCTTTTCATGTATTTGCACTTATAGAGTTTATTTTTGATTTTGTTAACTTTTAAGTAATAACAATGTCGACATCTTTTGAACCCCCACATTTTTTATCTGAGAAGGGTGAGCCTGTGTTACCGTGGAAGAGATGGAAGCAGATTTTTGACTCTTATCTTATTGCAATTGGTGGTGAGAAATTCTCTGTATGTCGCAAACAGGCAATCCTTTTGCATAACTTAAGCATTGAAGGGAGGTGCATCTATGAGAGCCTTGACTTGATCGAGATCCGAAATGAAGCTGGTGAACCTGGGAATTTATATGACATGTCGGTTTTAATGCTCGAAAAACACTTTGGATCACATATTAATGTGGTTTTAGAACGACATAAATTCTTTTCAAGAGTCCAGGGCAAGTCTGAAAAAAATTCCAGTTCTGTGGCTGCCCTTAAGACTATAGCTAGAACTTGTGAGTTTGAACATTTAACGGATTCTCTTATCAGAGATCAAATTGATAGGTGTACAAATAATACAAAGGTATAAGAGAAACTGCTAAGCAAACATCCTAATTTAAAAGACGCAGTTGCCATTATTGAGGGGATGGAAAACACTAATATGTGGGTACAAGAAATGCGTAATGACAAAGGTAAAGATGATTCAGGTAAAGAGAATTTCACTTCTCGTGAAGCATCAATTAATGAAGTTTCCAGAGCAGACAAACTAGGTAAAAAAGAAAGTGACAAAAATTCCAAAACTGTAAATAATGAAATCGAGAAAGGGAATGAAAAAAAATGTATCCTCAAAATGATAGTAGGAGTAGCAATCCTAAATGCTTCAGATGTGGTAGTAAAGAACATTGGACAAATAGTCCATGATGCTTTGCAAGATATGCTATCTGCAAGAATTGTGGTAAAAAGGGCCATTATGCCAGGGTTTGTCGTGCACCAAAACAGCAAAATGTAAATTGTCTATCTGAGAAAACAACGATTGTTTCCAGTATACGTGAAGATGGAAGTGTGGATACTGATCCTTTAGAAATGCCAGAATGTGAGATAACTGTGGGTGGAAAGAGAATATCTGTTCTAGCAGATTTGGGATCACCTTACACTATGATCAGTGATAAAAATTGGGAGGCAACATTTGGAGGTGAGAACATTAACTTATTACCTCCAGACATTAATCCTGTGGGGTATGGATGAGTGAAAATTGATGTACTAGGTTACTGTGTCAAAAAGATTCAATTTGATGACCATGAAACTGTGGGCAAAGTGTATGTGACTAGGAGAGGAGACAATCACCTTGGGTGGAGACACCAGAGAGATATGGGAATTACACTTAATCCAAGTGGCACACAAAAAGTTTTGATAATGAACATGGAAAAATTACCTGTGGATCTTTGTGAGAATGTTCCTAATGTATTTAGAGATGATCTGGGTGTACTAAAAAATTTTGAACATAAAATCATCCTAAAGCATGGAGCCACACCTTGTGTAGCGAAAGTCAGGAAAGTTCCAATTATGATGATGGAGCCTTTGGAACGTGAAATTAAGAAACTCAGAGATAGAGGTGTTATTGAGGAGATTGAAAGCTCGGAGTGGTTGGCTCCAATAGTTTTGGCACCAAAGGTTGGAGTAAAGGAGATTCGTCTTTGTGCTGATTTGAGAGGGCTAAATAAGTTTATTTGGGTTGACAGGCAGCCTTTACCGAATATAAATGAGACCTTAGCTCTTATCAGGGATGCTAAAATCTTTAGTGTAATGGATTTGTCCTCCACTTACCATCAGGTTAAGTTGCATCCGGAGTCAAAGCATTTGACCTCGTTTGTTACACCTATTGGGGCATTTCAATTTGTGAGAATGCCGTTTGGGCTTGCATCGGCAGCTGCATGTTTCCAAAGGGTAATGAAACAAGTGTTGAATGGTCTGAATAAAGTTCTGCTTTTTCAGGATGATATCTTGATGCATGGAAAGGATATGGAGGAACATGATGAAATCTTGTGGAAAGTTTTGAGTAGATTAGAATCTTCTGGTCTTGTGATAAAGAAGGAAAAGTGTAAATTCAGGGTCACGCCAGTAACCTACCTTGGTCATACTATATCCGGAGAAGGTATCAGCCCTAAGTTGGAATTAGCAAAAAGTATATATGAAGCTCCCAAACCATGTAATAAGGATCAGATTCGTTCTTTTCTTGGATTGGCAGAATTCTGTTCAAAATGTATACAAAATTTTGCTTCTATTACTCTGCCCTTGAGATCCCTGTTAAAAAAAGGCACTCAATTTGATTGGCCTGATGATTGTGACAAATCTTTCAAGCATGTTAAGGATTGTATTGCAAGGCTGCCAACTTTAGGAAACTTTGTTGTTAATAAAAAAAACATTTTATATACAGATGCCAGTATTTCTGGATTAGGTGCTGTCCTTTCTCAATTTGACAATCATGAATTGAAAGTTGTTGCATTTGCCTCACGAGCTTTGAGAGGTGCAAAGGAAAGATACACCGTAATTGAAAGGGAAGCGTTGGCTGTGTTTTGGAGGATTCTCCATTTTAAATTTTTCTTATAGGGTATACCTTTCACAGTGAGATCTGACCATAAGCCTCTCTCAAAGATTTTTACTACTAGGGAAATGGATAATCTTTCTCCTAGGATCTCTCGTTGGGTTGATGGGTTGTCTAATTAAAATTTTGTTGGGGAATACATACCTGGTCCTAAGAATTGTTTAGCGGATTGTATGTCAAGATTGTCCATACAGACAGAAGTGATAAATACTGATTCGTCAACAGTAAATTGGATTTGTGAATCAGCATTAGATGACAAAGAGTGGACTGAATCTAATGAGAGTTATCAGGATTTTCATATCTTGAGGGATTTCATAGTTAAGGGGTGGCCTGACAAGAAGATGTTGTCTTCCTCTATGTCCTGTTATTATGGAGTGAAGGATGAACTGAGTATCTTGAATGGGAAAATACTTAGGGGCAAACGTTTAATTGCTCCTTCAAGCTTAAGAGGAAAATTGATTAATTTGGCACATGAAGGCCATTTGGGTCGTAACAAGACAAAATCTCGACTCCGTGAATGGTACTGGTGGCCAAGCATGGATCATGAGGTGGAGAATGTGGTGAAAGATTGTTGGCAGTGTGCAAACAATGATAAATCTAAAAAAATCTTCACAGCACCAATTTCTCCCATAGAAGTACCTCTTGAGCCATGGACAAAATTAGGATTAGACATTGCAGGACCATTTGAATTACTTCCTCATGATGAATGTTTTGTGATTTTGCTTGTGGACTACACTTCTAAATGGGTGGTGACAAAGTGTGTTCCAGTGGCCAATACTAAGAATGTTATTGAATTTCTTAGTGAAGAATTTTCGAGTGAAGGCATACCAAAAATCATTATAACAGATAATGGTACACAATTTGTGTCCTTAGAAATTGAACAATTCTTCTCTAGTTTGGCTATCAACCATTACAAAACTGCACTTTATTCTCCTCAAGCAAATGGTCTTGCGGAGAGTATGAACAAAATTGTCAAAAGTTGTGTACAAAGAGCAATTATGAATAATTTATCTCTGAAGGTAACTCTTAAAGAAACATGGTGGGCACATAGGGCAACGCCAAATTCTGTGTCATCTGTGACTCCGTTTTCTGTTCTCAGAGATAGAAAACCTCATTGTTAAATCCTGTTTGGTTGGTATTAGATACATCCATTCTTGATCAACCTTCTTCTTCTGATTTGGATGTACCTAGAAAGTCTTATCAAGATAAATATAAGATTCATTTTGATAATAGACATAACACAAAACACACAGTGTGGTGTGTAGGTGATACTGTTCCAATAAGAAAACCTGGTTTTATAAGAAAAGGTTTATCTAAATGTATGGGTCCTTTTGTAATCTCTGCTGTCAAAAAAAATGTGGTTGAACTAGACTCTGGTGACGTTTGGAGCATGTCATGTCTTGTGAAAAGTTCTAGCAATTATTCACGGTTATCTAATCGTGTTGGATTTTCCCATTCTTCTCAAAGTTTGAGAAGTGACTCAGTAAGATCCAGATTTAAACCTGCATGGCACAAAGATTATGTAATGCATTTCCATTAATTACAATTATTGTTGCATGTATTTGACATTAATATGTTAATACAAGATATGTATGTTTCATGTTTCATATATTAACGTGTAGCTTAGTTCTCTTTTTACTTGTTTTTTTAGGAGGGAAGATGTGTTATGTTTTCTTATCCTGGAACAATTTTGTGAGAACACTCTCTATGTAATATGTGATGCTGCATGGAATATTCACCATGTAATGCACAATGTGGTTAGTGTTCTACTTCTGTTGGGTTGGGCATTTTATGAGCTACCACTCCGGCAGTTTGAAGCTGGATTGCACTTGTGAGGGTTGTATTTTACCTTACTGAAATAAATCTACTTATTTCAACTCAAGATTCCTGAAACTTCTTTAAAACAGGTTGTTACAGCACACCTATTTTACACTAGAATAGCGACTGTTCAATAAACGCTTATTGAAAACGTTCATACCGTTTATTCTGTGTATCTCTCTGAGACCAAGTGAGCACGAGTGACTGAGCGGAAAGTAGTGCACTGTTTCCACGGTCCTGAGAGATCAGGGTTGTCTTGTTCGATAGTTGCCAAGAACTATTCTCTCCTTGATAAGAGGAGTCTCTAGTGGCACTTTGAGCTAGCTGGTATACAGGCCAACATACCGAGTGGTGGTGACTGAAATCAGTCTGGACACCAAGCCCGCAGTGAATGTTGTCTAAACGTGCAGATCCTGTTTAGGTTTTATAGGAACTACACGGCAGTAGCAGTAGTAAAAGGTAATCTCTGCAGAGATGAAAAGTGGAAGTAGTTATTTGAGGTAGGTAATGAAGTAGTAAAAATAATGATAGTAGTTAAGTAAGTAGATGAGATAATATAAGGGCTGATAATAAGTACTCACCGTGAGTTGTGATCCGCCCGACATCTGCCACTGGCGGGCTGCCCTTTGCATTACGATGTGGCTGGCGGAGGCATCAGGTGGAGGGACAGTCTGCTGCTGTTCCATCTGGTTCCTTGAGCCCGTCGGAGCATTGGGAATTCTGGTGATCCCTTAATGATAGCAGAGACAGCCTCAGCTCTGCCGTCGGGATCATGATATCATTTTCAAACAGCCTTTCTATGTCGACCTTTCTGACATGGAAAGGCTGTCAGAAATGACTTTCGGGGCCCTAGCAGGGCCCTCTTCCCCTGGCCCTCCACTATAAGGCCTGGTGCCCCCCTAAACATCCCTGCACCGTGTGGCCACATGCTGCAGGGATGTTACAAAACATCCTTTTTACAATAGCAGCTCGTGCTGCTGGCCTTTTCCGCATGCCACACAAGCTGCCATCATCAAATGGATGTTCCCGACCACCCACAGGGCGGTCGCATCCTAATACTGAGGTTGGAACAGCCGATCCAAGGTCGGGCGGTTCCAGACCGCTACGGTGATGTCTGCGCGACATTGTAATGAACCCCATAGTGTGATTACTCATTAATGAAAGTGAGTGGCTTAAAGCAAGTAGTGGCAGCAGTGCTTAAGTGAGTAACAGTCATAATCACAATGCACATATGACAATAGTAATGAATATTGGACAGTTAGTTTGGCAGGTAAGAAGTCATCTAGATTAATCTTAAATCCTTGATGAAACTGAGTAATGATGTTAACAATTCTTAGACCTGGGTAAGGATCAGGATGGTTCTTTAGTCCATGAACTTTGTCTTATTTGCAATGTATTGGTAGATAGATACAAGATTTCGTAAGCCATTTCAAGATAGACTCTGTCAGTTTAAAAAATGGGTGCTAATGTGGAGTATGGTTGACGCTAAGAGGATGCTCTAGTTTCCAGTGATTAGGCAAGTGGATGAAAGCTAACTTAAAAAAAAAAGCTATCACTTGCTATCCAGCATCGTCCAATTGTGCCTTCCAGAGTGGTGGTGTATGTGGATGGATAGGTAGGTACTCAAGTACAGTGACAGACCCTGGATTTTCCAGATTGGGGACTCTGTTGAAAGAGCTGAGGAGGTGCTTCAGATTGTTTCAGTCAGGATACTACAATGTGCCCAGAGCACCACTGTACTTACAAAAGGCACTGTCATACCAAACAACATTCACTCTCATTTAGAGTCAATGGAGAAAAAGGAGTACTCCTGTTTCTGTGATAACTATGCACTACTTAGATTTTCAGCTACCCAAATCTTCTACATGTGGTACAACTTGCAGTTGAAAAATCTGTAAGAGCAAACCTATTCCATTGCATGATATTCTGCATACTTTAATGACTGACCGATTTGGATCTGTGACAATAAACATAGGAGAGGGGGAATATGGCGGGCAGCTAGGGAGCGCAGCTTACAAGCTCCGATGCTCCAACTAGGAATATCGTTATTATTGACACTATGGGCAAAATTGAAACCTCTAAAAATTGACCACAAATACCTGATACTTGTTTATGGTCCATCCTTCTCGTGGATCGTGGGACTCAACCTTGGCCCCTCTGCTGCTCTGGAGTGCTCGGCTGCCCTGCTCGGGGTTGGCTCTCCTCTGATACGTACCGCATACCAGCTGTGGAGAGGTCAACAGGCGGCAGGACCTTTGGGCTTCCGGGCCACCGGAGCGTCTGGAACAGTAGGAGCCGTGCTGGAGACCAGCAGGAACAGAAGGAGTCAGAGACTAGATCGGCAGATTAAGAGCCACAAAATCGATAAGGAGGTGAGGGGAATGGAAGGGGAAATAAGTTTGGAAGTGTAATTTTCCCACAATTAAAACAGGGCAAAACTGCTCAGCTTCTATGTTTAAATCAAAAAGAGAGGCATAATAGCTATATGACCCCAGAGAAAGGTAGCAGAGGACTCCCTAGGGAGAAAAAGTGTCTTCAGAAGGTTGGTGACTCAGGCTTACAAAGAAAGGGTGTAGTAGAAGCAGGACAGGAGCAATCAAGCACTGGCACAGCTATTAACACCCCAGGGCTTAATATAGCAACTGAAACCGTGGGAACTGTTAAAAATTGGTATTCTCTGCGAAACACAGAGCGTATACTTTTATTAGCAAAAGGAAAGGGGGAACCTAATAAGGATATAGGGGTAGGTGCAACACTAGTCTCCGCACCCCCCGGTAGAGCAAAAAAAACCTGTTTCACTGCAGCAAGACAATATGGGCAGGACAGAGAAGGCTCCAATGACAAATAAAATCTACTCAGGGAAACCCAGAGTCACACCATCTTTGAGGTCCTACTTTAAGCAGAAGCAGTCAGTAGCCTCGACCGACCTCCCCATATCTAACAGGTATACTACATTATTGGAAGACGACACGGGTATGGGCAACTAGGTGCCCCCGACACATACTCTCTTGGAAAGTGAAACAGTTCCTAGTGATCCTAACGATAAATGCACAAATGAATGTGAAGACAAATGCACAGATTCCAGATATGTGGTTGATGAAAATGAAGCTTTCAAAAGAGATTAAAGATAAATGTGCTATTTCTGAAAGCAACCGAGCTAAAATACAGGAGTCGTGTGAAAGTTTGGATGCTAAAATGGCAGAAATAAAGCAAGGTTAACAGCAATTGCGACAGTGATTGGAGGATTGCAGGAGGAGGTTAAGGCTTACCACTGAGAGATCCAAACTCTAATAAGCAACGAAAAGCAGATCAGAGACAAGCTTGAGGCATTAGTAAACAACTCTAGGTCAAACAACTTGAGACTGCTAAATGTCCAGGAAGGACTGAAAAAGAGAAATATGAACGACGTTGTGGTAAATATCCTTAAGGTGTCAATGCCGGAATTTCAAACGTGGGACTTAGAATAGGATATACAAAGGGTGCACAGAGATCCGTTTAGACGGGACCCAAAACGAGAAAACCAAGGAAAATTCTCCTGAATTTTCACACCTATGATATAAAAGAGGCAATTATCTCAGCTGCCCACAAAGCAAAAAATGTCCAAAAAGATGATTGGTCCAATACCATAAGATCAGATATAGCAAGAACAATACAAAATCGTCAGTGGGAGCTTGGAAAGCACATCAGAACTCTGGAAACATTGGGGGCAACGGCGCAGCTAAAGTTCCCTGCTACTTTAAAAGTTATGTGGAGAAACAAAATACATAACTTTAGGGAGGTTTCGGAAGTCGAAAATTTGATTGATTATATCAACGCACAAAATGGTACATAATAGGTACATGAAATGGGTTGGAACGTCGGAGCATCAGGGGGGCAATGTGTTACCGCATATGGATTAAGGGAGGGTTCCCCAGGGTAGGGGGGTGGAGGGTCAAAGGTCACTGGCTGTATATTTTCACTTGTAATTATGAGCACTGGGTAGGGAGCATTAGGAAGAAAATAAACAAAAAAATCCTCATACATGACTTTAGCCAATACACTAAAAGGAGGCATCAGACAGCAAATTAGAATATTATCTTGGAATGTTAATGGCCTGAGGGTACACAGGAGAAGGAGAAAGATTCTATAACTAATTTAACTCTCTGAAAATGATGTAATAATACTGCAGGAGACACATCTTCGACAAGAGGAATGGGAAGGGGTTCTTAAATTAAATAAGTAGATAACACAGTTGGTATGCACTAACCAATCATGTAACGTCAAAGGAGTAGCCGTATTATTTAAGAAATCAGCAAACACTAAAATAGAGAGCTTCAAGGATGGGTAATAGTTAACAACAAAATCAATAAACTCGGACTTACATTGGTAGCATACTATGGCCCCAATGTTGATGACCTGTCCCCCCTCAATGAGCTATAAAAGCACCTCTTAGACGCCAAGTATAACATCATCATCATGGCAGGGGACTTTAATATTTTAATGAATCCTGCCCTGGATAGATCATCAACTAAGCACACAGTTAATGCCCCAAAAATGAGAAAGAGCATACAGCAGTTTGTCAAGAATCTTGGTTTATTGGATATCTGGAGACTTAAGGCTGGCATTAGGCAATAATGTACGTATCGGAACAAGGAGTACTCACACGCCTCCAGAATTGACGTATTTCTTGTTGATGCAAGATTGAGTAAAAATACTCTTACGGTCATTCACCAACCTGAGCACTTGTCTGATCACGCGGCCGTGAGGTTAGAAATCTCCATGGAAAAACAACAGATTGAATATAGATGGACATTAGATAGAACACTTTTGGGGAAACAGGAGGAGGTAGATGCTTAAAAAAAAGATGTGGCTGAATGTTTGGAAATAATTGGAGAGTCTGCAACGCCACACATTGTGTGGGATACTTTTAAGGCCTATCTCCGGGGTAGAGTAACAAGTTCTGTAGCATTTAACAGGAAAGAAGGGAGAAGGGAGTTAAGAGAATATGAGGTTAAAATTGAAAAAGCGCAGGAAAGCTTCCTTGACTGTCATAATATCACCTTAAGAAATGGGCTCCTGGGCAAGCTAAATGAGGCTAAAGAACATCTAGTAGAGTTTTTGGAGAGAAGGATTAGGGAGTGATGGGATGCCAGCCAAATGGCCCACTATGAGTATGGGGAAGGATGTGGGAAACTCCTTGCATGGAAGACAAAGCAAGACCAGTTAAGAAATGAGATCAAAAAGGTACAGGATGACGCCACTCAGGAACTATGTGAGGACAACTATAGTATAGGGAAGGCATTCAGAGACTTCTTCCAAGATTTATAGACTGAAGACACGAGGGCCACCCAAATAGAACTGAATGAGTGGTTGAATCAAGACCCCCTACCCAGGGTAAAAATTAATCAACAACTATTTTTAAATCAAGAACTCACTACTCTAGAGATAGAGAAATCTATTGCTCATTTAAAAAGAGGGAAGGTGGCAGGCCTGGACGGCATTCCTAATGAGTTGTATAAAGTCCTAAAAGAAGTGTTGGTTCCACACCTGAATAAATTACTGAATAGTTTTTATGTTCATCATGCCCCTCTCCCAGTTTCACAGAAAGAGGCAGTTATAACATTAATTTTGAAACCTGCAAAAGATCCTTTCAAGTGCGAGTCTTATAGACTGATCTCACTATTCAATAGTGAATATAAAATATTTACACAAATTCTAGCTACAAGGTTAAATAGTGTACTTGGTGATATTATACATCAGAAGGGCTTTATGAAGCATAGGTAGCTCTATGATCTAACACACGATCTGGTCAGTGCAATTGATATAGCTACCACAACTAAGTCTCCCTTAACTATTATAAAGATCGACGTGGCCAAAGCTTTTGACCGGGTAAGTTGGCCCTACTTATATGAATTCATTGAACAAAATGATCTAGGTACCAATTTCCTGGAAGCCATACTATCAAATATACGATGTGCCAACAGCAAGGTTAGCGGTAAATGGATCCCTTCACCTAAGATCATGATAGAAAGCTTTTGACCGGGTAAGTTGGCATTATTTATATGAAGTCATTGAACGAAATGATCTAGGTACCAATTTCCTGGAAGCCATACGATCAATATACTATGTGCCAACAGCAAGGTCAGTGGTAAATGGATCCCTTTCACCTAAGATCATGATAGAACGCGGTACTAGACAGGGGTGCCCCCTGTCACCATTACTCTTTA
Organism: Lissotriton helveticus; assembly: GCF_964261635.1. Lineage (NCBI taxonomy): Eukaryota > Metazoa > Chordata > Amphibia > Caudata > Salamandridae > Lissotriton > Lissotriton helveticus. The sequence goes on from NC_136071.1 coordinate 821,886,167, forward strand.
ATTTATATTTAGAGCCCCTTGCCAGGAGAATTAGGTTCGGAAATGGTATTCGCCCTTTTAGATATCTGGATTGGGCGAAAAATGAAGCATTATACGCTGATGATTTGCTGATTTATACACCAAGTCTGGAGGCATCATTACCTCTTATATAATGGGAATAACGGAAGCTTTTGGGAAAATCTCTGGCTATTTAGTAAATAAGGACAAAACCGAGACCATGACTTGGAATGGCTCCGCAAATTCCCCACCAGAAAAGTCAGAAATCAGATATCTTGGCGTAAAAATAGTCAAGGATCTGGATAAGCTAGCTTCCATCAATTTTAAGAGAATTCATTTGGAAACCAAGATACCTTTGGAATCATGGATGCCTTTGGAGATATGGAGATCGGACATGCCAGAGTCCGATATACAAAGTTCAAGGCAAGTATCAATCGCTACACTTTGGTCAACTGTCAGACCCGCACCTTTGAGAAGGAATCATCTCTTTACTCTATACAGAGCGTATTGGTCTCGAAAGAAGCTATCCAAGATGGGTAGAAGTTAAATAAAAAATGCCCTAAATGCATGCTGGAAAATGCAGACAATTTTCATCTGCTATGGCAATGTCCGGTAATCCAAATCTTCTGGCGCGAGGTGGGTGAGTTTGCCTCTAGAATCCTTGGGGCCAAAATAGAGGTAAGCCTTTAACTGGTTATATTTGGGATCTCACTTAGAGGTGATATAAATTATGTAGTGAAGAAATCTCAGGTGCATCTGTTATTTGTATTGATAATTATAGCAAGCAGAAAAATCTGTACGAAATCCGTAGTTCAGAATGCACCATCACCGAGTGAGTGGATTGTATATGTAAGAAACACCTGTATTTACCGAATCATCATTTACCGATTCGGTATTTACCGAATCGGTAAATGAGATGTAGGAAGCACTGTAAACAGTGCTTCTGGGCTTTAAGAATTTGTTATTTACCACAAACTATTAGTTGGTGGTAAATAAGGAATTCCTATGTAAATGCATAAATGTGCATTTACACCTGTGCCATGTGACAGACATAAATGCCCTTAGGGCGTGTATGTATGCCACATGTGCACACCAGCACTAATCAGCGGTGCAACAGGGTGTCAAAGTGACACCCTGCCACCCTTGGATTTTTCCCAATTTTACCGAATCTGTAATTACCGATTCGGTAATTGACATTCATTCCTATGGGCCTCCAGGCCCATAGGAATGAATGGCAAATACCGAATCTTAATGATTCGAAATTTTCTACCGATTAATTACCTATATAGGATTTACCGATTCTAAAATACTGAATCGGTAAAATTCGGTATTTTAGAATCGGTAAAACCTATTTACCTACATCTAGCCCTGTGTTTCCACCACTTACTTGATAATAATGTAGAAACAGATTGAATTTTAGCCAAGATAGTAATAATTATAATGTTTAGTTCTGATGCTAACCAAGATTTTTTGGTTTTACTAAAATTATATAAATAATATATTTCTAGAGGCTTTCATACAGCCCTCTTCATCCACTAGTCTGTCATTGTGTTAGTCACATTTTTCTTCCACCCCTAAGAAGGTTCAGCCCACTTCAGCCACTGGCTAACTTCACTGTGAGTGACAGCATTCTGCCTTTTCACAAGGAGCACATTCACATACAAAGTAGTTCCCTTAAGTGCAGGGGTGTCTACTATGGCAATGTGTGCATTTTGAAACGAAAACAGTATATTTGCTTTTAGTCAATGTTTTTTTCGGATTCACAAGGGCCCAGCAGCTTTGCCAACAATAAGGTTTTGCACAAACCATGACAAAGCACAACAACCATTGACAAAGCAAAAATAAAGTTTTTCAGCCAATACCACACATATATTGACTTTACGAATGCTTATTTCATATAGTGCTCAATACCATTTCTAAGCAACGTAAATAGCAGATGTGAAACTTTATGATAATTGCTTTACTAACTTTGGAAGGATCAAAGGCTAGATCTGGTTTGTCTGGAATTTAATCTTGTGACCGTCTGAGCACCACACAGATCAGCGGGGAGCTTTTTACCCAGCATGCCGTCTTGCTGGGTTAAAGCCTATGTCATGTTGTTCCAATAGTTAGAGCTTGCTCAGTATACCATCATATGGTTACAATAATTACAGCTTGCTTACTATACTATAACTGGGTGAAAGGTGGTTGTGATGGTGAGGCCCAGGGACTGCCCTCCGCAGGGAAATGATACTGTGTTGAGGCCATGCCCCGATTAATCAGTTTATTTTTACGTTGTAGTAATGGTAGAGTTAAATGTTGAGTCTCCTTGAGGTAGGTGTAAAACTCAACCCACTGGACTACTTTGGGTGGTAGTTGCAAATCAAGGATTGTATTTAAGCATTCATTAACGTAATTGAGCTGTTTTGTAAGTATCCCAATTGTTAGCAGATAAAGAAATAAAGAGGAGATTGTGCAGCCTTTTCTCTGGGTCATGGAGCAGTAGGTGTTTGGGGGACATCATTGGTGGGGGATACTATTGCTTAGAATTGGTGTTCATAACTATCTAAATTCCATACTTGACTCTCCAAGGCTAGTGATAGTCAACTTGCAAGGCTAATTCAAGGCTGTGATAAATGGGTTTAAACTGAGATACAGTATGATACCCTAATAACAATTGATAAACCCAGCGTCTGGTCAGATATATATCTCTTTTAGGCTACTTGGGGCCAGATATATGTAAGAATTTCAAGCACAAAATAAACATCTGCTATCCTGTAATATCGACTACCAATATATAGTGAAGTCAAGTATCTATTTAGGTATAGATTTACTATTCTTAATTGCACACCTACATGCCTTGAAGATACACATATTGTTAACTACATATATATATGGAGTTAAGAATAGTAAAATTACACTTACCTATATTTATTTGAGCTTCACCATTTTGCGGTAATCCTTAATTTAATCACAATATTTTGGCAGTTCGAATTTTAAAGCTCACTATTCTGGTAGAAATCCCTAAAAGTCTAACTTGTAGGGGCAGTGTGGAATACATCCCAAAATATGTGCTCTATGAGTTAGTCTCCCATGCACATTTTTTCTGCCTATCAGTTCCCACCGGGAACAATGTAGCTCTCAGTTTCCCTACAGATAGCACTTTTTGGTCCCTAAAAAAACGATTATGAGAACTGTGTCATCACTATCTGGGCAAACTTTTCACCTCTTTAGTACCAAATACAGCAATCGGCAAGTGAAAGGTGAACAGACAACCTTTGCAATTGGCTTTCCACTGTGTGGCAACATGTCAGCACATTTTTGTAACTTTTTATCTGTTTGAGCTTAAAAGATTTTTTGTAAAAATCGACAGATTATGGATTATATGGCAAATGTGGCAAATACTTAATTATGTGGAAAACGCTACAGGAGTAAAATTGCTTAAGCCCAGTGTCCCAGATGATGCCTCCCTCCTGTGTGGTGCTTTCAACTTGTCTGCCTCCTCTGTGGTGCTTTCATTGTTGTTTTGGTCTCAAGATGACATGAATTAAAACAAAAAAACTATAGCTAAATTTTTAGCTCTACTTGACGATTATGACATGTCATCTGTTGTCATACGGATTGCAAGATTTACATCTTGCCATTTCATCTCGTGACAGTCACTGGGTTGTTTCTTTGAAGTAGCACTTCGTATCTACCATGGGAGGCTTTCAACACTGCATTAATTCTTAAGCAATTCAGCCTGGAAGGCCAAAATTACGTAGATATTCCATGATGTGTGCCATCTGTCCTTTTTTCTATTGTTGACAGCAATTTTCTGACCATTCCTGATTAATATGAGACAAAGCATTAGCAATCTAAATAATTGTCATTTCGCAGGCTTTCCATCTGCCTTTTCTCTTGTCAGTCTGCTTTTACTCTATCACCCCCTCTTCACATGCTGCCTAGAACCATGTAGTGCAGATGTAGTGTTATTTCGCACAAAAGTACCCCCAGGGTTTATTCCTACAACTAGGGAGCTTTTCTGGAGTCAGAATATGAATGTCTTCCAGCCAAACATTTATGTCAAGTTCACCCATGAATATGAGCGAGCATGCTAACTTCTCCCTGTAAGTCATAATGTGGCAAATGCTCTCATCATAGTCGTGAGGTTTGATGGGGAAGTGTTTATAGACCACTTTTAGCTGTCTGTTATCAATGATCCATTCTGGACAATACAATACTTACAGTGGACTTTGGGTCAGCTCATTGGCTTTCTTGTCAATGTTCATTTGCTTGAATTTTATTTGATGGTTCTCCTTCCTACTCTTGGGTTGGTCCCTCTCAGTGCTTAATTTGAGCTGATGTTTTCCGATGGGGTCACTGGCACTCATTTTTATGGACCGGCTCTTATTTTTCAATATCAGACATTACAGAGAGCAAGAGAGATAAAAACAGACAAAGCGGAAAGACAGAGGAAAAGAAAGACTGAAAAACTCATACGCGGAGAAAGCAGGAATCTGCACGAGTGAGATGAAGAGGCAGGGAGTGTCTGGTGGTGGATTAAGGAGGAATGAGGTGGGTTAAAGTCTGCACAGCCGTGGTATTCAGTGTGCAACATTTAATTTCACTGTCCACGGGCTTCTGAGCAGATTTGGGAACCGATACTGTTTCTTTTTCAAAATAAGCACTGACCCGTCTACTGGAGTTTAGCTTTGTTACCATCATTTTAATTGTATTATTTGTATCCTTCCAGGTATCCACATGAGGGACTTACTTTTTTCTTTTTCTTTAAGGACACCATGGGAGTGCATGTTTTCCTGTTCTCTCCCTGCGTGATGCTCTTTTGCCTCTCTCCCAATACTCTGACTGTTGCTTCCACATGCTTTTCTGATGCTTACCCCACCCCTTCCTGTCCCACTCAGTTTTTTAAAATAATGTTAACAGCCCCTATCCAAGGTCTTCCGTTGCGTTCCCTTCTGCTCCCATTGCTCATCAATGTTTACTTTCCTTCCTGTTTTTTTAAAGATTTTTTTCCTTTTGCGAGAGAATGGCAGCTAATTATAGCTCCTTTCATTAAAAAAATATAAAGGATTACACCATCTTGAAATGGGAAACTGAAGCAAAGACAAAATGGCCACTTCCTCATGGCTGATGCACATGCATGCATCATCAGGCTACGACTGCCATAGCATTATGAGGCATGATGCATTCATGCACATGCGTCGTGACATGGTGGCGTATCATCACATGCCTTTGCCATTGTTGTTCAGCATTAGCAATAACCATTTTTTTTCTTTATCCGTATACTGAACATTATTAGAAAAACTGAACATGAATGCTTGTTAGGTTTGGGTTTAATATCACTTTAGCTTCATTGATGACAAATCATTTTAAGATGTGTCAGTGGCGTAAGGAAACTTGAGGGGCCCCCTTGCAAGATACATGGATACTTCGGTTTCAATCAGGAGCTCTCAGATCAGGGGACTGTGCTGAGGGGGCCCCTGAAGCTTAAGCCCCCCCCCCCCCCCGCACCACAGGGGCTGCGGGGGGCCTATGCTAGGCCACTGAGATGAGATGGGTAGCTTAATCAGAACTGTCAGTAATATAGTATTTTCTGTAGCCGGTCTGCTTATTTATTACACAATCAGCTAATGGCACCATGGACTGTGGTGCGTGGCAGTAAATTAGTTCCTAACAGTGTAAATAACTGGATCACTAAAAGAAGAGCACAAAATGTTCACTTTTATTTTTTTAATTTTAGTTTACCAAAGGTTTCTCCCTAGATTGGATAACCAATGCATTCTCTGAAATGAACAACGGCACATTCTGCAGTGCTTTTGGGGTGTAAGCAAACATCACCACACCCTAGCAAAAACAATAGCAAAACGCCCCAAGAATTTTACCCAAAAAACAGCAATGTGTTGCAAAAAGATTTTACACTCAGTTCAATGTATTGCTGTTTTTTTAAAAAATGCTGTAGTTCAAAATGTGTAGAAACAAGTATAGAGTCGGTCTTTGTTGCAATGACCTACTGCGTGGGAAAATAAACGTGTTGCCATAAATATGTTCCTTCAGCTGATCACTGTTCATTTTGGAAAACAAAGTCAGTTCTCAGTGCCTTTGTTTAAAATGCAGCTGTAATTATGCTCTGAGAACTGCCGTTCAACTTGCTGATTTGGCAGTAGGCATTATGATGCCAGAACTCAACTGTAATAACTTACTGCATTTGAGCAGCTAAATAATTTTCTTATTACAGATGACTAGAGACAGCACAGCTCCATTGTAAAAAGTAAATTAAGAGTCAGGGTTTCATGCGGGATTGCAAGCTTCAATGTATTATATAAGCAATTGAGAATGCCGAACAAAACAATTTACTTTTCCAACACATGAAGGATGTAGAAAAAGGTTCGAGTTTTCAGTGCCAACGTCCACACCAATGTAAATTGAGATGTGGCAGATAATAATAGGAAATAGTGCACTTTCACAGTATTCCTTGAAGCTGATTTTAAAATCCAAGGAGTATATATTTAGAATATTTGTACTTTAACAGCCCTTATTTAAAGTATGCATTTTCTGTGAACCACATAAAAAACGTTATCGCTGTGATGCTCAGATTCAACGGACCCAGAACTGAAGATATATTTGAAGATATATAGACTATTGTGAATGCATTATTTGCTTTTCGTGGTGTTGGCTGATCCTGGCATTGTATACGAATAATTCAGAGACAGTGTAGATTATGCTATAAACAGTTAGAAACCGCTACACAAATATTGCTTTATTATGCAGTATTAATAAAAATGTGCAATACACATTAATTCTCTAATGTTTGTGGAGCATGAGGGTAAAAATTGAACACATTACACAAATTACAAATAACAGGAAACGATGTTTATTAGCACTATAGAGAGATGTTTTAAATTTTGTATTAAATGTGTAAATATGTAGAGTAATCAAAGTGCAATGAATTGAAAGAAGTGAGATGATTTTTACCGGAAAGAAGCAATTTAAGGTTTATTGGGAAAAAAAGTATTTTATAAATGAAAATGTATCTAGCCCTCATGACCTACTTGGGTGAGGCTTGAACCGTCGCGTCCCATAACCACTGAAAAGTCAGAGGAGTGCTCGGCAATTCAGTTTGGGGTGCGTTAGGACTGTGTGTCCAGAAAACCAGTAGCAAACAATTCAATTTGGAGCCCAGTAACCCCTGACTGCATAGGACCACTTGAAGTAGGTTTAAGGGCCGCTTTCGCACAACTTTGATGGTGAGTTTTAAAACTTCACCCACCCCTCGTCAAGAATGAGTAACATGGCACCTGAAGCAGCACCAACATGTTTTGGCTTTCTCTGGATGAATAGTCAAACTGATATATACTACATTACATGGCTGTCCAACCATAAATAGCCTGAAAGCTGACTGTCAGTGGTAGAGTAGATTTTGATACATTGCTGAGATTTTGATGTTGTCTCTGGTGAGTATTTATCTGAGGGGTTCCCCTAAGAGGTTGAAGAAGATGGGGGAGAGGTTATGACTTTGATGTACTCCTTATGGGATGGGGAGTCTCTGAGATCCTACTTTTCCTATCTGTGCACGTTGGTGCTGAGTGGTGAGGTAGGAAGAGAATCATGGTATTTGACTGCAAAAGATGTGTCCTCTACTGCTCCATCTATAGTCTCACTAGGGACAGCATCTCACTGGAGTGCATTTGAGTATAGGGCAACACCCTTACGTACTGCCCATATAATTAATGCTGTAAATGAAGAGGTACAATGCCTCCGGTTAGTAAAGCTCACTATCAATGTCATGATGATGATTATGGTGGCTAAAGATTTTTCCCTTAGAAAAATGAAAATTCATAATATGCTACGTTGCTGTGTCTTTCATACTCTTTTTCGGTTATCCCTATAAGTTCCTTTTTGATTTGTTTACAACAGTTTGAGAGACCTTTATACTTAAGGGCCTCTCAAATGCAAATAGGTGCTTCTGAGCGACGCCCTCTGGTTGAACCTTGAGATGAGGGACCATACATTGTTATTCCCACCCAGTAGCGGTAGTAGGTGGCGTCCATGTCCCATCTGCACTTATCCTGGCTGGTAACTGCAACTCCTAGTCTTTGTCGTGTAGTAGTAGCACCCTGGAGAAATACCTATTGGCTTCCCTGTGTAAGTCAAGTTTAGATTCTTGATGGAGACCCGGGCCGGTTGATGTTTTTGTGTGTACTTTGGATGTTTATGAACATTATACAAATAAAGTTTTTTAATATTCAATGAAATTACATGAACAAGTGTCATAGGCAAATACTTCATGAACGCTATTGGTGCACCTGTTATTAGTATTGCCCTCAAGTATTCTCAAACATTTATTAATCCGTAAGAATGACGGTTTCAAAATGGAGGACGGCTGTTGCCCACACAGGATAATGATAGCTCTATCCTCTATGTCTTCTCCCTTAGCTGTTCTTTGTTTCTATGGCTGCCTGGGGAAATACATATTTAGCACCAGCGCAGCCCCCAGGGGCTTGTCTCTGGTCAACTGCATATAAGCAATGCACAGTGCTTTGAATTATGAGAAGGAGGTCTTTCCTGGAGCCCTTCTCTGGATACAAACTCTGACACTTTCTCATAAGCGTCCCTTTCAAAATTGGAGAACGTGCTGCTCTGACTGGCAAGGGGTCATAGACCAACTCCCTAAATTTGGACTATTAAATTGGAAGTTCTCTTGTGTATTTTAAACACCTCTTGGGTACATAAACATAAATATAAAGAGCTATAATGGAATTAATATCAGGAAAGTACTTAGTGAAAAATGAACTGTTTAAATGAAATGAGATTACCTCTTTGTAATTTGGTAAGTATTTTTCTTGTTAAATAAAGATTGAAAATTAAATAAAAGATGCAAGGGCTACTTCTACCATAATGCTTTGTGTCGTTACTGAATTCAAACACATTTGAAAAGTTTGTTGCTGCTTTGTTTAAGTGCTATCACAATCTGTCACTTTGTTTTTGAAACTGTGGCTTCCAGCGCCATTCACCTGTGCCAAGGGCTGCGCCCTTCTTGGAAGATGTATTTGGGTATTTTACAATTGAATTGTTCGGCTGCACTCAAAGTCAGCACCATCCATCAAGACTGAGTTCCTCTGAAGAGCTTTAATTGAAACGAAACATCATGATGTCAGGAAAATAACTGAGTGAAATTGAAGGTAAATTGCTTCTTTAAACATTGCTCAATATTTTATTGTTGAATGAAGATTGAAAATGAAATGATAGATGCAAGGACTACATCTTCTATAAGGCTATTGGGTTCTTGCTGAAAGCAGCCTAAATGAAGGCAAACACCTGTGAAAAGCTCTGTGCTACTTTGTTTGAGAGATACCACAATCCGTGTTTTTGTTTTTGAACCTCTTGGAAACCGAATTGTATGGGCCCCAGTGCTGCTGGTGCTTCCATAGCATGCAGCGAGTGCTGCAGTTTCCTCCTGCTATGAACAAGTGCTGTGAACAATCCCGCAGACCTGTATTTGGGCCTCTGGTGATGCCTTCTACTGCTGCTCTCCTTACCTGCCTAGAAGCACCTATTCACTCCAAGAAGTACAAACACATGGAACTCTTTGAAGCACTCTATAACCCTCCCCAGAGACTGCAGGAGAGCTGTAGGTGACCTGCTTGGTGACTCTCCTTGGATGCATTCCTCCATGTACCAACTTTTAATATTGTCTTCTTTAGGCGATTGTTGATTTTCATTGGTCCAGAACATGAATGGTTTGAGAAAGGACAAACTGTCAAAGACATGTGTGGTCTAGAGCATCCCTTTTGCGTGTACGGCCTTAAACCCACTGCTGTGTCAAACTGTTCAGCCACTGGTCCTAACCCAATGTGCCCCCCAGGCCATGAGCTGCCGTTATTTTATGTCATCAACACCATCTATAGTTCAATAAGGAGAGTTGCTGTTCCTAGGTGAAGGTGTGTAAACTGTTTTATTTTAAAAGTCAGAGAGATTTGTACTTGGTGCCCTCACACACCCAGAAGGATGTCATGCTTCATCAGAGGGCTGTGATCCTCCTTGGGCCACCGCTGCAATTCCCTAAGTGTCCCCCAAAGGGTCACTTTGGCAGAGATCTTTTGTTTGTCAAGCCCCAAGGTGTATGCAAGTCAGTATTGATTCTGTTGGGAAGAGGTGGTGAATGGTGGGTTAAAAATGACTAGGGGGTATTCAAAGTGAGTAGATTTAATAAGGGGGGCCCCTCTGTCATGGTTAAAAAACAAATAGGCTAAGTGCTGCTCAAGTGTAGTTATGGCCCATAGTACCTGAAATCAAGTAGTGTTATTAAAGTGAAAACCAGTAGGTCGACATGTTTCGTGCGTCACGTGATCTCAGGAGGAGATCCCTAGTGCTTCTTCAGGACCGAATGGCTGGAAGAGGTAATAGTAAGTGAGTGGAGCGTGGCCTTGTCAATTGAGGTAGTGCCACTGAGAGGACCTAGAAAACGGTCTAATCTAAAACGACAAGAAGGGAGGGGTACACAGAAAAGACAATTAAGAAGTAACACAATTGGTTGTATAGATGGTGTATTAGGCTATACACACCATATGCGATCCCTAGGTAGTGGGCCATAGTACAGTGTACGGACTTTGAATCCAGGGTTAACTCTTGACACAGTTGGAGTCACAAAGTAAGACAATACATGGTAAAAAAGGGGGAAAGACAGACAAAAATCCAAGTAGTTGATCGAGTCTAGTACAGGTGAACGTTTTTTACAATGTGCTTTATGGTATCCCGAGGTTACGGACAACAGTGAGTAGCATCACACAATGTGGAGTGTCCATCTAGTGATAGGGCAAATTATTGATATTCCAGTATAGTATAGTTTTGTGTGCATATCACGGGTTCATTCCCATTAATGGCAAATTCTTTATTTAAGTGGTGGTAGGGTTCTCTAGACACATATATCACGCGTATAGCATCATACAGTGCTAGGTATCCATTCAGTGATTGAACGAGGTGCTGATAAACCTGTATGGTCTGATTGCGAGTGCATCTTGCGAGCCTATTTCTATTAATGGCAAACCTTTGTTTGAATGGTGATATGGTTCTATAGTAACACATGTCATGTGGGAAACAGGGGGAGGGAGGATGGGGAAGGGGGATTGGAAAGGGAAGATGGAAATGAGGGAAAGGAAAACAAAAAAGAAAAAATATATGGGAACAGGTGGGCGACCACTTACCTATAGTAAATAGGTAGATTGCACCATGAGTCACCCGAGAGCATACTGGTTTTCACGATCTGCATAGGAGAGAGGTATAGCAGTTGTACAACCCAGTGTTACCGTGACACATTTCCAACCGCAGATTTAAAGCAGTGGTACTCACAGTTTTGTTTCCAGGCATTGTCTCTTGCACCTATCCGACCTCTGTGTTGCTCGAAGGTAGGGCGCCTTGGTCCTTGCTGCTTTTCAAGTCCCGATCGGAGGGTTGTGGCTATCGGTGCGCGGAGAATGACGTGGAGTGCAACGAGAGTTGTGCATGCTGATATGTGAGGCGGTGAAGAAAATGGATGCCATCTTGAAGTGGAGTGAGGGAAAGTGTATCTCTGGGTTTTGTTGTGGTTGTATAGGCGACTAGCCGGGTTTAGTAGTTAGTCACAAGTGACCTATAGATGGGATAAGGAAGTAGAATCTGTATTAATATGTGACTTTTGTAGTCTGAGTATGATCTATGTGTGGCGAGGACAGCAACGAAGTGATGGGTATAGTCGACTTCCCTGTGTGTTAACGGGGAGGGATGGTGGTGTAGGTACCATATCAAAGTATGACAGTGTGGCTGTGAATGAAGTTTGCACGTATGTTGTGGAAAAGTAAATTTTGTCATGTTCTGTGTCCCTACGTGTCATCCATCATATGTTATGTGTGCATGACCAATATGCATATGTTATTCCCCATGTCCGATTAATGACGCAATTATAGTTGTGTCCACCTCTAATATGCCAGTTTCCAGGCCTCGTGAATACTACGAATATCAGGCCTATGTAAAGTAATGTTGCCACGTTTCTCAGTGTGCACGTTATTCCATTATAAAGTCCCCGTTTCTAGGCCTCAAAAGGGCCTGGACATCAGATTCAGCTCCTGTCTCCTGAAGCCTCGCTGAGGAGCGAAGCAGCCCCCACCTGTATCCTCGACCTTTCACTTACTTCCTGCCTCGCAGTGCCCGGTGCAGCTTGGCTCTGTCTCTGAGTCTGCCAAAAGTATGTTATAGTTCCAGTTATCAGTTCAGTCCTCCTTCTCTGCATTCCTAAGCTACTGAACTGCATCAATAGTTTCCGTCATTGTCTAGCCTTCAGGGCTCCACGTTAGAGAAATACTGCATTTAATGGTCATTTAATATTCTTCATCACGCACTACATGTAGAATAATGCGTGGTCCAGTCTTAGAGTCAGTTAGCTTTTCCCCTCATGACTTCTAGTTTATATCAACATGTTCCCTAAACATCAGATACTAGATAGGGTTTAGGTACATGTCGCTCCGACCCTCCAGACTTTAGTCTCTGCTCCTAGCACAGAGTTCATAGCCCCCAGCTTCTCCTAGTAACACGTCATTGCCAGTTTGCGCGCACCATCAGGTTAGAGGTCCCGGCTCCTTAGGTAGCCCCTTCCAATGTTTCCGCCCATTCATGACATATTCTGTTACGTCTGCACCACATGTCTATGTATACGCCCAGTTACACCTACTTTTACTCTTATCTTTCGCGACTGCTACGCGTCACGCCTTCTGCTCCACCCACTGCTACGCCTACTGCAATGTAATGCTATGTGTTTTCGTTTTGTATATAAGCTCATGTATTGTTATTAAAAGTTGGCGCGCTCATCCCAGACCCAGCCCCAGCAGCTGCTGGGCCCTGCCATCCTATTCCCGTGCAGGTTGTCCTGTTCCTGTCCTTATGCTGTATTAAACCTGCAAAACTCCTACTACCTCGAATCTTGACTCTTATTTATTGAGCTATCTGTTATGATATATGTCTAGTCAAAAATAGGGTATTATTTATTTATTTACCACATAATGGCGCCCGAATAGGGACTTGCCCTTTCCCCACGCGTCGGTGAAGCCACGCCGACCCCCTGACCCTCTGCAGCCGTGACGGAACCATACCGGCCACGTGCAGATATTTCTGCTTCTGCTTCAAGTATCCCTCAGGCCCACGGAGGAGACGGAGGAGGCGGTCCAGCATCCAAACGAGACGGTGGAGGAACGCGGCGAGTCCCGACCAGAGCCCAAGCCAAGAGTCCAAGGTCCGAGGTATCCGGAGGCCCACCCGTAACCAAAGTCCGAAGTTCGTCGTCCGTCGTCGTAGCAGTCCAGTCCAGTCCGAAGCTTTCCGTTCTTGCTGCCCGGTGAGTACCATTACTGGGGTAGTATCTAGACAGGGTCAATCTAAATTGACTCTGGTCCGTGGGTTGGTGGTACCCAGGCCCACAAACGAAGTGTTCACCTAGGTGGATACGGGTCTTGATGCGTCCCTTTATGGGACCGGTATGTTCCGTACTGTTTCAGCAGCGCATCCAGTAACTCTAGTCTGTTCCGTTCTCGAGAAATTCTTGTGTTTCTGTTCTCAGTATTCCAGGTAATATTTCTGTCCGAACTGTAAATGTTATGATGTTGTTCCATGTATTTCCAATGTCGTGGTATGCCTGAATTGTTTTCCCAATTGTTATTGTTCCTCGTCTATTGTATTGTGTTCCGATTCAAGTTTACAATGTCTCTCTTTTCGAGACTACGTCAGTTAAAAACTAGAAAGGGTTTGTTAGAAGAAGCAGTTCCTGTCCCGCCCAGGGACAGTCCAGGTCACTTTATGTATCAGGAACATGGCATAAGTGCCATATTGTATCTAGATTTATGGGTAGATTATACCAAACAGTTAGAAGAAAAGTATAGATGGCCCGTATCGGGTACATGGGATGCCGAATGCATCATGCGAGTAGAAGAAGCATTATGGAAAAAGAAAGCCAGACAGTCACAGAAAGATGCCATCGAGTTATGGCGCAAAGAAGCTCATAAAAGAACCGAAAAAGAAATCAGAAAGTCAGAACTAAGTAGAGAATCCCAAGAACGAGCCCAAGAAAGAGAATTAATCGAGATAGGTGAACGAGTTAGAACTGAGCAATCAGACAGACAGAGGCATGCCCTTAATAAGGGTATGTATCCTCTTCTTGCTGAGTGTTCGCCAAAAGCGACCCCAGAGGCATCCAGTAATTTCCCGCCACCATTAGTTCCGACCAAGCTACGTCACAAACCGACCGCAGCTGATATTTTTATTTCATCCTATCTGGACGACACAGTCCCCGAATATGCAAATCCTGTTCACGCTCCGCCAGTCCCTGTAAATCAGGTAATTCCTGCTCCTCCAGACACCGGGGTGCCCTTAACAGCCCCCCCGGGTCAGCCCGCCATACAAGTCCAGCCCACGTTACAATTACCGACCCTGCCAGGACGAAAAGCATCAGTTGAGGATTCTAGTTTAGGGGCCGCAGGGGGAGGTCTTCCTCAAACCCCGCCGCCATACAAGCGTTTATCAGCACTCGAATTACATGCTCAAGCATCACAGCGTACTCCTAAAAATAATAAGTCTGTTGCAGAAATCAGGCAAACCCTTGGTGAATGTGTCTATGACCCAGTTCCAGGCGAATTTAATATGGTTTTATATTCCGTACGCATAAGGAGGGTGACCGAGTATCTAGTCACCTTGCCGAATATGAAAGAAGATCTAGACAGAATATATCGTTTCATCCGTACAGGGGATGATCCAGAAAGTATTAGTAATGCCATGTCTCAAAGGAAAGCCGAGATTCAGCGCATGATATTAAAGTTCTTAATTAACTGTCTAATAAGAGAACAAGATTACCCGTCTAAAGATCCAGAAGAAATGAAAACTCTGACAAAGTGGAGTGATAATATAGCCGAAGGAAAGCACAATACCATTAGTGCCATGGAAAGTATGTACAAGAAAATCCGTAGAGAGATAATAAAGATACACGAACAGCGTAAAGCAGCACAAGTAAGCGAGAAAGAAAGTACCTCCGATCCTGAAGAGGAAGACGACGAGAATACTGCCAGAATAGCGTATGTAGGAAAACCTAGATGTCCAGATCGCCATTTACGTCTAGAACCCAAGTCTACTTTCCATCATCCAGCACCAGAACAAGGTTCCCTAGAACAAGTATTTCAAGCTACCGATCACATTCTGAAATCACGAATCGGTTACAGTGAGTTAAGTACTATGCATGAACAGGAATTAGTGCGATCAGCAGTCCGATGGATTACTGATTCTACCACTTTTCCAGACGAAATAGTGGCACAAATGTTTCTGAAATTGCCCCCAGCCGAGCAGCGACTGGTGGGTATGTATATGATTCAGTACCTCATTACTCTGTATGAGGGTCAGCACTCTGATCCAGGTCCGTTACATGATATCCTGAACGAGTTACTCCAGTATAAATGGAGAGGTCTAGGTACCGATTTAATTAGTGTCATTCTAGAACAGCGTCACAAATATAGAACATTCTTGAACCCGCATTTTGTTCATGTCTCACCCCCAGAAAGTAAATCATTCTACATAGACAGACAGAATCCGTTACGAGAAGTCCACCCAGTTAAAGGAACGGGTGGCGAAATGCAACGAGTGTTTGTATACACTCCAATCACAAAGATGGAACTCCTTGAAATGAAGAAATTAATTCCCTGTCATGACAAAGATCCAGCAGGGTTCCATAGAGAATTAAAAGACATGCTCCGTATGGGAGAATACACATACCCAGATATCATTAAAATGTTAAAGGTTCTGCTACCCGCAGGGGTGTATGAAAAGCTAAAGGAAAAAGAATGGGAGGTGGGAGAGAAAAAGATAGATTGGGCAGTCCTGGAAGCAGAAGATAAGATACGTGTACCAGGTACTGGTCTAGGAGAGAAATGTAAAGAATTACCAGAATTATTAATTCAAGTTCTACCCAGATTATTAACAACGAGAAAAGAAGACTGGGATGCAATCTCAGCCTGTAAACAGAAACAAGATGAAGATATTAGTGATTTTTATTCTAGATTTGAAAAATGTTTCAGTATCAACAGTGGTCTCAAGACAAGTAGTGAGTCATACCCTCACCTTTTTGTTACTAAATTAGTCGAGAATTCAAGTCCACCAATTAAAAACCGAGTTTTGAAAGTCGAAAGCACCTGGCAAGCTAATACTCCGTCCCAGATGCTCCAGATGCTCCAGTATCACCAGAATAGAATCAGGGAAGAGCAAGAACACGAGAGAAAACGTATGAAAGACACGAAAATGAAAGTACTAGTTGCACAATCTGTTCCTCAAGACAGTCAGAAGAGGGGTCCGAATCAAGCCAGTCATCCTGCAGCTCCCGTTAAAGGGAACTGCAATTATTGTAAACAGCCAGGTCATTTTATAAATGAGTGTGCAGTTCTGAAACACAACATAGCTACTGGTAAGACTAAAGAAAGACCACGTCCGCCTAGACAAGAACAAGTTTCACAGATTCCTCAGCCACAGAATGCACCACAGACAGTTACAGCACCGCAGCCTATCGCTGCAACACAGCACGTTACATCGCAGATGTACCAGTATGCACAGTCTGAGTATCCAGAGTACCAGCCATATTCATGAAACAGCCTAGAGAGGGAGGTAGGCTTGCCTCTCATCGAGATACCTGTAGATCAAGAAGGTCCCTATGTCCACAGTCAAGTATTAGGGAAAGACAGAAAGTTTTTGATTGATACAGGGGCAAGTAGGACCACAATTAGTCATGCCGAAGTTCCAGGGGCTCCGCTCTCAGGCTCAAGAAATGTTTCCCTTGGATTTTCAGGAAAGCCTATCGTTAATGAGATATCTAAGCCAGTTACTCTAGAAGTAGGTCCATTGTCCCGCACTACTGATCTGTTACTTACTAAGTCATGTCCAGAAAACCTATTAGGCATTAAAACACTGAAAGAATTAGGTGCAGTTATATGCTGTTCCCCAGAGGGAATACGTCTGTTCCTACGTGACTTTAAGGGTCACTATGTATTACGAGATTTTGATTCCAGACTGTCTAATGTCCCGCAGCATTTATGGGCGCAAGGTCCAACTGATGTAGGTTACATGCAAATCACACCCTATCGTGTGACTCTCAAACCAGGTGTAGTGTTACCACGAATCAGACAGTACAGATTGCCACCCGAGGCTGTAGCAGCCTTATCCAAAATTATAGACGAGCTCATCGCTCAAGGAGTAGTTGTAGAAACTGACTCCAATGTATGTAACTCTCCGATCATTCCAGTCATGAAACGTACTGATCCAAATGCACCCCCAGTATATCGATTAGTGATTGACCTACGAGAACTTAACAAATGTATTATTCCTCAGTACCCAGTTGTCCCAGACATCTCTTCCCTATTGACAGCCATTGATTCCGAAGCCACGTTCTTCACAGTAATCGACCTCAAGAATGCATTTTTTAGTGTTCCTATTCATCCAGACAGCCAGTTTCTTTTCGGATTTTGTTTAAATGGAAGGAGCTATATGTTCACACGAGCTCCTCAAGGTTTCACAGAAAGCCCTAGTATTTACAGTCAAGCACTCAAGAAACAACTAGACAACATTCACATGCCAACTGACACTGCCCTGCTCCAGTATGTCGATGATCTACTGATCACAGCCCGTTCTGAACGTGACTGCGAGCGAGCGTCACTCACGGTTCTGTATTTCCTAGCCGAGATGGGGCACAAGGTGTCACCTTCGAAGCTTCAATTCTGTGTCCAGCAAGTGGTCTACTTAGGACACTTACTGTCCAAGAGGGGTAGGCAGTTGACACCAGACCGTATCCAGTTAATAGCGAGTCTTCCCCAGCCCAGGACCCAGAAGGAGGTACGTGCCTTTATCGGCCTCACTTCTTATTGTAGACAATGGATTCCCCAGTATGCATTTCTAGCCAAGCCACTGATACAGTTAACGACACAGGAGGCAGCCGTATCGACTGTCCTCCCTTGGACATCTGAACATACACTTAGTTTCAACGAGTTAAAGAAAGCCCTATGCCAAGCTCCAGTTCTAGCTACACCGAACTACAGTAAGCCTTTTACACTTTTCGTTACTGAACGCGAAGGTACAGCATTATCTGTTCTCACACAAGATCAAGCAGGACAATACAAGCCCTGTGCTTATTTTTCGAGCACACTAGATCCAGTCGCCCAGGCGTTGCCTGCGTGCCTCAAGTCAGTTGCAGCCACAGCACTAGCTATCAGACAAAGTGATTCCATAGTTTTAGGACATACCTTGACAGTACAAGTCCCACACTCCGTGGAAGTTCTTTTAAACCGAACACAAACTCAGCACTTGACAATTGCACGTTTAACAGGTTATGAATTGACACTGTTCCAGCCACACATAGTAATCAGACGCTGCAACGTCCTGAATCCTGCTACATTGTTACCATCAGTTAGTTCAAATTCTGCCACACACGACTGCGTGGAAGTAGTTAACATTACGACAAAGCCAAGACAAGACCTGACAGACATTCCGTTCCCAGACTCCGACCTGACACTTTATGTGGATGGTTCATGTATGAGAACTAGTACAGGAGAACTAGTCGCCGCGTATGCAGTGACTACTGACACCGAAGTTATTGAAACACACCGTATTGACACTCTGTCCGCTCAAGCAGCAGAGCTAGTTGCTCTGACACAAGCCTGCATACACGCCAAGAACCTGAAAGTTAATGTTTACACAGATTCACGTTACGCATTTGGAGTTGTACACGACTTCGGAGTGCTCTGGCAGGAGAGAGGTTTCATGACTTCTCATGGAACCAAGATTCAGCATGGTCTCCTTATTCAAGCTCTGTTAGATGCCATACACTTACCGACATCCATTGCTATCATGAAATGTAAAGCACATACGAAAGTCACTGACATTATTTCTCAAGGTAATGATCTAGCAGATCGCACAGCCAAGCTCACAGCACAGACTCTAGACATTCCAGTTAACCTGACACACACTCCAGATCCGACTACATGTATGACAGTTAGGGACCCTACTGAAGATGTCATAGATATCCAGTTACATGCTACTCCTGAAGAAATCAAGAAATGGTCCGAACAAGGAGGGGTCCAGACAGATCAAGGATGGTTAACGAAGGGTAGAGCCACATGGTTTCTCCCCGACTCTATGGTTCAAGTCATCATTAATACCGCACATAGTCCAGCACATTTAGGAGAAAAAGCTATGTTAGACAGTATCCAGAACATTTGGTTCAACAAACATTTACGAGCTGCAGCCAAGCAGAAAGTCCGTACCTGTATGATATGTTGTCAGTTTAATCCACGTAAAAGTGTCCCGGTGGAACAAGGTGGTTTCCAGCCTCCTGACCACCCCTTTGAAGTCCTCCAGATGGATTATATTCAGATGGAGCGATGTCGAGGTTTCAAGTATGTCCTTGTAGTTGTATGCGCTTTGTCCAGATGGACAGAAGCATATCCAGTCCCAGATTACACAGCCGCGACCACTGCCAAGCAGTTGGTTCGTGAATTCTTCCCTCGATATGGACTCCCTAGAGTCGTATATTCTGATAACGGTCAGCCATTCTCATCTGAACTGATGAAGCACGTTTCCCTGTTGTTAGGGTACCAGTGGAAGTTTCATTGTGTACGCCATCCTGAAGCAGCTGGTCTAGTCGAGAGACATAATCAGACTCTGAAAATTCGAATTGCAAAAATATGTAAAGATAAGGGTGTGGACTGGCTAGTAGCTCTGCCAGTCGCTTTGTTTTATATGCGCATGGTCGCACATTCCAGATCAGGTCTGTCCCCGTATGAGGTCGTATTCGGCCGCCCCCCTAACATGTGGGGTACTCCTAGACCCCGAAGTATTACTGATGTTTCATGTAATATGCTGACAGATTACCTAGCTTCCTTGATGTCTGCCCTCAACTCATGTCGTTCACAGGTTGCTGCCGCATTTCCAGACAATACCGAGGTGGCACCGCATGAAATCGTTCCAGGTTCCATGGTGATGGTCCGGAACTTTGACAGATCAAGTCCGCTGGAGCCTCGATGGAAAGAGCCCCGTCAGGTCCTCCTCACCACCCGTACAGCCGTGAAGTTGGAAGGCCGAAAAGGATGGATACACCTTTCGCACGTCAAGAAATTCTACGGATTGAAACCCGTCTTTAAAAACATTTTCCAGGATATCAAGACTTGTCAAAACATTGTTCCTAAGGACTGTCCCGCAAAAGACATTGATACAACCCCTCCCTTGGTAGAGAAAACTCCGCAGCAGGAGTATAAGCAAAAACTCCGGTCTAGTAAAATAAGTCAGTCAGTTTGATTGTATAAGTCCTCCCCTAGGTGAAACGGTTAGACTGTTTCTGACATGTATAAAATAGACCCCCATAGTGAGAGAGTTAGTAAAAACTCAATTCAATGTATCGTTTTTCTAAGTTTCATATTATTCATCAGCATTATGATTTCCTGCACCAGTTATGCCTTTTTCCTATATTTCCCAGTTCTTCATGTAAATAAGTCTGCTAATGCTACAGCAGAGCACACGTTTAGTGATCTGCCTCCTCACGAATATTCCTACCGCCTCGCTATGGTAATAACTCATTTATCCGCATGTTACATTACTCACACCAGACCAGCAATGCCACTAATTGTTGGGTGTGTGGTCGACTTCCCCCTTTCCAGACACCGAAGGGAGTTCTGCCACTCTTTCCTTATCCATTCTCACATAATGGTTCGTGTGGAGCATGGTCCACGTTAACGTCATCCTCAACAGATATGTCTTTTCTTAACAGCACATGTTTCCCAGACAAGCAAGGTCTCCCCCACAGAACAGGTCTAGATCTAGAAAATGAAGTGTATAATTTAGGTAATTATTCGTCGAATTTTATGGTCCTGAATGTTCAGTCTGATACTACTCCAGACTCACCTGCTATTTCAGTACTACCAGTCAAAGGCGAATTATGTGTCCGAAATAAGGGTTCCGTACACGTAGGACATAGTGATTGTACTACTATTGTCAAGTATAGTGACAGTGGGAAATCTATTTTTAAAGCTTCACGTCATTCTTATTTTGTTTGCGGTCAAACTGCATATGTTCGTCTGCCCCTCGATTGGGAGGGAACCTGTTACATTGCTTTCCTACTGCCACCTGTTTTTCTAGCCCCACCTGACTACCATAGGAATTCCTTCCTAGTACATACTAGACACAAGAGAAACCTCCCGATTGTCGATTATACTGAAACTGCTGCAGAACAATTCATTGATATTGATAAAGGTGTGTTCCCTTATTTAGGTACAGTTGTAAATAGTAAGCTAATTCGTAGGTTAACAAGAACCCTTGAAGCTGTAGTAGATGAGACTGCCTCCGCTCTAGGTAACTTAACCGAAGAGCAATCCTTTATGAGAATTGTCGTTTTACAGAATCGTCTCGTCCTTGACGTCATACTGGCCGATAGGGCCGGGCCTGTAGACTCATCGGATCCAGTTGTTGCATTTTCATTCCAAATAACGCGCCGTCTGTTTATTCAGCTATAACCAGACTTCATAAAATTGCCCATCTGTTACACCAAGATCCAGGCACCTGGACATGGTCCGGTTGGTTCTGGAATATAATTTCCGCCTGGGGATGGAAAGTCCTGTCCTTTCTAGGTATCGCAGTAGCGATCATATTCAGCTGCTGCCTCTGTATACAATGTGGCCCTGCGATTTGCGGCATTTGTGCTACCTCTTGTATTCCTAGTCCCAAGCCCCGTTCTAAAACCCGTTCCAGGATAATTCGAGACGAGCAAATGATACTATATGAAATGATAGATGGTATCATGAATATTGATATTTCCTGATGGAAACGTAGTGACAAGGAGGGAATGTGGAAAAGTAAATTTTGTCATGTTCTGTGTCCCTACGTGTCATCCATCATATGTTATGTGTGCATGACCAATATGCATATGTTATTCCCCATGTCCGATTAATGACGCAATTATAGTTGTGTCCACCTCTAATATGCCAGTTTCCAGGCCTCGTGAATACTACGAATATCAGGCCTATGTAAAGTAATGTTGCCACGTTTCTCAGTGTGCACGTTATTCCATTATAAAGTCCCCGTTTCTAGGCCTCAAAAGGGCCTGGACATCAGATTCAGCTCCTGTCTCCTGAAGCCTCGCTGAGGAGCGAAGCAGCCCCCACCTGTATCCTCGACCTTTCACTTACTTCCTGCCTCGCAGTGCCCGGTGCAGCTTGGCTCTGTCTCTGAGTCTGCCAAAAGTATGTTATAGTTCCAGTTATCAGTTCAGTCCTCCTTCTCTGCATTCCTAAGCTACTGAACTGCATCAATAGTTTCCGTCATTGTCTAGCCTTCAGGGCTCCACGTTAGAGAAATACTGCATTTAATGGTCATTTAATATTCTTCATCACGCACTACATGTAGAATAATGCGTGGTCCAGTCTTAGAGTCAGTTAGCTTTTCCCCTCATGACTTCTAGTTTATATCAACATGTTCCCTAAACATCAGATACTAGATAGGGTTTAGGTACATGTCGCTCCGACCCTCCAGACTTTAGTCTCTGCTCCTAGCACAGAGTTCATAGCCCCCAGCTTCTCCTAGTAACACGTCATTGCCAGTTTGCGCGCACCATCAGGTTAGAGGTCCCGGCTCCTTAGGTAGCCCCCTCCAATGTTTCCGCCCATTCATGACATATTCTGTTACGTCTGCACCACATGTCTATGTATACGCCCAGTTACACCTACTTTTACTCTTATCTTTCGCGACTGCTACGCGTCACGCCTTCTGCTCCACCCACTGCTACGCCTACTGCAATGTAATGCTATGTGTTTTCGTTTTGTATATAAGCTCATGTATTGTTATTAAAAGTTGGCGCGCTCATCCCAGACCCAGCCCCAGCAGCTGCTGGGCCCTGCCATCCTATTCCCGTGCAGGTTGTCCTGTTCCTGTCCTTATGCTGTATTAAACCTGCAAAACTCCTACTACCTCGAATCTTGACTCTTATTTATTGAGCTATCTGTTATGATATATGTCTAGTCAAAAATAGGGTATTATTTATTTATTTACCACAATGTGCAGAACTGATCTGATATAATACATCAGAGATTGGAACGGTTCTCATGTGATGGTAAATGTACTGGGGCATGTGTTACTGACTGTCTCTTGTTTATTGGGTGGAGACTAGCGTATGCCAGAGTATTGGCCTCATTCAGACTCATGTAGGTAAGAGGTTAGTGTCTTGTTGCTCCTATGCTATTTTATCAACGCAATGTAAGAATCTTTAAAGGTGGGGTGTGTCAAGTTGAAAAATAATGCGGAGAGGTGACACCCAGGGTGGGGCAGGGTATGTATATGACCACTTGGGGTAAAGTCTCTGGATACAGAATTAGCACCTTCACCTAGGAACAGCAACTCTCCTTATTGAACTATTCATTATTCAGGAGCACGAGTTGCTGGACCTTCATTTAGCTCCCTGTCTCCCCTCTTTTTTCTCATTTAGCAACACCATCTAACCATAAAATATTAAAGTCTTATATTCCTTTCCACATTAATTCACTATTCCATACTCCAAGACTCTGTACCTTTGCCCTGCAAGTTACTAGTACACTGTACTATCATGTCACACTGTGTTAGCTTCGTTTCAGTTTGTAATCAGTACTTGTTATAACGTGTTAGACCTGGCATCATTGGCGTGAGTCTCCCTTCCAATTTTTGACGGATTGCCTCCTCTGTTTTGATATGTTTTTGCTGGATTTATGCTTTGAGCACTGTGCCACTGCTAATCAGTGCCACAGTGCAAGTGCTCCCTATGTTAAATGAATGTACTGATTGGTTATTCTATGATTGGGTTATTTGATTTACCTGTCAGCCGCTAGTATAGTGCACCATGTGTGCCCAGGGCTTGGAAATCAGATGCTGCTGGTGGGATTGCAGCACTGGTTGTGCCACCCACAGAAGCAACTTGTAAAGTGTGTCTCAGGCCTGCCTTTGCAAGGCATGTGTGCAGTCTAGCACTGCCATGTCGACTTGGCCAAGTGCACCCTCTTGCCAGTCCCAAAACCTTCCTGTTGCTTTATATTAAACCCCCCTATGGTAGGCCCAAGGGCAGGGTGCATTGTAAGTACAAGGTAGGACATGCTCTGAAGTGTGTAGCATGTTCTAATAGTGAATTACAGGCATTTTCGTTTTTCACTATTGAAGGCTACCTGTTCTCGTAGGCCAGAATGGGCTGTTAGATTATTACATTCTTATAATCCTAACTGACTCAGGGAACACGGTAGAAATTCGAATTTAGTATGCCTGAACTCAGAATAATAAAGTACATCTTTTAGTAAAGTTTTGTTTTAATATTCTGTGTTTGCAAATACCACTTTTAGAAAGTAGGTATTTGCTTGCCTAACGATTTGAGCCTGCCTCTGCTGGGTTGTGTATTCCTTGTCTGGGTTTGTGAGTGACAGGGCTGGGGAATTCCAGGAGACAGGCTGGGGCAGCCCAGTGGTGAATAGAGAGATCAGCATCTAGATGGGAATGAGGAGTTGCACCTGGGACATGAATAGGGCTGGGCCTTCCCTCCACTATGCTGGCTCCACCTCCAGTGGCTTGTCTGATGTCTCTACCCTACACTGTGAAAGGAGAGGAGGAATCATGTCAACAGAGTGCTTCAGTGCTGTATCTTCCCTCCCCTGTGCTGGCTCCACCTCCTGTGGGGCGGCTGATGTCTCTGCCCTGCACAGTGAAAGGAAGAAGAGAGTCATGTAAACAAAGTGCTCTAGAACTGGTTTGAACTAGGCAGAGGCCTCTCTGCCTTCAGAGAGAAAAGGATTTTGGGGTATAAATATTGGGACCCTGATCCCATGAAATTAGATTACTTCTGGAACAAGAAACTTTTCTGTCAAGGAGAAGAACCAAGGAAGCTGCAGGAGTTGTACTGCCCCTCTGCCAGTGTGCTGTTTGCTGGGTTTGCCTGCAGTGGTTGCTTCTTTGCCAAGGGAAAGGAAAAGAAACTTTGTAAGGACTTTCATCTACAGAATATTCTCCAAGGGCTTGAACGGTGCTCGACTCCTGCTAAAGTCTCAGGGACAAAATACTTCACCTCCAGCTCCCTCCTGAATTTCCTTGCTGAGAATTCTGACTCCAGTCACTTGCGTGCCGCTGGGAGCTGGAAGCGCGACGCATCGAAAAGAAGCATGTCGCCGCCGCAGCTGAAATCATCGCAACGCCGGAGAAACGAGCCTTTGCTGCATCTCCCTGGAAGCGTGTGTTCATCGAAGCTGCCTGCTGTCGCATCACCAGAGAAGCGTGACGCCATCGAGAGAGTCGCCGTTGCATCACCGGAGAAGCGTGTTGCAGGGCCTGTCGCGGCT
This sequence comes from Lissotriton helveticus, assembly GCF_964261635.1. Classification (NCBI taxonomy): domain Eukaryota; kingdom Metazoa; phylum Chordata; class Amphibia; order Caudata; family Salamandridae; genus Lissotriton; species Lissotriton helveticus. Next base: position 821,911,522 of record NC_136071.1, read on the forward strand.
CCAAAGTACAGAGTCGTTGCAAGGTCGGCAGGGCGTCATCGCATCGCCGCATCAAGGGCGCCATTTTCTTGCATCGCAACCAGTTCATAGCTTCCCATCAAAGCGCCATCTTGCGCACCGCAACAGCCCGCAAGCCGAGAATCTTCGCATCACCTCCGCACCGGTAAAGCTCACGACGAGTACCCTACTCTGCACAAGCATTGAGTAAGGAGGTGAATGAGGACGCAACCGTTCCCCCGGGTCACGGAACCGACACATCTCCCCTTTTGCGAGCCTTTTGTTCACTTTGAATTACGCATCCAGGTACTTTGTTCAGAACTTTGTCGCATTTACCATCAACTTGAACTAAGAGACTATAATCATCTTTGAAGTAATCTTAAGTGTTGTATTGTGGATTTTTCTCGTTTGTGGTCTTGTGTTTAAGTCTATATAAAGAATACTTATTTTTATAAAACCTGTGTTGTGTCCATCTGTAGTGTTTTCACTGTATTACTGTGTATATTCACAAATGCTTAACACACTGCCTCTGGGATAAGCCTGTCTGCTCGTGCCAAGCTACCAAGGGGGTGAGCAGGGGTTATTAAGGAGTGTAATCCCCTTATCCTGACTTAGAAGTAAGGGTCCCTATTTGGACAAAGGTGAATACCACTGCCAACTAAAGACCCCCAGATCTAACATAAAGTATAAACACAAGTTAGCAACCTGGGGTAGGCAGCACTATCACTGAGCTCCCCAGGACAGACAGAAATGAAGTCAAGAGCCCAGATGCCCCCCCCCCCTACAACCGCATTTTCATATCAAGATGCCCCTCCTTTTTTCTCACTTGTTGATGCTCCAGCCAATTGATGGTAATTTGAACCCAAAGCAGAGGGCTACAATCTCAGCAGCTGATCAGACTGCAGCTCCTCTGTAGTAGTGCTCCCCTGATGGTCAACCAAAGACAAAAGTCACAACTATTGACCTATGAATGGGGGGACCCATTGAATGTGTTTTACTCCCATTAGTGTTAGCTTGCAGTGGTAGCCCCACCACTTAAATTGACTGAGGTCCTGATATCCTCCATCTGAGGTGTCACTAGGATAAGAAAGTACATCTAAGTGGGCAGGTATTTTAAAGTGAACTGCTATAGAACTATTTCAGCAAAGGGGTTGGAATTTAAGAACACTAAAAAAGGTTCTGCCTCAGAGAGTTGACTTTACTTTTTCTTATCTTCAGAATTCTGAAGAAAGAGAAAGGCCATACAGAGCACTCTGTAAAACTTCCAGGTTTGGATGAAGGACTGTAATCTTCCATTTGTACAGTGTTATGAGCACCATTAGTTAGCTACTGCAATCAGGGTATGTTTTAGACCTGGCATCCTTGGTGTGGTTTTCCCTCTAACTTTTGCCTTCAGACCTCCTATTATTGCTGACTTTGTTTCTGCTGGTCTTAGGACTTGTGCACATTGCCACTGCTAACCGGTGCTTAAGTGCTTGTGCTCTCTCCTTAAAACATATTAGATTGTCTTATACCCAATTGGCATATTTAATTTACTTGTAAGTCCCTAGGAAGGTAGCACTACTTGTGCACAGGGCCTGTAAATTAAATGCTACTAGTGGGCCAGCAGTTGTGGTAGTGAAAAACTCTTAAATTTGTTTTTCACTAATGCAAGGCCTACCTCTCCCATAGGATAAGACTGGAGTAAGCTTATTACATTTTATAAGTGTAAATTCCAAATTGGAATAGGTAACTAGTTCATGTTTGGTGTCTTTGGAATTGTAACAAAAAATCCTGACTTATGGTGAAGTCAGATTTTAAATTACAATTTTGAAAATGCCACTTTTAAATAATTGCTGCAAAATCAGACACAATTGTGTCCCTCGCAGGGATGCACTGTTCGTGACGGCCCTAGTGCCAGGGTGCTTTGCCCACGTTTTTTAGCAAATAAACATATGTATCAGTATTTACAACTTCATTAAACCATCAGTGTCTTCAAAATACTTGATACACAGACACAAACCAAATTCATATTCGAAAACTTCTCCTTTTTACTGTTTCAAAGTGTTTTGATTCTCCTATTTCATTTAATTAACCTTTTCCAACATATTCACAATTCGTTTTCATTGAGAACATAATGCAAACTGATATAATTTTTCAAAAATCATGGTCCACATCATTGTCATATAATACAATAATTGTATCACAACAGGCGATGACTCCCTCCCAATGCATTTCGATGCCGCCGCATCTTCGTCAGGGGAATAACTTTCCACGTAAAATAACAAAAGCGTAATTTTTATCTGCATCACTGTGTGTATACTCATGCATCACATGCTGTATATTTACTCTATTCACAAACCTCATGCAATAGAGTAAATATACAGCATGTGATGCATGAGTATACACACAGTGATGCAGATAAAAATTACGCTTTTGTTATTTTACATGGAAAGTTTTTTTACACAGTTATTCCCCTGACGAAGATGCGGCGGCATCGAAATGCATTGGGAGGGAGTCATCGCCTGTTGTGATACAATTATTGTATTTGGTGTCTGCAGCCTGTTTTTGGGTCCCATGCATGGGTGTAGTTGACAGATGGGATTTGTGTATTCTTCCTAGACAGCCAACATAATGGAGAGCTTAGGTATAATTGGATGGGCCATCACTGGCAGGATGGGAGGTTGGAGCTGATCCCAGCCCCACTTACACTTGAATAGGCTGTGTTTTGTCTCCACAAAAAGGACTGTATATCCCTTTAGTTAGTCTGGGACCGGACCAGGAAGGCAGGGGATCTGTGCACTTCAAAGGCATGCATCTAGACGCTTCTCCCCACTTCAAAGGCACAACTGGGTATATATACTGGACCTCGGGAACCAACTCTTCAGTACACTTCTTGACCTGTGGATACTGTGCCGGGAAGGAGTACTCATGCGCTGCTGAAAGGACTGCCACTCTGCTGGACTGCTGATCTTAAGGAATGCTGCCCTGCTATGCCGACCTGCTGCCTGCTGCCCTCTTGCCTGGGTGAGAAGGACTGGACCTGCATCTCTTGAACCCAGAACCTACAGTGACTCCGAGGGCTTGTTGGCTGGCTTCCTTATCTGCAGCCTCAGGGACTCTGCCATCTGTGAGTCGACTCTACCAAATGGTGCCACCCTAGTCCTGGACCCTTGGAAGTGGGCATAAGGTGCTCTGCAGCCTTTGTGGATCCAGCAGAACCAATGCATCTCCTCTGTGGCACGGAACAAAACTGAGCAGAAACGCTGCATCGCTACTGCTGCGTGGATTGGACCAGTTGCAAAGGTTCGCATCACCTCTGCAGTCTCATCAGAACCACTATTGTACAATGCATTCTCGGCACAACCCTTTGAATCCCTTGTCGATGGCAGCCTCTCTGATGAGGATGGACAGTATTGCAGCCTCGTAGCTCCTCAGAACAGACGCATCGCCCTGACTGTGCACTGCATCCTTGACGCCAGACTTCCTATCGCAAACCTCGTTGACGAGATTCTCAATAACAATGCATGCCCTCACATCGCAGCCTCGCTGCATCTCGGAAGCAATGCATCGCTTCAGGCTGCACGGTGCATCTTCAATGTGGATCCTCGCAATGCTCCGCAAACCAGGATTTAAGGTACTGTGTTCAGCAGACATAACTGGCTCCATTACGGTCAGCCTGAACTTATGACTTTGACCTGATCCAGCATGACCAGAGGCCATATTACAGAGAGTGCCCCGGGGACACAAAGGGCATTTGAGGCTGCTTTGTGTGCCCCTGGGGCACTTTGGTATGACAGAAGGGGCAGCAGTCGCTTGTGCATCCCCTTCTGTAATACTGATAGCGCGAATGCATATAAAGTGCCAGCGTTATCTGCAGTTGGTGTTCCCTCATTTGCATGGGGGTGTGCCCCATGCAAATGAGGGAATCCCTTTGCATATGTGCCCACAGCATATAACAGAGGAGGTTGCAGAGGCAAAGAAACTGTCAAGAGGCCCACTGACAGAGCAGTGCTCCCCCTGAGAGCAGCCCTCTGCAGGTGTTAAAGGAGGTCCTATGGAACCCCCAGACTTCCCCTTGCAGGTGGGTTCAGTCTCTGACTGCACCCGCCTGCAAGGGGATCTCTAATCCCCTTCAAAGTGCATGTGGAATGCCGCCTGCAATGTGAAAACGTGGAGCGGTTTTAAAGCAGCCGCTCTGTTTTTCACCTGAATGCGTGCCCCCAGGTCGTGTTTGCGGCTGACCTGTGGGCAGCGCATTCATTGTGATAGGGCACGTTTTTCATTGTTTGTGACAGGCCTACCTTTTAAAAGGTGTGCCTGATGCCAACAATGAAAATACGCATTTACTGTAATATGGCCCCAGATAACCACAGTTGGCGCTTTGTGCTTTTTGGCACTATTTTCACTGAAATCTTTAAAATTGCATCTCTCCACTTCTACTGATTGGATTGTTGTCGGTTTGGTATTACTTTATTTATTAACTTGGCGTGGGATACATTTTGTGTGGTGTTTTCACTTTATAATTGTTGGAAGGATCCTGACAAGGACTAAGATTGCTGTTTGACCCCACTCAACCAACAACCCAATACCTTACAGTATGTGTGTGAATTTTGCTGAACCATTCCAGTGTTTTAGAAACTACATTACCATTGTGCTGTGTTTTCACATTCAAGAGTGTGCTGTTATCCAGTGACCTCGTGTTGAAATACTATTCCTTAGTCTACTGAGTTTTTCTACTTTCTAATATTTGATTTCCATTGGTACTGCAAATAGGAGGAGATGTGGCTTAGTGGCTCAGCTTTGGGGTCTGTTGACCTAGGTTTGAGTTCCATCATTGGTGTTAGACTCAACATCAATGTGATTGTGGGTAAATCACTTTGGACCTGATTGTGATCTTGGCGGATGGGATACTTTGTCACAAATGTGACGGATATCCCGTCCGCTGTATTACAAGTTCCATTATTGCCTATGGAACTTGTAATACGGTGGGCGGGATATCTGTCAGGTTTGTGACGGAGTATCCAATCCAACAAGATCTAAATCAGGCCCTTAATCCCCTCTGCCTAAATAGGAGTAAAATGTATTTGAGTATTCATAATTTGATGTACATGGTCTTGTAGACTGTCTCTCGACACCTTACATAGTATACAGTACTCTGTTGCTTTTCACCTAGATTTGCACTATATAGATACATATATTTGAGATATATTAAATTGAGTACTCACAGAATATGCTTTTACAACTATGATTACCTTCTGCTGCATATCCAGCCTCCTCACCACCTTCATTGAAATGGGCCCTCGCTGCTCTTCCACGCCTCCCTAGAAAATCAAGGAGGGCAGCTTCCTGCTGTAGAACCAACACCCAATGCTCTATCTAGTGGGGAACACCAGTGCTCTGATGTTTGTCTGTAAAAAGCCTTAAAGCCTCCATGTTTTCAAATAAAACAACTTTTGTTGTTATGAAACAATGATACTCCAAGAAGGACTGGTTTCTTTTGAGGAAGAACAAACTGCAGAGTGTTCCCTTGCCATGTGTAATGCCTAGTTCAGGTCCCGCCATTTTGTATCCCAAACCCCTATGGCAAAAGAAAAGTCCCAGGATGGAAGATGTTTGTTTACTGAAAAGCCAGAATTGGATGAGTGGCGCACATGATGTGGTCACATGGGCAGGCACCAGTATGTTCTACCACTGTGTCACAATCAAAATATCATCCTACAAAAATACTGCAGCCAGGATATCGAGCTTACTACTGTATTGCAGTGTAAGTGAAGGTAATTGGATGTGGGTTTAAGAATAGTAAATATATACTTATCTTGATGAGATAGTTAGTCGTAGGCAATGCAGTGGCCCTGTTATTTTTTTGTAGATCAGTATTTTATCAGAGACATTGGTAACACAGCACCCCATGACGTAAGGGAAACCAAGCGAAAGGTGTGATATTAGAGGACCTCCCTCGTCACATCTTTTATTGTCTATTGTGGTTTTGGGTGCAGCTGAGTTGTGTCCTTTTCTCTCTCATCTGCTCTTTACGCAGGAGGCGGAGCAGTAGCAGGATTAGGATCCCATAGGCCTGGGAGCAGTTTCCAAGCTTCTCTGCAGCAGTCCTATAAGCTCCACGGTGACTTGAAAGCATTCCAGCACTTCATTTCAAAGCTTACTTTAAATGTGGCTTCGAGGATGACCCGAAACGTCTCTGCTCTCCTCGCCAAAAGACGCAAGCGGAAAAACACATATTGTATCCATTGTGGAATTACGCCACCCCAGGTGTCGGAAAATACCTAAAGAACGGTGATTATGCTACTAAGCAGGGGCCCCATCTGAACATGCTAAAGGATATGGCGGGGGAACTTTGTGAACGGTGCTCCAATTTGATGTGACGGCCAGAACTGCTAACTTTGCAGCTGGAAAACCAGGTTCGACTCTCAGCGTCGCCTCGACATCCTGTGATTCTGGGCAATTCGCTTAATCTGCCTGTGCTTACCAAACATGAATGTGTCCTTGTATAATGTATGCAACTGGTGCGCCAGTAAAGGCTCCAATACCTTCGGGTCGAGTTCGTGGTATTTAAAACTGCAAAAAAAAAAGTTTTAATTCCTACACAGAAAATACACAATTTATAAAATGCGCACTGGGTTGAGGGGAGGCTGGCGCAGCACAGTGTCCAGCTGGAAGTGTGTGTGGCCGGATTAGGCTATCGGTATTTGTTTTTGCAGGCTGCCCCCTCCACCCTAAAGCCACCTCCTTCAGAGGGCACCGCTGGGCTGGCTCCCTGGATGGTTCCCTCCTGTGCTCCTAAAAGGTTGCTCAAGCGATGCCGTTTGGGACAGCCTGAGCGCACGAGCCTCCCCTCGGGGTAGGTTTACGATAACAGCAGCATGCGGCGCCGAGGGGGTTAAAGGGAGGTCCGGGGGAAACGTGATGCTAATGAAACCTAAGGAATGTTACACATTAGCATTCCCTCGCAGCCTCTCCGGAGGAGGCCGCTCTCGACTACCGGGAGCAGCAGAGAGGCTGCTGGCGGAGCGCGGAAAGTTCCTGACTGAGCTGACAGAGCGCGGAGGGCTCTGCGCGCGCCCGCGGTGAGGCGCGGCCGGCACGATCCTCCTGGAGACACTCACCGCCAAAGAGGAAGGGGCAGCACAGTGAGGCCACCCCGCCGGAGTTTAAATGTGAGTATTCCCGTCCGGGACGGTTGGCAGGAAATTTGCGAAACGTGGACACCTTGGTGTGCACTATAAGGCAACATAGGAAGATTCTGATGGAAAAGGCCAGTTAGAGGCAAACCTAGCGCCCAGTGCGCTCTGCGCTCGCAACTTCTGTAAAGTCATTTAGTTATGCATATGATCCCCAGAGGACCTCACCGCAGGGGATACCATCCATCAGGGGGTCCAAATTCAGTATAAAGCCTACGGATACCCGCGAGATTTAGTACTCTCGGGTCCCTTACTGAACTCAAACTTGGGGTCCTCCTTATCTGACGTTACGCCACTGGAGATACTGCCTGAGCCACTTAAATGTTAACGGGTGTTAATTATGAGAACAACTTGATCTTATATAGCACTTCAAATCGTTTCTAATCAAAGCCAATGACAGATGTTACTATTACCAAGTGATGGTACCTACCGTCGGGCGGATGTGAGGCTGAGTGCACGTCACTCACTGGAAGACACTCTGGGCAGCCTGGACGAGAATGCCCCTTGTCACTCACCGTCGAAAGTTCGAGCAAGCAACGCTTATTGCGCGCGCCCTCTTCTCAATAAGAGCGTAACACGTGTGCACGTATTGTTTCCAAACTCATTTGGAGATGTGGCGCGGGTTGAGTCATGCTCCAAAGTTTTTTGCACTTCATTCTGCATAATATGCTTTTCGTCAAATGTAGGATAACAGTAAATTGGAAAAGATCGCAGAGTGTTTATTTTATTTAAATTGCGCAATGTAAACTCGCTGCACTGGCGTGTATGTCTCATGTCAGGAGTAATTTGTATTAATTAGAACAGGATGCAAGGAATGTCTCTCTTGTCAACGTCGTGCGCTGTAACGAAAAAGCAAGTCACTGTGCATGCCTTATGTCAGACACACTTTGTACTGCTTTTGCAGGCTGTTGACAGCGCATGCCTTTTGTCAGACATAGTGTGCTACGTCAACGCACGTTTTATTGATTTCTTGTATTAGGTACCTTCAACAAAGACCTGCTGAGCACCAATTATGGAACGCTGATCAACCGGATGCAGTGGTGGAAGTAGATAACGTGACGTAGATCATTTTTTGGGGGGATGCAATAGATAAGAAGAATGGGCGCAAGCAAAGAGAACATTTCAAGCGAGATTTTGAAAATTTGGAAAGAAGGCGAACAAGCATTGTCAAAGTCATTCATTTAGGGTTGGGAAAGAGAAAAGCATTTTCTGCGATACAGTAAGTCACACTAAAGGCACCACTTATACAGCCGCAGAGTAAGCCTCTCAGAGATTCACAATGTGCATAGCACAAACAATAGTACACTTAGCCCCCACACAGACAAGTTACAACACTGGCACCAGCACTGTAGTAAAGCCCATTCATAAGTAGGGAACAGACATTGAAACACCTAGGAGCATTAGTAGGAAACTCAAAGATCTTCTACCATCAATATACCAATGGAACCCAACCTTACCTAAAGTTCTCCTGCTCAAGAAACAGCATTCACCCAGCCAACACTCTAAACACAGTTCAAGAGTAGATGTCTTCCCATCATTACATTTAAAGCGAAAAGCATCAAAAACAATATTCCTCCTCATTTCCGCATCTCAGTCCCCACTGGCAATGCAATCATGGTTGGTTGGACTCAATGTAAGTGTAAATGTAGTGGTACTTGTATAGCGCACGAATCACCCATGAGGCATCTCGGCGCTTGTACGAATAGCGCTGAGGAACCCTTCCTGGCCTTTCCCTGTGAAGTGCCCACTCTCTGGGCACCCCCAAGGTGAAGCCAGGCATCCTTGCAATGTGGAGATTAAGCAAGCTATTGCCCAGAGTTGCAGGGTGGGACCCATGATTAGAATAGGCACCGAGGTGAGAATGATCAGGTCCGAGGAAGTTGAGTCCAGGACCCGCCGAGGTGGGAATTGAACCCTGGTCCCGGGCTAGACCTCTGCATCAGGGTCTGCCGCTCTAACCATTGAGCCACACTTCTCCACTCTCAATCAACCTCTTCAGCTGCAAGCCGACCATCATCAGCACCGTATCATTTGGAGTCACCCTAGACAAAAGACCCAGTCTACAGTCACAAGTCAACACCATGGCCAGAGCTGCACACTTTTAATTGTGTCTTCTCTGGGGAATCTGCTACCTCATTCTAGAGCAAGATCTCAAAATGTTACCTCAATCACTGGTACTATTTAGAATTGTCCTCTGAAATTCTCTCCCAATTGGCCTTCCCAAATTTCATCTAATTTCACTGAAAGCAGCTTTACATGCAGCAGCATGTTTCATCTCTGGGACCAAAGGAAAGACCATATCCACTGGTACGGTTATTTTTTTTGTCCTCATTAGCCTCTTTAATGGGAAGAAAAAACAATGACTTTCTTCCACTTGCACATTTTTTTGGGTGATGGATACATAAACTCATGTGCTTTTAAACAGGTTTGGAAAGAGAGACGGAGATCATAGCTCTATACGGCCCTCGGACTGAACTCCCATCTTCCCTATTTTCTTTTTATCTGTCTCAGCCCTCTCACTATCCAACTGGGAGACTAGACAAAGAAAACCTAACCAAAAACCCGATGAGGCTGAGAAGGCTTAATCATTGGATCTCTGAATAAGTCCTGTTAACATTTAAAACATTACACCATTCGAAAGAAGGGAGCCAAACGTCGTGATTACTAGAGCTCTTCATATCTAAAGCGGCTATATGTTTAATGGAACGCAGCCAGCTATCCAAGCTGGGGGGGCGGCAGCAGCGACCCAGAACTTACATATCTCGCTCCGCACCAGCAGTATACCATAAAAAATAAGCTTTGCCTATTTTTTTCGTAGTTTTTACTACTGATTCCACGTGTCCAAAAATAACAAGCATGACGCTTACCTCGATATTGAGCTCCAGCATTTCAGACAATGCCCTACTCACTTCTCTCCAGAATACCAGTAATTCAGGCAGGGCCGGCTCTAGGCTCACGGAGGCCCTGAGCAGGGAGTGTAGGTAGGGGGCCCGAGGCCGCCAAATCCCTGCCAGGGGCCGCCACGCAAATATGTATCTAAGGATATATATTGGCGTGGCGGCCCCTGGGGTTTGGCGGCCCTGTGTAGGTGCACAGCTTGCACATGCCTTAGGCCGGCCCTGATTCAGGGCATTCTACAAACATGTGGACATCATCCTCTTTCATGCTACCACACTTCAGACAGCCAACTTCACCTCCTCTCCCAAACTTTGACAATTTCTGGGGAGGCCAGTACGCTCTGTGAATGGAAAAGAGACGATTTCTCCTTAGGTATGCAGGCTTTACTATTTTAAATAGCATAGTCATAGATACTTAACATTGGTGTTCCAGCGATGACTCCGGCAAGCATTTCCCCGATAGATCCGCAGGCAAAGTAAAACCTCCATCCTCGATTTCAATCATTAGCCAATAGATAATCGCTAACTCCTTCTTATGTACTGACTCTTGCATAAGTCGTGTTTCCAGGTTACCAATCTTTGTTGCCGGGTCTTGGAACCAAATTCCTATTTGAAGGTATTTAAATCTAGAAAGGTGGTACCCAGCTTGTTGGCTACACTCTTCCCATGAAATGAGCTTGCCATCCACTATTATCTGCTCCCATCGTAAAAGGCCCCCCTCTAACAGTGGTTTTGCCAACGTCTTTTGTCCATTCTGGGAAACCCAGTCCATCCCACATAACCACTGGTACGTTTAATACTTCACTGGTTTCCAATTGAAGCTAGCACAATGTATAAAATGGCTTGCATCGCACTCAAGGCACCCATTCCCACATCTGCTCCACAGTATCTGGCTGCCACGCAGAAGTTTCTGTAAGGTCCAGACCATCACAGAATAATAAAATACTTCTTCTAGGACCCCTGAGCTTTAAAAAGGACATATTGCTCAATCCTTTTCGGGGAGTGCAACAGGAGCCTAGATTTCTCTACCTTCGTGTCTACACATCACTGACGCTCTTAAATTGGATACGAAATCCCTTCTACTCAAAAGACATTTTAGCTAATTTCTACTCCTTTCTCATCTAGGACGCAATGCTCCACAATGGTACATGTCTGGTAAATAAACTCTGTATCTTGATATGATTTGGCTCCCTCCTAACACTGCACAAACAGTCATTCCATTCTGATACTCAATACATCTGACTTTGCAATCTATGTGCAAAATGTTATGTTCCATTTTTTTACAGAAAGCGCTCTAACACCTGGAAATATCTACAAGGGTCCTCCATGTTAGAGGGCTTGTCATTCTTCCTTAGTATTATTTGACACCTTCCCAGACTTGCCTCTGTGCTCTTTATGCTATGCATTATTTATGACTAAGTAATATATGTACTATACTTAATGCTTAAGTGCTCTTTTAAAGCACTCTAACGCCTTTGGGTAATGTCTGTGCCATATAAAACTAAATACATAAATAAACAAATAAACAAATACTTAAATTCTAACAATGCTCTTTCAGTAACTTGAGAGAGGAAGTGAGGATGGAGTGAGAGGGCCGGCCCATGATCGAGTGAGCGAGAGTCTGGAGAGGAAGACTTTCCAGAGGACTTGGGATGTAAAGTGAGGACAAACCGCAGAGTGGTTTGTCCACTGGTGGAGGATGGGCAGAAATAGGTGTACCTCCTGGGTGTTGGGCAGTGGAAAGGTGATCCATAGATGTAGTGCAGGGTGAAACTTTGGCATGGGAGAGCTGGACTCAGGACTTAGGCCCTGACATTTAGTGGAGTGCAGGGAGCTGTCTGCATACATGTCACTCAGTTGTCTCACTCTGGCCTGGGAGACTGGCTCCAATGAAAAGCTTTAATCATTGTCTCTGCAAGCAGCCACCGCCCCATCTCACCTCATCAATAAATCTACTCATCCTTCCTCTTCTCACCCATTTGTCAACACACTTCACATAGGGTTGTTGTGGAAGATGTTACATGCTAAAACAATTAAATTAACATAAAGTAGGGTCAAGTAGATGAAAGGAAGGCCATCTAATATGCATCTGAAAGAAAGGTAGTAATTTAAAGGCCAGTGCCACTCAATCCAATGACAGAAAACCTTCTATGGAAAATGTAGGTGACACTGGGAGAAGCTCAGATTAAGGGTCGAAAAAAGTAGAGGTCAGTGGAGTAGAACTCAGGTGCGGGGCAAATTTGGTTTCACCATTGGTGCTATGTGGACAAAGGCCTAGCCCTGGATGTAGGTGACAAAGGAGAAGGTCACATGTGGGGCAGGGTAGGCTGTGTAGTGTGTGCCTCCATCCTGTACAGGCTGGCCCAAAGTCAAAGAGCGAGTTGGTGACACTTTGGAGGTTTAGAGAGGTTCACCAAGAAGTTTAAGGAATGAAGGCAGCCAGCCTGTGTCTGAAGGACCATAATAAGGGAATAGGCATCTACATGACAAGGGTTTGAAGGGCAGTTGGACATATGGGGCAAACAGTGACTTAGTCACAGAGGCCCATACAGGTTTGGACTGGCCTATAGGGAAATATGAATTGCCAGAAGGGCTGGTCTGAAAGGTCAGTGTGTGTCATTTTTAGGCTGTAGGCCTGTTTTATGGTCTGCAAGCCCGAGTTCTACTGTTGATTTTGCTGATATTACAACAAACATTGCCTGTAGCAAGCACAAATGCCCGCAATTTCCCACAATTTGCAAAACACGTGTACAGCTTGTCTTTACAAGTTTAAAACGTCCCTGATTTGGAGAATGTGTGCCACTTATTTAGCTATCTGATTCGCCAGTGGGAGGGACTTTTATTTTGATTCCGGGGCCTATTTTCTGTTGCAGTCCAATCCTGGACATACAAGCTGCAGGCATGTCTGAGTCCAGCACAGCAGGATAACCAACACACTGAACTGACTATCTGAGACTGAAACCTGCCATCCGCAGAGCACACAACTCAGACAGCCCCAGAAAAAATAGAACATTTTACTGAGTCATCAATCCATGACTCCTTTCTGGAGGTTTCCTCTGCAAGACATCCTACTGGGGCTACAGAGGAAGCTAGAGAGGTTTTACCTGTGCTTGTGAAACTCTTGTAAACAATATATATCTTGAAACGGGCTGAGCCCACCCATTACTTACCACTGGCGTTTACTTGCTTTTTATTGATCAGAGCCTTCTCCTTGCCTTGGCCTCCTCCTGTGGCTTATCTGTGTCTCGCTGCCGTGGTCATGGGCCAAGTACAGCTTCCTGTCTGCGATCAGTATTCTTGCACTGGCACAGGCTCCTGCAGATACTCTTTTTAGGTCAAAGCCTACTAGACAGCACAGCTGTCTGGTTTGCTAACAACATCTTGGGGACACTCGGAGAGCTTCCATGGGAATGCATTCTGCCCATTGTTTACCATTGGCTCTGTAACTAACATTTTTTTTGCTTTTTATTTGCTGGCTCTATTTGTTTTAGGCTGTCCGGCTTGAGTTTTCCCTTTTCGTTGCTCAAACCCTATTTACTGTATTCTTCCACCAGTATTGGATTTCTGAAAATAGGCCTTTAAATCTTGTTTTTATCTTGTCACCTTTGCAGTACATTGAGAGACAGAGATCATATGTCAGTCTCAGTCTTCCAGGGAGCTTGGTGTTTACATTTATTTTTCTTACTTCAAAGCAAGAGGATTTATGTGACAGTCACGCAGTCTGTTGGGGGTGTGCTTCAGGAAGGCTGTACTATGATATTTTTTCCTAGCACACAACAAAATGTAGATATCTGTAAATTAACTGTGCAGATATTTCAGAATATATCAGAATTAAAAAAAAGCACAAACGAAGCATATTTTTGGGTAATTCTGAAGTGAAGTGGAAACAAATATTTTATCACAATCAAAACAAATGAGTACACTAGTTGATGACATTTCCACATATTATTCTTTGTGTGCAGTAAAACTATATGTCTGTGTAAATGTAATGGTAATTGCAAATGAAAATATGTTGTCTGTAATGGAAGTTTACCACCACACCATGTATACTTCACTTTACCCTACTCTACTCTGCACCACTCCACACTATGCCACTCCACTGCACTCTACGCCACTTCACACTGCATCACTGCATGTTATTCTGCACCAGTCCACTGTATGCTACTTCACTCTATGCTTTTGTACTCTACACCACTTTACTCTACTATGCACCACTGAATTCTTCGCCACTGCACTCTACACCCCTCCATTCTGAACCACTTCACTCTATGCCACTCTACTCTGCAAAACTGCACTCTGTGGCACGGCACTCTATGCCAGTGCACTTTACTCTGTACCACTTCACTCTACGCCAGTGCACTCTATGCCAATCAACTCTATAGCACTTCAATATACTCTGCACTCTATGCCACTGTACTCTACATCAATGTACTCTATTGTGCACCACTCCACTCTACTCTGAAACAATCTACTCTATGCCACTGCACTCTGTGCCACTCCACTCAGTGCCACTCCACTTTACTCTGTGCCACTGCACTCTACTCTGCACCCCTACAAGCGCTCTACACCACTTTATTCAAAATCAATGCACTCTATGCCATTGCACTCTACACCAATCTACTCTCCACGACTGCACTTAATGCTACTCTGTTCTACTCTTCATCACTGTGCCCTACGTCGCAGCTCTCTGCACCTCTCTACCGTGCACCACTCTGCTTTGCAACTCTCTACTCTATGCCAATGCATTCTATGCCACTGTACTGTATGCCACTGTACTCTACTCTGTACCACTCAGCACTATGCCACTCTACTGCACTCTGTGCCACGATACTTTACGCTACTGCACTCCGCATCACTCCACATCACTCTAATGTATTCTACACCACTGCACTATACACCACTGTACTGTATGCCATAGCACCCTTCTACTCTTCACCACTCTACCCTGCATCACTCTACTCTGCACCACTGCACTCTATGCTACTGCACTCTTTGACACTCTACTCTACAAGTCTGCACTCTCTGCCATTAAACTCAACTTACCTCTGCTCTGCAACACTGCACTCGACTCTGCACCAATCAACACTATGCCACTGTACTGTACTCTATGCCACAACAATATACCCAACTACACTATGTATCATTTGACACCATTCTAATGTATTCTACACCACTTCACTAAACACCACTGTACTCTATACCACTGCACACTACGACACTCTAAACCTCTGCACTCTACACTGCACCGCTCCACTCTACCCTTCACCACTTCACTCTACCGTACTTCACTCTTCTCTGAAACAACCTACTCTACACCACCGCACTGTATGCCACTGCAATCTACTCTGTACCATGCTATGCCACTCTACTCTACATCACAGCACTCTATGCCAATGCACTCTACACCTAGTTACTGAAAACCAATGCAGTCTACGTCAGTCTACTCTGGACCACTGTACTTTTTGCCACTTCACTCTAGGCCACTCTACTCCACTCTACTCTACTCCACTCTACTCTCCATACTCAACCTTATGACACTCTCCTCCATTAAACTCTACTCAACTCTGGGGCACTCTGCTCCACTCTGCTCCATTCTGTTCCACTCTGCTCCACTCTGCTCCACTCTATGCCACTACACTCTACAAAACTGTATTCCACTTTATGCTCTTCACAACACTATTCCACTTTATGAAGTTCTATGCAACCCCCTCTATGCTATTCCATGCCATTTTATCCCACTCTATTCTATGACACACTACTCCACTCTACTCCTCTTCTTCTCTCTACACCACTCCACTCTACTCTACGCCACTCAACTTTACAGCACTCAACTCCACTCTATGCCATTCCACTCTCCTACACTACACTACTCTACTCTAAGCCTCTCCACTCTCCGACAATCTACCTCACTATATTCTATTCTTCTCTACAACACTCTACTCCACTCCACACCCTCTATGCCACTCCACTCTGCTCTATGCCACTCTACCCTACGGCACTACTCCACAGTGACACTCTACTCCACTCAGCTCTACTCCACTCTATGCCCTTCCATTCTGCAACACGCTACTGTCTCCACAACACTCAACAACACCTTACACCACTCCACTTTACTCCACGCCACTCAATTCTACTCTACACCACTCTATGCCACTCCACCCCAGTCCATGACACACCACTCTACTCCACTTTATGACAGTCCACTCTCCTTTGCACTACTAACTTTTAGCCATGCTGAACAGCAGCAATGCTCGTGTACAACATGGCTAAAACATATTGCCAAAGTCAATAGCTCTAGCATAGGCAAAACCTATTAGCTTTTCCAGTGCTTGTTGACTTTTGCTCATACATGTGTCTGTAGTCCCTTTCTCTCACTCAGCACTCCACCCACTGTCTGTTGTGTTTCCCCTACTCCCAACCCACCTCCAGCTGTCCATTGTTTTTCCCCACACCGATCCCCTCCCTCCTGCCGCTGTCCCTTCTGTATCCACCCCGCACTTGTGTTACTTGCTCCCCACAAACTCACCGCACTGTTTTAAGATAGTATATCAGCGGGGACTGCTGTGTAACACGGCTTAAAGGGAAAAAATGTGATAAAAGGCGTTCAGTGCTGGCCACGTCATAGCGTTTGTGGTGGAAGGGCTGAGGAAGCTGATTGTAGAAACCGCAAAACTAGTGGACAAAGCACTAAACCGCATTAGGTAATAGTGGTCGGGGGCTACCGTGCTCCCATGCCAATGCAGCATACATAACGCTTGGCCACAAGCTCAGCAGTTTTTGACACAGAATAAGGAGAATAATGGTATAAGTGCATTGTCTAATTTTGGGAGTAACGAGTGGAGTGGCTCCCACCAAATAACGACATTTCATCTATTTCATACAAAACAGTCACTACACCAAACTTACACCAATGTGCACTGTTTCATACAGCACCTTTTTTTAAACAGACTGAGAAGTGACACATATATGTACATTTATTTTCTTATAATGTAGCCAGTTTTCAAACCTGCAATACCAATTCAATACTTTGACTCTGCTGGCACAGATGGATTATTAGCCAAACATAAAAATAAAATCAAGGTGTAGAAATCATACGTTTTTATTGCTGGTAAGGATACTAGCCTGGAGTCGAGGCTAGCTGTTTGGAGAGGGAAGCCAGCAGAAATTGAAAAGCAGAATACAGATTATATAATTAGACAAAAAGAACTAAAGTAGAGATGATCTCACAGTGTAAGTACAACTGATGGCAAGGCACAAACACCTTAATTTGCAGTAGAGGATTTTGATTTACAGGATAGTTGGAAAAAATGTTAAATTCCTGTAGTTTGGAACGCTGAAAACAACACAGACAAAGATTAGAAAGAAGGCCTTATTAAAGCTAGCTTTGAGAAAAGAAAAATTTGCACATGGAGATTAGTATCTGAGTAGGTTATACAATATTGAATCTCATGAAGATTTAAACCCTTAGGGCTTGATTACAACTATAGGTACTATTTATCGCACCTGGTAAATAACGATTCTGGGGGGATCTTTATTTATCAGGTGCGATAAATAGCTTCTAATACGAGTTTCGAGGGAATAACACGCGGATGTTGGTGTTTAATGCACCCAAACCGCCTGGTACGGTAAATACCGTGTGATTCTTCCCTTTGAACTCCAGCAGGTTTGACCTGCCAACATGTAATGAAGGTTAAGATATTTAACTCATCTGATAATTACCAGTTGTGTTAAATACTTTGAAACTCTTAATTCCGACCCATGAGTAACAGGGCTTTACACATGGATGTCATTCGGAGGTAGTCAGGGGTCGCAGCTGTGACCTGTAGCTTGCTTCCTGCTACTCCTGGAACTTTCTTTGCAACCCCGGGCCTAAAAGAAGGCAAAGCATTTTCAAAGGAAGTGCCAGGAGTAGCAGAGAGCAAGCTAGAGCTAACAGCTGCAACCCCTTACTACCTCCAAATGAGGACCATGGGTTTACCCATAGGTCGTAATTTAAGGAGGGACTCATAGTCACAGCAAAAGTGTCAAGTTTTC
Source organism: Lissotriton helveticus (assembly GCF_964261635.1). NCBI lineage: Eukaryota > Metazoa > Chordata > Amphibia > Caudata > Salamandridae > Lissotriton > Lissotriton helveticus. The sequence continues at coordinate 821,929,628 of NC_136071.1, forward strand.
TGGCATAACTCGATACAGACACAATGTTCTAGAGTTATAGATTACTATGAGTGCCTGTTGTAATTTGCATCATCCTGCATGTTACAGTGCGCAATCCTTGTATACCCATAACATCGTGAATGAGATCTGTGTTGGTCATCACAGTGCTGTTTGTGATTTATCCTTTTGTCTTTTTCAGATGGACTTGCTAGGGCATGGGATGTGTACGCACTCCTGCCGCTTACGTGTATTTGGGGTGTTACTGCTTTGGACCCTGCTGCTATCACTGGGTAACTCATCCGTGGATGTTTGCCGTGGTCTGTCCTGCTCAAGCTCTGAGGGGGAGAACGAGCCGCAACAACCTCGCCACCAGTGTGCCGGAGGACGCTGCCCAGGGGGGCGAGCAAGCAGGCCGTCCCGGTCCTTCCATGTGCAGCCCAGCTCCGGAAGCAGCTCAGGGCTTGGCCACCAATTTAGAGGGGCACAGGGTGTGCCCCACCAGCAGGCATCACTCCCAGAAAGCCGGGCCTCTGCAAGCATCAGCTACACCCAGCAGCAGACACCTGTGGTCCAAGCTTTGAGCCCACCTCTACAGCCGGCCGCACACTCTGAACCAATTCGCCAAGCTGCATCCCCCATAGAGGCAGCATGTGTGGGAGCAGATTGCCCCGCTAGACCGAGCAGCAACATTAGCCAGGAATGCAGGGGTATTGAATGTAGGCTGCCCCTCAGGATTCGGTTGAAGCCAAGGCCCAGGTTGGTACCCTGTGTCGGTGAAGGGTGTCCAGCTGCGGATTCACCCACCATGGTTCGTGTGGCAGACCGTGCTGCACAGTTTATTGGAGATGTCACAGATTTCACCTACCCGGGTGCGGACTTCGGAGGCGCAGCACTTGGGGTGCAGCTCACCTGCGACATCAAACCAGGTATGTGGAGAGCACTTAAGATGAGAAGGCCGGCAGTAGCGTGTTGTCGTCTTCCCTAGGTTTGCTCATTTTGCATTACAGATCAATATCGAAGATGGGGGTGGAGTCCATAACTCACAATTGGGTGCTAACATGCCTTGCTTTGCCATGATTTGGTTATATACCATATATTTCCACTGGAGGGCATCTGGAATGCACCCTAAGTGGTTGCTTTCCAGGTGAATTGAAGGTCACCCTTGAAAACTAGTCATATGTTTAGACGGAAACGGTTTCAAAAGATGGCACCTTTAAAGTAGTTTGCTTCAGAACTTTGAACTAGGTCTACCAGCCTTGAGTGATTTCTTGTTTTCAATGGGAAGAACTCGTTTTTCTTTAAGAATCCGTTTGTATCTATTTAGATAAATATGGATCCTCACTGTTTATGGATTGTGTGTTGTTATTGGCGACCATTATTTACTCAGTAGACTATCCAGAGTACCGAAAAATGTTTGTATTTCGGTGTAAGCATGGGTCAGTTTATTACTGTCAAGTTAGCAGCAATATATTTAGAATGCTAGTCTCTTTGCCCCACCCTCAAAAAATTGTCCACTTTGGTGCCAAAGTTCATGTGTATCCCTAACCAAAGCTTCCACTCTGGGCAAACTATGGATGCATCTAGAAGTGGATTTTTTTGAATATTAATGTCCTTGCACGAACATCCAGCAGGAGTTCGGTTTGCCTCACTCCAGCTTATGGGTCAATCAATAGCCTCATATTATACTGCCCTCAACCATTGAATTCAAAACATTTTTTGAAGGTATTATGAAATCCTCCATCAAAACGTCATGAAACACTTCTGAAAGATTCAGAACATCCTCTTGGAAAGTACTACGAACTGTAATACAAACATTGTATATAACTACGACCAATAAATCTCATGGTTGCAAAAACCCATGCCTAAAAAAAGAATTAAACCTCTTTTAAATAAATTGAGAAATAAATAAATCAATCAATGAAACATTTTGAAGTTACTTGTGAGGCAACCCTGGTACTGCAAATAATTTTATGATATATTTGTTATTAGACGGAGATTATTTTTAAATATCAGCTCAAATACACCCAGCAGGAGCAGAAGGGCCACAATGACTGACAACCCGCAACAGGAAATCTACACTTCACTTTCACTGTAGGAAGATACAACAGCATACCGATATACCCTCTCGGATATCTGTTTATAGTATAACAGTATTCAAATACAAGTTATAAAATGTCCTGCAGTGTTTAATCTGTGTCAGTTAGTCAGCAGAGTATTTCTTGGTGTGTGTGTATATATCACTGATCCAAAAGGTAAAGTCTTAAGATAGCAGTAATTTTTAATTTGATATTTTATTACTGTTGATGATGGAATGCAATTCCTTATTAATGACCTCAAGTCGCATCCATTGCATAGTAGTATAGGCATGGCATCTCCTACCCCTCGCCCTAAAGTGCTTTTGCTAGGACATGTAAGCGTGTACTCCTTTCACAGTCTGGTCATTAGAGTATGGGGTTATATTGCAGTCTGTTTGGGAAGTTCAAGTTCAAGTTCAAGGATTTATATAGCGCACTAATCACCCAGAGGGTCTCAAGGCGCTTGGGGAGGGGGATCATTATTTATCGAATAGCCAGGTTTTGAGTTCTTTTCTGAAGGGGATGTGGTTCTGTGTAAGGCGGAGGTGAGTGGGGAGTGAGTTCCAGGTCTTGGCCGCCAAGTAGGAGAAGGATCTACCTCCCATGGTGGATCTTTGGATACGCGGAACTGCGGCGAGGCCTTGATTGGAGGATCTTAGTTGGCGGGTGGGTGTGTAGAAGGATAGACGAGTGTTGAGGCATTCGGGTCCTAGATTGTAGAGGGCCTTGTGGGCGTGGGTGAGGAGACGGAATGTTATTCTCTTGTTGACGGGAAGCCAGTGGAGGTTTTTCAGGTGGCCGGTGATGTGATCTTGGCGAGGGATGTCCAGAATGAGTCTCGCTGATGCGTTTTGGATGCGTTGGAGTTTTTTCTGTAATTTGGCTGTAATTCCGGCGTAGAGGGTGTTTCCGTAGTCTAGTCGACTCGTAACCAGTGCGTGGGTGACAGTCTTTCTTGTTTCGGTGGGGATCCAATGGAAGATTTTTTTGAGCATACGAAGTACGTTGAAGCAGGAGGATGAGACGGCGTTGACTTGTTTGGTCATCGAGAGTGAGGAGTCTAGGATGAAGCCAAGGTTACGTGCGTGGTCTGTGGGTATGGGTGCAGAGCCCAGATCCGCAGGCCACCAAGAGTCGTCCCAGGCAGAGGGGGATGATCCTAGGATGAGCACTTCCGTTTTGTCTGAGTTGAGTTTTAGGCGGCTGTTTTTCATCCAGACGGCTACTTCTTTCATGCCTTCGTGAAGATTGGTTTTGGCGGTGTTGGGGTCTTTGGTGAGGGAAAGGATCAGCTGGGTGTCGTCGGCGTAGGAGATGATATTAAGGTTGTGTTGACGCGCGATGGAAGCGAGTGGACTCATGTAAACGTTGAAGAGGGTGGGACTGAGTGATGATCCTTGTGGTACACCGCAGATGACTTCTGTTGCCTCTGATCTGAACGGGGGAAGTCGGACTTTCTGAGTTCTTCCAGCTAGGAACGAGGTGATCCAGTCCAAGGCTTTTCCTTGTATGCCGATGTTGTTGAGACGTTGTATGAGGGTGCTGTGGCATACCGTGTCGAAGGCGGCGGAGAGGTCGAGTAGAATGAGGGCCACTGTTTCTCCGTTGTCCAGTAGTGTTCGGATGTCGTCTGTCGCTGCAATGAGGGCGGTTTCGGTGCTGTGTTTGGTTCGGAAGCCGGACTGTGAGGGATCGAGGGAGTTGTTGGATTCGAGGAAGGCGGCGAGTTGGCTATTGACGGCTTTCTCAATGACTTTGGCCGGGAATGGGAGGAGGGATATGGGGCGGTAGTTTTTAAGTTCGGAGGGGTCTGCAGTTGGTTTCTTCAGGAGGGCGCTGACTTCGGCATGTTTCCAGCTTTCTGGGAAGGTAGCAGAGTTGAGGGAGCAGTTGATGACATAACGGAGATGGGGTGCGATGATGGAGTCAGCTTTGTTGAATATGTGGTGGGGGCATGGGTCGGTTGGCGAGCCAGAATGGATGGAGTTCATGGGAAGACGTTTGGTGTTGTGGATGAGGGCCGCAGGGGTGCTCTGGTAATATAGTAAACTTGCATGCGTGCGGTGAACTGTATGTGGGGAATCAAATGAGTCAGGTTTTGCATATACACACTATCCATGTATATGGGACATGCATTCATTATGGGAGGTGAAAGGCCCCAACTATCTTTGGGTGTACATGGTAAGTGCCTCCTCTATTCATTATGTTTGGTTGGTAGAGGATGGGGAAGGAGTTTGTGTGTTGGGTGGCAGGCCAACAGGAATTGCTCTTGTTGTGTAGCCACAAACGTGAGGCTGAGATCATGCGTGTAGTGAAGCAAAGAAAACATGAGATAGAGTTCTGTTTTGGTTGTACATGCTATCTTTTTGAGTTAGGTTAATCCCTTTAGTCGTGGGAGTTATTAACAGCAGGTAGTTCACATTGTTGATGACGCCGTGACGGCCCTTGACCAAAATATCCCTTGTCTCCTGATCCTTCTAGACTTGTCCTCAGCCTTCGCTACCATAAAACATGAAAACCTGATCGATCTCCTACAATATAGGATGGGATTTTTGGGCCCAGTCTTAAACTGGTTTGCTTCCTTCCTTCAAAACCGCACGCAAAGGGCCACAGTTAATCATGCCCTCGCTGCCAATACCCTTGTCCTGATTGGAGTGACTCAAGGTTCTACGCTATCACTCACTCTCTTTAACCTGTTAATGGAGCCTCTGGCAGTCATTCTGAACAGAGCGAACATTCAGTACCACATGTATGTGTATGATACTTAATTGTACCTGAAGATCTCCTCGCAAGAGGACATTAAAACTTTAAATGCTGCACTTGCCCAAACTCAACAATGGTTAGCTCAGAAACATCTCCTACTAAATATGCTCAAAGCGGAATTTCTTTTGATCACCCCACCTAATCCCCCCGCTCCTACCCTTGACGGGATTAAAGACCTAACTGCTCTGAACTGTACACCTCATGTTGTAGACTCTGCCAAATCCTTAGGTATCACCTTGGATAAACACCTACATATGCAAGCTCACATCAGTGCTACTACTAGGGGTCCCAATTTCCAACTCAACATACTGAAGAAAATCAAACCATTCCCATCCCCGAAGATCTAAATCAGGCGGTTCAATCTCTGATTATCCCTAGACTGGAATATGGGCAGGTGACCCTCGCAGGACTTCCCAAAGCTAGCTTGGCCCCACTCAGAGCTACCTTGAATACATCGGCCAGACTTTTAACGGGCTTGAGGAAATTTGATCACATTTCACCCGACTTGCTGCAGGTAAATTGGTTATCCATTGAAGCGAAAATATGACTCAATGTAGCTTGTCTGACGCATAAAGCCATTCACCACAATACCCCATACTACCTTGCAAATAAACTTGAGCTATCGGGCTCCAGCCGGAACCTCAGAAGTACATCCACCCTTCTTTTGAAACCTCCAAGATTCAAAAAGAAAAAATCATATAACCGTGCGTTCACTGGTCTTGCTCCGAGAATCTGGAACTCCCTGCCATCCAAGATCAATTCCAATCCATCCACGACCTCCTTCAAAAAACTGGTCAAAAGGCTACTAATGAACAAATGTTAACACATTGATTATGCTCGTGTGTTTTGTCAAGAACAAAAACTTTGAATTATTTTCACTGATATTCCGTTATATGTGTTTGCCCTCTTTTTGTTCAAGTCCTAGATAGCTCCTTTAACTGCATTGGACTGTTTTCATTCTGTTAGTTCCTTATTTCTGCTTAAACTCTTTGTGGATCATCGCACATCTTGTTCGCGTCTATTGTATGATGTTTTACTATGAGCGCTCTATGGCACCTCCGAAACACTGTACTTTTTAATTTTGAATGTTTTCCCACAGATTATAACTTCACTTTCCTGGTTTATGTTTTGTATAATTGCTGGTGCTAACTCTGTACACTTGTTCGCGCTCTATAAAACTTTGAGTTCTCGTGATAAACTTTTATCTTACAAGTGTGGTACAAAAAGATGCAAAAATAAGTCATCATGACTTTGTCCTGAAGTATATACTACCAGAACATCCAGCTGAAATACTGTGCTGTCAAAATATCTTGACCAGAATTTCACCTACAGACTACCATGAAGGTAGAGATAGCTAGGCAAGAATAGACTTCCTGCACGTTACTGCAAATGTATGTATGTACCTTGCAAAAGTATTCATACATAAAAATATGTACTTGTATACATACCTAGGCGGACTTTGGGTCAGCGTTCTTCATCCAGTGGTGTTTTCAGCTGTCTTTCACATTTACTCACCACAGCATAGAGCATAGGACAATGAGTCAACCAACTCAAGTCATTGGCTCTCTTACATTGTGACTAAGAGCATTTAACCTCATCACATGTGCACATCCATTAAAAGAAGTGCACTTCATTGTAAGGGCTGTTACCCGAACACTTTGCTATCATTTTCTTTCTTTCCATTTTTTATTTTTTTTCTTACTTTTTTAGTCACCCCTGCAGTAATCCAAAGTCAATAGTACATTTCTTTGCACCAATAAGAATCATATTTTCCTGTGATGTTCATTAATACTAAATAGAGTTTGCATATATTTTCGAGGTACATCTGTTTGCTAGGAAATACTCGTATAAATGTTTTTTATTTAAATATACAATTTGCATCGCAAGCATACGGCCACCACAATTAGGCAGCATGTTTTTTTTCTTTTGTAGTATATGCTTGGCAGAAAATGTAAAGAGAGATGTCACCATCGAACCAGCTTGCCAAGGCCTGACCTATTGGCTTTGCCAATGCTCGTTTCAAAATGCTATGTTCAACAGTCTGTAGTATGCCTTTAAAAAATAAAATTCGGAGTTGCCCTCATGCTTAGGTCGGTACTTAACTCTGTGCTCAGGAATAATAAATCATAACCCGAAATTATTGATAATTCCACAAAATCTGAATCTATTTTTAACTCATCAGATTCAGTTATACCAGTCTTTTCAAGTAGTATTCAATTAGACGTAATCCTTGATGGTATGTGCAATATAACTGGCTCAAGTTAGTGCTATTACATTGCCGCCGCTCGCATAACTTTGAAAACATAAGTAGTACCAGACCTAGCGGCTTGAATGTAACCAGCTGCAGGCACTTTGCAAGCACGGCTGTGTTGTCATAAACAGTTACACTGTGCTCAGCTCATCCTACAACTCATGTATGCTGCAGCGGCAAAAATGATCAGTGCCCTATTGAATTATACAGTGGCAGCATAGACATTGGGTTCACTAGAATATTTTCTTAGAAACTGCATAGAACAGACAGGATTATAAACCTCACACTATGTAAATGAAACCGAAAAAATGTATGGTAGTACTAACACAAATGTCAATGCAGTCAGGTACAAATGGCTTTTGGGATTGTGTCATCGACATACAAAATCCCTTTGAGGGTGGTTGTAGCCTGCGTAAACGTAAGTCAACACATTGCCCCATTCTGCTGACATTTATGGAGCAGAATCCATATATTGAGCCTTAAGTCATCCAGAGAAGGTGAGGAAGGCCAGGATTGTCCAAAAAACACGTGAGCAGGAATGCATTTTTCAGGGTACGCTGGGATATAGTACCGGAGTTTTCAGCATTAATTGCGTGTGCAAAAGTGCCTCCAAAAGGGCTGTTGAGGTGTGCACGAGGCATGCACTTGGACCTGAATTTACTTACCTTCAGGCGTGGCCGGTACAGGTAAGAGAGGTGGAGCCCCGCCCCAACCCTACCGCTCTTACCTGTACCAGCAGCGCCTGCTAACCTTTTACTCAACACAACAAATGCGCCATATCTACTAAGATATGGCGCACCTCTTCTCTCTCCATGCGCAAATGTAATTCAGGCAGCCTAGTGCCAATGTAGGCCCTTTTGCACCATGGTGCAAGGGTGACTGAGGTACTAGCGACAGCACACATGGAAAGAGGAAGTAATAAGGGAAAATAAAGGGCAGGTGGACAATTTTGGGTCAAAACCAGGTGAACCCACTTAAGTAAATCTGGATTTGCATCAAAATACCTGGGTGAGTGCATTGAGAGTCCATGTTCCACTCATTTAATGTCTACCCGATGTAGGGTAACACAAGACAGCTTAAGGCCTTGTGTTGCGTTATTCTGTGGCTGAAAAGTGAGTTAATTAATATCAATGGCGTTACCCAGTACTGTACAGAACCTGGGGATAGTTGCAGTATACGAACAATGGTTCTGCTACCTATATTCTGAAAATATCAATACTTCAATCAAACCCACCAGCCCGGGGAATGTTCATTTAATGAAGAAATAACAAACTAGATTCTCCCAGTTTAACTAAATAACTACGAGTGAACAAATCATGAAATCCATGTATATTAAAGGCATAAAATGTATACACACATAAAATTATTTTCAAAATCAATATACAAGAACGCAATACAAATACAGTGTCTAAATTGTTACATACAAAAATCACACAACAATAAAGTAGACACACAATGATCACATATAAATATTATTCCATCAACGTCAAATTCATATGAGACAGTCAATTTCAATTTCAATTTATTTTATTATGTTTGGCTCTGGTTAAGGGCCACATAAAATTCAGAACAAATACAAACAGAGAAAATAAAATACATCACACATACAAAACTGATTTCATCCATAGAATTGATGGCATGAGGGCACAAAGTCAGATCTCTCCAGGTTGCCTTAATAAATAGCTAAGAAACCTTTAAAGAAATTAAAAATATAGGAGCAAAACATTTCATTTGGGGGACAGTATAGAGATCGTAAAAAAACATTAACGTCATATATACCCAATTGTAGACATATCGATTTTAACCATTTAAAACGCAATGGTCGAAGTGCAGGGCAGATTAACATAACATGGATACAATTCTGAGTACTTAAGCTACAGAAGTTACACATGGGGGAGGTTCCGTACCATTTAGAAAGAAGTGAGTTTAAAGGCAGTAAATCGTAACGTAACAGAAACCATAATCTACGAATACCATGAGGTAAATTCCATGTGGCATAGGGTTGGGCCAACTTCATAGTGTAGGAGTTAAGGAGAAGATTACTACCCCCTTTCCCTTGTATTGTGTTCCTATCCATTTGATAACAAAGTTCCCATGATGCCTGTTTTAGCACAAGTTTTAGCTGTGATGATGAATACAGGAATAACACACTTTCATCTAGCTTTAAGAGTGACACAGCTCTTCTGAAATTCCTTACCATACGTGAGAACTCATTAAAGTTGCCCAACAGTTCCTTTTTAAGGAGGGCCCTCATCGACCCTGATTCAGCTCTAGCCAAGCAAGCCACCCATCTTACCAGGGCACATAGTCCCTGAACCCAGCTGCTCGTAAGGCCGAAATCCAGTCTACATGCTGCCAAGGAGCAGGAGGTATTAAAGTTGGATAGAGATCTTAGGAGTTTCCCCTCAATTTTATTACAAAACTCCCAATGCTTCAACTCTAAGAGTTCTATACCATACAGTATCGTAGGAGGAATCTTGGCCCTAAACACTTCAAGAAGACAAGCGAAGTGTCTCTTTCCAGTAGCGGAATAAAGGGAGTTTAAGCCATTGCCGTGGGCAAGTGCTTTACGTGAACAGTGCTCAATATGGGGCCTCTCACTCAAATTGGCTGCAATAATTTCCCCCAAAAAAGTGTAGGTTTTAACAACCTCTACTTTTTGGCCACCAATAAACCATCCAAAATTTACAGAACGGCATTTCTTTTTTCCAGCAATACACATGATTTTGCTTTTAGATATATTCATTTTCATACAATGTGTATCAGCAAACACGTGTAAAGCTTGCAGCCGATTAGCAAGACCTTTAGGGGTTAGATCTAATACAAGAATATCGTCAGCGTACATGAGACAAGAGATCGGGGTCCCACCTACCACCGGAGCAATACCCACACACGCTGATAGATAAGCAGGAAGGTCTGCAGTGTATAGTGGGAACAATAGTGGTGCCAGGAGACAGCCTTGTTTAAGGCCATTCTGGGAGGGAATCTTGGGCGAAAGTCCCCTCTCACCCCCTTGGAGAACACTGCACCACGTTTCTGAATGGAGAGCACGCAACAGCTCTAATAGATACACTGGTAGACCAAGGGCAGCTAGTTTTCTCCACAGCGTTCGACGGTCGACTTTATCGAACGCTGTGGAGAAATCAATGAACGCTGCGAACACCACTCCTCCTCTTACACGTGAGTATTTATCCGTGATCACATGGAGGGTGGTGAGATTGTCCAATGTACTGTGTTCCTTACGGAAACCAGTCTGTTCACATGGAAGTATATTATTCTCCTCGACCCAATCCTCAAGCAAGCCCAGAATACATTTAGCAAAGACCTTTCCGACTGAGTCCAGGAGAGCAATCAAACGGTAATTCATGGGACAATCCCTTGATCCCTTCTTGAAAATGGGGACCAATATACTTCCCTTCCAGGAGGCTGGAACAGTTTTAGTTACAAAGCAGGATTTAAACACAGGGTGAAGAATCCTACTCCAGAGTAAAGGTTCCTGCTTTAAAACCGTCATGGGGAGTTCGTCAGGTCCCATTGCGCCCGACAAGCGCATATTCTTTATAGCCATTTCTATTGTTTTCACAGTTGGATAGTCGATCGGATCCTCAGATAGGAATTCAGGTGCACTATCTGAAGCCGTGTCTTCGTTCCCTGCATACAGCTTTCTAACATAAGAGGACCATACCTCTTCAGAGATGGGAATAGGAAGAGGACTGCTTCTGGTACCACAGCCCCTCCCGACTATGGCCCAGAATTCTCTATTTTTACCATGAGCAACTGCCTCCCGTAGGTTTATCCATACTAAGTCTTTCTTCTCCTTTTTTAGACTCCTTCTTAATCTGATTCTCCTTCTTTTTAACCTCGATATTTCCTTAGCTAGTTCCCCAGATCTTCCTATATATTGCATTCGCACTAATTTGTTTATTTCCTTATTCAGGGTGCGCAATGCGCTAGGGACAAAAGGCTTTTTTCCAGAGCCACTAACCTTTTTTACATCTGAGGTGATCTTTCTCACCAGTTTTTCGAAATTAGCAATTTCGGAACCACACCAGCTATTTAATTCTAGTATAGTTTTGCATAAAATATCATGTACACCTCTTATTAAAGTGCTGTTCCAGCAGCACCTACCCGAAGTTCCCTGGAAGGAGACCTCATTGTTACCAACCGACCAGGACTCAGTGGGTGGAGGTTTAAAAGAAAGCGTTATGGAAATTATGCAATGATCACTAAAAGAGGTGGGGGCTATCATTAGATCCTGGACATAAGGAAAAATGTTAAAGTCAGAGATCACATAGTCCAGGATAGAGGGGCTGAAAGGAGACTTATGCGTGAAGTTCGCAGGCACATCCGAGGGAAATCTCCCATTTAAAATAAGCCCCTCAACAGCCGAGAGTTCCTCCAGAAGAATCTTCCCTCTTTTGTTTGTTATTATTTTATCGGGGAAAATCGATTGTGGGATGAAATAAGCCTCTTCTTTGGGTATATTTCTAAATAAATTTAAGCTGGCGTTCGAGATTTTACAATTCAAATCTCCAACTAGAATAACATCAGGGGGAGAGGAAACATTCTTAATCTGTCCAATATATTGAAATACATGCTTCAATAAATTATTATAACACTCTTCAGGGGGGACATACACATTAATAATTACAATGCCCGATTTATTAGGAAAATTTGGGAGATTCGAAATTCTTATGGCTTGGAAGAGATTACTGGGATCAATGTAATGCGAAAATCTCCAGCTCAGTTTATTAGTTAACAGACAAACTATTCCCCCTTTAGCATGACCTTTCCTAGAAGGGGCGGCAGGTGCTTCCAACACATAGTATTCCTTCCCTCCATAGATACTATCAATGCACCATGTTTCTTGGATGCAGATCACACTTGCTCCTAGCGAGAATAAAAAATCAAGTTTCTCGGGGCTACTGTGTATCCCGGCTGCGTTCCAAGAAATTATTTTTAATTGATTATTAAAGATGATGGAATAATTTGGAATTATCGGTGCTCTTGGTTGCAAGAGCACCATGCAGCCAATTCCACCGGTGATTCTCGTCTACTGGTGCGGAGTTCCTGATTGGCGGAAGAAGCAGTGCTTTAGAGACTGACCGTTTCCCCTTTGAGACCCAGATCTTTAAATCCTCAAACGGAGAGGATGCCCTATCTAACTTGTCACCCTTTCGGGTCATACCGTGGGGAGAAATGGTCACATCAGAACTAAAAATGGGCAGCACATCGATACCTCTACATTGAAAACTCTCCACTTGCTGTAGTTTCAAATTTACAATGAATTTAGAATACAATTTGACTCTTATACTGGTTACACTATCTTCACCTAGCAGAGACACTAACTCAATATCCCTTGATTGAATAAGGTGAAGACATTCCTGATCACTAAGACATTTAAGCAACCATGATCTATTTAGAGGCAAATTTACATCAAATAGAGGCACAAAGTCCAAAACAAAAGTGTCCACATAATTCATTGATTTTTTTGCCTGGGGGCAATGAAGCGGGCCTATATCTGCCCTAACCTTAGGGGCAAAAGAGGGAGCAAAAGGATTAAGATCCCCCAGTGCAACCGGGGTAGTGCTACCTGTCTCAACCACCTGCGGGATAATCGGGCCATGACCACCCTTCTGGGGCAAGTCATCTAAAGGCAAAGGCAGAGTATTACCGTTAGTCTCTGTACCTAAGTGTTCATGATAAGATTCACTTGCCATTTTGATGATCCCCAAGTTTGAATTAATGGCGTTCTCCTCATTGTTGATTAAAACAATAGAATCTTGAAAGATTATCCGCCTTTGTCTTTTCTTCCTGTATTTACGTAGAGGTTTCCTTTTTTTCCCTTTGTCGTTTCTGTGTTTTCGGCTTTTTTTGCTGATTTCTTGATCGTCCTCTTCTTGTAGCTCTATTTTCCCGGTTTTAAAAATCGGGAATAGTTCCTGTGCTACTGAACTTGGTACACCAGTCTGAATATCTTCCTCTATTTCAAAATCGGAGTTTTTTACACAATTATTTGCCACTGAAACTGACGTAGCCGTAAAAATGTTTTCTTGAACCATAGCTGTCGGCTTTATAACAGGCTTCTCCAAAGGTACATTTAAGTTCCCCGTTGCTTGGTTGGTATCAGTCACGTTCCAGGAAGCACTCCTCACTTCAGGCACCTTGTGCAGCATTGCGTTCAATATTTTGGTGACTGAATCTAAGATACAGTCTGAGCTGCCCACAAATTTGCCCAAGAGACATAGTATAGATGAGAGCAAATTTTCAAGGGCAATCAAAGACTCCGATATTGGTTTTTCGCCAGTAGCAACAGGAGGACAGATTCCTGATAGATGGAATTCAGGAGACACAGAAACATTTAACAGTGCGGACATATCCTGCGCATTTATGGAGGGAGTACTACTGTATAGCAATAGGCCAGATGGAGTCGCGCCCACTAATGGTTTAGAGGATTCAAAAAGTTTTGGACTTCCTGCACTCAAATATCGGCCACAAAGTTCGAGGTCAATAGATGACAGAGAAACATCTCCCTCTGAGCTAACACGCACATTACCAGCCTGTGGCGCCGGAGGATTATTAGTGTGTTTTCCTTCCATTAAATGCACAAGAGGCCCAGTAGGACTATTATCAATAACAAGAGCAGGGCTTATCCCTGCAGTAGTTTCTATTTGGAATGGATCTATCAGTGTTGGAGGAGAGACCATATTATCAGCCGCTTGAGATGGACCCGCCTGTGAGATAGGTAGGAAACCATCATTAGCGTCCACAGCTGCTTTCTTATCCACAGCTTTTTCCCAAAGGTCAAAGAGCTGACACTGTCCTTTTAGCGAATAGTTGATCATAGATTTATTTCTTAAGGGGTTAGATTTTGTTTTTGCACAGGTCCTTCCCCCCACTAATCTCCCAGAACGGAGTTTCTTAGTCATCCTCACGAATTTCCAAAAGGATTGACGCCGCACAAAAAAGAGGGTATGTCCGCTAATGTTACAATAGTATAAAATGAGTAAATGAGCTTTAAAAGTAATATAAAAAAGGAAAATTGGAGAGACGAGAACAATCAGCCCGCAGACAAGGTCTATGGGTAAAATGAAAGTACGCTTAACCCTCAGAGCAGTCACTTCAATATCCGCCGGTATACAAGTACTTGTGTAAATGGAAATAACCGGGCCCAACCCAGCCTACCTCAGCCACCGAGGGCCACAGAGGGCCCGCCCTTTGCCCGGGCTTAGCCCCGGGCGCTCCCGCGACGCAGGGGTGACGCGCTCTTATGCGCCGCCTGGCGCGAAGTCTGCACCGTCTTCCGCTGCGGGGCAGACCGGGAAACGTAGTCCTGTGGCCCCCTCCGCTCGGCGGCCGCTTCGGGATGGTAAGTGCGGCTGCGGGAGGGGGACCAAGACCAACAGGCTCCGGGCTCCAGAAATGCTGTTCTGCAACGTTTGCGAGGTAGGCACTCGCTCCCTAGGGGTTCCGCTTCCTTAGGGATAGTCTCTGGGGTATAAACAGCGTCACCCGCTCCACCGGGGTGACGCGCTCTTATGCCCCGCCTGGCGCGAAGTCTGCACCGTCTTCCGCTGCGGGGCAGACCGGGAAACGTAGTCCTGTGGCCCCCTCCGCTCGGCGGCCGCTTCGGGATGGTAAGTGCGGCTGCGGGAGGGGGACCAAGACCAACAGGCTCCGGGCTCCAGAAATGCTGTTCTGCAACGTTTGCGAGGTAGGCACTCGCTCCCTAGGGGTTCCGCTTCCTTAGGGATAGTCTCTGGGGTATAAACAGCGTCACCCGCTCCACCGGGGTGACGCGCTCTTATGCGCCGCCTGGCGCGAAGTCTGCACCGTCTTCCGCTGCGGGGCAGACCGGGAACCGTAGTCCTGTGGCCCCCTCCGCTCGGCGGCCGCTTCGGGATGGTAAGTGCGGCTGCGGGAGGGGGACCAAGACCAACAGGCTCCGGGCTCCAGAAATGCTGTTCTGCAACGTTTGCGAGGTAGGCACTCGCTCCCTAGGGGTTCCGCTTCCTTAGGGATAGTCTCTGCGGTATAAACAGCGTCATATGAGACAGTCCTATATTACACGTAGAAACTTGATTCCACAATTTCGTGGTTTAGATGGACTAAGACATTTGATTTGTCATATACATCGACGTTTCGACCCCTCAAATGCAGCGTGAGATTTTTAATCATCAGTATGGGGTCTTCATCAGGACTAGAAATAGTGTGTGCTGCCGTATAATTATGGTTGAGCGCCTCAAAGTGCTGTTTGTCGTTCACAGACCATTAAAGGAAAGGAGGGGACACCATGTATTTATTCCGCCTTGAAGAACTTCAAGCGTCAGAAGTCACAAATCAAATCCATGTATTCATGTGAGGGCGCAATACGAAGATGAACCTCCGTTGCGAGAAACAATATCAAAAGGATTACTTCCAACCACTGTGTTCAGAGATGACAAAAGGTTCCAGTACATCTATTCATTAAGTCCTCTCAGGGCACCGACCTCATCAAGGTGCTCACTGAGATCAAGCGTACTCGTTCTGCCGTACTCGCTACAGCGTGTATAACATCTGTAAGAGCACAGACCTCAACTGGGTGCTCAGAGTGATCAGGCGCACTTGTGCTGCCGTGACTGCTACTATGTGTACGCTTTGCAGAGATGAATGGAAAAACTGCCTCTCTCGTGGGCCATAGACGAGAGAGAGAATGAAGATTGTAATCTACTGAGCCTAGAGGATATATTGTGTGTAGACAAAGAGCATGGCTAGTATAAAGCAAGTAGTAGGCATGCAGCTAGCACGTGCTTACAGACAGTCTGTAAACGCCTTGGCTCCTGGTCTGCGGTGCGTGCAGCTTTTGCTTCATTCTCTGAACTCTGATCCAATACAGACCCGAGATCCGAATATCAAAGTATGCACAAATGAAAAGGTTTGGTGGTTATTGGTAAATGTAGATGTCTACTCTAAAGTAAAAAATGACCAGGGTTGAGACGCTGTTGGAACAGTGTGAAAAGTTAGACTGGTTAACAACGCCTCTGTGCTCCCGGTTGTAAGACTCACATGATGTGCAGGACTTAAAGTGTGCAGCATTTTATATCAGCATAGGATGCGTTCAGGGATGTGTGGGTGGGTGGGGATTGAGCCTGGCTTTGGCAGCCACAGTGGCACAATGTAAGATGATAAGCCCCCAGCAGAATGTAGTAAGGGGCGTCAGAGACTCCATAATTTGTAGACATTCATAAGCTTTAGATTACTTGGGGCCTCCTTGAAGGGTGGTGACCCAAATGCACTGAGGGGGCCTGTGTTATGCCCCATGGCCTACAACAGCTGTACCGGGCTCTAATTAAGGACCAACCACTTTAAAGATGGGGCAAACTTGGTCCTGCAGATTTGGACAAGTTTCAAACAGCACCGAGTCCTTTCCTGGAACAGCCTCAAGGCCTTTCTTATACCTGCCATGTCATGCTCTCGCCCGTTGCTTCCCATCAGCGCATACGCCTACAGTTAGAAGTGGCCAAGCAATACTCCAGCTGCTCGCGGACCTCCGCTGAATTGGGTGGAGTTTTTCTGTAACTTCGCATAATTCCGCAGAGTGAACCTCCACGAGTTCCGCCCTGTTCTAGTTCTTGGTAATACTATACATTTTATAGAGTAGTGGTGTGGGTTAGTGCAGAGTTAAAGGCAAATTTATATTGGCAAGATTTGAAACACTGCATATAGATGTACTGTTTTGCAGACTGAAGGTGCATTTTTTGAGTCAGTTTTGATAGATTGGCAATAGGCGTATGCACTATGGAGATTGTTAGAGCACATACCCCAGTAGCACTACTGTTGGTTGTTTATTGATAAGAATGACTTTGCTTTATTGATTTTCCTTAACCCCTTCGCTGCGGGGTGTTTTCCCCCCGCTGTGCGGGGGGAGGGGGACCGCGCGCGGCGCCACTGTGTTTGTGACGAGCTTAGCTCGTCATGAGGCACAGTGGAGCTGCACTCATGACGAGCTGAGCTCGTCACAGCCACACCCGTTTTTGGAACGTTCAGCACAGCAGGGAAATTATCCCCGCGTGCGAACGTTGCAACGGCCAGCTCGTCATGAGTGCAGCTCCCCTGTGCCTCAAGCACTCAAGGGGTAAATGTGCCGAACATGGGTCTCTTGCGAAAATGCAGTGCCCATAAGAGACTAAAAACTGTGACAGGTATGAATATTCAGCCTCTTGGCTGAGCTTCTGAAAATTCTTTTTGAAGAATACATAGAGCGCTCATTGTAAGTGTAAGTATGGCAAGTTCATACAGCAATAGTTGCCAGTGGTGCAGAGTTTAGGGTGATTAAAGTTAGTATAGCCTAGTGTTTTGTTATGGTTTAGTTGTTTTGTGTTAGCTTGCAGTTTCTGGTAGTGTAGTGAGGTAGGCTTTACTATAAGTGTAGTTTAATATGTTATATTTACTCGTAGTATATGTTTGTTATTTTATACCTAATGCTATTTTATTTGAAATGTTTATCAGGTTATTTGTGGGCGTGGGTGGGTATTTTGTGTTTTCTTTGAGGTTTTTGGGGGCAATGGACAACTTTTCATATTTGTGAATACTCCTTTTCCAAATAAGGAAATAAGGTTAGTTATATTTTAGTTAACATTAGTTTTTATTTCATTTATTGTTTAGTTTTCCTGGAGCTTTTTTTAAATTTTGTTTTTGGGGGTTTTAATGGTTTCGGACGAGCATGAATTATTTTGTGTTTATTTTTGTTTTATCTTGAATCTTTGTATTTTGTGGGCTTTTTAAAATCTTTTTTTGTGTATTTAATTTTTGGGGGTTAATTCCAGAACATGGACATCTGTGACAAAACGTTAAAGTATATTTTAATTTATTTTAATTTGTGGAAAATGTCTATTTGTTTTATATGTTTTTTGTTACTGTAAAGCCTTATTAAGTGTTATATATTTTGCTTAGTTATTGTAATGTAATGTAATGTAATGTAAAGCACATTTCTATAGCGCTCCTATCACTCCAAGGAGTATCTTGGCAACTTGGTAGTAGGTGTTGAGATGCTAAGAGGTAGTAGATGTTTTTAATGTGTAGCGATTCATTTATTGATATATATTTTAACCATTTTTACTTTTTTTCTGTATTTTGCTTAAAATGAAATATATTTTTTAGACTGAATGGAACAAATAATTAAAATAGTATTTATAAATACATGTGCCTTGTATGCTATTGTTAATTAGAGTACCATTTTAGATTTTGTTTTTTAGAGTAGAGTTCTTGCTATGGATTCTTGGTATAGTAGGCCTTGATTATAAATAAATAGTTAAGCTTTCTATGGTTTGATACAGCTCTTTGGACTGCTTTGATATTTTAGGGTTTGTGTGCCCATTGGATTATTCTATTCTAAGCTGTTAGTAGCTTTGCTCTTTTTTTTTTAAACATTTCTAGGAATAGATAGAGTGTAGGGTGGCTTCAGCCTAGTGTGGATTGGAAGACAGTGTGCCTGCTTTCCACCGCATTGTTTACTTTGACTTGTTGAGCAACGGTTCTATCCTATACGTTCCACCATGTTATCTGATACTTGGGTTGGTGTCTGTGGCCAGAACAGTGCAGTCTGCTAACACAAGTATCTTCAAAATAGTCCATTAGGGGACTTGCTTAATCGTTGATGTGTTTGATTGCAGAGAGTCTCTATCAGGAGGCTGTAGTGATTAACTATTTCTGCAACTTGTTCATGTAGCAGGGCTATTAGTTTATTTGATCTCATAGCCCAATTGGTATTTGTTGAGTATTCTACACAAATTCTTAGAGGTGTCTCCAAATACTCTGGTTGAAATGAGAGCTGCAGCCCTGTATGACCGGCTTTATGTGGGTAGATTTTAAATATGGGACTAGTTATTGCTTGTTTGAAGTCAATGGTAATTTTTTGGAGGTTGCAGTTGTTAGTTCTGAATTGTACTTGAATTAGTAATTTGAATTATGCAACAACATGCATGTTGGGAAGAAGTGCATACTCTAAAGGTGTGTTTGTATTGTGGTATTCACCATGTATGGTATAGATTTGTATGAATGGTGGATGGCAGGATTAAAATGTGCCATCCATCATCCACGTCAGGCTTTGTGTTAATCTTAGCAGGTTATTTTCTGTAGCATGAGTGATTATTCTCCTGTCAATGTTACTGTTGTCATACATAAGGAACGGTTCTTTTTTATGTATTGTAGTTAAATTATAAGGGATATTTATGTCTTGGAAACGTTCAGTTGTAGTTTTCCTGGTGCATGCTGTGAGTCTTGTTTAAGTTTGGGATACTTGAGGGTTGTCCTGTAATATAGTCAGGAGAATTTGGTAAAATATATTTTAAAATAGTTCCTGTAGGTTCCTGTTAACTAGTGCGTGCTTCCCTAAGGTCTTCTAAAACTTTTATAAGTCCTATTTCTATCAGGTTTGGCAAGTGTTTATGTTGTCTAACTTTGAATACTTCATCACTTGTAGAGGTAGTCTTCCCATAACAATCATTCGAATAATGCTTTGTACTTTTCCAATTAATGTTTTCTTTGCACATGCTTTCTTGACTGCTAATATATCCCGTGTGTTAATAACAATTTTGGGTTGTTATATGTAATGTCATATTTATCTACTTTGTAGGTTTGTGAAGTGGGGGGGTTGGGAACATACATTTCTTATTTTTGTCATGTGATTTTCAAGTTTGCTTCAATGCTGTTTCCTATTTAAGGGACATATAAATAAAAATTATTATTTTATATTTTGTGTTTAACTTTAAAGCTAGGCAGTAGAGGACCAAATTGTAACATTTATGTTTTTACCAAAACAATACATTAGATGGTTTTATGTTCCTCTAACTGTTGTTTTTTTAAACAATTTTTATTGAGATTTTACACATAGCATTACAATCACACAGAGATGAACATGCAATCTTAAACATAATAGTGAAAACAGGACTTATTATTGCAAGCACAGTCCTGTATACAGTTCTTCAGTGAGTCACTATGTAATAGATCAGTGGCAGAGATGCTCAGCAAGAACAACCTCAACAATACCCCAGCCCTCAGTGCTCCCACTCCACCCATCTGTCAAGGTTTGTACCTTCTACATGTCAAGAATGTACTCTGTAAGAGCTGCATGGCTTGGACAAGCTGCCCTCCAGCCGTGTGCAAGGCAGCATGTATCTTGGCCTAGAAGGAGCAGAGTAATAGGCAATGACATAGTATGTGCGGCAGATCATAATTCTCTACTCTGCACTTCCAATAAGTGCAGAGTAGTCATGTGGTAGGATGCCCACCCAGTATAGTTTAGTTGGAGTCCAATGCTAGTTATGGAACCCCTAGAAACTTTCAACTTAGCCTCATGGAGCAGCGTATTGCGTGTACGTATGCGGTATGCCCAGTCTTTCTTGGTATGTTAATGTTCCAGTGCAGTCTGCCAGAACATCCTAGCAAACTCTTAAGTAGGAGTGGAGAAGAGGGCATCGATCAAGGGTCCTGATAGACCAGAGACGACCCCCCCTATATGTTCCCAATGTCTCTAAGTTGGGTGTACAAGTGATTTAAGAGTGATGTCAACTTTCTTTCTCTGTTGGCTCCTGATGCAGTGTGACAGTTGAACAAAGGACCTTATTTAGGATCATGTAAGGCCGAACCCTAACTGCATTTCCTGCAAAATTTCATTGTATCCCCAACAATTAGCTGATAGACCCTTATGATCCCTTCAGATTTCCATGGTGATCAGGCGATGGGTTTACCTATTTGCAGGCCATTGGCATGCCAAATGGGGGCAGGCATGTAACTAAAAATGGGATTTCAGAAGTATGTGATCCACAAGGTCAGCATGACTATGATCATAGGGTTGTTCACTTGGGAAGGGAGGGATCGATTTCTGTAAAGGACCTCTATGACCTATCACCCTCCAGTAGGTGTTTTTTGATGAAAATCTAGTTAAGGATCCAAGATCACAGGGAGCACAGTTTATTAGTTCAGATAAGTAGTTAGTATAGTAATATGTCGACATGTAGAAGTTGAAGTACCCTGATTCAGTGTGGGCATATCATTTATCAATTTTCAAGCCAGGTCTGCTACCACATTCAAACATATTGATAACCAAATCTATTTGGGCCACGGTGCTTTTGGGACCAAAAATGTAGTTAAATCTTGGCACTATAACCAATTTTCCAGCCTGCATCTGGATCCATAATGACAAGAGCAGGGGGAATCATTTCTCAAAGTTCACTCCCATGTGTGAGAGGCCTCCATGTGTTAAATGTTCTAGGTATTTATTTCCTTTTGGGACCCACCTACAATTGTAGCCTTCAACAAAGGTTCTCGTGGTGCTGTGGGATATGGAATTCACCCCCCCCCCCACTTGGCCCAGTTAACCTTGTACCCTGAGAACTGTGAGAAAGAATCTAAGAGTTTGATGAGCACTAGCAATGACTCATCTGGGTTTGTTACTGTCAATAGGATATCATCTGTGTAAGGAATGAGTTTGACCATGATGGAATTGACTGACATCCCATGGATTAATAGAGCAGTCCTAAGTGTTGTGGCCAGCGGTTGCAGAGCTAAGAGAAATAGGAATGGGGAGTGTAGCCAACCCTGTCAAGTGCCTCATCTAATGGGGGTGTTGCAGGAGAGGAAGCTGCCAAAGTTAAGACGAGCTTCAGGCGTCTGATATAACCATTGAAACTTTGTGTTAAATTGGTGTCGAAGACCATATCTTTCCATTTCAATGAATAGGTATGGCCTTTCATTTCAGTGAAAGGCCTTTCCTGCGTCCAGTGAGCTGGCCAAAGTATCATGTTTTTATTTTTTAGTGACCCATAGAAAAACCCAACAGAGTTCGTAAATCGTTCCTGGACGAGCATTTGGGCACAAACCCAGCTTGGGATGATCGTATCAGGGAGGGGATAACTTTTCCCAGCCTGTTCACTAGTATTTTAGCCATTATCTTGATATTTATGTTAATCTTTGAAATGGGTCTATAACATTTGCATTCCAGGGGGCTTTGATCTCGTTTGGTAAAGGGTAATGCCGCCTAGTGAATTGGAAGGATCACATTCCTTGAAAGCTTTGTATAACATAGTAACAATCTCGGTTTTGCAGTTTTCGTAAAGTTCCCATGTGGAAGTCACCCTCACCTGGAGATTTACAAGTCGGAAGGTTGGATATGGCATCATTGACCTCACCCTTCATGATCTCCCCCTCTAAAAGCGGAATGCCTTCCTCAGATAAGGTAGGGGGTGAACCGATGCTAAAAAAATATCTTCTGCCTCATGCTCAATCATACTGTAGGCTGCGCGTAGAAACTCATAGTAGGAGGTAAATGCCTCTGTAATGTATCCTCAGTGTATAAGGACCTTGCCCCGCAGTCTCTGACTACAGGAATCAATTCATTGTGTTTTCCTCTTTTGCAGCTGGAGGGCAAGCATTCTGTCCTCCTGTTCCCCTCTTTCATAGAGTTTCCATTTTAATTGAAGAAATGCCTTCTCTGCCATTGACAGATAATATTTATAAAGGGCAAATGTGGGGCAAGTGGCTGCATTCCATCCTGCTGCTATTTTGGCTATGGTATTGTCTAGGAGCTTCCTTTTGACTAAGAATTAGTTGTTCTTGGTAGCAGAATCCCTCATCATTCGTCTGCACCGTGCGGCTCTACTTGCCACCCGAGAGGATCTTAGGGGAGGAGATGGAGTGAGCATTTTCAGAATAAAATGTGCAGACGTGTTTTGAGCAAGCGTTTGATAGCTTGAGGAATTCATTCTCCAGTTTCTGTCTGGGTGTTTGCAGTGGCCTAATTGCAATGTCACTTGCATTTGTATCTTTCTTCTCTGTCAATCAAGTTGCAGAGCATCTTGTGTTTAAAGGACTTACTGACAAGTATAGCCACCCTGCAGTTTTTTGTGACTGCAGTTGTCATGGTTAGGTGCCTCCCCTGCTTTGAAAAGGCAGCTGTGGACAACTTTCCAGACCTAGTTCGTCTTTAGCTTATCTTCCTCCCCTGCCAATAGATAGGTCTCTTGGATCAATGCAGTGCCAGCATGTTTGTGCTTCAAGTAGGTCAGTACTCATGGTTCTTAATGTAATTGTTTATGCTGTAGACGATCCATGATATGATGTTGACAGGGGGAGGCCCATTGGTGGGTATTCTGCTTTTGATGCCAGTGGGGCAGAATAAGAGAATGTGAGCTGGCTCCTTTTGGGCTACCTGTTGTGCATGGTGTTATAGAAAATTAGCAAAGTGGAGAATCTGGTGTGGGTGTCTGTTCTGGATAAATGATGCACAGTTAACAGCGTTGAGTTATTATAACATAGAAGGACCCCACAAATGAGTTGGGGTGCATTTTGTGCTAACTGTCGTGCATGGTGCTATAGAAAATGAGCAATGTGGGGAATTTGGTGTGGGTGTCTGCTCTGGAGAAATGATGCACAATTAACAGCATTGAGTTATAACATAAAAGGACCCCACAACTGAGTTGTGGTGCATTGGAAGATTTCTTGGTCTGATGATCTAGAGAGAGAGACTTGCACTCCTCCCTATATATTAGTCCTGGTGTGCTGTCTGTGGCTTATAATGTTGTGCCATTCATCTAACACGATGATCCTCTATTGCTGCTGTCATGGTCTTTGCTTCTGGTGTGTGGTTGTACAGTTCTTTCTGGTGAAATGCCCTCTGTGTCAAGGAAGTCTGAGAGTTCTTTTGGTTCATAACATTTCAATGTTTTGCCATTAATGGTTATGAACATCACCGCTGGGTACAGAAATCCAAATTTCACATTATGTTGCCGTAGTTGTAGGCTCAGGACCAGGAATTTATTGCATTTGATTGCCATGTCACAGGAATAATCCTCAGTAATGTGAATCTGTTCTCCCTTATGGGTAAAGGGACCCCCATGCTATTTAGCCGGTTGCAGAATTGTCCACATTTGATCATATCGTAGAAGGCATGCTATGATTGTCCTAGGTTGGGATGAATCCAGGGTTTGATGGGGACTCAGTCTGTTTGTGTGCCTTACTTACAGCATGGATGAGAACTGGGTTTTCAGGTGTTTTAGTAATAGCTGTTTCAGGAAGAGGGTCATGTTGTCTCCCTCTGCCCCCGCTATCACTCCATAGAGGTGGATATTGTTCCCTCACCTGCCGTCTTCCAGGTCATTGACTTTGTGTTTAAGTCTCCAGATTTTGGCCTTTTTTTATCAGGATCCTCAATTCTGCAAGCTATGGCATACAGTAGCAGGTGTACAGATGTAAAGTCAGAACGCATAGAGCATGTTTTAACAGAAACCCCAGACATTTGTGTAGAAACTGGTCATTTTTGTACCCAGGGCTGTAATTTCTGCTAGAATTATGTCTGGTGGCATGTTTGTGATTTCACTCTGTTTTGAGGTGCTTCTCTGTTTGATTTCCACCACTGCCTCAGAGAAGAGCAACTGCCTTGATGATTGGCACGCTTTTGTATAAGGCATGTGGCTGACTATGGGTGGCAGTGAAAGTTTGTTCAGTGCCCCCAATGAGGATATCGAACAGCCTATGTGCATCAGACCTGGTGTGTAAGTGGGAGAGTGATTTCACAGCCAGGACCACGTCTCTTGGACCTGCAGTGCCATTTCCAATGGGGCAACATTCCTGTCTCCATGTAGATTCTTAGGTTGTCATAATGAAAGACTGAGGGCCTGATTTAGAAGTCGGTCGAGGGGAACATTCCAACACAAATTGACGCATATACCATTCACCGTATTACAACCACATTCTATCCTGTGGGGATCGTAATACGTCGTACGGGATATCTGTCACATCTGTGATGGAACACTCCCTCCGCTAACTTCTAAATCAGGCTCTATGTAAGTCAGGGGGTCCCGACACTGCTCCTAGGCCTCTGGCATAAGCCTCTCAACCAGGATGTATGTGGTGCTATGCCCCCTCTCCGATCTTCTAGATCCATCTCTCGTACCTCTGGTGCAGCACTTGGTGCTGCTTAGGGCCTGCACAGCTTTCTCATCAGACAAGAAGTCTTACAGGTATGGTTTTGTCAGTTCACCCTGCTGTCTACTATTGCTGGTAGGGGTGATTGTTAGGATATGCTCTTGCAGGAGTGATGGGGGAGGGTTAGCGTGCCTATCTCTTAATCTCAAGGCCACACAGATTGCTGTTCCCTTCCCATATATGGAATCTGTAGATAGGTAGGGCATATAGTCAAAATGGGTCTCGGAGACTCTGTTCTCTGACCAGCCTAGGTACTGGGCCTAGGCCTCTGTTGAATCCTCTCAGGTCCTCTGCTTGTACCGCCGGTGCAGCGCAGCTTGCTTCTGTCCTGAGGCTCATGCTGGTCCTACTCCCCAGAGTGGAGGGTTGTTCCTAGGCATGACATCCCTGGAAGGAAGGCAGCATGTCTCCGCTACATCCCAGGGGGGCTGTTATGTGGAGTGATCAGGTTCTGTACCTGCAAAGGCAGGAGGGGGCTACAAAGCTCAGATGCACTGGGCGATCTGCAGCTGCTGAAAAGTCAAAATGGGTTCCAGGTGAGGGAGGTCAGCTTTTCTCTCATTCCTACCGCTGCATATACGGAACGGGGCCTTCGGATTGCAGGGTGTGAGCCCCAATGACCTCCTGATCGGCAGAGGTATCTCATGGTGCGGTCATCTTCCTTTGTGATTGGCTCCATCTACCTGTTACGTTTTCAGCATTTCAAAGACTAGAACATATTTATTTTCCTTGCTTTATTTTATTAATTTACACATGAGTTTGCTATTCTTATTGGACTTTTTGAAAACGTTCTTGGGTTTGGAAGAGGAGCAAACGCTAATAAAATACCTTACCAACTATACATCCATCTCAAAATGTGATTGTGTTCCTCCCAGGAAAGATACTTGATACATTATCAAAGGTTTTTCAAATTTTTGTAATTATCTGCTTGTTATGTATTTTGGATGTTAAATTCTGTGGAGAAACTCCATTTTCAATATTTTTTTATATATGGTTACGAAGTGTCAGGCTCATATGTTGAGAGATGTTTATTAGGATACAGCTTCTGAGTCATTTGGCCATGGGCTTCTGCTCTCTCCATAAAAGTGTAAAAAAAGTGATGGATGGAATCCTTGAACTAATGTCAGCCACTGATAATTATTTGGGACAATATCTCAATCCATCCAATCCATCCCATGCCACCTCAGTTTGGACCCAGTCATATGTAAATCAGTCTTTACCCTGCTTCAAAGGGAACAGTCCAGCCTGTTCTTGTTGTTTCAGCCAGGACGCTTCACCATACCGTCTCAAACATGTTAATGAGACCCCTGATGAAGGGCCATGATTGACCCGAAATGCATTGGGTTGGAAAATATATAAATTGAAAGAATATTATTTGGCTACCAAGGAACCATTGGTAGTATGATACAAATTCATTGAATAAAATTCAAGAAGAAGCTTCAGCATCATACAAAGTGTTTTATTTCAAATAATCTGGTGAATTGAATTTCGGATACATTTTTGGTTTCCAGATAAGTCCTCCCATCAGCTAGGTGGGATTCTTCCCTCCAAGCATTCTTGTTGAACAGTCCAGCCTGAACCACCAGGCTAGGTCCTCCATGAAAAATAACACAAGCAACCCTGGACCGGTTTTGCCCTAGTTAGGGCTTATCAACCAGGTATAGCTTAGTTTCAGTGACACAGTGTGCATGGGTCCAATATCTGGGCATGCCCATCCCACTTAGGGCGACACACTCAATTATACAAAAAAGTGATGGATGAAATGCTTTAATGAATCTATATCATCAAGATCTCAGAAACAATGAACAATCTGAAGGATCTCCTTCCGGAGCTTGAAGGGTTTTTGGTTCATCCCCGCCTAAACCAAGATTGAGTTTCTTGCAAGGTATAATTATACCAATATTTTCAACTCTTCCATGCTGAGAGATGGACCACAACCCATAAAGTGAGCGTGGGATTTGTAATGTTATGGCATTGTCTGATGTACACTGTTTTGACTGATTGCGATGATGTAGAGATGAGCTGGCTGTAATTCAGCATCTTTGGCACTAGCAGTAAACTCTGAATTGCCCAGACCAAAACTGCGATTTTTCTAATTTTCTATATTGGTGGCAGCTGCTTGTAATTATTAAATAATCATGTGAACTTGTTTTGCATTCACTGATGCTGATTACCTTTTTAACTGATATGAAAACAGTTAGAGTGCAATACATTTTTCACACAAGCCTTCAGAATGTTGGCTGATTTTTGTGTTTAGTGAAATTTACAAATGGATAAGATATCTATTAATATGCAAGACCATAGAATCTTAAGAGGCTCTACTTTATTTTTGTTATCACTGTAGGCAGAATGGAGAATGTGACCCAGTTAAGGTAAGTGTGCAGTAAAAGTCCTTGAAAGTAGGGCCTTCTGCATCTTTTGGGCCATTGAAAATTTAGCAGTTCATCTCTACACCATCATCTTGGAATTGAAACTGAAGCTTGTTGCTAGTTCCCTGCAGAGGAAATGCCAAAAGCTTGCATATCACATGCCAGGCACACAGTCAACGAAGATGGCACATGAACACATTCTCTATGCCTTGTCCACCTCGTCTAGCTACCCTAATTTTTCCAAATGGATTCTATTTGTTTCCCCTCAGGTTTGAACATGTTTATTGTGGTCTTGAGCAGGAGATGATGCCGTCTATGTTCAGGAATAAGGGATCTTTTTTTTCAAGGACATTGACCACCATGAGGGCCTTACACTTGCCTGGAGTACATTGATTGCTCTTTGAGTCAGAGGTGGGCTCAGCTGGTGGAGCAGTGGCATACTTCTACATACATACACAACAAGACAGGATGGAAGAGAGAAGGCATTTTGGTCGGCGTACAAAGGAGGTAGAATAACCAGACCAGAGACCTGAGGAACAGCAAGCCTAGGAGCTCTAAATAGAAGCATATCCATGGTTACAAGAAGACAGCGTGCCCAGAGGCACTCAGTCACAAAACTGGGAAAGTAATCGAGATCTTTGATGCCCCATTCCAGACTTATACTTTAAGATAGTTGACGTGTGAGCCAAGGTGGATCATAAAATAAAGACAGAGGTTAGAATTCACAATAACATCCCAGTGCCCCTTCTTTGTGGTCTTATCCAATGTACTCTCTCTCTTTCAAGCATGAAGGATCTTGACACATTTCAGATCAGAGCTGCTGAACTACACGTCTGTTCATTCATAAGATGTACACAGAATATTCTTGGAGCTATACCTGTTCACTCATTTTACTCTGTTTATCTTCCAGTATGTCTTGTGGATGTTTGCAAGTCTGAAGACATGCCATACCCCATGGGAGACTGGGTGAGTTAGTAGAGGGTTTGTGTTAGCAAAGTAATGTGGGATAGTTGTCACCTGTTGCCAGCCATACTGTGGGGAAATCAAATAGTGGTGTGTGGCGGGGGTGACTAAAGAGCTGCCCCATCTTGAAATGACTTTATTGGAGATTGGATATTGAGAGCATCTAGCTAGATGACCCTTGTGATTGAAGGACCCACGTGGAGATAGGTAACCTCTGGCATAGCGAGAGTATTTTTAAGGGGGAATCAGACTCAGCAGCTTCATGCGATAGAAGAGGGTGTACACACATACATCAATTAGGGGCTGCCAGAAATACCAACTGCTTACCACTCCCTTAGACTGAGAGGTCACATGTTCATTCCATTCACAGATTTCTGTTCTCACTCTAGGTGCTGAATTGAATTGACAAACCTGGTGATGTGTCACTCTTCGTACTGCATCCTCAGTGGTCCCACTCTTATTGCCCTCATAGCCATTCGGAGTCTCACTCTATTTACATACCTGTAGGCTTACTCTGTGTACTACCATCCCAGAGCTGATGGGGGTCTCACCTTCTGCTTTGCGCTTAAACCTGTGGGTCACCATCTGCACTGCACTCTCAGCCTGACGGTCCAACTCTGACTGTAGTCTCAGACCTGGAGATCTCACTCTGTTCATCTCACACAGAGGAGCATCGTCTCAATGGGTTTATTGCACTGACAGAGCTGATGTGTCATCTTCTGTGTACAGTCCTGCTGGAAAGTATGACTTGCTTTCATGGTTCTCCCCACTTTTTTCTGTTTTCTGACTAGTCTGACTAGAATCCTGCTAATCAGGACCCCAGTCTCTGTGTTTCCTCCCTTAATTGGATCATGGTGAGTACTTAGGTACCTCCCAGATTGGATACTGGTGTCCCCTTGAAAGTCCCTAGTATATGGTACTAAGGTACCCAGGACATATATACACAAGTGGTCCCCCATGGGCTGAAGCATGTATTATGCCACCAATGGGAAACCACTCAGATTGTGACTACAGGCATGCCATTGCAGCCTGTGTAAGCTGGTGCTAGCACCACTTAAGGTAGGTATAGGTTTTCTTGTATCTGAGGTCACTAAACTTAAAACCTATAAGTCACTCCTAAGGCAGGCCTATCAATCCTGAAGGCAGGGTGCTTGGTAATAAGTGTGAGGGTGCCCCTGCATGAGCAGGACACCCCTAGAAATGCCGGAGTCCATTCTTCAGGTGTTGTAAGTGCATCAGCCATTCCGATACATAAAGTGGCTATGCATCAGTACCCAGTGGCTAACTCTAAACAGGCTATAATGAATCCTGGCATGTTTGGTATCACACATGTTGGAATCATACCCCAACACCATAAATGGCAAGCTATTGCTGCTGACAACCACAGACATGATTCTGTCCTCCTAGCAGGGGAAAGTCGGACAATAGGTTTCCTGTCACAGGAAGGTGTGACCACCTCCCAGACAGGACTTAGTGTACTGGGCCAGGGTGGGGCACTTGCCAGCGCCACTAGACTGCTTTGAAGGGCACATTTAGTGCCTTCCTGGGATACTCCAGGGAGCCGTTGGCTCCCACTCTGGCACAAAACTGGACAAAGGACATGGTAGTATCCTCCCAATTTTCCAGCCCCTTCTCTGGGAGGGACCCCTACATTTTCCTAACCCTTTCCTTAGGATACTTAAGGGCTCTTTAGATTCATCGTGGGACAAGATTCAGATCCAAAACCACATAATCGTCAACCATCTGGGCACATTGGACTTCACTTTGGAAACCGAGACTGCAACGGGAAGACTCCTGCTGCTCCTTGTCTCATCTTCCTGCCAGTGTTCTGCATTTTCTGTTCCTGTGCTCCATACAGGTTCTTGTCCAGGTCTGTGGGCATCCAAGACACCCAAAGGAATCTCGCTTGGAGTGATGGAGTCACTGGTTCAATGACTAAATATCGAGGGACATAATATAGAATGCCCAAAATATCGATTCCAAAATATTGAAGTACAAAATATAGAATTCCTATCTACAAACAGGTAAGTACTAAAATATCGAATCCAAAATATAGAATGCTAAAATATAGTTAACTAAAATATCGAATTTTTTAAATGCGTTAACAATAATATAATAAAAGTAATTAAATATTAAAAACAATTAAATAAAACATACTTAAAATAATGTAAAAAAAGCTTACAATGTAAAAATAATAAATGTAATATAAAAAAAGTAGAGATTTTGTTGGATAGTGAGAGTGTAAAAAATACTATTCCCACTCCAGTGAGTGCAACAGTAGGAAAAGCGTTGGATAGCGTAGGGGTAACAAATACTATTCCCACTACAGTGAGTGCAACAGCAGGTAAAACGTTGGATAGCGTAGGGGTAAAAATTACTATTCCCACTCCAAAGAGTACAACAGTAGGGAAAGGGTTGGATAGGGGGAGGGTAACAATTACTATTCCCACTCCAGTGAGTGCAACAGTAGGGAAAGTGTTGGATAGCGTAGGGGTAAACATTACTATTCCCACTCCAGTGAGTGCAACAGTAGGGTAAGCATTGGATAGCGTAGAGGTAAAAATTACTACTCCCACTCCAAAAAGTGCAACAGTAGGGAAAGCGTTGAATTGCGGGAGGGTAAAAATTACTATTCCCACTCCAGTGAGTGCAACAGAAGGGGACGCGTTGGAAAGCGGGAGGGTAAAAATGACTATTTCCACTCCAGTGAGTGCAA
Source organism: Lissotriton helveticus (assembly GCF_964261635.1). Classification (NCBI taxonomy): domain Eukaryota; kingdom Metazoa; phylum Chordata; class Amphibia; order Caudata; family Salamandridae; genus Lissotriton; species Lissotriton helveticus. The sequence continues at coordinate 821,960,705 of NC_136071.1, forward strand.
CAGTAGGGAAAGCGTTGGATAGCTGGATGGTAAAAATTACTATTCCCACTCCAGTGAGTGCAACAGTAGGGAAAACATTGGATAGCATAGGGGTAAAAATTACTATTACCACTCCTGAGAGAGCAACAGTAGGTAAAGTAATGATTTAATATTAAAAGAAGTTTAAATTAATTATCAATACCAATTAAATTGAATTAAAAACAATTACCGATTAATGCAAATTAATTACCAATTAATAAAAATAATTACCAATTAATAATTAATTATCAATTAATTATCAATACATGTAAATAAAAATAAATATTTACTTTATTACAATTAAATTACTTCCACCCTATTCCCCTATAAACCTACAACCCGCTCAAAATAATAAATAATACAATTAACATAATTATCAATCAATTAATAAAAATGAATTACCAACTAATAAAAATTAATCACCAATTAATAGAAATTAATTACCAATTAATAAAAATGAACTACCAATTAATAATTAATTATCAAGCAATCAATTATCAATACATATAAATAAAAATAAATATTAACTTTATTACAATTAAATTACTTCCCACCCTATTCCCCTATAAACCCACAACCCGCTCCAAATAAATAATACAACTAACATAATTATCAATTAATCAATTAATAAAAATAAATTACCAATTATTAAAAATGAATTACCAATTAATAAAAATAATTACCAATTAATAATTAATTATCATTCAATTAATTAACAATACATATAAATAAAAATTAATATTCAATTTACTATAATTAAATTACTCCCCCCCCCCCCCCCTATTCCCCTATAAACCCACAACCCGCTACGGATTAAATTACGCAAAAAAATAAATTACATAACATTCACTACTTAAAAAAAATTAAACATACATTACAAAATTAATACATAATTTTAACACATATACTACCATACATAACACCTGAATCTGTAGGCACCACAACAAAGCTGACTGGTCTGCTGTTCCTGATCTCCCACAGACTCTGAGAGGTTTAGCAGCACAGGTGGTGATTCTGCAACTCCCTTGAGGCCTGTACTGTCTTCTCAGCAAGTTTGAAGTCAGTATCCCTCGTTGGAACCGCTGGAGCAGTACCCTGTGCACTGCGTTGACTTGCTGTTGCCAATGCTTGTTGACTCTCTTCTCCAGAGATCTTCAGACTCCAAGAAGGTCCAGCATCTCTTGCTACCAATATCCTCGTCCCCACCACATACTCTGCACCGTGGGCCTTCATCATTGGTGAGCTGCTCAAGGTCCTCTTGCGACTCCTATGCCTCTGGCCTCTGGGACCTCTTGAGGATCTTCTTTGGCTCCTGTGGGCTCAGCTGTTTGCTTGGGGCCTACTCTGACTCACCTGCACTTGGTGAGTCCCTTGGACGTAGCTGGTCCGGACACTGCACCTTTTTCATCTGCCACGTTTGTTGCCGCTGCCAAGACTTGTTGCTGCTCCTGCCAGACACCGACCTTCTTGCTCTTGACATCCAACGTAGGATAGCTCATGAATGCCTCCTGGTCTTCGGCAGCATCGCCTGGTCTGCATAGCAGCAGCGCCAAGGTCACCGTCAGCTCTCCTGCATCTTCCGACATCGGTGGGCATTCCCCTTCCGTGCCTCTTGGTCAATCTTGAGTGGCGTAGAATCTGTCCCCTCTGCTTACAGGTACCTCTCATCCTGTATCGAACCTTGGATTCCACCGTACTCTTTCACCTTCTTCGCTAGTGGCATCTTTACTGAAGTCCTCCATTGTGGTCCACGGCGGTATCCTATGTCACGGGTTAAAGAAAAAGGTGGTTCTGTTGGGTAAGACAAAATTGCTTTGATATTGCTATTAATGCACTCTATGGTGAAGGCTCTCTGAAATCCACGACTAACAGAAAACAATGCTTTAACTAAAACGTAATACGATCAAGTAGTTGTATTGTTTCTTCTTTATCTGAATTACGTCATTCAGTGGTTTCATACAATACATCAAAAGACTGTCTGGGTGTGTGTTACAGTGCAATTCAGTGACATTTGTGTGAAGTGCTCAAAGATGCAAGATATATACAGTGGACTCATTTACATATATACAAACATATACACATATTTTAGCGGCCAGCTACTGATTTATAGCCAAGGATCCCTATTTGTCTTGATGGAATCCTGGTGATGCTGGACCTAAACAACCGTCGAAGTTTTGACCCTGTAATGTCCCAATCGGTGGTCACAGCGGGTCTATCTCAAGACAAGTGGTGGGTGGGGGGGTTTTGACAGTATTTGTTTCAAAGGCTGGGGGTCCTCAGCCTTTGTGGGTATAAGGCAGACATCAATGTACCCGTTTGGTTGGGAGGAAACCCGTCAGATTTAGAGGCGGAGGTACAATGTCGCATCCGGCTGCAGCTTAAGATCGACGCTCATCCTATGTCACTTCACACCTGTGCACCTGGGTTCCCTAGTGTAGGTATCCTTTTACCGTGGTATCCACGGGTGGGGTGACCCTCCAACCTTCCATCTTCCATGGGGTTTCTTTAGGGTCCTCTGAGAAGGGTCCTTCTTCTTGAAAAAAGCAACCGCGACTTCCCAGTTGACTTGTATTGAGCACACAGTTGTGTTTCCACTCTGCGCACAGCCTCCGTGGGGTTTCTGGGTACTTATCTTGGGTGATTCCTTGGGTCCCCAGCTCTTCTAAGTCTTTTGGGTCCAGTCTCGACTTAGGTCATGGGTCACATTCCACTTTATTAGTATATGGTTTGGTCTCCCCCTGGAGACCACTGTGTTTTTGTGCTACTTACGTGTTCTATTACTGAAGTATTGTTTGTAATGTGATTATATCTCCTGGGAGGAAATATTGCAATGTATTATTGAGTGTTTATAATAAATACACATTTTTGTAACTACACTGTGTGATTCTTTTTGACCTAACTTACACTATTTGATTAGTACTGGTAAAACAAGCTGCTTTACACTCCTTCTGGACTAAGTCTGAAGGCTGCTCTCCACAGCTTTCTAAGGTTGTCTAAGACCACTAAAATCACCATAAGGGTTGTCTGGATTAGTGCAGGGTGCTACACTTACGTAAGTGTGCACCATAGTCTAAGCCAGCCTCCTACAAATTCTCTGAGACCGGACATTGTCACTGCATTCCCAGACTTTAAGGAACCCCTCTTACTTGAGGTCTCACTATGTTCACTCCCCTAACTCTGTGTCCACCTCTCACAGACTTAGGGTCCGTTACTTTATACAGAGCACTTAAAGACCTTGTTCTATCCAGTCAGTGTACCTTCCTCTGTGACTTGAGGGTATCACTCTCAGTGAGTCTCCCTCATTGTACTGAATTTCAGTTGGAATCTTACTCTGCTTGCTTAATTTACAGACCTGCTGGTCTCACTCTGCTTACTTCAGGCACTTGTGAGTGGTCTCATTCTGTATTTGCATGATAGCAGTTAACGTTCATCTTTTACCCAGCTCACAAACCTGTTGATTCCCATCATGTGCAGACACGTTATCTGTGGATGTATTATTCTATTGAATTAATTCAGAGGATATGATTTCACTCAGTTTATTTCACCTACAAGTCTGAGTCTCACGTTGTCAGTGAGTTCAATCTCCTTACTGATCACTCTCAGACATGTGGTGCACTCTGTTTATTCCACTAATATTGATTGCATTGTTCACTCATGTAATAGATCTGAGGGTTTCAGTATTTCTTCTATCAACCTTTGAAGATGAGATTGATCCAGCGCTTAGGAACTGATACATTTTCTAAAGGCAAGGCCCAATTTCCATTACTCAACAAGCCCCTTCACACTGGGTTAGTTGTGTTCCTTGTAACTATACCAACTTACCAATTTCCATTATTATGTATCCCTATTTTACCATATAAAGCTATGCAATCTTTATTAAGTAGGTCAGGGTAGACAAATTAATGCTCATGAATACAAATACACTAATAAAGACAAACTCATTTGTAAATGTATAACATTTATCTAAATAATGTGAATGAATGCTCATAAACATCAAATACAGCACCAATCATCGATCCTCACTAAGCAAACAACATCAGAAGAGAAAAATTACAAATTCACAGTCAATGACTATGCTTTGAGGAATGGATAGGAGAAAAGACAAAAGTTTCAGAGAGAAAATACATTTGCAAATAATTATGCAAATTAGATATCAGGCTAATACTAACCCAATAAGGAAACACTAACTCCTGGCCGGGATATCAGCATGGGCCCCTCAAATAGATTTGAAAAGGCAAATACTAAGGGGGTTAGGATGGCGGGCAGATTGCCCCCGCCGTGCCGGAATGACCCCCCGCCATATTAGTATGGCTGGGGGGTCCGCGGTGGGTGGAAAGACCGTCCACCGCTTTTAAGGCGACCGAGGCGGAAAAGGGTTCATATGGTAGCGGTGTCTATCAGACACCACCAGCAATATTAGAATGGGCTATGACAGATGCCTTTCCGTGGCGGCAATGCCGCCACAGAAAGGCATGCGGAGTCTGCTTTGGGGGCCCGATGCCGGCCCCCATGGACTCCGGGGGGTGTGCGGGGTGCACATGGGGGGTACCTATGGTACCCCCAAGCAGCTCCATGCACAGCATGGCAGGCACCGCGCGGTGCCTGCCATGCTGTGCATGGAAGTGCACAGCATGCCTTCATGCCATTTCGGCGGGCGCTGCTGAGTGCATCGCCCGCCACAATGGTAGGAATGCTGGATGCGCCCGCCATTGTGGCTGGTGCATCCTAATGCTGGCCACGGGACCCCCGCCCTTATGGCAGGCGGTCCCTACCACCGGTAGGATCACGGGCGAACAAAGTCCGCCCGTCATCCTAATGGGCCCCTAAATCGGGAAACACAGGAGAAACAGTAAACTGACGACATGCGACAATCTCACCCCAACAGTCAGCAAGGAGGTCTGTCCTAAACCCCTCCGTCCAAGCACCTTAATTATACCTTAAAAACGCAAAGACCATCCCACAGAAGTATCTAACTCTGGCATTTCTCTACTCTTGATTGGCTAGGAAAGGGGGTGTATGGTCACTCCACTCTCTACACACAGAGGAGCTTCTAAGAGTTTATTGTTCTTGTAACAACAATGACATCAGTTTTGTGACCCAGGAAATATTCTCCATTCCACTATCGCTTGTTTCCTCCACTCGGCAGCATATAATACTTTGTATAACAATCTGCCGCTGAACACCTTTCTGCAGAGGACGTTTTGCTCCCCATTCATAGTAACGTCCTTTCGTTCAGAATTTTGGCAGCTGTACAGACCTCCGAAAGACAAATTCAGGCTTCTTCTTCTCTTCTGCTCACACTTCATAATTTTTAAATATGTTTCTTCGGTTTTAGTAATAACCCTCAAACTGACATGCAGAACAAAAAAACCCATGCTTACTTTCTATAGAGAAAGAAACACAAACATTTATTACTTTCATGAAAATATTTTCTCTACGCACCAACCCAAATGCTGCATCCATCCCTGCGCATTCCACATTAGTAATTTATTTTATTTTCAGCAAATATTAGTAACATGAACTTGAAGCAGCATTAGTCTTTTTATTTTTCATTATCCCAAAAAAAAGCTTGCGGCTACTTTAGCAGTTTAGTTTCGTGCTTGCGCAGAAACATTTTTCCCCATGTTAGGCCTTGCTTTTAGATTTTCACTGCACACGTTTTGTAAATATTACTGAGGGTTCAATCCGAGCAGGTTCATTTTTACGCGGAAACCCTGCTCCACCAAGATCTCATGCTCTATTACATTACATTCCAGTTTTGAGAATCTGACACTGTTTAAAAAGCAACATCGAACTGTTTTGGGTCACAATGGCTTTAATTCCGCCTTGGACATGTAAATTGTCTTTCAAGATATTTGATTCAACACATTTGAGTTTTTTTTTTTAAGTTTCATTTATTTTAATAACGAGTTGTTTCTGTTATTATTCCATATTTCTCATACTATCAAGTAATTTAATATTTTCCATTATATTAAATCTGATTTCATCCCTTCAGGACATACATGAAGATTAATGCATTTCTGAGGAATGTCACTTCTTCAACAGGATGATATGCCCCTATTTTGATCAAAACGTGAGCGAAAGTCATGAGAAATAGTTAATCATATTGCCAAATAAGTGGCAAAATGTACATCAAGAAAATAATATAATAAAATTACCTCATTTTACCAGAGAACATCAACAGTTCTGTCCTTCTGAGATTCTACAAATGGAAAACAAATTGTAATCAACACCATATTGCCAGATACCCATTTTCAAGTAATAACTGTGATAACCAGTCTTTGGTAGCTTACATGAAGTAGTGTACAACAGTGTGTACCAGACTCTTCCTTAGTTTTCCACCATTTTACCTACCATGTTTCAAAGCCTTTAATTATTGTAGATTATTCTGTCATGTCTGGGCTGGACCAAAACAGTTGTATAATAATTCCTTTCTAGTTATAGTGTCGCATATTGATAACGTCACTTGACTTCTGTCCTGCCACCTTTGAATTGATGATTGACCATTGCTTTTTTGGTGAACTGCCTCAAGGCAAGTTATCTCCTGTCTCCACAGGGGGTGGCCTGGATGCAGAACTAAACCAGACAGGTTTTCTTGGGGAGTTTCCTCATTTTACAAGGATAGGCACTAGGTGGAGACGAACAGCATTTCATAGTGGCCCTAAGATTCTGACATCTTGAAATACTCCCACGCCTTGGCCAGACCAGGGTTTTCTGGGATGGGATTAGAGTAAAGCAATCAAAAGAACTGAAAAATTGCTTGCTTAACTTGGACAACTTTCTGGTGATGGCATTGGGACCTCTAATCTACTGCTGGCTAGTGGCTACTATATGTAAGGCTTCCAACCATGACCGTCCCAGAACAAAAATGGACTATGAAGAGGATTGAAGCCAGACCTGCTTCCCCTTCGAAACTTCTTGAGAGAGGAGTTGCATGATTTCTTGGTTAATTGCACTAGGAGTATTTAGCTGTGAGATAAGAGTTTTTGACCTCCACAATTTTATCTAGGTCAGAAACTGTTGACTGGGGTGAACCACTGGATTATTTGCCACCCATTAACATACATTGTCAGTCTTTGTTTTCCTGATTCTTTTTTACATTTAAATTGAGAAATTGGCATCTCCAGTTGTCTTGATCTGATTTTGACAATGTCTGTCAAATAGTAATTATTTTCTTTTTTCTTTTTCATTAATCGGCATGGGAACTTTATTGATTTGTTTTCTTTGATGTTCTTTTTGTGCTGCGAGAATACTAGTATTTCTCGAACGAAATGCCTGTTGCTTCGTGCCATAGCTACCAAAGGAAAGATATGGTTTTCTGCCTGAAACAGTACTTTCCTACAAATGCCTTGATTTATTTTCTTTATGGGAGTTCACAACTTGCTCACAATAGGCAAGCAGGGCTTTAGCCTAGAAGAATAATTAAGCGTATTTACTACACCCACAGATATGTAAGGCTTCTTTTTAATGGATTGATTTGCTGCGTTTACCGCACTGAGATTCCATAAGGGACTTAGCTGAAGGGAATAAGTCACTGTATTTACCACCTTTGCAGTCATTTTGGGCCTGATTCACAGAGGTAAACTTGCATTTTTGTGTAAGTTTATGATTTTTGCAATTCAAAGTAATTTTATTAGTAGTATTTTCACAACTGCAGAGTCTCCGCACTCGTGTCGGAGACTATTCATTTAAAAATATAGGCAGTCATAAAGATACTACTCATAAAATTCCTTTGTGAATTGCAAAACATCGTAAACTTACACAAAAGTGTACGTTTATTTTTGTGAATAACTCCTGTAGACTCTAACTTTATTGGAATGATTTGCTGTATTTACTCCATTCACTGTGAAGTTGTATGATGAAATATTGTATACAAAAATAGCGAGACACAGGAATATCGTGTCAGCCAAATCGTCTACAAAAATAATACTTTGTTTGTGAACTGTCATAATATCGATAATAGAAATATAATGGACAAGAATGTTGTCAAAAAAGGTATAATATATATATATATATACACACACACTCACACACATATAGATAATATGTAATTTATTGAAAATAGTAAAGTTAAAAAGAATATAATTAAAAACAAATAGTTTTAAATATTAATGCAAGTTAAATAATATAGTTACTCTTTAAAAAATGTAAAAACAATATTCCAACTATTAAAAAAATACACTACAATTGTTAAGAATGTAAATATTAAAACTGACAAACTCATATATAACAGAAATGTCTATTAAATTTAAATTAATAAACTAAAATTGAAACATAAACAAAAATACATTTTAAACAAAAAATTACAAATTATGTTTAATGAATAATTTAAAATTTTAAAAATAACAATAAAATATAATAACAGTCCAAGTAAAAAAAAATGGTATAGAAAATCTTGGACTTTGAAGGAGCTGGATTTGCTATTATAATTCCAACTGAAGCAAAAGTAGGACAAGTACTGGGCTTTGAAGGAGTTAGATTTACTATTCTCACTCCAATCTAAGCAACTGTAGGGAAAGTGTTGGACTTTGTAGGGGTTAGATGTGCTATTACCTCTCTAACATAAGCAACAGCAGGGAAAGTGTTTGACTTTGGGTTGGTTGCATTTATTATTCAGACTCCAACTTAAGCCACAGCAGGAAATGTTTTGGCATTTGGCCATTGGCGTAACGAAACTTGAGGTGGCCCCCCTGCAAAGAAGTATGTGGAGGGGCCTCCTCCATGCTCAATCAGGAACTCTCCGGCCAATGCACTGGGTTGAGGTGGCTCCCTGGAGATTAGGGTCCCCCGCACCACGGGGTGCTGTGTTAGGCCACTGCTTTGGGCTGGTGATTAGATTTACTAATCTCACTCCAATCTTAGCAACAGTAGGGAAAATGTTGTATTTTGGAGGGGTTAGATATACCATTTCAATTCCTAAACTTAAAAAAGAAACATTTAAATACATAACAAAATAAAAATATTTATACATATTTAAAATAAATAATATATTTATTATAGCTAAATAAAATTAAATTAAGTGGGAAAAATAAAACTTTCAAGGGATGGTTTGCCATATTCACTTTATTCGCAGTCTGGTGCTTCTTTTTCAGTTGAGTTTAACTAGGGGGCTGAGTGGCTAACTGGCTGAATGCAAGAGTGAATCAACGGTTGTAGAATAAGTAATCATTAAGTGCATGGATGAAAGAGTGAGTTAGTGGTTAAGCACATGGATAGATTAATCGATCAGTGCCTGCGTGGATAGATGACTGCATGGAACCATAATGTGTGAATTGCAGGCCCCATGGTTTAATGAATGAGGTCATGAGTGACTAAATTCACAAACCTAATTAATCACCCTTTCAACCATCCATGTACCAACTAACCAACCAATGGGGCCTGTGACAAATGACACCTATTGACTTTGCTAGTGCTTCAATATGTGTTGCTTCTTTACCAAACAAGTTTATTATTATAAAACTAATTGTCATATCAGAATGCATCAGTGTAGAAACATACCCAGCCTGCTACTGAATAGGAGGAACATGCAAGGCCAGAATGTCTGAAATGGAAAGAGAAAAACAATAGGTTTAGAGCTCAATTATGACACAAAGATGTAGAAACAGTGCTACTCACGTGCACTAAACAATTGAATTATTATGCAAAGAGATTAATTTCTGTTTGACGGCAGCACTGACAATTCAAATGTAAATTCAAAATATCTATAAGTGCTACCAGCAGGTGCAGAGAAATCCAACATCCTAGGGGGCATAATGACCCATTCAAGGCTTGCCTCTCATGAGTCAAAGCCCCTCCCCATAGACAACAATGGTACTACTTTGCATATTACAATCTACACATCTGCCTATTTACTATATACATGGTTCATTTTGCCCTTAACCTATTGACACATATTTAATCAAACCTTCGAGAGAAAAAACCAGGTAGCATTTAGTTATAGTAATTAATTAAAATCAAACAACCACTGAAATTCTCCAGTTATTGGGGTCACTTTCTACCTCTTCTCGAATCTGTATGAAATTGTAGTTGGTTATGCCAAAACAAATCTCCTCACTCCATCAGAGATGTCAATGTGTGGCAGCTGTTGCTGGCACGTTGCCATATTGTTTAAATTATGTGACATAGCCCAAACCGAGTGTCCAAAGTCATTTGACCATGATAGGTGTGAAAGATATACTCAACCGTCCACAGATACTCATAGTAATAGTACTTAAACACATTCCTCCTAGAGCAGATGCAATTCATTGCATAGCGCTGCACATAGTAAATATCAATGTACCATCTTTTACTGCTTGAACAAGATTATTATTCCTTTTTGGCCTGAGTTTCAAGGGATCATTTCAAGATGCCAATGGCATTCGGTGTGGGGTATATCACAGTTCAAACAATATACCACAATGTTTACCATGAGTATATATGGATGACAGAGCATTTCTTTCACATATCTCATGGTGCCCTGACTACGGGCACTCAGTGTGGGGTGAATCAGATGATTCAAACAATATGACTTGATTAAACCATCATTCCGGATAGGGCTGGCATTTATGGTTTGATTGTGCCCTTATTCTGGAATTGAAGGTGTTCACCAGGTAGAACAAGAAGCCCAAATTTGACATGTTTTGGCTGTGTAGCGTTCTGTGAGCCCGCCACCACACTCAATGTCTGGTGATTCACCTACCTTGCAGAACCCCCCCTCCACTTATCCCTAGCCATGCCAGGGCGGTTCAGATGATGCAGATGCTCAGGAACAAGCAGAGTGTAGCATCTGTCGGCATGTCGCCTATCAGCTTGAGCCGCAATTCTTCCTCATCATCTCACCTTAGGCTTCTGGTGAGTCGCTGTCTACTGACTCACTTCAGTTAAAAGAAGTGGCGAAAGGCCACCTTAAAACTGGATAAAGACTTTTTTGTCACTCGTATCTTTGTAGTGCTGTTCCATCTTCTGATTACGGATCTTTGGATTTGTTGTCTGCACCACACAGTGGTTCTGCACTTCATACAATAAAGTGCATTGAGACTGAAATGGAAATTGTTCTACTCATCTAGTTCCCACAGCACCATTCCAGGAACATTTTACAGTATTTCTGTGACCAAGATGGTGTTTAATTTTATTATTCTGCTAAAAACACGGATATTTCTTATACTCCTTTGTATACTTTGAATTCAGATGTTTTATCATTGTTGAAGTTTCAAAAGAGTACATATACTTATCTTTCTCCTGCTTAACTACTGGCTGCAAAGTTTCCACTTTATGAGTTGCGTTTTACTGTTATCTCCAGGTTACCTTATAGTGCATAGATTAGTCACTAACTTATACCCAAATAAGTGGGCCTGGGACACAAATATGAAATCCATTTGGACATATGTGGGTTCTTTCAAATTTTCAATAACTTGTCATAGATCCCCGAACCAGTCTTAATGAGATCCATGATTTAATCAGCTTTACTGGAAGAGGTAATAGAATAGAAAGAGGGTAGAATAGAAAATTGCAAATCGTAATAGGACCCTCTCCCAGCTACTTCATACAAAGGTCAGTTATGGCTCCACACCACAGCAAGATTTAAAGTTTGCATTTTTATTTATTTTATTTAAAGTGTTTTACATAGTGTTGTATTCATCATTACTTATTTTAGAACATTATTGCATTCCTTCTTGTGTTCTTACTTCTATGTTCTGTGCTGGGTTTCCATGGATGGACGGTTGGTAGGATTACTGAGCATGAGAACCTGAAGTAGAGTGGTTGTTTAAGCTGTACTCTTTCTACTATAATAAATACTTCCCACCATTTACCTGACTTTATTGTGATGATCATATCACAATTTTGGCGACAAGGATGGGATCTAAGGGACAGCGTTCACTCAGACTGCTTAATGAAAGATTTTGTAAGATTTTGAATTGTTAATGTTTCTTGCAATGTTATGTATATAGTTTTTTTTCTTTTTTGTTTTTTATTTTCTGAAGGGGGAGGTGTGTTGTCAAGTCAAGTCAAATTGGCTTTATTTCGATATGCAAAATATCTTAAAAAGCAGTGTATACATATTACAATAATAATAAAAGAATAAGAGCCTAGCCATACAATACATTTAAGCAGAATATAAATAAGATACAATTAAAATGGCGGCAATAAATTATCTAAAACGGTCAGACAAAATGACCTAGATTAAACAATGTACGAAAGCCTTTTTGACCTAATTAACCATGCCCAGCTTAACCCCTTCGGCGCTCATGAGGAGCTGAGCTCGTCATGAGTTGTGCCGCCTGCACTCTCATGACGAGCTCAGCTCGTCATATAACGCGGCTTTTTGAAAAAAGCTGCACAGCGCAAAAATAGCCGCCGCACGCATGCGGTTAAAAACTTCGCTATACCACAAACAAGCAGGGGCCGCGTATCAGATTATAAAATTCGCAAAGCCACACTGTAGTGTCTGGTACCCAACTCTTTACACAATGGTTTTAACCATCTGTTTCGAGGCGCTTTATAAGCACGGCATTCGAACAGAAAATGGGGCACTGACTCAATCTTGGAAGGGCAGAAACGACAGAAAGGAACAGTTTGCGCCGGAATCTTCCAGCGTGCTGTCAGATCTCCCACAGGGAGCACACCTAATCTGAATTTAAAATATAAGGCCCTATCTCTAGATTTTGAAATAATGTCGAGATAGGGTTCCTGGAGGGCTACATCCTTTACCATTAAAAAATCGCTAGAGGATTTACATAGATTAGGGTCATTATTTCTCTTATTCATTACCCAGTTCCAGTACACTCTTTTCAAAACCACCTTAGGAGGTGCGGGCCTAGAGTGCAACGCCTCTCCGAGGCCCAGCTCTTCTAACAAGTTTTTTACGTCCACTAACCACCTTATTTTTGGCCAACCGGACATGGATAATATTTCCTTCAGCCCCTCTGCATAACTACCAAGTTCAGGGACCCTCCATATGTGAGCCCAAAGGAGAAGGGGTCTTAGTCGGGCCAAGTCTTTAATGGGGCGACAACCCATATCCAAGAGCAAAGGAAGGGTGGGAGTGCTATTGGGGAGGGACATCAAATCCTTCAGGAATTTATTTTCAGAGCAGGATAGCTGATTTACATTCTGGGCTCCCCAAAGCTCTGCCCCGTATAGCGCCGCACTAACGCCTCTTGCCGTATAAATATCTAGCACCGGGGCAATAGGTTTAAGGGTGGATAGCCTCTGATCCTTAAGGAGAGCCCCCACCACCCTTTTATGACTTAATAGCATTTTATGGAGGTGACTATTCCACCTCATAGTATTGGAGAGGCGAATACCAAGGTAGTCAAGCTCCTTGACTCTATCCACAGGTACCATATTTAATGCAGGTGGCCGGCCAAGTTTTTTGGGAGGATTCAGGACCAAATATTTTGTTTTTTCTGTGTTGATCTTTAGCCCCCTAATCTCACAGAAAGATTGGAAATTGTCAAGTAGGCTCTGTAGACCAACCGGGGATTTGGAAATTAGAAGGGTGTCGTCTGCAAATATTAAAGTGGGTATTCTCCTCCCTGCCAGGTATGGGGCGTCAGCAGGATTTTTTAAAAGATGCTCCACCACTCCGTTCACATGTAATGAGAACAGAGTGGGGGCAAGAACGCACCCCTGTCGAACTCCTCTATTTACTATTATCCGAGCAGTCTTTTGGCCCTGATTGCCCCACCGCACCTGAGCAAAATTCTCAGCGTGGAGCTTCATTATTAATGATAATAGATACGGAAGCATTCCCAAATCGAACAATACCCTCCATAGGCTGCCCCGAGGCACTAGGTCAAAGGCAGTTCGCAAATCAATAAATGCAAGATACAGACTGCCTTTGCCCAGTACAACCACCTTCCAATATAACATCAGCAGTCGGAATGACTGCTCAGTGGTCCCCATGCCAGACCTAAAACCCGCTTGGAAGTCGGACAGAATCTTATTTTCTTCCGCCCACTGGAGCACCCTCCCAAGGACCACCTTCCCTGCGACTTTCTGAGATGAATCAATTAAGCTTATAGGGCGATAGGTTGCTGGGTCGTCCCGCCCCCCTTTTTTAAAGATTGGAACGACCTCAGCGCCCATCCAAGATTCAGGAAGAGTGGCACCGTGGTAGGTTGAATTAAGCAAGGCGGCGATAAGAATCCCCCATTCCGACAAGTTGAGGCGAAGCAGATCTCCTGGTAAGCCATCCGGCCCTGCAGCTTTATTAGATACAAGAGTTTTGATGGCATTCTCCACCTCCTTAGCAGTGAATGCCATACCCTCCCTCAACCCAGGGGGACCCGACGCTGAAAGATCAATGGTGGCTGGCCCATCTTCCACAATGGTACTGTAAAGGCGAGCAAAATGCTCAAACCATGACCCCTTAGTGATATTACATGTTATAAGCGAGTCGGTGGGCCTATTCTTAGATCTCACTAAATCCCAAAAGCCCCTAGAGTCTCTTCCTGCACTTGCTGCTTTCAAGTCGCACCAAAACTTATTTTCCCACCCCTTCCTAGCTTCACTAATTACAGCACTATACCTCTTCCTTGCAATACCAATCAACCCGATTTGCTTGGTTTTAACTGCGTTGATTAGATCCCTTTTTGCCTTCCTGCAAGGGGTAGAATACCATCCTGGGTTGCCACACCACAGCAAGATTTAAAGTTTGCATTTTTACTTATTTTATTTAAAGTATTTTACATAGTGTTGTATTCATCATTACTTAGTTTAAAACATTATTGCATTCCTTCTTGTGTTCTTACTTCTATGTTCTGTGCTGGGGTTCCATTGATGGGCGGTTGGTAGGATTACTGACCATGAGAACCCGAAGTAGAGTGGTTGTTTAAGCTGTCCTCTTTCTACCCTAATAAATACTTCTCACCATTTACCTGACTTTATTGTGATGATTATACCGGATGGTATCAGAGCACCTTACCTCACTGACAATTTCAACGGCTCTGCACTTTCCTCGATAGGTGCCTTTGTTCCAAAAATATGCGCTTAACATGCATCTTATCGCTCTTACACACAGATAGTGGGTTCTCAAACAAGGAGGACCTGTCCAGCTTTTCAAGGTTCTGCTTAATATATGCGAGCCAAGGTATTTTCATTCTGTGATCGCAAACTAAGTAGTTCTTAATTATTGCCTGATTTAGGACAGCATAGGGATTAATCCAAATGGAAACACACAGCAATAGGGGGCCATGTTTAACATAATCATCAATGTACAGTAAGCCTCGTTTTTCCAGATAGATAAAATTTGAAGTGGAATGGGGGAGGGAAAGATGACATGGTTTTCCACCACCTGAAGTGCACAGCAATCTATGTGACCCCACATACCATTTCCATAGGTCGTAAGTGGTGCACACTGGGTTCTGTAAATTTCCAAAAAAGGGGTAATAGGTTTGCCACCCAAGGAATGACTAAGAGTAGACACAGCACTACCAGAGTGGGTAAACTTTGAACAGTGATAGGAAATATTACTAGCCAAAGACAAGCTAGATTGAAATACTACCCCCAAATATGTAACTCTAGACATATTTACAAGCCTGTTATTACTTATAGGAACAGTACGTAATTTTGTGTATTTAGGGTGGCATTCCCTAGTATGCGATTTGGAGAAATAGGTAAATAAGTCTAAGCCAGACATAAACTGTGAGAAAGCTCTGACTAAGCATCACAAAGAATTGTAAGTGTGTGCACTTAGGACAGCATTGTCCACATACAAGAGAACGGGTGTTGGAACAGAATTGACCAAGGGTGCGTCTTAACAAGCTACTGTCAAATGGTGGTTAAGTTTATTAATTTACAAAATAAACTCGAGGGAGCAAGGAAACAGCATTACCATACTCATTGTTGTAGTTTAAAAGGATCAGAAACCTCCTCATTGGGTCCAAACCTGACCCTGGCTGATAAATGTTGTTACATGAGAGATAAAAAATATACCTTGGTGGCATTCAACTCCAGGTCAAGCAAAATCAACCACACTTTTGATATGGGTAAACTTATCAAAAGCGCATAAGTCCATAAAGCTAGATACTATAGCACGCGCTTCACTATACTATGCATAGAAGCAGAGGCAAATTTCAGCACTGCTCCATCGTACCCAGCCACTCCCTGAAGCAGTATTGGTAAGGACTCAGGATACTGTACTCCCTAACCCAATAGCGTATTTATTAAATATAACCCTCCCAATGATATTGACCGAGGAGTCTATGAGCTAGATGGGTCAGTACCACTTAAGATCGACTACTTTTCTTAAAGATTGGAACAATGACTGCGCACAGCCAAGAGGGATGATGTTCCAACCCAAAAATATTATTAAATTAATTGATAAGAAGTTGAACCCATAAATCAACATTACATTTTGAAAACATCAAGAGGGACCGCGGTTGACCCAGGTGCTTTGCATCAGAGCTCTGTTGTAGGGCACTTTAGCATAGTACTCGTGCTGCAGTAATTAGAAAAATCAATGGACACGTCACCAGAAGAGTACAGACAGCAAGTATTCATAACATGGGAGACCCATTATTCTCCTGTAATATGACTGCTCAGAGTAGATACTCGTTTCTTTTGCTCTCTGAGTGATTTTACCTAACTCCAGAAACAATGTAGGATTTTTTAATCTGACAGTTGAAGTCAAATGTTCCCAGCTATTATGAATATGAATTTCCTTTTTATTAAAGCCTTTTTACATAACTACAAGGCAGCTAAAACCTCTCTGGCGTTTCTTGGAAAAGAAGAGAGAGCCTTACTTAGGCATCAATTATCATGAGAGCAAGGTGCGCCGAACCAGTGCTGAAGACAAGCAGTATGACTACAAGCCAATTTGAGTAGTAAAAATGTATTGTTAGTACAGAGTTTAATGAAAACGAACCATAAACTGCCCCTTAGATATTGCATAAGAGAAAATAATCATACATTTATTTAGATTAGATTTGATTATGGAGGCAAAAAATTTGCTGGAATTGGGAAGATTACTTGCTAATCTAAACTCGCTGTGCTGAGACTGTGGACAAATTATGGATTCTGCTTCCAGTGCAAAGCTTATGCTAGACTCACGGAGACACCCTTAAACTATGATGGAAAGGAGTCTCTGTGGTGCATGTAATCTGAATTTTGAGCTGCGCAAGGGAAAAGGGAGGAGAGTGTCCTATTTCTGTAAAAAGGGCACTCTCCTCCTCTCTCCTTTTCATGCAGTGCAGCATTTGATTTTGCTGCACTGCGCTGCATGAGTAGGTGGCAAATCTGGCCCTCAGTCTGTACCATTCTATTGATCAGTTTAATACCATCAGGGACATTTAATCTCCTATTGGAATGAAGACAGTGAAACAGATTTGGACCATGGGAATCTACACTGCTATTCCTTTCCCTACTATGGAGTCCATTAGGATGGCGGACGGACTTGAGTCCGTCCGCGACCCTTGAGGAGGAGGGAACGTCCGCATGGGCTGCGGCGTTCCCTCCTCTGCAATTAGGATGTGACCGCCACCCTGGCGGTCACATCCTCTATTTTTAACATTGCGGCGGGTGCGGCTTCAAGCTGCACCCGCCGCAATGGTAAAAAAGCACGCATTGCATTTACATGCAGAAAGCTGCAGGCACTGCGCGGTGCCTGCCGCTGTCTGCATGTAAATGCAGAGGGGTACCATAGGTACCCCCCATGTGCACCCCCCAACCCTCCCACCCCCCCTTCACCCAGGGGGCCCGCAACGGGCCCCCGAAGTGCACATCCGTATGCTTGTCCACGGCGGAGAACCCGCCACGGAAAAGCATATCTGACACGCAATCCTAATATGGCTGGCGGTGTCTGAGAGACACCGCTACCATATAAGAGCTTTTCCGGCGTGGTTGTAAGCCGACCGCGGCGAAAAAGCGGCGGACATAAACCAAGACCCACCAGCCATCCTAATTTGGCAGTGGGTCTTTGGAGGCTCCGCGGCGGTTTTCTCGTATCCACCGCCGCCGCCACTGCCCGGTGGATGCGGGAAAACCGCGATCGTAATGTGCCCCTATGTCTTTATCTCCATGGTTGTTAAATGTATTTATGGCCTTGAAATCTCTTTCTTTCTTCTCTGATTCAGCTTAGTGTACCTCTCTGCTCTCTTCCTCACACCTCTCACAGTTGATTACTCTAGCCCTGGTGTCCCAAACAGTGGCTCATAAGCTACAAGTAGCTTGCAGAAATTTTCAGAGTAGCTCCCAGTCATGGGTTCATTTTTAACTGCAAACTGCAAAAAGTGTTACATTTTCAAGTTTGCAAGTTAAGGAAATGCTATGTTTATTTTACATCATTATCAGGCTGCAGATAGCAGAGCCTGATAATGAGCTGTACTCCACTCAGATTTATGACCCATGTGGGTCACAGAGGTTCAGACCTGAAATATTGAGGTATTTAACTTTTAAATAAAAGTCCTTCTCAACTCACTATTGGAGCATGAGAAGAAAATTATATTTCTGAATGCTTTTAAATGAGAAAACATTCAAATAAACAGTTAATTAAGTTAACTCTTCATTTTAATGTTCCCCTTTTTCAAAGTGTCTCATTTACAAACAGCAGGCATCTTGCTCCCAGTGACTAGTAGACACAGTGCCATATTTATAACTTTAATACAGTCATTTTCTTTTCAAACGGAAAAATTTAAAGTGAGGAAAAATGTTTCTTTGACACATTGTTGTAATGCTTTTCTCTACTTTAAATTAAGCCAATTAAGTCCTAATGTTTTATGAAGCATGTTTCTTCACTTTAAATTCCTCACATTTAAACAAATGACTGAATGTTCCTGTTATAAATATGGCACCATATCTACAGCCCACCAGGAGTAATATGCCTGATGTTTGTAAAGACACTTTGACATGGGAGAAACAAAACCAGTATGAGAATTGGGTGTTGTCCAATTCAGAATGGTATTAATCAGTGTAAATACTCTGAAGTTGAGGTAGATAGTACCTTAGGAAGTCCTGATTAGGGCTTAAACGGGCAACTGACAGAGCTATACCTGCTCGTCTGCAGACTGCACGACTTGTGCTGGCGCTGGTTTTAGGGTCCCGAATTGGACAACACCCAATTCTCATACTGTTTTTATGTCCTGAAGAAAGCCCAATGACCCACTAGGGGCACTTAAAGGGCTGAAACATGGTGACCATCGGTTTGGACTACGATAGTGCGGTGGACTCATAACCAGTCCATCGCTGCATGTATTTCACTTTTTGTACAGCCTTCCCATACACCAAACGGAATACAAAATTTATTTTTAGGTAGTATGAGGATCACTTTTTAAACATCACACCTCACTTGAGCACCTTTCACTCACCATCGATTTCTGATCAGTACTGTAAAAACAAGTGGTTCCCTCCAGGTGGAGGAAGCATACAACAAGAGACCTGATGATGATGCTGTCACGTAACTAACAAAGGCGGAAAATCAAGATAAACCGCCACACGACCTGCCTACGTGAATGAGGGTTTTTTAAGTACTTCTTTAAGTACTGGCAGATAGAATACAGTGGACCCTGTTTGCAGGTACAAGTGATCCATTCTCTTTTGATTTTGACAAATACATATGACACTTGTTTTCAGTACCCCATACACATATTTCCCATTCATTCACACACATGTTCAAACATCCCACAGTTCATGTATTCACTGACACACATGGTAGCCCTGTCGTAGTACCCCCAGTCACAGTATTTCTTTCAAACCAAAGTATCGGGCACCATAGACATGAGGCTTAAAGTCAATAAAGCTGGGCGAGGGGATATCCAGTAACAATGCACAAGTTACTTAGCCATCAGTAGCTCACAACGATTTTCACTGATCTGAAGTAGCTCTCATTACAGAAAAGGTTGGAGACCCCTGTCTAACCTCTACCTGTCACATTTGATTTGCCAGCCCCTAAACTTTAGAACCCTCTTCAAGTTGTGATACACTCTTCGCCCTACATCTTCTGTTCTGGATCTTCTTTTTCTCTTATATTGTCCCTTCCCTAAACTTGTTATTGATTATCAGACCTATTTTCGGCGCTTGGTAGTAACTGCTATAAATGTTAATTGCATGAAAAATACAAAATATTCTAGGAGTTAGGGGTATCAAATAGATACTAATCTTTCTTCCAAAAGATATTCAGCTTTGGGAAAAGTACTTAATTTCTTCATTACATGGACATTGCAGCATAGAATAGTTGTAATTCTGAAGATCCTCCGATTGCTAAATTGACAAATTCTTTTCTGTGTTTTAGGAGAAAACGAAGTGCCTTCAGAAGATGCCCTCATCCTACAACTGCAGCTTGCCAAGGGACAAGAGAAATTTGTTGAAATGCTTAGAAATCAGCAGAAGGTGATTGCTGATTTGCAGCAACGACTCACGGAACAGCAAAGCACACTAATCAACCAGCAGCGGGAGATCCTCGACCAGCAAAGGAAAATGTATGAACAGATGGATGTAGTGAAGGCCCAGTACGGAATGCTGTTTGACACTGTCAAGCAGATGTCCTTTCAGAGCTTGCAGGATGATATCCAGCACTATTTCGAAGGGCATCTCCAGGGTCTTCAGAACCAAGCCAGGAACCACCTACAGAAGTCATTTTCTGTGCAGAAAGTGGATGTGGATGCCAAAGTGATCGATGTTGGGCCACCTCTGCTGGACTGCGGCATTTGTGAAGATGATGAATTTTGTGATTTCCAAAAGAGCCCGTCACAGTGTGAAAAATGCACCCTGTGTCCAGCCGGGTTTTTCCAAATGACCGAATGCTCTGCCAACGCTGATCGAATTTGTCAGGTGAGGTTTCACTGTTTAGTTTATCTTAACTGTAGTTTGCCAAGGATTTATAAGGTAGGTGAAACCATGATGTAACTATAATAAAATTCAAACTTTGTTATCAAAAGATTGAGCAAGTCAACTCAATTAGGACTATTCTTGTATAGTCAAATTTGCTGTTGGCTGTTGCACAGATCAGCTGCACATATTGTCGATTAACCAAACCCGACAAAAGCACCAAGTATGGTTACATATTCCCACTGGCACAGAGATGCCTGCAGTGGCATTTTTTTCTGACTGGGGCAGAAAATTAAAGCCAACATTCTTCACACTTAGCTCTCACTCGTGCTCCAAAATGCACTAAGTAGCTTGCTACCCAGCAATCAAGAGTGCGTTGATGCCTTGTCACAGATATGATGGTACAAAAGGGGGTGGTGATGGACAGAGCATCTGAACCAATCAAACACTCACACCCAGTCAACAGTTCTGGGTTTGATCCATCACCGTTCTTTAGCCCACTCTGCCACCCCAGTTCAGACATGGCCATATGCAAATCAGTCTGACCCTGTGCCTCATGGGAACAGTCCAGCCCGAACTGCCAAGCCA
Organism: Lissotriton helveticus; assembly: GCF_964261635.1. Taxonomy (NCBI): domain Eukaryota; kingdom Metazoa; phylum Chordata; class Amphibia; order Caudata; family Salamandridae; genus Lissotriton; species Lissotriton helveticus. The sequence goes on from NC_136071.1 coordinate 821,982,053, forward strand.
TGCCTTCCCTGGACCGCAAACAAGCTTCCTAGGACCGGTTTCTGGCATTACAGCCGTCTTCAGCCAGGCTTGCTTGAATCCAGTGGCAAAGTGAGCAAGGGACTCACGTCTGAGCGTACCCTGCCAACATATGGCGAACAAAGCGGTACAAAAGGGGGTGTTGACTGGGTGTGAGTGTTTGATTGGTTCAGATGCTCCATCCATCACGACCCCCTTTTGTACCGCTTTGTCACAGATATGAAGCATTATAGAAATACAACATCTAATCCAAATCAAGCCAAAGTAGATAAGAAGGAAGAAAGAATTGAAACGAGACAATCCAGTCATTCTTTCCACATCTAGTACCTGCTTTTCCTATCGAGCTAGCATTTTTAATTAATTTTCCTATGTGTGGATGTTACCGTCCCAGTATTGTTTCAAAAACATTTTCTGTTTAGATAGTCTTGCGGTGCTATATGTTGGATGGAAGTGCTTGGCTGCATGTGATGGATTGAGGGCTTTTCAAATGTGTAGACACATAGCCCTCCTGCAGATATAGCATATTTAGGAATACTACTCCATTGCAATTCGGTACTCTGTAAATCTATTGCGATTCGGATTACCGACCTGCACTTATAATGAATTTACAGTATAGACAAGGAAAGCATAGATTTAATATTCTTAAATCCACTCTTACTTACCTTGACTACATTTTGGTCAGTCGATACTGTGGTGCTGAAAGAAGTGCGGATATTTATTGAAAACGTAATATTTTGATAGAAAAAACACATTTCATAGTAGGCATACTGTTATATATTGAATTTGGGAAATTCAGGGTTTTCTTTGGAACACTGTTTTTTTTTCATCAAAGTGGCTTCCGTCTGCATGGCAGCAATGTTCTGGTGAAAAAAAAGTGGCAGTCAGTCCTACAAACCCTGGAGGCAAATCAGATGTTTGTCGTATTTTATTTTTCAAAGACAGACCCCAAAGCCGGGTCTTAATCTCAAAATGAAATAAATGTCCCTGATACAGTGATAGTCTTCTATCGGTGCATGGGGCAAAAAATTGATTTTGTGTCCAGGATTAACTTGCTGCTGATACTTCCTCGTGGGAAGGAAAAAAGCTGCTGGACATGGCTTGAGGAAGCCTTCTGACACCATATCCATCAGTGGGCTTCATTCGAAAGAGATTTCCTTCCAACCAAGCTGGAGGAGGCTTTTCCGCCAGTATAACCACCCATCTGAAAAGGGGCAGGGTGTGTGTGTGTGACAGCCATCAACTTTTGACAACAGTTCTTTTTCCACCCCATAAAAACGTCTAAGGTAACAGATTTATCTCAAACAGGTCTTAGATTGTTTTGCCTTATTGTAGTTCCTCTTCCTTCTACCCTTCCCCTAAACTGGTCAAATTACTTGACAGTCATTTTACTTTCTTAATTGGGAACACATATCATTGCAGAATTGGGAAACATAGGTTCTGAAGGGCAACCAAAGCACACCATATTATTTTAGATTCACTACAGAAGAAACCAGACTAGGGGCCTGATTTATGGTTAGGCGGATTGTACTCCGCCCTTCAGGGTGGTAGAGGACATTAGCTTCACCCTCTTCATGGGCCACCGTCTACCAAATTTAAAGAGGACTGCAGCCCAGATGCCATCTCTCTGCATTGAAAGGAATAGCTACCACAGCAGTTCCTTTCAATGTACTCAAAGTTTGGTGGACGGACACAGTCAAATTTGACAGCCATTCACCAAAATGTAACGTTTTTGTTTTTCAAAAACAAAGACCTCGAAGGATATTTAAAGTAACAACAAAATAATGACCTCTGCACACTGGGAGTTTCTCCCAAGGCATTGGAGTTATTATCTTTTTTCTATCCCTCAGCTCCAAGCCTTTCCTGTGGTGAGCCAGGGACACCTGACCCAAAACATTCCCCCATTGTGCACAGGTCTGAGGCAGGAACCCTGCCCCCTTAAACATGATGAGAGGCCACATCAGCGTGTGCATAGGTCATACTTTGCCTCAGTAATTTCAAGATCAGAGACCCATGATGTAAAACTGTGCCCTCTTCCCCCGCTGGCAGTAGGGCCCGACAGCACTGCCACCTGAGCAAATTTCAAAAGAGCTCGCCACCGGGCATGGATCGAAAGCGCTACACTGCATCGATTAATTACATTGTTTAGTTACTCTATTTTGAAACGATGTGCCCGGCTGCAGTAAAAATCTGTAATGAGCAACAGCATTCTCTGCAGCGCCCGTGGTTTCCTCTGACTCTGCCCTCGCGTCTGATGGTGGCAGCAGTACCTCCGAGAAACCAGATTGCTAACGCTATGCTAGGAATCGAGCAATCAACGCTAATGCTGGCTATTTTCTCGCTGACTCGCTCCCCCGTGGATATATTCTCAGCACGCAACGCCGCCATAGGGCGAACTGCCTTCCTAGCTGCAGAACACTTAGGGGCCCATTAGGATGTCGGGCGGATTGCCCCCGCCAGGCTGGCAGTTGCCACCGCCAGCCTGACGGGGGCAATCCGCCCGACATCCTCACTAGTTTTCCCCCCCACCATATTAGTATGGCGGGGGGGACCTCGGCGGACGGAAAGACCGTCCGCTGCTTTTCCGCCCGGTCGCCTTGCGGCCAGGGCGGAAAAGGAATAATATGGCTGGCGGTGTCTATCAGATACCGCCAGCCATATTAGCATGGGCATTTTACAATGCCTTTCCGTGGTGGCATGGCATGCGGTCTTCACTCTGGGGGTCCCCTGCGGGCCCCCAGAGTGAAGGAGGGGTGGGGGCTGCACACGGGGGTACCTGTGGTACACCCCCACATTTCCATAAACAAAGTGGCAGGCACCACGCGGTGCCTGCCGCTTTGTATATGCAAATGCTGAAATGCATTTGTAGCATTGTGGCGGGCGGTGCTGAGAGCACCGCCCGCCACAATGCTGCGGACAAAGTCCGCCCATCATCCTAATGGACCCCTTAGTATTAGTTGCAGGATCCGGTGCATTACACAACAGTATTACTATACGTGAAGCGGTAATGCACCCCAGGAACACCCTTCTGTGTGCGGGTTGACATTTAAAGAAAACTTTAATGACGTGTATTGGCAACGCAATTAAGGAGCTGCTCTTGTATTTGAGTGTGTCGGACATAACCTGGCCTGCTACGATAAGGAGGAATATTGAAAATCACGTGTTTGTACTATATGTGTTACATGTGTCGTGCATCATTCGTTTTCCTGTTTCAATTTTACGTTTACTACAGAGGCTTGGGGTTTCATTCACGAAGAAATGTCTTACGAGGGCAAGAATCAAAAATACTGAGGCAAATGTGTTTCAGAGCAAACAAAAAAACACAAGAAATGTAATCGATGCACGTGCCTGCGATGGACAGGAGTTCAATAGAAATCATTCATATATCACTAATATATAATTCGTTGTACCATACAGGCTCTGATGTCAAATATTCATTGTTATCACTTACTTTAGTAGTGACTACAAATATTTTATTAGGCCTTTGTTTCCTGTTAACAAGGCGATTCGGTGCAAGGGTTTTCAGGATATCCTGCAAACTGATCATGTGCCATGTTGGTGCTCCCATTCCCATAGCAATAGAGCAGTTGGCTGCAATTGGAGACCTGTTGTGGCCTCTTATCCTGGCAAAGCCAGCAACTGAACCCAGTGCCCTTACTGCGCTACGTTCCGGTAATAAGACCATTTGTTGATTCTCAATGCTTGCTGGCAGGATATCTCTGCGAGTTGACCATTAGAAAATGCACTGACCTGCATGTCACTTTGTAAAATCCAGCAAGGGAGCCCCAGGCTTCCTTGCTTTCATGCTTCAGAAAACTGGAAACAGAGTACCATTACAATGGTTAATAGTAATACCAGTTTTATACAGCGCTTAGAAATGAAGAAGTGCGGAGAAAAGCATTGTGTAAAAACCTTGATCACGTTTTCCGCGCAAATTGCGAACCTACAAATTGTAGTTCCTCCTCTTGATCACGCCCTTTGTGCCTCTTACTTCTGAACTTTGACTCACAATCACAGAGGGTGACTTTACAATAATATGGAGAGCTTTAAGGTGGTATTGCAGCTCTTCATTCTACCTTTAATACCTTTCAGTGTTGTTTAGTGGTGCAGCAGTTTTTGGAGTTTAACCGCATGCGTGCGGGCGGAATTCCGCCCGTACGCTGGGTTTTTTAAAATCGCACTTTACGTGACGAGCTGGGCTCGTCATGAGCTTGCGAGGAGGCTACCTCATGACGAGCCCAGCTCGTCATCAGCGTTGAAGGGGTTAAAGACTGGCTGACAAGATTTAGTATTCTGTCCTCTTTTGCAAGGATTGTTTCAAGTGCCTTGCTCCAGATCAGTGGAGCACCTACATTTGGTCCATAGTCATGTCTTGACAACAGAGAAAAACCTATTTTTAGGTCTCGCCTGGCGTTAGTAGCACCCATGCTCTGACCTCGCAATGCGAGAGCTTCATGGAATCAATACGGTTCCAGAAGTCTTGTCTCTATTTTTAGGTCCCGCCTTGCATTAGCAGCGTGCATGTGCTGTTCTCGCCATGCGAGGGCTTCTTGGAATCAATACGCTTCTAGAAATCATGTCTCTGCTCCGCCTGCATTTTTTATTGGTGCACGTCATTTCGCGTCACGGATTATGCAGAACGTAGTGTGATAATTGCACTGGAGGTTTTTTAGTCCCTCCTGGTTGCCACCCTGCCCTCTTTTGGCCATGCCCACCAGGATTTGATCTTTTACTTGCGGCGGGAGACAGTGCCTGACAAGCCTTTTATTTGTCTGGCGTGGCTTGTTTAGCATTACTGTGATGTACCGTCATGTGGGTTGTGCGTTTACTATTGTGTGGCGTTCAACTAATAATAATCATTATAAGTTTATTGTGGCTTGGGGCTTGTGCCCTTTACGCACTCACTAAAGAAGCCGCATGTCCGAAATGTTGTATTTTTTTTCATTCGGCTTTGCAAATGCTTAAGCCGCTTGCGTTTTTTTTTGTAAGTGCTGTGACGTCGTGATTTAACTTTAAATATATATTTTTTTATGCGACAGACCACTGCAGACTGAGCGTGTGACATCAGTGCTTGGCGTCTTAGCAACACGGTCCTTTCCTGTTATTTACAGCTCTGGCTGTCTGTCTGTTGTTTCCGTGTACGGCTCAATGCGTGAGCTACAGTTGTCATCGACAGCAATAAGTGTTGATCCTCCACATTCAGCCATGGCTACTGATGAGCTGGCTTTCAAGCCAAGCTGAACCGGAGGCTGAAGGTGGAGGAAGGCGGCGGAGAGCCTCCGGGACTTAGGAAGGGCAGAGAACCTGAGTCGGGGAGGCAGAACTGGGAGCCCACGCCAAGCGCATGACCAGACGTCAGCGTTAAGTTGCAGCTATGGAAAGACCTGAAAGAGGGCTTAGGCGAGCAGCAGCCGCCGAGTTTGTGGGTCTTCAACCCATACACAGAGTTCAAGGAGTTCAGCAGGAACCAGATCAAGAGCATGGAAAGCACGTTCAAACAGTGAGTCACTGCGCCAGTCTGCATCACTCTGCGTAAAAACAGTACTCCAGACTGCACCCCGGCTGGTCCACAACAACCATAAACTGAGTAAAGCCGCCACTCTACCTTGTGCACAGCCCGCACATGTTTAGCCCCTGTATATTTCTAACACGTGCAGTGTGTCTCCTACAAATATGCAGTGCTAGCATACAGCACTCCAGGTTGCAAGGCTCTTCACCCAGAACCACCATAAACTGAGTGGAACTGCTGCATGCCATCTTGTGCACAATCCGCACATCTGCAGACCGCCAACGTGTACATCCATTCACACCCACATTCATGCAGCACATGTAATAATCTCCTTGCTGCACCCTGGGCGCCAGCCTCTGCCAAACGAAATAGAGCACATCGCGTTGATACAGTAAGTCACGGCACTGCAGCGCCGTACACCCTTGGCAGATCAGCATAACTGAGGTTTGATAACATGAATACACATACGGCTGTATTTCCACACATCCAAGGTCTGCAGGTCAAGAGCACGTTCAAACAGTGCATAAATCATACAGCTCGTTAAACGCTGCTTTCTACCTACCACAACCTGTCCATGCAGATTAAATGTTAGAACATCCTCCCACCGAGTCACTCCACCTCCCAACCCATGAAGATCGAAAATGAATGTTAAAATAGTGAGTCAGATCCTGTCGCATAAAGATCACCAGGGCACCCACACACTACTATTTGAAGACACCACGCGCCTTGACCTGCTCGTTGTCGTTGCCCCTGTTCTTGAAGTGACCATGTCATCTTTATACTCTCTCAGCAAAGAGTACACCCACAACCGGAAGTCACAGTCCGACTCGCCCCCATCATCTCCCTCTCCCACCACCAAAACTCTTAGAGTAAGAATTTTTTTCTTGTTCCCTTCTGCTCATATAAAAACTTCTTCTGATGTTGTTTCAAATTGCTAGCTGCAACAGAACTAGACTATCGACCGGTTTTAGAACCGGTACAACCAGAGGGAGGGTGAAAATAATGTTGAGTAGCTTTACAATGCTCGAAGGGTTTGGGATGTGAGACAGAGTCTGCCGTCTTCACAAGAGTGTAGGTGCTATGTACTTGCTGTCCAGCCGCGAAACGCTACCTGCCAGTTTAGGACCCCTCATGCCCTAGCTTTATATATTTCCCTGCACAATCTAGTGCTTTGAGCCGACATGTGGGAACGTAATTGAACATTTATACATTGCTCTAGCTTACTACTAGTGACAAAGGCCAGATTGTGGTTTAGATTGGCAGATCCGACAATCCCCTCACACAACAGTACCTGCTTCTTCTCCTTTGCGATAAACGGTCACTGCCAATGGTATATTTTTGCTTACCATAAACTAGTATGTCTTTAATTCAATCGTGGTATATGGTGGTTTATCACACAATATTTTGTAATCAGTTTGTGTGCAGCTTTCCTATAGTTATGTTTGCTATTTTTTATATATAACAATATAGAGTTGACTTTATGCAGCAATGCACAACCTAAGTTTTGTGGCATTCTGTAGTGAGGTACACATAACCAAACTAGTAGTGTTTTCTAAAACACCTATGCGCTGCTTTTTTCTAGAGTCCTTAAGTGGCATGGCTACAGTGTACTTTCCTTGACCACTTAAGGGCTTCATTAAATGGCTATATATTGCTTTGCTGCATTCATGGGGCCAACGTAATTGGTTGGTGTCGTATTTAAAACTGCTACCATAAGTTCTGTTTCTGCATGTTAAACTTTTTTATATATATATATATATTTATATATATATATATATATATATATATATATATATATATATATATATATATATATATATATTAACTACTGGCGGTCGCCAGTAGGTAGTTATAGTTAGGATCGATTTCCATAGGGAAATCGCAACATTCTATTTGGAATAACTTTAGCGCCGGTTGAGGAATCAGCCTGAATTTTTCAGCAACTTTGCCTCGCGGCGCTCCGCTCCTTCCCTGAAAGTTTGGGGGGATTCGTCAAGCGAGGGCCGAGATAAAAGGGGGTCCCAAAACGTGTTTTCCCCATGTTAATTTCCATAGGGCGGTCTGTCGCACTTTTAGCTCGAATGGCTGAATGGATTTTCTCCAAACTTGGCAAAATTGTAGGGACTGGTAGCCCGATGTGCCTTTGCTATGTCTCAAGATATGTGGTCCAGAGGATTTTGAGTAATTTAGGTTCAAAAAAATGTATATATCTGTAAGCGCGCCCCGGTGCGCGTACCGGGGAGCGCTCCGGTCGCGCAACGCGACCTGCGCACGGGAAGCTGATTGGCTCTCGGGTGTCTGTAAACATTCGAAACAGTTCGCAGCGGCCGCCATCTTGTGTCTCGGTAGGATCGAGACACAAGAGGTGGTAAAAACAAAAGGGAAAATAATGAAAAGGGGGCAGGGTACACCCCCCCTGACCCTCTAGGTTTGATGTGGGGGCCATAAAAGGGTCCCTCGGGTAAAAAAAAAAAATTGTTTTTTTTTCGATTTTCGCGGGGGGAGCGCCCAGTACGCGCACCGGCGCGCGAACCGGGAAGCGAATCAAAACAAAAAGAGATTGCCAGAGTGCTAAACATTTTAGCAATTTTTTATAAATGGGTGGTAGTTCTGAAAAGAACTTTTTTTTTAATTGTTTTGTTGTTTTATATATTTTTTTATTTTTCTGAACATTTTTTTTGTATTTTTGTATTTTTTGAACAATTTCATATTTTTTTTGGTTTTTTTTGGGCGGAACAACGAAAAACAGGCATTAGAAAGGGCTCAACAGGAGCAAAAAAAAATAATTACTTCTTGGGGTGTTTTGAGCACTTGTGGTTTTCAAATGCTCTATTAATTAAAATGATACTCCTCTCCCCATAAGAAATTAGTGCACCACAATAAATGCACACTAGCTTCAGGTGCACAAAACTCTTTTGAATACTTGGGACCGTCTCCCTCGCCTCTGGTCCCGATAGAGTTTCCTGTGACGATATACTGGCCACAGGAGTTGGTGGGTTATCCTGGAGGTGACGCACCTCAGCAACGCTATAATTGATTGGATGCCACCTCTGCATGTGGCGGTGCATAGTATAGTTTCCAAAACTATACTTTTTGTCTGTGCCTCGGGACAGAACTGCATTGCAAATGAGGCATGTCACATACAGGGCATTGACCTTTTTTTGCTCTCGAGGGTAAGAAAAAAATTGCCATATAAAATGGTCTATGTGGTGGGATTGCCGGGGCTCTTCACGCAAGAACTGCCTCGGCTCTACCTCCTCTTCCTCTTCCTCTGGGTTTGGAAGGAACTGTGCAGGTGGTCCTTCCTTCCTAGGTGGTAGTGGTGGTGGTAGGGGTCCACTAGCTGCAGCTACTACAGATGCCATGACTGAACAAGCAGAAACAGGTCTTCCTCTCACAAAGATGAAAGTCAGAGTGAGGAAAAAAGGTGGGGTTTTCATCATTTGGGAAAAAAAAGTGTTCTGGACCAATGAAAAGTGTTATTTTCAAGTCACATGATCCAAGCTTTCATCATTTGGAAACCAAAACTGATCTGTACCAATGAAAAGTGTTATTTTCAGATCACATGACCCGACGCGCTTACGCTACGCGCCCCGGGGCGCGTTGCGTAAGCGCTTCATGACGTTGCGCGATCGTATGCGATCGCGTGGTTCCGGGTGCGCTTACGCAGTGCGTCATATGACGCATGACGCGACTACGCGAAACGTCATGATGTTGTTTTTGTTCGCGGGAATAGCGCTCTCGGGACACTCCCCCGTACGCGCCCCGGGGCGCGCCGTAACATTGCGCTCACCCGTGCGTTCACCGGTACGCACCCCGGGAGCGCACCGGGGCAAACAATAAAAAAAAAAAACATATTTACACAATATAAAATTCGTTATAAAAATTATTGCTTTTCATACCTATAGAGATTTGCTATTAAAAAACCTATGAAATTCACTGAAAAAACCATAGGTTTCACACCAGTTATAGTTAGGAATTTGCATTTAAAAAACCTATTAAATTCACTGAAAAAACCATAGGTTTTACACCAGTTATAGTTAGCTGGAAATTTTACTCGCATAAAACCATTGAAATTCCCACGTTATAGTTAGTTGGACTCACTATAACTTGCGTGTGCAATGCACTGCTGATGACGTCACATATTACATCACTCATGACATGGTCAGTGACATCACTCATGACATCGCTGATGACACCATCCTTGTGACAGAGTGACAGACCTCCTTTCACTGTAATTTAACCCTTGAAACACATATTCAAAAATAGAAACTAAAATTTTCTAAAAAATGGAGATACCCATACCAGTTACAACAACCAATTCAATAATTCCACTATCTATATATACATCCACTCATTCAGCAACAGTTCTATATAGTCACTCATACATATACTCACTCATCATATGTAGTGATACACCTATACATCCTGTTCCACACTGACAGGCATCCAAAAGTTACTCACACACATACTCACACATGCAAATAAACTATTGAACATCCATTCATTAGCATATACAGCTATACACACACTACCACTTTACTTCTAAGGAAACTTACACATACTTACTCTCTTAAACAATCACTTATAGAAACACGTACTAATTTAAACAGGAACTCTTAGAATCCCTCACTCTCACATATACTCACTTATATACATCAATATTCACATATACGGGGGAGGAGCCTAGCTCGCGAGCGTAATGGCCGCCTTTTAGCTCGGCTCCGTCGGCCCTCCAGCCAACCTCGAATATCCTGCAATATATCCTGTACTGCGACGATACTTCACTACAGATTTTGGATTATGGCGACCCACTCTTACTCACCGTCTGGTCCGGAGGCTCCTGCGTGCTGTGGGTCCGCAGCTGTGCCCTCGGTGGGATTGGGGCCTCCGGGCGCTCGAGACCGGGACCTCGCCTGTGGGACCCGACCGGCGGTGCTGAGATTGCCGGCCCCGGCCGCGAGAGTGAGCCACTGGTGGGAGCCGTTGTGTGTACGCCCCGGCGATCCTGAACCGGCCCCGATTTGTGGTCAGTGCGGCTGGAGGGGGACGAGATGTGTCGGGGGCTGACTGTGTGAAGGGGTCCCTTCGCCTTTGTTCTGTCTGGCAGCCCTGGACCCCGCGCCTGGCTCTCGCTTGTGGGCCCGCCACTGTTCGGAGGGGGCCCCCCCCCCCATTGAGCGACGGCCCGTTCTGTGCCGGTGGGGCCGTGGTTGGGAGCCTCCGGAGGTCTGCAAAGTCCTACATTTGGGAACTGTTTGGGGGCCCGCGGTGGAGTGCGGGGCGGCGAAACTCACAAAATGGCTACCAACAACGTGGGGAGTGATCCGCTCTGCACCGACGAACCTTGCTGGCCGGATTGCGCGGAGGCCTGGGCGTGTGCTCGGGCGCCCACGCTCGGAGATGTCCTGGACGCCTTGATGTCCTTGTACGCTGTCTTGGCCCCTGGTGCTTCTACCGACCCCATGCGGCCCGCCGCCATTTTGGGTCGTCGCTCTTTCTTGCACCCCTATCGTCCTGATGCCTCCATTGCTTTGCCCCCTTCGGCTGCGCCAGGAGTTGCTGTCGCTGTTCTTCGGCCGCTTGATGGGCCGGTGGCTTTTGAACCTCCGCTTTCTCACCGCCCGGACTTCGAGGACTTGCACACGACGCCGAGATCTGCTCCTTTCCGGACAATTGGGAACTATGGTGGACCGCTGTTTGCTCCCGCTTCGATGGATTCGAGCTTTTGTCCTGGTGAGGTACCTTTGCATTGTCGAACTGCGAAACTGGACTCCGGCTTGCTTTTGCTTGCCCTGTCGTTGCTGCTACAATTGACTTGCTTCTTTGACTTTTTGTATTCCATTGGTGTGGTGGCTCTCCCTACTCTACATCATTGCCGTAACCCTGGTCAACACTATGATTATTCTGTGCTGGGGGGTCCGCTCCTTGTTATCCTTTATTGGGTTGGCTTCGTGATTAGGAAGGGCTGGGGGTGAGTTGCAAGACACTGATGGACTGCTGGTTTACCTGTTCGTAGCACTGATGCTTGTACTCTCGACATTGTGAAACGTTAAAATTTCCCCCCCTCCCCCCCCCTGCGGGTTTTTGCTGTATGTGAATGGTGTAGCATTGCTTTGATAATTAGTCATTTGCTGGTCGGGGGGGTCGTAGCCGAGTGTGTTTGTTCATATCCTCTGGCTCCTCCCTCACATCTTATTTTTGTTTTATATTCCCTTTCCTCCTTCTTTTTGTCTCCTTATTCTACTTTCTTTCTTTACTATATTTCGGGTTTCGGATTAGGGCGACAGGCATGCTGTTGGGAGGGTAGGCCGTAGCCTTCTGCAGGGGTGCGGGGTGGGACGGGTGGGCGGGGTCTTTCAGATGTTGTTTTTTTTTTTGGTTCTATGGCCCTTTTCTATCCCTTTATAGCGGTGCCGCTTCTGTCCTCGCTTCTCTGGCATGAGTGGGTTGGGGTCTGTCGCTATGCCACTTTTATCTGTTTCGATGCTCCGTCGCGACTGCCATACCCTTCTTCTCGCCAGCTCTCTACTTTCTTCTGTATTATTAGCTGCGGGATGCCTGGCCCGGGGTGGCGCCCTTCTTGCACGATTGTGTTTCTCCTTCTCTATTCCTTTTATTTCTTTTTCCTTTTTCAATTTTTCATATTTTCGTATATTTTAGATCAGACGGGGGGTCGGGTGGTGTTCCTTTTGGGTAGGATTTAGCACTCTGTGATTATGTTGTTTGCACTGTTTATTGGATTTTGTGTGTACGGCGTTGATATTAGTACACAGCCATTGAATGCTCGCATATTCTGTTTTCACTTCCCGATTATATTTCTTAGAGGGCCTGTATCCTCCTACATGGCGTGCTCCACGTAAAACTCGCTTTATTGTATGACACTGGATCCTTTCTTCCTGCTGTAAGAATGTGCCCTCTCACGTCCTGCTATATAGTGGTTAAGTTCGCAAATAAATCCTGCAGTGATATATTGACTGGGTGGGCACTGATTGGCGCGGACTGAAGTGTAGTGTTTATGTATCCTGTCTGCAATGTTCAACGCACAAATCCTAACTATTGCTGCTCCTTTAGTTGATATTATGTCGTATGGCTCGCCCTTTCGGTTGTCTGGTCTGAATGTATGACACCTCTTTAAATTTATAAAATGAAACCTACGTTATTCTTCTTATGTCTGCTGCTAATGCACCGTGGCGCTCTTATTTTTAGCTTCTCCGACTAGTAAGATGACCTGGAATGTTGTTGATTGTCATAGCGGCCGGCCCGCAGTGGTTGTAGGCAGACGCTGTGTACTATGTATAAGATAAATAAAGGTTTTCAAAAAAAATAAAAATAAATAAATATTCACATATACTAGATTAAAACATATGTAGTTACTGATAAAGACACTAGTGAGACAGTCATTCAGTCACTAACACACACATATACACACTCATCCACCCATACAGTCCTGCACATATGCTGTCTTCAAAACACATACAAAGAGAGAGTCAGTCATTCATGCATCTATGTGATAAGTAACACCCCCACCAAACATATAGACACTCATATTGATATTAAAAAAATATCTAATAACCCATATACCTACACATGTAGCTACTCACCAACCCATGCACCCACTTATACACAAAGTCAATCAATCAATCAATCAATCAATCAAAGCATTTATATAGCGCACTACTCACCCGTAGGGTCTCAAGGCGCTAGGGGAGGGGGGTCCGCTACTGCTCGAACAGCCAGGTCTTGAGCTGCTTCCTGAAGGCAAGGTGGTCCTGGGTCAGGCGGAGGTGGGTCGGGAGGGAGTTCCAAGTCTTGGCGGCCAGGTAGGAGAAGGACCTTCCTCCTGTGGTGGCTCTTCGGATGCGGGGGACGGAGGCGAGGGCGTGGCCGGTCGATCGAAGTTGGCGTGTGGGAGCATAGAAGTTGAGGTGGCTGTTGAGGTATCCTGGGCCTTGGTTGTGTAGGGCTTTGTGTGCGTGGGTGAGGAGACGGAAGGTGATTCTCTTGTTGACCGGGAGCCAGTGCAGTTCTCTCAGGTGTCCGGAGATGTGGCTGCGTCGGGGGATGTCCAGGATGAGTCGTGCTGAGGCGTTCTGAATCCGCTGGAGTCTCTTCTGGAGTTTGGCGGTGGTTCCGGCCTAGAGGGAGTTGCCGTAGTCCAGACGACTGGTGACGAGGGCCTGGGTGACCGTCTTCCTGGTCTCGGTGGGGATCCACCGGAAGATCTTACGTAGCATGCGCAGGATGTTGAAGCACGACGAGGAGACGGCGTTGACTTGTCTGGTCATGGAGAGGGAGGAGTCCAGGATGAAGCCCAGGTTGCGTGCGTGGTCTGTTGGTTTGGGTGCGCTGCCCAGGGCGGGGGGCCACCTGGAGTCGTCCCAGGCGGAGGGTGAAGATCCCCGGATGAGGACTTCCGTCTTGTCCGAATTCAGTTTCAGGCGGCTGTTCATCATCCACTTGGCTACGTCTGTCATCCCTTCGTGTAGGTTGGCTCTGGCGATGGCGGGGTCGTTGGTGAGTGAGAGGATCAGCTGGGTGTCTTCGGCATAGGAGATGATGTTGAGGTTGTGTTGGCGTGCGATGGCTGCGAGGGGGCTCATGTAGACGTTGAAGAGGGTTGGGCTGAGCGAGGAGCCTTGAGGAACGCCGCAGATGACTTCAGTGGCTTCTGATCTGATCGGGGGGAGGCGGACTCTCTGTGTCCTTCCGTCGAGGAACGAGATGATCCATTCCAGTGCCTTCTCCTGGATTCCGACGTTGCTGAGGCGCTGCACTAGGGTACGGTGGCAGACAGTGTCGAAGGCCGCGGAGAGGTCTAGGAGGATGAGGGCCGCTGTTTCTCCGTTGTCGAGCAGGGCTCGGATGTCATCGGTGGCTGCGATCAGGGCGGTCTCGGTGCTGTAGTTGGCCCGGAAGCCAGACTGCGAGAGGTCGAGGGATCCGTTCGTCTCGAGGAAGGCGGCCAGCTGCTTGTTGACGGTCTTCTCGATGACTTTAGCAGGAAACGGGAGCAGCGAGATGGGGCGGTAGTTTTTGAGTTCGGTGGGGTCCGCTGACGGTTTCTTAAGTAGAGCGCTGAGTTTGGCGTGCTTCCAGCTCTCCGGGAAGATAGCGGTGTCGAAGGAGGTGTTGATGATGTCCCGCAGGTGGGGTGCGATGACAGCGTCGACCTTGTTGAAGACGTGGTGAGGGCAGGGGTCGGTCGGAGATCCGGAGTGGATGGAGTTCATCGTGCGGATAGTGTCCTCGGTGCTGATCGGGGTCCAGGCGCGGAGGGTGGTGGTGGGGGGCGGTGGTTCAGTCGTGGCGTGCGTCGGTTGAGTGCTGAAGCTGTTGTGTATATCCGCGATCTTGTTGTGGAAGTAGGAGGCGAGGGAGTTGCAGAGGTCTTGCGAGGGGGTGATGTCGTTGTTTCCGGCGTTGGGGTTGGAAAGCTCTTTAACGATGTTGAAGAGTTCCTTGCTGTTGTGTGCGTTGTTGTCCAGTCATTCCTTGAATGCAGTTTTCTTGGTGGCGTGGATAAGTTGGTGGTGTTTTCGGGTGGCAGCTTGAGGGCAGTCATGTTGTTCGGTGTTGGGTCTCTGCGCCAGGCTTTCTCGAGTGCTCGGCAGTTCTTCTTGGCGCTCTTGCGTTCGTCGGTGAACCATGGGGCTTTCTTGCTGCCGGGTCTGCTAGGCGGGGTCTTCAGAGGGGCAAGGTCATCTGCGCAGTTGCTGATCCACTTCGTGAGGTTGGTGGCCGCCTGGCTTGGGTTAGTTGCGCTGGTGGGAGGGTTCATGCTCAGGGAGGTCGTGAGCTGGTCGGCTGTGATCTTGTTCCAGCTTCTGTGTGCAACCTGTTGCTGGTGGTGGTGGATCATGGACCTTCTGAAGCTGAAGTGGACGCAGCTGTGGTCTGTCCAGTGGAGTCCGGTGGCGTGGCTGAAGGTGATGTCCTTGCTGGATGAGAACACAGGGTCGAGTGTGTGTCCGGCGTAGTGGGTGGGGGTGGTCACCAGCTGCTTGAGACCGAGGTTGGCGAGGTTGTCCAGCAGGGTGGTGGTGTTGTGGTCGTTGTTGTTCTCCAGGTGGAAGTTGAGGTCCCCAAGGAGGATGTAGTCAGCGGAGAGGAGGGCGTGCGGGCTGGTGAAGTCGGCGATGTCTTCGCTGAACTGTGTGCGTGGTCCTGGGGGTCTGTAGATGAGGGTGCCTCTGAGGGTGGTCTTGGGGTTGATGTGGATCTGGAAGTGCAGGTGTTCGGCGGGAGCGAGGGTGTCGTCGGTGTTGGTCGTGATGCGGATGGTGTTCCTGTGGATGATGGCGATGCCTCCTCCTGTCTGGTTGACGCGGTCCCTCCGGATGATCTTGTAGCCGTCCGGGATGGCGATGGCGATGTCGGGCGCTGAGGAGGCGTTCATCCAGGTTTCCGTGAGGAAGGCGACGTCTGGGGCTGTGGTGTCGAGCAGGTTCCAGAGCTCGACGGCGTGTCTGTGGATGGAGCGGGTGTTGAGCAGGATGCACTTGAGGTGGTTGCTGCTGGTGCTCGGCTTGGTCGGTGCTGGTGTAGTGCAGGTCCGGATGCAGGTGAACTTGCAGGAGTGGCAGCAGAAGGGTCCGTGGGTGCGTCTCGGGGTGGCTCGATAGCAGCCCGGGATTCGACCGGCGTTGAGTGCGTAGAGTTCGGTGGCGTCGTAGGTCCGGCGGGTGGGCTGGTGTCTGCGGGAGACAGGGGTCCTGGCACTGGACACGGTCCAGGCGCGGACGGGCGCAGACGGGCTTACCTTTGGCGCACCTTCGGCGCTCAATCGGTGCTCCCGCTGCGCGCGTCCACTGCGCGGTCGCTCAGGGGGCGTCATAAGTGAGGAGCCGGGAGGGCGGGTCAGCTGGGTGGCGGGAGCGGGGCGGCCAATGGGCAGGAGGGGGGCGGAAAGTGAAACATTAACACATATATTTAAATATTTAAACATTACTCACTAATATTTATTTTTCAAAAAGACACACATTCACTGGATGGTGTCACCAGTGATGTCATGAGTGATGTCACTGACCATGTCATGAGTGATGTAATATGTGACGTCATCAGCAGTGCATTGCACGCGCAAGTTATAGCGAGTCCAACTAACTATAACGTGGGAATTTCAATGGTTTTATGCTAGTAAAATTTCCAGCTAACTATAACTGGTGTAAAACCTATGGTTTTTTCAGTGAATATATATATATCTCACATGCCCACACACTATAACAACACATAGCACACTGGGACCAGTAGGGCCAATCTTGTAAGAAGAAAGGTGAACAGATAAGACCTATTTTTGTTGGTTACAAATAACATAACTGGAAGAAGCCCATCATCAGACATGGGTCAACTTAAAATTTAAGCAGTCTTCAGAATAAAAAAAACCTGTCTAAAACTGTCACCAACCACAGACCCTAATTGCCCTGTTGGTGCTAGCATCGTGCAGTGAGGGACAAAGATGCTCGAAGTGTGGATAAATAGCAATTGTAGTGTCAGTAGATGAAGGTTCTCAGGCTAATCCAGGCTATTATATCCATACAGAAGCCCTAGCTGTTTTGCAGCTGACTCCACACATGTATGCAGCACAGTATTCAGTGAAGAAGGAAGTCTCCCTCATGGGAGCTAGTAGCCAGTGGATCATTAATGGCTGTATTTTCCTTCTCAGATTTCAGCATTGGCTCATCATACGTGATGTACATACCACACAAATATAGAGTATATAGAGTAAAAGTCAATATTCCATGAAATATTAAGTGCCAGTATTAAAAAAGAAATTAAATGCTGCACAAGTATTTCTTACTCCAACAATTACACAAATCAGAAATATAATCAAAACTGACCACACAAAGCACAACACAAACAACTGTCTCTTGGTGTCTGATTAATTGGTGTTATTATCAAACTTGGAAGTGCACTGTTAGGATTCTAACATGCAACTTAACATTATAGGAACCTCTACATTGGGTGTTTAATGAACTGAGCTAAAATATTAGCATTTAAGAGAGAATTAAAACTACAAATTTGTTTTATCGCTTAGCATTTTATTACCTTTGCGCTGGCAATAACAATCTAGCGATTTAATATGTTGGGGGAAAGGGATACACAGTGCCATTAAAAAACTACAAATACTCATAAAATGGGTCTCAAAATATATATGATTATAATATATATAATGTATGTATATATATATATATATATATATATATATATATATATATATATATATATATATACATATATCCAAAGTCTTAGCACAAAGTCATACCATGCGCTCTCAGGAAATGAGTAAAGTTCCACAAATAAAGTTTTCACAGGTTTTAATCCACACAACGCGTTTCGCCTTGCAGCTTGTTCACGTGTAGACGTGTCAGAAACAAACTCACATTGATAAAGTGTTGCATGAACATCAAAGAAGGACACATTGTATCACCA
This sequence comes from Lissotriton helveticus, assembly GCF_964261635.1. NCBI lineage: Eukaryota > Metazoa > Chordata > Amphibia > Caudata > Salamandridae > Lissotriton > Lissotriton helveticus. The sequence goes on from NC_136071.1 coordinate 822,000,006, forward strand.
CAATGGCAGCCATCTTAAAATGTCAAAGTCGAATATTGAGAGAAGTATAAGGCAAAAAATACGGAATACGGCAAAGTATATCAATGTGGGAAAATAAAGTATATACATATATGACATTTCACACAGGAAGTACATTTCTCAAATTGCAATAATTATGAGTGTGTTTGACTACTTCTTGTAGAAAGATGTTTGCACTTCTAATACGTAAACTTAATTAATGTTGAACATTAACCACTGAAATACATGCCAAAAATATCGTATGTTATAAAACAAATTACTGGCAAGTGCCTGACTTGTCACCAAATATACATTCTCTACAAAACGACCCAAGCAATATCCATTAGGTTGATTGATACCTCGCATTATATTTTCATGAAAACAGTACGGAGTCCGCTATAAGCAAGTGCTCAAAGTCCAAATACAATGATGTTCGAACTAGTGGGAAAATATGTTATAAACGTGACATACGTGATCTACAACTCGGAGTGCAAAGGTTAGGTACGCCCGTGAAAGTGAATGTTCGTGGTTGGGCCCCTTCCTTTCCTCCTGCACAGAAAAAGAAGAAAAAAACAGAGAAATAAAGAATTAAAAGAAGATATTAAAAAAACTGTCACACAAGTGTGTGTGGTTACAGCTTAATGATTATTATGCATGGTAGGTAATAGTTAAATGCTCATTGTATACCATGATGCAGAAAAACAGCTCTGAGACATTCAAGTAAACAGTAAAAATTATTATTAAGATCCCTCTTTTAAATGTACTGCCAATTCTTCATCAATATTGAGCCCACCTGGAGTTCTACTTTGGAATTGAATTATGTAGCGTGATTCTCTCTGTCTGAGAGATAGAACTCTGCCCCCCCCTCTCGGGTTTCTAGGAATGTGTTCCAAGATCATGTAGCTACAGTCTGCAGTGTTGGAGAAATGGTGTTCCTCAAAATGCTAGCGACAGGGTACTTGGGGTCATGATTGGTTATGGCCCTGAGGTGTTCTAGAATTCTTTTTTTGGCAGCACAGGTAGTACTACCTATGTACCATAGTTTGTACGTACATTCGATTGCATAGATAACAAAATTCGTACCAGATGTGAGGAATTGAGTGAGTTTCTTCGTGACCCCATTGTATACCAACTTGTCTTTGTATTTACTGTTATTACAGGCCTTGCAATGGCCGCGAGGATAGAAGCCAACCAGACCATGCTGAGTATTAGAGGGATAGACAGTAACATCATTTCTGACCACAAGGTCACGTAGGTTCTTGTTCCGTCTGTAAGTAATATTGGGTCTATTGGGTATGGAACTTCCCAAAATCCCATCAGTTTTCAATATGTCCCAATTCTTAGTAATTACTTTCTTCACTCTGTGTGAATCAGAATTGAAAGTGAGGATCATACGTGTGATATCATTCTCCATCGATGACTCCTCCACATGTTTATCCCGGAGAGTTTCCGTTCTTTCTACCCCCTCAACTCGTTTAAGCGCTTTTGTGAGGACCCACTGTGGGTAGCCACGCTTTTGAAATCTTTCTACGATGTTTACGCTCTCTTCTTTAAAGGCCAGGTTGGTATTGCAGTTTCTTTTGGCCCTCAACAGCTCACCATAGGGGATACTCCATTTAAGGGATTCCGGGTGGCTGCTGAGGGCATGTAGGACACTGTTGCCAGCTGTTGCTTTGCGAAACAGAGAAGTGCAAACAGTATTGTTTTCTATTTTGAGTTTAACATCTAGATACTCTGTCTCGGTGTCACAGATGTTCCCTGTCAAAAGAATATTGTATTTATTGCTGTTGAGTTTGCCAATAAAACATTTGGCTTCTTCCTTGGTTCCCGTCCACACGATGAACAAGTCATCAATGTAGCGTAGCCACATAATAGTTTTTTGAAGCTCACCTGATAGGGTCGTGCTGGCGAAAATCTCTTGTTCCCAATAGCCCATAAAGAGATTCGCAAAGCTTGGAGCAAAACACGACCCCATCACATTACCCTTAATCTGCCTGTAGAGGGCGCCATTAAAGGAGAAGATGTTATTTTGAAGACAAAAAATCATCATTTTGATGACCATTTTAGTATGTTCACGATATCTGAGAGCTCTGTTGGAAAGAAAATGTTCGCATGCCTCTATTCCTTGTTGGTGATCTATGATAGTATATAGAGAATGTACATCTAGAACCATAAGAAGATAGTCGGGGCTCCAGATGAGATTCTCGATTTTGCATAGGACATCCTTGGTGTCTCTATGTAACTCGGTAATTGGCAAACAAAGTCACGTAAGAAAAAAATCAACGTACTTAGAAATGTGTTCACTAATACTTCCAATTGAGGAAACGATGGGACGTCCCGGGGGTTTCGTGTTGTGTTTGTGCAACTTTGGTATTAGGTACAGGATAGGGAGTTTAGGATAGTCTCTTTTTAAATAGCAGTACTCCTCCCATTCAAGTAGACCTTTGTCTTTCCACATAACTAGTTTGTCCCAAATAAGGGTAATGCTCAGGTTGTAAATTAGAGTAGTCACAGGTATGTAAAAATTGTTGTCACTTAGTTGGCGCATGGCCTCATTGATGTATTCTTCTCTCTCTAGAATCACAATATTCCCTCCCTTATCAGCAGGGCGAATAACTATAGTGGAGTCTTCATGCAATGAATTGAGAAATTTGCGTTGGGTGATGGAGAGATTGTTGTTACTCTGCATGTCTCCCCTGTGATTTGTATGCCTCAGGTCAGTAAGGCCCTTGATAACACATTCGTGAAAGGTGTCTATACTATCATGCGGGAGTGTAGGCATGAATGTAGATTTTACTTTGAACTCTGTTCTTGCTGCTACACTTTGTTCTAATTCCATATTCTCTAACATTTGTGTTGCACTAACCTGTTCACTGCAATTCTCACTCGTATTCTCTAACTCTGCTATTGTGAGCAATGCATCCACATCACCGATTACAAAGTTGTTCATATATGCATTTTCATTATTTACAGTTTTTGCATTGTGCCCCAATCTTTTGAGTTTGTGCCATTTTTTTAATTTGAGTTTGCGCACAAACTTAAATGTATCAATTCTAGTATCGGTATAACTGAAATATGTTGAAGGGCAGAATGAAAGTCCGAGACATAGGGTTCTCTTTTCATTATCAGTCAATTGTTTTTTAGACAAATTAACAACTGTTTTGTTTACCGTTTCAGCATCCATTAGTAGTTCTTGTTTGAGCGCGTAGTTCGGCTTCCCATGGCGCCCTTTGTTTTGTCTGTGCTCCCAGCATTGTTTGAGTCGTTTCTTACGGTTACGGCGTTTCCCCTTGTCTTGCCTCATCCGCGCCCTCTTCCTCTTGGTGTCGGTGATGCATGGTCTCTCACATTTTGACGGTCTTTCTGCATCACCCCAAACGCGTCTAAAAAATTAATCTGTTTATTTCGTCTCCTGATGTACTTCCTCCAGTGATGTCTGACTCAGTATCACTTGGGATGTTACTTTCATTCACATTGCTGTTGGTTATGTTCATACTGGCTTGTTGAGAGTGACTTCTATATAGATGGCCATATTTTTTACTAAAGGTGAGAATCCTCCCACATTCATAGTCCGCGTAATCTCTATTCATTTTGCTTTGTTTCCTAGCCTTAATTTCTTCTTCATATTTGTTTAGGCGTTCCTTCATTGAGTCATGCGTTTTTTTCAAATTGTCACTATCCATTGCTTGTGATAATTCTACTATGATCTCTTAGATCTGTTTTAATAGTTCATCTCTATCCAGCCAGGCGAATTTAATAAGAATTTCCATCATTTTCTTGGAGCTAGAGGCCCAATTTTCAGACCATTCTTTCAGCATGGTTGGATTGGGTGCTTCATAAGTGGGAGTTATAAATATCCTTAGACCACGCGGTACCATTGCCTGATCTACATAGTTTTGAAGTGAGATTGCTTCCCACCACTTCCATAACTCTGCACGTTTCAGTTTTTCCAGTTTTTTGATTTTTTCTTCCAAACTTTGTTTTTTGGGATCATGGCTGCTCGCTTTGCCAATGTTACTTGAGCTAGCCGGTTTTCTGCTAAAGAGAGTAAGAGCAGCCGCTCTTCTCTCCGTTTCTTCTTCCATATTGCAATTAAGTTTGTTAAACGACCTGTGTTTCTCAGATAGTATCAAATGGGTGATGCTTTACTCAAAATCCCCTCTCTGCATTAGAGAGTTCCCCTTGCCTTCTACTTCAAAGATTTGTGCCGACAGTGTTGTATCAGTCAATTAGATGTAAAGCTAACAGTGTATCCGCCGATGTAAGATTGTAACGACTGATATATCTGATATTTTGTCAGCATCGTAATACTTGAGTCAACAGTCTTTCCAAAAGTTGTCATACACATCTCTAATATCAGTGTGTTTGCTCGGAGACCCGACCTCCCCTCGAATCGGACCGCCCTCACTCATGCAGCAGTCACATACCACATGCAAGCCGCTGCCCCGGAGAAAGGAAAAAATGGTTGGCACTATCCGTGCGTTTCCACCCCTTACCTCACTAGGGACAGACTTAACTGCGGCAGGACTTACCTACGAGAGTTGCAGTGTCGGGTGTCCAAGGTCGTCTCCGCTGTTGACTCGTATGATTTACGGCCGGTCCAGTGTATCCCTCGTTCAATGTCAATCGCAAGAAGAGCTCCTTCTGAGATACTGGGACCCGAGAGGGTTGGCGCAAACTCCGGCGGAGCGTGCCGGTGAATCACAATCCAAAGTCTTAGCACAAAGTCGTACCATGCGCTCTCAGGAAATGAGTAAAGTTCCACAAATAAAGTTTTCACCGGTTTTATTCCACACAACGCATTTCGCCTTGCAGCTTGTTCACGTGTAGACGTGTCAGAAACAAACTCACATTGATAAAGTGTTGCATGAACATCAAAGAAGGACAAATTGTATCACCACAATGGCAGCCATCTTAAAATGTCAAAGTCGAAAATTGAGAGAAGTATAAGGCAAAAAATACGGAATACGGCAAAGTATATCAATGTGGGAAAATAAAGTATATACATATATGACATTTCACACAGGAAGTAAATTTCTCAAATTGCAATAATTATGAGTGTGTTTGACTACTTCTTGTAGAAAGATGTTTGCACGTCTAATACGTAAACTTAATTAATGTTGAACATTAACCACTGAAATACATGCCAAAAATATCGTATGTTATAAAACAAATTACTGGCAAGTGCCTGACTTGTCACCAAATATACATTCTCTACAAAACGACCCAAGCAATATCCATTAGGTTGATTGATACCTCGCATTATATTTTTATGAAAACAGTACGGAGTCCGCTATAAGCAAGTGCTCAAAGTCCAAATTCAATGATGTTCGAACTAGTGGGAAAATATGTTATAAACGTGACATACGTGATCTACGACTCTGAGTGCAAAGGTTATGTACGCCCGTGAAAGTGAATGTTCGTGGTTGGGCCCCTTCCTTTCCTCCTGCACAGAAAAAGAAGAAAAAAACAGAGAAATAAAGAATTAAAAGAAGATATTAAAAGAACTGGCACACAAGTGTGTGTGGTTACAGCTTAATGATTATTATGCATGGTAGGTAATAGTTAAATGCTCTTTGTATACAATGATGCAGAAAAACAGCTCTGAGACATTCAAGTAAACAGTTAAAATTATTATTAAGATCCCTCTTTTAAATGTACTGCCGCATGATAGTATAGACACCTTTCACGAATGTGTTATCAAGGGCCTTACTGACCTGAGGCATAAAAATTGCAGGGGAGACATGCAGAGTAACAACAATCTCTCCATCACCCAACGCAAATTTCTCAAATCATTGCATGACGACTCCTCTATATTTATTCACCCTGCTGATAAGGGAGGGAATATTGTGATTCTAGAGAGAGAAGAATACATCAATGAGGCCATGCGCCAACTAAGTGACAACAATTTTTTACATACCTGTGACTGCTCTAATTTACAACCAGAGCATTACCCTTATTTGGGACAAACTAGTTATGTGGAAAGACAAAGGTCTACTTGAATGGGGGGAGTACTGCTATTTAAAAAGAGACTATCCTAAACTCCCTATCCTGCACCTAATACCAAAGTTGCACAAACACAACACGAAACCCCCGGGACGTCCCATCGTGTCCTCAATTGGCAGTGTTAGTGAACACATTTCTAAGTACGTTGATTTTTTCTTACGTGACTTTGTTTGCCAATTACCGAGTTACATAAGAGACACCAAGGATTTCCTATGCAAAACCGAGAATCTCATCTGGAGCCCCGACTATCATCTTGTGGTTCTAAATGTACATTCTCTATATACTATCATAGATCACCAACAGGGAATAGAGGCATGCGAACATTTTCTTTCCAACAGAGCCCTCAGATATCGTGAACAAACTAAAATGGTCATCGAAATGATGATTTTTTTGTCTTCAAAATAACATCTTCTCCTTTAATGGCGCCCTCTACAGGCAGATTAAGGGTACTGCGATGGGGTCGTGTTTTGCTCCAAGCTTTGCGATTCTCTTTATGGGCTATTGGGAACAAGAGATTTTCGCAAGCACGACCCTATCAGGTGAGCTTCAAAAAACTATTATGTGGCTACGCTACATTGATGACTTGTTCATCATGTGGAAGGGAACCAAGGAAGAAGCTGAATGTTTTATTGGCAAACTCAACAGCAATAAATACAATATTCTTTTGACAGGGAACATCAGTGACACCGAGACAGAGTATCTAGATGTTAAACTCAAAATAGAAAACAATACTGTTTGCACTTCTCTGTTTCGCAAAGCAACAGCTGGCAACAGTGTCCTACATGCCCTCAGCAGCCACCCGGAATCCCTTAAATGGAGTATCCCCTATGGTGAGCTGTTGAGGGCCAAAAGAAACTGCAATACCAACCTGGCCTTTAAAGAAGAGAGCGTAAACATTGTAGAAAGATTTCAAAAGCGTGGCTACCCACAGTGGGTCCTCACAAAAGCGCTCAAACGAGTTGAGGGGGTAGAAAGAACGGAAACTCTCCGGGATAAACCTGTGGAGGAGTCATCAATGGAGAATGATATCACACGTATGATCCTCACTTTCAATTCTGATTCACACAGAGTTAAGAACGTAATTACTAAGAATTGGGACATATTGAAAACTGATGGGATTTTGGGAAGTTCCATACCCAATAGACCCAATATTACTTACAGACGGAACAAGAACCTACGTGACCTTGTGGTCAGAAATGATGTTACTGTCTATCCCTCTAATACTCAGCATGGTCTGGTTGGCTTCTATCCTTGCGGCCATTGCAAGGCCTGTAAAAACAGTAAATACAAAGACAAGTTGGTATACAATGGGGTCACGAAGAAACTCACTCAATTCCTCACATGTGGTACGAATTTTGTTATCTATGCAATCGAATGTACGTGCAAACTATGGTACATAGGTAGCACTTCCTGTGCTGCTAAAAAAAGAATTCTAGAACACCTCAGGGCCATAACCAATCATGACCCCAAGTACCCTGTCGCTAGACATTTTGAGGAACCCCATTTCTCCAACACTGCAGACTGTAGCTACATGATCTTGGAACACATTCCTAGAAACCCGAGAGGGGGGGACAGAGTTCTATCTCTCAGACAGAGAGAATCACGCTACATAATTGAATTCCAAAGTAGAACTCCAGGTGGGCTCAATATTGACGAAGAATTGGCAGTACATTTAAAAGAGGGATCTTAATAATAATTTTTACTGTTTACTTGAATGTCTCAGAGATGTTTTTCTGCATCATGGTATACAATGAGCATTTAACTATTACCTACCATGCATAATAATCATTAAGCTGTAACCACACACACTTGTGTGCCAGTTCTTTTAATATCTTCTTTTAATTCTTTATTTCTCTGTTTTTTTCTTCTTTTTCTGTGCAGGAGGAAAGGAAGGGGCCCAACCACGAACATTCACTTTCACGGGCGTACCTAACCTTTGCACTGCGAGTTGTAGATCACGTATGTCACGTTTATAACATATTTTCCCACTAGTTCGAACATCATTGAATTTGGACTTTGAGCACTTGCTTATAGCGGACTCCGTACTGTTTTCATGAAAATATAATGCGAGGTATCAATCAACCTAATGGATATTGCTTGGGTCGTTTTGTAGAGAATGTATATTTGATGACAAGTCAGGCACTTGCCAGTAATTTGTTTTATAACATACGATATTTTTGGCATGTATTTCAGTGGTTAATGTTCAACATTAATTAAGTTTACGTATTAGACGTGCAAACATCTTTCTACAAGAAGTAGTCAAACACACTCATAATTATTGCAATTTGAGAAATGCACTTCCTGTGTGAAATGTCATATATGTATATACTTTATTTTCCCACATTGATATACTTTGCCGTATTCCGTATTTTTTGCCTTATACTTCTCTCAATATTCGACTTTGACATTTTAAGATGGCTGCCATTGTGGTGATACAATTTGTCCTTCTTTGATGTTCATGCAACACTTTATCAATGTGAGTTTGTTTCTGACACGTCTACATGTGAACAAGCTGCAAGGCGAAACGCGTTGTGTGGATTAAAACCTGTGAAAACTTTATTTGTGGAACTTTACTCATTTCCTGAGAGCGCATGGTACGACTTTGTGCTAAGACTTTGGATATATATATACATACATTATATATATTATAATCATATATATTTTGAGACCCATTTTATGAGTATTTGTATTTTTTAATGGCACTGTGTATCCCTTTCCTCCAACATATTGAATCGCTAGATTGTTATTGCCAGCGCAAATGTAATAAAATACTAAGCGATAAAACAAATTCGTAGTTTTAATTCTCTCTTAAATGCTAATATTTTAGCTCAGTTCATTAAACACCCAATGTAGAGGTGCCTATAATGTTAAGTTGCATGTTAGAATCCTAACAGTGCACTTCCAAGTTTGATAATAACACCAATTAATCAGACATCAAGAGACAGTTGTTTGTGTTGTGCTTTGTGTGGTCTGTTTTGATTATATTTCCGATTTGTGTAATTGTTGGAGTAAGAAATACTTGTGTAGCATTTAATTTCTTTTTTAATACTGGCACTTAATATTTCATGGAATATTGACTTTTACTCTATATACTCTATATTTGTGTGGTATGTACATCACGTATGATGAGCCAATGCTGAAATCTGAGAAGGAAAATACAGCCATTAATGATCCACTGGCTACTAGCTCCCATGAGGGAGACTTCCTTCTTCACTGAATACTGTGCTGCATACATGTGTGGAGTCAGCTGCAAAACAGCTAGGGCTTCTGTAGGTATATAATAGCCTATATTAGCCTGAGAACCTTCATCTACTGACACTACAATTGCTATTTATCCACACTTCGAGCATCTTTGTCCCTCACTGCACGATGCTAGCACCAACAGGGCAATTAGGGTCTGTGGTTGTTGACAGTTTTAGACAGGTTTTTTTCATTCTGAAGATTGCTTAGATTTTAAGTTGACCCATGTCTGATGATGGGCTTCTTCCAGTTATGTTATTTGTAACCAACAAAAATAGGTCTTATCTGTTCACCTTTCTTCTTACAAGATTGGCCCTACTGGTCCCAGTGTGCTATGTGTTGTTATAGTGTGTGGGCATGTGAGTGGGGATAATGTGCTGCATGGCTAAACACTTATAAGGTCTCAAAGGCGAGAACTATTGGCTATGCCAATGTTTGTTTCCAATAGATAGCATGCTCTAAGAGGGGTCTTTGGGTCTTCCCCTTGCCTTTGATTGGATGACTTTGTTGCCCAGCTCACTTGCCTGCTCTTGATAGTTTTCCTACCTATGGTTGTGTTTGTCCCGTCCAAGAGCATTTTGATTGGTTGAGGTATCATTCCACCTGTGATTTCAGACCTTGAATTGCAGTGTAGGAAAGGAACTATGTTTTCCTCTCTCTGTTGCTGCACCCCCTTCTTCCCCATCCCATCCACTTTGCCCCTCACTTCCTTTCCTATCACTCACCCAGTCCCTACTTCCTGCCCGGGCCTCTGGTACTTTTTTCCCACCTGCCATGATATCGATGGACAGCAGTTTTAAGACAGTTTTGTAACATTTCAAGATAGCTTTCCATATGTGCGCTTGTGCTTTACATGTGCAGTAGGCATCTTTTAAGAAATGGGTTATATTTGATTAAGTCTGATTCAAAGATTGCCACTGCGAATGCGAAAGCGAATGCTTCAGCTCTGGTCATCTTTGTATGCGGTATGTTAAAATGTTTGAAAATGCATTAAAAGATGCCGATGAGCATGCAGGAGCATTTGTGGTAGACATCACTAAATTGATTTCCTAATATTTGAATAAATCCTAGTAGTAAATCTGTTCAGCACTTTTTGGAGTAATTAAAGAAAGAAAACTATGTATGTAGGGACGCGGACCCAGGAGCAATGCAAAGCCCTGATTGGCTGGCCGCAACCTGAAAAGAAAGTTGCAGCCGCCATTTTGTTTCTTGGTCAGCCTGGGGGGGGGGGGCAAATAAAATGAAAGATAACATAAGGGGTCAGTCAAGATAGAGGTATCCTGACCCCATAGGACAGATCTATGAGGGACCCCTCATGGGCATAAAATTGCCCTCTTTTTGGCCGAATCATGGATCTGCTTTTCCACTGAGGTGCTCAGCGTGGCCCCCAGTGTACCTCCGCGTCAAATCCCAGGATCCTAAGCCCAAGTGATAAAAAAAACCACCAACTCACACAGCAAAGCCCCGCAACGTTCTGCCTTCAGTGGGGGGTTGGGTACATGCAGGGTGGTTTGGCTGCAGGGTATGTCATGAGTGATGTAATATGTGATGTCAAAAGCAGTGCATGGCAAAAGTACAAGTTATAGTTAGTTCTGCTAACTATACCTGGTGAACGTCTGTGGTTCTATTAGTTCAAAACATTAAAAGTCACCTAAATATAAAGTTTTTTTTCAGTGAATTGCTAAGGTTTTTTAAAAATAAAACCTGATGTTTTTACCACACCTAACTATAACGTTACTTTAACCTTTGGTTTTCATAGTTAATTTCTAGGTTTTAAAAAAAATATTTTCTTACCAAACATACAGCCAACCCCCTGCTTCGGCTGTGCGTGGCGGGGGGTTGCCACAGGGACCTTAAGTTTTCTAAAGAGGAGGGGAGCCACGTGGTCTCCTCCCCAAGCCTTATTAGGGCCCTGAGGACCCAATCCCCTAGGCCTCTTTTATAATGAAAGATTAAGTACTCCCCTCCCTGAACCTTATTAGGCCTTAGGGACCCCTTCCCACAGAGCCTTTATTTTCTAAAACGTGAGAGGGTCCGCAAGGACCACCTCCCCAGCCATTATACGCCCTTAGGAACCTGTCAGACATTTTTAATGCATACTGTCTCTCTTCAAAACCCCACTTTAAGTGAACAATTTTTAAATGATTTCCATTCCCTTCATTCGCCAAACATCCCTCCCCTTTTGTTGCCCCTTGCTCCTCAGTTTGGGTCATGATATATATTGACAATGCATAAACACAGATGAGTGAACAGATTAGCAGTATATGGTGAGCGTTCACTGTCATGGAGCCATTAGTGAATGTGAACCAGCTTTGGGATTGAGAGAATGTATATGGCATGGTCTGTTACAGCTGCTGCTTCAAGGCTCTGTGTATGATCATGTGAAATAGGACAAGGGAAACAATTGTTCATTTGATTTGGAACCTATATACTGAGATCTATTTGGAGATATGGTTTCCCTCACTGCTAATAACACTTTGGTAGTATCATGTTGTTGCAAAGTTATCCTGTGCCCTGGGCACCCCCCAACTTTTTGCTGACTGGTACTGGTGGTAACTGACCGTGACTGACCCGGGGCTCTTCCTAACCAGGCACATGACAGTCCTATGCTGAAAACACTTAGAATACAGTGAAAAAACCTACATACACTAGGTTACATTAAGGGTTGGGGTACCCCTGGGATTGGTATGCCCTACCCCTTAGGGTCCCAGCACATAATTGGGCGGGGGTTTTGAAACTACCTATCAGTCCCTAGTATAATAATAGGGCATGGCAGTTTAGAGGCCAGCAGCCCTTTCTGCTCTTGTATGTGTGCACTCCTGAAGCCTGAGGTCCTTTTAAAACTGGCTTTGTGCTGTAGGACTACTTTTAAAAAGTAAATTGTGCCCACACTTGACTATTATGTTTGTGGCACTTAAGAATGGTTAACCTACAATGTTTGGGCATATTATGTACCCCCAGGGTCTCCCCTAGGTGTCCCAGGGGAGGGGTCGGGTATCTATAAGGTGAACCCTTATAAAATGAGTTTTATATGCCCTGCGTTAAGTGAAATTGCACATTTCACTCCCCACATTGTGATTAAGTGCTGCCCAAAATCGACTTTGGTGGTAGGAGCACTGTGGAGGGAGGATCTGCAATATTGTTACATATTCAGAACCCCTAAAGTCTCCCCTAGGAGGTCCTGGGGAGGGGGCCTCTAGATATATGTGGAGTACTTATAAAATATGTTTGAATAAGCCCTGGAAAAATGGCCCAAGTCACTTTTCCCATTGCAAATCCCATACCATAGGTTCACATTGGAAAAGGTTATTAGTTAATAACTGGAGAAAGAAAAGCCATACACCTAGGATTAAAGGACTCAGTAGAATGGTAATGATAAATCCAACAATATGGTATTGTTGGATTTATTGTGAAATGTACAGACAAGAAGTTATAAGACTTTTTTTCTTCCTCTGTAAGCCAGAATTCAACCCTGTACTGCTCTGCCCTGAGTGGTCAGAGATAAGTGGGTGAGCCTGGCTGCTTTAAAGAGGTGATAAATGCCCTCTGGGTTTAGGAAGCTTCTCAGGAGGAGAAGTTGCTGGGCATAGGAATCCCAGAGCGTGGGGAGGAGTCGTAAACGATGGACCTCAAGTGTAGGGGGAGGACCCCAGTGTCATTTACAACTTTACCCTGTTCATCTACAGCCAGATTCTAGGCTTAAGAAAGCAATGAGCAGATGCAAGGGGGGAGACTATGGAGATTAGCAATCCTAGGTGTGTGTTTAGCCAGCTCTTCTCTCCCTGCTGAAAATTCTGACATATTGGATTTTGGAAGAATAGTGGTGTCTGGGTTAGCATTTTGCCACACTCTGCAGAAAGTGGTCAGACCTTTGGGTGGAACCCAGCAGCCCATTGGACAGGAGTGGCATCCTGCGTGACCCGGAGAAGTTGGAATAAGTATCTGAGAAGGGCAGAGCCCCTCAGATCTGCTGCTTGAAACTTAAGAAAGCAAGACGGGCCATGCTGGAAGTTTGATGTGCATTTTCAAAGGCCTGCACTCTGAAGACTGCACCTTCTGCACCATCTGCAACTACAGCCTGTGGATTATTGTGCTGTAAAAGGACCAAAGAGTGGACTCCCTGCAAGATAAAGGTTGTCAGAGCTCACCTGGAACATCACTACAACAATCCCCAGCCTGGAGCACTACCGGTGGATTTGTAGGGGTTTTGTTCAAGTGGATTGTGGGGATTGAAGTCTCACACTTTCAAGGACCCTCTTAGAGATTCCAGAACCTTGGATTGTGTGTTGGATATTTTGGGAGCTGCAAGAATAACTTCAGGAAGGAGTTCTAACAGGAACCAGCCTGCTGGAGGGAGCTGCACAAGACTGGTGAGAGATCTTCCAGATCAATTTCTAAAGGTGAATGTGTCCCTGTCAGAGGCAACAATATGACTAAAAGGATCACTCTTGGTTTCTAAGCACTAGAAAGTGACTAATCTTTAAACATATCTCTGGTTCCCTACAGTGGTTTTGTTTTCGTTTTGGTGTCATTTAAAAGATACAAATATTTCCTATCTTTATAAATTTGTGTTGGATTTTTATTTTGTGTTGTGTCTTAATTATTTACTGAATTGGTGTTTTTAAATGCTTTACATACCTGTCTTTGAAGTTAAGCCTGCCCGCTCGCAATCACGTTACCAAGGGTTGAGCATAGGAATAATTTTCTAAGACCTATTCTGAGACCTATTCTGTGTTAGTGGCCTTATTGCCAGTGACAGATATATACTTGCCCCTACTAAGAATCCACTTTCCAACACATGTGATCTGTTTGAATTATAGTTATTGTTAATTATTATTTGCATATTTTCCTAGGCAGCCTCCAGAGTTACAGTGCTATTTATACTTTAGTTTCTTCTTATGAAAGCTATAGATCTAGACATATTCTATTTTCACAATTGCTCTTCTCCAGGTGAAGCTCTAAATATGACCAAATTAAATATTTCTCTGCTGTGTGTGACATGGTCTTTGCTGTAAAGTTTTAGACCAAGATGCTTTGCATTCCTTTAACCAATTAGGACCACAACACTTGCTTTAATTGCAATGAAGTGAAGGTCACATGTTTACAGTTCTCTCAGCAGTATAATGCAGGAGTGCACTATCATGTTTTCAGAAACAATTCTGGGAAATCGGAGACCCAGGTTGTTAGCAGCTAAAATCAAATCCCTGTGGCTCAGGGGTCACAATTCCGAGTTGTGTAGTACTTACAGGGTGCAATAAAGTCTGCACAGTTCAATACATTTCAGCAGGCCAAACCTGGCTGAATTTAACAGGGAAAAGGAGTATGATATTTACTGTGACGTGGACTTAAGTACCAGATTTCACTTGTTATTTTCCAATCCTCAGAATAGTTGCAATTTATCATATCTGATAAATTCGGAACTCCAATGAGGTGGATTTTAGCTGGTGTGCTAAATAGTGTCTTCCCTCTGTGATACTCTTAGTCAAGATATTAGACACAGAATCAAGACATAGGGGGCATTTACAATTTGCTGGGTTTTTTTCTGAAAACAAATCAGTTGCCCCAATGGCACATGGAGCCAATTGGACAACATCCTTTAGTTGGGACAACATACATCACAGTGTGGTGCCAAACAGGGAAATCTAATGATGATGGCCACCTCTACAAAGCATGAGACACCTGTCAGTATGACCTGACAATCCTGTGGTGCTCAGTATATCATTTCAGATGTTTCTGAGTTAGCAGAGGCCCCGCAGTCATAAACCAGCACTTCTTCTCCTTTAAATGTAGTGGGGGAATACAAGTTTAGCAGGAGCAGTTCTGATTTATGGTGGTCTTCACTCTCTCCCAAATTCTAAAAGACTCCACTAGATATCACCATGCCAGGATAGGAATTTGTTTGTGAAGCATTATCATGACTGATATTACCAATGACTGCACCAATGGTGTGATTATATTTTATTGTGACTAAATGCAAACTATATTTACAGAGGTCAGGTGAAGTGAGGTGCAGCAGATGCAGAACATGTCTCATTTATACATATTTTCCTTCCAAATTAAGGAGAACGATTCCTCCATGATGTAAAGGAATCAAGCGGGCCATTCCTCACCATTACCATTACCAAACTCATAGATTCAGCCTCAAGACATGAGTGATGTGTCACTGACCTTAGTCCTGTCTGATTACCAGAAAAAGGCTACATTAGGTCAGCAAATTAAGCTAGCTTTACAAGGCAGGTTTTTTTGGGAAGTGGGGTGATTCCAAGGAATCAGAAACTAAGGGAATTGTGTTTTGAAAGACATGTTTATGGGTTTTCTCCCCTATACAAAAGGGAACTAAGGGCCTGATTTAGTGTTTGATGGATTGTTCTTAATTCATCAGAGTGGTGGTGGACAACATCTCCGCCATCCTGAGTGACCACCATTTGTCAAATTTAGAGATAACTGCCAGCCCTGCGGTCATCGCTGTATATTAAAGGAAACCACCATCGCACCAGTTTTTCTCAATGTATAAAAAGTTTGCTGGATGTCTGCCTTCGGTTAAAACATAAATCTCCCAAGGTGGCTGTTTGTTTCTGAAAAAAAAAGCTAATGAACCCCACACATAAGTTTTTTATCTTCCTTCACTGCCAGGGTTTTCCTGTCAATGATGGAAAGGAAAACAAATATATGATGCCTTCTCCCTAAATGAACTCCATTGATGGAGAACTTAGGTCCGTCCGCCTTAAAATTAGGAGGTGGACTGAGGGTTTGCCAGGATGAGTAGTCCGCTGTGTTTGCATTGGAGTACCCTGTCCTCTGATCTCTAAATCGGGCCCCGAGTTTTCTGTGGTGCCAAAATCTTCCCATGGTCTTGATCTGTTCTGTAGATGTGATAGCCATTCATTGCCGGTGTTCTGGTTTGTTTCATCTTATGAGCAGATTGTAAGGACCCACAAAAAGGTGATGTGCTACTCTGCAGGCTGTCAATACTGGTCAGATAACTTATACAACAAACTACTCAATGTCTCTGGATTGGCTGTATGGCAACGAGCAGAAAGATGCAAAATAAAAGTCTGCAAAGAGCAGCAAGAGGCAAGATAAAGGTGAGACAAGAGTAGAAAAAGGCAGAATAAAGGTCAGAAACAAGCAGACAGAGGCAAAACAAAGGTCAGCTATCAGCAAAAAGAGGCACAATAAAGGTTAGCAATGAACAGAAAGAGGCAGACCAAAGGTGAGAAACAAGCAGCAAGAGGAAAAAAAGGTGAGAACTAGCAGAGAGAGGCAAAATAAAGGTGCCAAATGAGCAGCAAGAAGCAAAATAGAGGTCAGAAACGAGCAGCAAGAGGCAGAATTAAGGCCAGGAGCGAGCAGAAAGAGGCAATAAAATGGGCAGACTGAGCAGAAAGAGGCAACATAGAGGGAAGAAGCGGGCAGAGAAAACGAGCAGAGAAGACTCAAAACTGATGGCAGCAGAGAGTGGAGGAAAGCTGGACAGGAGGACCGTGGGGACCTGCTCCTATGAGCCCCCTACTTTTTTTTTACTGTGCCCCACTGACACACCCACTCATCTACTTATGCCCCACTCACAGACCCACTTCATGCACCTACTCACAGGCCCTCTCAGAGACTCATGCACCCTCTGACAGACACACTCAGACCCTCATGCACTCAGTCACAGATCCATTCAAGCACTCATTCACCCACTCACAGACCCACTAAGAGACTTCAAAAACACTCATGCACCCACTCACAGACCCAGACAGAAACTGACGCACCGACTCACAGACCCACTCAGACACTTACGCATCCAGTCACAGACCCACTCAGACACTCATGCACCCACTCACAGACCCAGACAGAAACTGACGCACCGACTCACAGACCCACTCAGACACTTACGCATCCAGTCACAGACCCACTCAAACACTCATGCACCCACTCACAGACCCAGACAGAAACTGACGCACCGACTCACAGACCCACTCAGACACTTACGCATCCAGTCACAGACCCACTCAGACACTCATGCACCCACTCACAGATCCACACAGGTACTCATACACCTACTTACACATCCATGTACACCCCCATACAGTTACTCACAGATCCATACAGCCACTCACATCCACAAATGACTCAAACAGCCACTCAGAGAACCATACAGACACTCACACACCTACTCTCAAAGGTTACAGGTTACAGTTAGGAAATACAATGTATAAAAAACGTTGCAATTCACTGAATAAACAAAAGGTTACAGGGATGTTATAGTAAGAAAATTAAATTAAAAAAAACATGGAAATTCACTGAAAAAAACAAAAGTTATGGGGATGTTATCTGATTACTTGTACAAAACCAGTGAAATTCAGCAGTTATAGTTACCTGAGCTAACAAATAACATATGCCCCTGCGATGCACTGCTTATGACCTCACATATTTAATCACTTATGACATGGTCAGTAACACCACTGATGACATCATTGATGACATCCATAAAACCACTCACACACCCACTTACACGCACATACAACATCTCTACACCCTCTCCCACACAACCAATGACATACCCATTCACAGACCCATACAAATACTCACACACCTACTCACTGATCCATTGAGCCACTCACACATCAACTCACCCATACAGCCACTTACACAACCACTAACTCATATACACAGCTGGCACTCACTCACCTACTCACTGACCAATACAGCAACTCCCACAACCAATCATATAGACATTTACACACCGAGTCATACACCCAAACAGCTACTCACATACTAATTCATTCACCCAAACAGCTACTCACACACCTACTCAATCACCCATACAGTCACTCACACAGCAACTCATACACTTACTCACACACCCACTCACTTACTCATACATATACTAACATGTGTACTGACTCAACTATATGGTCACTGAGACAAACACATACTCTCCTATACAACCTCTCACACTCACTTACTCACCCATACAGCCATTCACACACCCATTCACCCACCCATACAGCCACTCACATACTCACTTACTCACCCATACACCCACTTGCACACCAAATCATGCACCGATACAGCCACTCGTGTACCCTGTCAATCACTCATACAAACACTTATGTACCTGCTCAGTCAGTCATTCAGCCACTCATGCACCCTTTCATTCACCATCTACAGCTATTGACACACCCACACACTCACCCAATCATTCACCCTCTTATTCACCATTACAGCCACTTACACAACCACTCACTCACCCATACAGACACACAGCCACTCACTTACTCATACTCCCACTGACTCACCCACTCACTCAGCCATACAAAAACTTACACACTCCCTCATGTATAGAGTCTCTGACATACCCACTCACTCTTCTATACACCACTTGCACACCGACTTACTCACCTCTACAGGCACTCCCACAGCCACCATAGTATATATGTTTAACACTCAGTAACTTTTAGAGTATACTCACAATCACTGAATGATGTAATCAGTGATGAGATTTGTGATGCCATCGGAGATGTCACTGACCATGTCATGAGTGATGTAATATGTGAGGTCTTAAGCAGTGCATTACAGTGGCGCAAGTTAAAGTTAGCTCAGCTAACTAAAACTGCTGACATACTTACCTTGCATGATAAAAGCATGCATTATAAAAGCATATGCGTGGTAAAGACATTGTAGTGTAAAGGCATTGCATGGTAAATGATGCATGGTCAAGGCATTGCATTGTAAAGGCAATGCATGGTAAATGATGTGTGGTAAAGCATTGCGTGGTAATGCCTCTGTTGTAAATGCTGTTTCTCCTCTGAATTTGGTGAACAAGAAAGTTGGTGCAACATTTGAAAATGAGAGAACAATTGTTAAAAAAATGATTTCCATCCTTAGTCTTAAATAATTATTTTGCACTTAACTGCAGTGCTTTACCTATCCGTCTGTCATGCTTGTATTTGTATCTTTAGTTTAACCTTTGCTCAACTTATATGGTGCTTTGCCCTTATGGCTTTATATGAAAAAATTCAGAATTGCCTATTATCAAATAATCGTTTGTTGTATAACTTTTTATTTGCATATAATATAAGGTGCATTGAAATGTTTCATGTATTTGATGTATGATTAGTGTTGCAACCACCAAGCAGTACACATCATAAACGTGCTGTGATTTCGTGCAGTACCTAGTTAAACAAATTCAATTCACATGACAAGGAGATATGTACAACGTGGGGACCATGAGTTTTTAACAAATATTATTTGTTATAGTCCTGTTTTCAAGAAGGATCAGGCTGCAGCCTTAACGGAAACTTCAGCGGCGTCCAAATATCAGTGCTTCTCACAAAGATCCCACACCAACATTTCTGATTGTGTTGTGTAAGGGAGGGAGAGCCGTCTGATTAAAGGCAGAATCTCACGCGTCATGGGATGATCTGGTAACAAAGGCCTTACCTCTGTCAGTGCTTCATCATGATTATCACGTAGTACTTGTACAAATCCCACCAGATTGGCAACCATCTGTTCTTGTGAAAGTGCAGGAGTGGGTGAGAGCATGGAACTCATTGAAAGCCTTCTTGCAGGGTCCTTTCTCGTGAGCCATGAACAGCATTTTAAATTGAACCTCTCCCTGATCAAGTGGCTTTTGGCTCTTTGCTCACTTTGAAATGCGTTGATCATGAATTACGAGAGAGTTTTTTTTTTTTTTAAAGCGCACAATCACCCGTAAGGGTCTCCAGGCGCTGGGGGCCGTCGGGAAGATTAAGCAAGCTATTGCCCAGAGTCACATGGTGCTGGGCTAACCTGCCGCCGGTGCCAGGGATCGAACCCTGATCCCCAGATTCCGGAGTCAGTCGCCCTAGCCGAGGCGCCACACCTCTTCCTCGTTTATTGAGCAGAATGTTGTAGGCGCCATCTAGATACACATTGCCTTAGTCCAGTTTCGGAGTGATCAGAATTTGTGCAATGGTTGATTTAGCAGCGTTTGTATAAAAGAATATCTCAAAGTACTAAATTATTTCCGACTGACATGATGAGATATGTGGGCTGATTTCTGGCGCAAAGTTAAACTGGGGTCGAGCAGGACCTATCAATGCTTCATTTTATTAAACTTATTCCACAGGATTATAGAGGGAGGAAGTTGATGAGTAATCTGGGTGATGTTATGGTAAGGAAATTGATCTTCAATACCTTGAGAGCCCTCAGTTGTGTTTTGATAACAAATAAAATGATGACCAGCAGAGTGATGTGAGAGAAAAGGCTGGTCTGGTGGCTCAGTAGACTAATGCGTCCATTACAGGGGTCTGTGTTCAACCTCATGGTCACAGGTTCAAATCTTGGCGGGTCCACTCAGCCTTTCATCCATCTGAGGTTGATAAAATGAGTACCGTTGGGTATCAATGAACATCTGTTATTCAGCGCCAAGATACCTTCGGGTGAACGTGTGCTTGAAAATACATGTTATGTTATAGAGTAAATCAAGCATTATTCGCCATCCCACGAGGACTCACACAACTCTTTCACAAAAGGGCTCTACCAAAGAGCGTGGGATCTTTTCGTCACTACACCCACCAGTGTGGAGAATTTCTGAACGTAGGAGAACTGTGTTGTAACAGCGAAATCCAAACAAAAAATGGAATGAATGTCTGTGGCCTTCCAAATTGTTGCTGTCACATTTTTCTTCCTGCTAGAATCCCTCTCCCTTTTTTGGGACTGATGAACGAGACCACATGACTAAATACGGCATGAAACAAAGGAAAACGTTCCCAAATATTTATGTTTGTATAATTACATATGGTCATGCTTTTTCAGTGGTGTACATATTAGTGGCCTTTTAATAAACAGAGGCCCAGATTCTGAAAACAGTCACGGAACGCAGCTCAGCATCCAAAGAGACTGCGTTGCATTGTGTGACAGGGAGAGAGCAGCAGGGCGCCATATTCACAGAGATATGGCAGTCTTCTCCCCTCTCCCTAGCGCCGGTGCTGATTTCAGAGGCCCCGAGCCAGGCACATGCCTTAGCGCCATAGTGCTAGGGTGTGTGCCGGAGTCTAGTAAAGGTTTTGTACAGGAAGGATACCCTTCCTGTATGAAATACTATGCCTAGACACACTTCAAAGCTTTTCGTACTTTGTATGTGTGCTGGACAGTGCAGTATACATGTAAAGTCTGAAAATAAAGGAGAAATGAAAACATTTCTCCTTTTAACGCCTGATTTACAGCGGCGTTAATTTTTGGCGCTAAACTCTGTCTGCTAATGTTAGTAGATAGGGATTAGCATCAAAATGCATGGGTGGTAGCATGGGAACGCCCATGTACCACCCATGTAACGCCCCCTTGACTCAAAGTAATGCAAAGCAGCGTTTTGTGCTGCTTTGTGTTACTTTTCCATGCAAACCAATGCTAATACCAATTAGCGTTTGTTTGTTAATTCCCAAAAAGGTTTAGCGTCAGGTTAACATTAAAAAATTAACGCTAATCCGACGCTAAACCCTTGTGAATTTAGGGCAGAATGTCTTTTGTACAAATGAGGTTGAAGAGGTGCCGCTACACAAGTGACACCGTAGTCTACATTTGTGCTGACCTGTTGCATAGGTAAGAAAAATACAATAATGTAATTATTTAATGTGTCAATTGCAGGACAGAGATGAATGCTTTGATTCCCCAAATATTTGCGGTGAACGGATCAAGTGTTTGAATACCCCAGGTAAGATGTCATACTTTTTAAAGACTTGTTTCTGCCTTAATATTAATACATGTATTTGTGATTCTATTGGCACCCTTATTCTGTGTATGTCAGAATCCATAGTTTGGTTATGTATGGCATTTATGGACCAGATCCTGTTACTGCCCCCACCACCCTTACCAGCCCAGATGGAATGAGGCAGTTAGATGCAATCCTTGCCCCTGCTGCAACGGTACAGTAACTGAGGCTGCCGATGTATTAATAGGCTATACTACACCCTGGGTGAGCCATTCCATGTGCTACATATAACAACAGCTTCTAGAAGCATCCTACAGTGCATGCTGAACCAGAGTAGACCCCTTTGCTTGTGCCATATTTCTCAAAGGTTCCCAAGTAGTGACTCGAGGCACTGCACCCTAATAGATCCCTGCGTGTTTTCAGTGTTCCAGGAGCATCCGGGATGGCTTGAAGAACTGCACCCAGTAACATGAGGTCCTTGTGCCTGATTCATACCAAAGTTCGTGAGTGTTTTCAGTTACACAATGATTTATAGTGATCGCGAGGGAAGCGGATGTAGCGATACGGCTAGAGCTGCCGACTATGGAGGTGGGAAACCAGGTTTGAGCCTCCTCAACATCCTGTGATTCTGGGAAATTTACTTAATCTCCCCGTGCCTACCAAAAATGAATATGTCCTTGTGTAAGATAACTGGTGCTCATGTAAAGCGCTACCTGAAATTATTCACCTATTTTTATTTTGTGGTAATTATGAGGTTTTTAGATTCTGCTGGACTCACAATTTTAGTACGTTCGCCAAAATATACTGTTTAGTACATGTGCTAAAACCATACGTGTGCAGAGAGTGTGAGTACTATGTATTAAGCTCCCTATCTGCCACTCTAGAAACCTAATAATAAATATACCCAGTACAAGTTTGCAGTAAAGTGCAAAGTAGTTTTTTTTTAAGTTTTATGTTTATTAAGAGAGAAAATCATTACATACATGGAAAGAAATATCATATAAAAGAAATCACAATGTAGCAGATTATAGTCCATATCTGGAAAACGATTAAGAGGTGGAGGAAAGAGGGGTAAAGAGAAAAAAGAGGGGGGAGTATCATATAAAACAGTATAAATAAAAGTATTACCTGAATCTTACTACAAAATCATCAAAAAGAACATTGTTAGGAGTACTGTAAAACATAAACATGGAAATGGAATAATTGGAAGGGAACAAAGGAGTAATATCTGGAATATAAGGTGAGGAGATAACATAAAATTTATGGAGGTTTCCTAACTTCATCTCGAGTATTAACTTCGGTAGAAGAGGTTGAAGCTATATCTGTCAAATAGGAGGTTAGAGGAAGCCATAAAAGATCTCTTTTAATGCGTAGAGATAAGGGGGTGATATTGTACTTATCCAATCTGTGATGAAAACAAACAGCATTCCACCAAGCCTTAAAAGTAACTTTGCCAGCTTGTTTCCAATTAGAAGTTATTAAATGTAGGGCTATCGCTAATAACAAGTCGGTAAATGAGGGAATGGGGGTAGGAAGCAGCCAGGAGGCTGATAAGGAGCCTAGAAAAATATTGGAAATGGACAAGGGGACGTGGGTATTGAAAATTTTATTAATTTGGGACAAACTAAAAGACAAAAACGAGAGAGGGAGGGGCAGTCAAAAAGCATATGTTTTAAATCAGCTGGGGCGTTATTACATGACCAACAGGCTGAGGAGAGGTCTGTGGAAAAAGAGGCTAATTTCATTGAAGTAAAAAGAAGGCGTTTGTAAATAAAATATAGGGTCTGAGATGTATTGGCTGCTCTTGACGTTTTATAAATTTTTAACCATAATTTGTCCCAAAAAGGAATAGACCAACATTCTACAAGATCTTTTTCCCAGGCCAATTCAGATTTCTCCTTGGGTCTATCGGAGGAGAAAAATAGGTTTTTATATAAAGAAGAGACTGATGTAGTATTAGATAGGATTGGAAAGAGAGTAGAGGATCTGGAAGGAATATTGGGATTAGATGGTAAAGAAAGAAGATATTGTATAAGAGATGGAAGAAGTGAATCATATTGGGATTTACAGGAAGAGGGTAAGGAAAAATTTGATTGAAGTTCTGAAAAAGAGAAGGGAAGGAAATTAGACACCAGTTGTGAAATCCAAAGTAGACCTTTGAGTCTCCATGTTTTCCAATAGATGGTACAACCTTTGATACGTAGTAAATGATTATGCCAAATAGGTTCATGTTCTAATGAAGTAAGGGCAGGATAGGAGGACGGGAAAAGAGGTTTTAATATTTTACATTTATGAGAGATCACTTGAGGACGAAAAGAAGAAATATTATTAGTAAAAGACAGAGATTCACGAAAGTGGAAGGGAGTTATAAAGTGCTTCTCGATAGTCAACCAAAGAGGATGATGGACACAATGAACCTGATCAAGCCATCGAGAGGATTGTCTCAGAGAAAAAGCATGATGATAGGATTTGAAATCAGGGAATTTGAGGCCGCCAGAGATTTTATCAGCCTTGAGAATTTTTTCAGAGCGATACGAGGAGACTTGTTTTTCCAAAGAAATTTGTTTAGTATAGAATCAATTTTCTTGAAATACAAACCAGGAATGTGGATTGGAATCATAGATAAAGGATAGAGAACCAATCAGAGCATCATTTTAATGGAATCTAAGCGTCCACACCAGGAGAAAAAAAGCGGATGTCAACGGTCAATAGATGCAGACAGAGATTTGGAAAGACTGTCAAAATTTTCTTTTAGAGTTTCCGGAATAGTGGGAGAAAACCATAAACCTAAGTATTTGATTTTAGAGGTTTTCCAGGAAAAGCCAGAGGAAATACAATCTTGCTTTAAACAAAGAACATTTAAGGGGAGAACTTCACATTTATCTGAATTGAGACGGTAACCGGATAACTGCGAAAAAATATGAACTTGAGAGAGAAAAGCTGGAAGAGAAATAGAAGGATTGGAACAATATAAAAGAATTTCATCAGCATAAACATACATTTTAACATAGGAGGTATCGAGTTGAAAACCAGAGATTCTGTCATCAAGTCGAATTTTCGTTAAAAAAGGTTCTAATGCAATTATAAATAAAAGAGGAGATATAGGACAACCTTGACGAACCCCTCTAGAAAGAGAGAAATAATCAGAGGTTTTCCCATTAACATAAATAGAGGCTTTAGGGCCAGAATATAATAAAGAAATGAGAGAGATTAATTTAGCAGGAAAACAATCCATTTAAGAGCTTGGAACATGATGTCCCATCCTATTCTATCGAATGCTTTTTCAGCATCTAGTGCTATAGCAGCAATGGGATAATCAAGGGAAGACGCTTTACTTAAAATATTAAAGAAAACTCTGGAATTATCGGAAGATAGACGACCCTTGACAAAGCCAGATTGTTCCTGACCAATAATGTTCGGTAGAGCCCCGGGGCCGCCAGCAGAACGCCACACCAGATCAAGACGAAGAGCAAGAATTTTTGCAACAATCTTGTAATCTAAGTTGACTAATGAGATCGGGCGGTAATTTTTACAAGAAGACGGATCTTTATTTTCTTTGGGGATTAAACAAATCATGGCTTCTTGAAAAGAACCTGAAGAGGAGCCTTCTGTTATAAAATATTTATAAAGCGATAAAAGATGAGGAAGTAATAAAGAGGCAAAGTGAGTATAAAATTCGATAGTGAAACCGTCAGAACCAGGAGCTTTTCCTTTTTTCAATTTAGAAACAGCATGCTTAATTTCAGATAAAGTGATGGCTGAGTCTAATGAGGCAAAATCTATGTCACTAGTGGGGGGAGGATGAAGGGAATTAAAGAAAGAGCAAAGAGTATCAGGGGACGGGTGTTGCTCCGGTGTGTATACATTTTTGTAAAAAGAGACATATTCATTTAAAATATCATTATCTTTAAATAATGAAGCTCCAGCATTATTACAGATGGATTCAATTTTTGTTCGTTCCCGACGAATCTTTAAATAATTTGCAAGTAATTTTCCCATCTTATTCTGACCTCCATGATAACGGGCACTGCTTTTTAAAAGATAGGAGGAAGCAGCTTCCGTAGATGACTTATTAAAAGAAATGTTTGCGTCAATCAGATTTTTTAGGGAAATTTTCGGAATTAGAGCGATAATAGGAATATTCAAGATGCTTAATTTTGGCTAATAATTGAGCATTTTGGGCTTCAAAAAATTTCTTTTTCCTTCAGAGGAAACTTATTATAATTCCCCTAGCTGCCGCTTTAAAGGAGTCCCAAAGCATTACTGGAGAAGAGTCCGGAGTAGAATTAATAGAAAAGAATTCAGACACAAAAGAGGTGAATTGGCCTGTGAAATTGGGATCTGATAATAATGCATCATTGAAACGCCATCTGCCTGTATGAGGAGTAAAAGGTATAAGATCAAAATCTACAAAAACCGGAGCATGGTCTGATATTAGAATTGAACCAATCTCGGCATGTGAGACAAGTTGAGATAAGGGTTTACTAAAGAAAAGATAATCTATTCTAGATTGTGAGTTGTGAGGAGGAGAGTAAAAAGTATACTCCAATAGGTCTGGATTACAAAGTCTCCAAATATGAATTAAGGCTTCCTATAGCAGAGGTGAATTGTGAATGCATCTTGGTATTGGAGAATTTTACAGAGGAGTGTCTATCTAGAATGGGGTGAAGGATCTGATTACAATCACCTCCAAAGATAACATAGTCATCAGCAAACATAAGAAGTTTATCAGAAATCTGATTCCAGAACACATTATCAACACTAACAGGTGCATAAACGTTAAACAATACTAAGGGTATTTGATCAACAAGTAATTTAACAACTACCCAACGCCCTTCAAGATCATTTTCCTGATGGATTACCGTGAATTTATGTTTTTTATGACACAATATAGATAAGCCATTTTTCTTACCTAAGGCTGCAGAAGAGAAAACATGACCAACCCAACCTCTTTTCAGTTTGACTGCTTCAGCATCTGATAAGTGGGTTTCCTGAACAAAGGCAATATCAGCATTTAGTCTAGCTAAATGGGTTAACACGCGCTGTCTCTTTATAGGGTTATGAACACCTTTAACATTCCAAGTTAAGGCTCTAAACGAGAATCATGAAAACAAACATGCACAGATATTATAAAAATAGTATCAAAATAATATCCATGAAATAGAACATATAAACTAGTCATAGGAATATAAACTGTCGAAGAATCAAGGATTGGGTGATGAATAAGAACATGCAAATATGCTATAAACACAATTGAAGAATATATATCAACTAAGCTGTGAGCAACTAATATGTAAACAATATAATAATGCAAAATCTTATTATCTAAAGAAGAGAGAAGAAAAGAAAAAGGAATAGATTCAGGATTAAGTATAGAAACAAGAGAAGGTGAAACGATGGAAAGGTAAAAAAAGTATTGCAGAAAGTAGAAATAAAAAGAGTATTAGAATAGTAGATGAAATAGAGAGAACGATATGAGAAAAAGGAAAGGAGTAAGGGAGAAAACGTTGGAGAGATAAGGGAAAAGGAGACAAGTATGCAAGTTAATATAAGCAATTGACAATAAAAATGGACAACAAAAGGACATACCACAAGAAAACAATGAGACTGGGGCTGGTGGAACCACATGAGGAAAGCAGCACACTGGATCAAGGACTCCGTAGGAACACGCAAGGGGGAACAAACCTCCAAGTGAAACATGAAGACACAGAGATGAAGGGATTGCAAAAACCGCATCTAAAAGGAATCCAAATAAACAGTATTAACATCTGAATACACAGTAAAATTTTGTTTAAAATGTTTAGGATCAAATCTGGTACCGCCCCTAAATACTTACAAACCCTGGCAACCCCTACATTCCGGCAAGAGCGCTGCGTTCTCAACATTCCGCAAACTTCTCCACCCCGAAGTTCAGGCTAGCGAGAATGGGAGGAAGATCCTTCTCTGTCCTAGGGCCCACGCTCTGGAACAAACTCCCTCTTCACATCCGCAAAGAAACCAGTTATGTCATCTTCAGGAAACATCTAAAGACCTGGCTTTTCCAGAAATAATTCACCAGTCATGAATCCACCTTACTTTAATCGCTTCAACTCTGTCATTGGCGCCGGGAAACCCTTGTTGGGTAGCTGCGCGCCATACAAATGCAAAAAATTAAATAAATAAATAAATAAATAAAATAAGAATAAAATACAAAACAAAAATATAATACAAAAATTCAGAGCACAAAATACAAACTACAAAATACAAGATACAGCGGGGGTAGATGAAGGGAAAACATCATGTCGAACATCGCTCCGTAGGTAAAGTATCTTCGATCACTTGGAAGCTCGAGGGATGTCCATTGATTCAGTTGTACAAGAGTCAAGAAATTGTTGAAGCCTCGTTGGATCTTCATAAGTTGTCGTCTTGTTGTTATAAGTTACTTTAAAAAGGCAGGGATGGAATAAGCCATGGCGAGCATTCAAGGACCGAAGAGCAGGTCTCATCTCCAGAAACTTCTTGCGGGGATCTGCAGTAATTTTAGCATAATCTTGCACAAAGAAAAGATTAGATCCATTCCAAGTAATCTTCCCCTTCTGCTTGGCAGCATGTAGCACTTTGAGTAAATCTGTATACTCCAAAAAATACAGAATAATACCTCTAGGTTTTGGTGTTGAAGAAGAAGAAATAGGTTAGCGAGAAGATGGGCCCAGACGATGTGCACGTTGAATGTTCAAAGATGGAGTACTTGGAAGACCAAGGAGCGTAGGTAAGAAAGATTGAAAAAAGGATATGGCATTCGATCCTTCAAGACCTTCAGCAAGGCCATAAATGAGTAGGTTGTTACACCGATTTCGATTTTCTAAATGTTCAACTTGTTGTTTGAGATCTTGAATTTCCTTTTGCATACAGGGGACCTGGTTAGTAAACACCTGTATTGAAGCAATTATCTTTTCAAGATGTTCCACCTTTTGTTCAGAGTGCAACCATTTATCCTCAAGATTTTGAAGGCGGGAATTTGTTTCCGTCATGTAGGGCTTAAGTGAACGGATTTCCTCCAGTAGAAGGTCCATAGAGATAGAAGAGGCTATATTGGTCGGAGATGGCGGATTTGTTTTAACCCTTTTTCCTGATGTTGAAGTAGAAGATGAAGGTATTTTAGAAGAAGTTTTGGCATTTGAACGAGAAATATTAGGAGACGAGCACTTTGAGGAGAGAGAGCCATTTGATACATCCTCCATATTTTCTTGCAAAACACTAAAAGGGTTATTGTCTTCCAACGGAACGTTGACAGCGTTAATTTGCTGGGGAGAACCTTGGTTATGGCGAGGCATTGCCATTGTGAGAATGAGGAATAGATATAGAATTAAGACTATATCACAAAAACTAGTTCAGAAAAAAATCCTCAAATGTAGAAGCTGTACCTCTGATGGAGGAACATTGACAAATGTAGCAAGATGTGATGAATACTGACTAAAAACTGTGAAAAGCAAAGTTATAACAGTTAAAGAATACCATTGTATTGGAGGAGTCAAAAATATAGCAGAGAACTGTTTACTCTGTATTGTAATAAAATTGCTCTTTAATATAGTTTATAAAAAGTCACACTGCATAAGCGCATTTCCAGAGCAGTGAACTTATTAAGTGTGAAGCCAAAAGGAAGAATGTTGCTTTCCAGATAATGAAGGACAAACCTCCTCACAAATGGCGTCAGAAAGGTAATTTCAGGCAAATAGAAACAAAAGGGTTAGCCAGTGAAGAGAAAACTGCTATTCATACGCGAGGTCGAAAGCAGCGCAAAACGGCAAATGCGCAGCTCTCACCCGGCGTCAGGAAGTCCAAAATGGCCGCCGTGCCTCAGGCGCGAACCGCCGAAGGTCGGAAAATAGAATAAAATCCCTTCCGCTCATCCCGCAGCATTATAGAAGAGACTACAAGGGCAACAGGCATTCCGACATTAAAGGCAGCGACATTGCGACCCCTAAAGTGAGTAAAAACCCCTGGAGGGCTCCCGTTGCAATTACGAAGCAACGGAGCTCCTCGGCACCGCGGCCATTCCCTCTGGTGCCGTAACCACGCCCTGCTAAGTAGTACTTTTAAGGTTGCAGCAGCGTAGGGACCGTCTCCATAGGTGGCTAACCTAAAGTACAATAATTCACTTGTTTTTATATCTTTATATACCTCTTGGCTATTTAACACAGCTATTTGGTAACCAACCAGTGTTGGGACTTTTCAAATATTTGTCCAATCATTAATCAACAACAGACATTTAGCTATATTTGGAAATTCACTAACGAAATGCTGCAACAGAAGGAAAACAGCAGTGCACTCTTAGTCTCATGACTTCCTTTGTTTCTCAAGGCCTTGAAGTCACTGCTAGCTCAGCACAGCTCATTAGACCATTAGACATTCTCCCAGCTCCTATTAGGTGTCACAAAATGAGACTATATCCTCTCCTCTGACACCTTATAGTGTCGCTTACTCAATTTAAAAGCCACTGTTCCCTTTCTTCCTGGTCAGTGGTATGTCCTATTATATCAAATTCATTTCTACATATTGTCCTAGTGACTGCCCACTTGGGCCACTGGAAATATATATTGGGGTATGAATTGGGGGGATGGTCAAAAAAGAAAGGAAACGTTGTGTGTTTAAGTCCACACTTTATTTGGAAACCCATGCTGTCAAAATTCACATCTAATCTATCTATTCTTTATAACACGAACACCCTTTCTTTGCACTCCTTGCCTGATTCACGAAAAAAGCAGTTGGTGAAAGAAAATTCCACATCCTGATACTATGAATCTGTATTTGTAAAATGTTAATGTAGAAATATACACTCACAAATACAAACAAGCCAGATGTCTGGTAGGATTACCACATTTGTGATTTTTGGGTTACAGGTAGAATTAAGCCCTTTTTTTGAGGGAGTGGCTGCTCCCTATTTTGCAGTGAACACTCACAAACTTGGAGGATTGGTGGGTATCCACAGTTAGGTAGTGTCCTATTCTGCTAAAACAGGTGAAACTGCACCTGGAAAAAGGCAATACATACTATTGATCTTGGTGGACTTGACATTCTCTGCTGAGTCATTCCCATGCTTTTTGCTTTCATCCCTCCTGTTTTCTGAACCTGTCATTGACGGCTTTCAGGACTCTGTGCACTTTACCACTGCTAACGTGTGCTAAAGTGCTTGTGTATATTTAATGTACTTGTATTTCCCCCCTAAAGTGGTACAACATGTACCCAGGGACTGTAAATTAAATGCTTATTGTGGTTCTGCAGCACTTATTGCGCCACCCAGCCCCTTAAAACATGTCTCAGTCCTGCCATTGCAGCCTGCAATCCAACATTGCAAAATAAACATGTTGGCAAGCATAAAACTTCCTTTTTAATGCATATAAGTCATCCCTAAGTTAGGCCTTAAACAGCCCTTAGGACAGGGTGCATTGTATTAAAAAAAGTTAGACATTTATTTTTACTTTTTACGTGTGCTTGTAGAGAAAAACTGTTACATTTGTTTTTTTTACTCCTGCAAGGCCTACCTCTTCCATAGGATAACATTGGGTTACCTTGTTACATTTAATAAGTGATAACATTTGCTTGGAAACAGGTCGAAATATTATGGTTGGTCTTTAGAGAATTGTAATAAAAAATTCTCTTTAATAGTAAGTTTGGATCTTAAGTCACAATTCTGTAAATGCCACTATTAGAAAGTTGCCATTGTCTTGTCCTAACCATTTGGTGCCTGCAGCCTCTATCTTGGGTCAGATAGCTAGGTGTAGTGGGCCTTTGTTTATTCCTCCCAGGGTGTATCACAAAGGGGGCCTGGGTGTTGGCAGGTTGGGCCATTCTGATCTAATGGGAGGGGCACAGATGTCACTGCCATCTATCACACTTGCAATTCTAAGAAGCTACCTCATCACACACACAAAGAACTTCAAACTAGCCTTCTGTGACTCCAAGTATTCTGGGACCAGGCAAGGAGGAAGAAAATTCCAGAACCACATGTGATAGAAAAGCCTAGAAGTGTCTCAAAGCTGGCACTTGTTATAAATATCGGTCCAAGAGACCCACTCTTCGGTATACTCCTAGACCTGTTGATACTACAGAAGAAAGACTGCCCTGCTGCCAGAGGACATTCCTGCTGCTTGAGGACCTGCTCCCTTCATCCAAGGGTCAGCTGGCTGACCTCCTGTCTGGGCTACAGAGGCACAACAAGCTCCAGAGTCCTCCCTGCAACTGCTCAGCTGACCGGCTGCAATTGGACCGGCCAGGACCTGTAACTGGACCTGCCTGAGCCCTGCTGGCCTCTGCTAGAGTGTGTCCCTGCTCCCCATGAGGCACCTCCCTAGGTCCTGGACCCTTGTTTGGTATCTGAGTGCTCTTCTTTGATACAAAAGGAAGGATCCTGAATTTGGGAGCTCTTCATGATTGCATAAAAATCTTGTCACCCTCGACGACTATCATCACAAAGTTGTAGTGGACCGACTATTCACGTTACAATTACAGCGATGATTGGCAAAGCGAGATTTGGACTTTGTGCTTTAGCGACGACAGCCTGCGGTGACCATCAATGCAAGGCTGCAGTGACGACCATACGCAACTCTCTCTTTGCTCCTTGTGGCCTCCTCAACTGAGAACTGGACTCTTCCTGTTGATCTTTGAGAAGAGAACTCTTACAGTAGAACTAGCCTGGTCTCTGTGTCCGGCTCGCATTCCTTCATGGTCAGCCTGAACTTGTGCCTTTACCCCGGTTAAGCACGACCAGATAAGCGAGAGTAGTGCTTTGTGCTTTTAGGGGCTACATTTATCTCAATATTTTAAATTGCATATCTTCGGTTCTACTGATTAAATTTTAGTCATTTTGGTGTCAATATAAATGTTACCCTATTTTTCGAAATTGGTGTGGAATCTTTCTTGTGTTTGTGTTTTCAATTTCTTTCTGTTTGTGTGTTGCATAGAAAGTTTACTCCTTTCCTCTAAGTTAAGCCTGAATGTTTTTGAGCCAAGCTATCCGAGAGTTGACCACAGGTTATTTAGTGACTTTTGTCGTTGACCCTGACAGGTGTTGTGGCTGCTGCTTAAGAAGGGCTCACAACCCCACAGGCCCCAACAAACAACCCAATTTCTCACAGGGGCTAGTCACAAAGTTAACTTACTCTTGTTAGTAACTTACACATGTAAGTTTACACTATGTAGTCAAGTGCACATTTTATGGCATGTACAATTCATTCATGCATATAACGGAGATGTTTTGTGAATTTGTAGACATGAGTAACTTAAATTTTGTGCATGTATGGCTAGTTGAACATATCTTTGTGAATTAGCCTCTAATGTTCATGAGCTGAAGTGTTTACTTTGCCTGTGCATTTTTTTAAAATTAACCTTAAGCCTTGGACATGCCTTTTAAGAATATTCAGGTTGTACATGGAAATTATTAGTCATGCCGTTAAAAAATGTAAAGAAGTAAACAATCTGACCATAGCAAATGGATAGCTGAAGGCAAGTTCTGCTGTCACAATCCCAACAAAAACATAATTGCTTTATGATTCTCTAGTGATAACATCAGTGAGCGATTACTAACATGAAGCAATGCTCTCAGGAGACAGCACTACTCCTCAGAGGCCTGCCAGTTGCATTTTCAAAAGACAGAGTAAAAGTTGGTATTTTCCGCACTTCAATGCACATATTGACTGTTTCAAAAGTCATTGGTCTTGTTTGGGAGTTGAACCTTGAACAAGAATACTTTGTTGGATCTGGGTGCCACTATTATACTAATGACAGGTGTTGCAAAATGGGTTCTGTCCATTTAGTACACCCAGATGTTTTGGTTTTTGTTCACCCAGTTTTTAACTTTTTAGTGTGGGTGAGTCTCACTACTTGGTGTCTCATCCACGGTAATCACACAGTACGTTTACTTTATGTGTTTACCTCCAGTGTCTGCCTTTTAAGATAAGGTTGCTGCAACGCAGCTAGGGTAAGGGGCAATTGGCTGGTCACACATGAATACGTGAGAGGGTTGTGCTTGTGAAACTACTGTTGTACCTAGCCCGTAACTGCACACAGGTAGCCTGGTGCAAAGGGGACTCAGTAGGGTAAGATATTGACCTGGAGTAGGACTTATAATATTAGTGGGCACTCATAGGTAAAGTCAGTATGGTTTACTATTTTGTCTGCTGTGACACTTTATGTTATACATGGGGAAATATGTCTTAGAGTGCAGTTTTGCTTCCCTTTGCCCTACATAGTCCAGCGAGGTATCATGTTGAGGTGAGAAGTGTGCACCAAGATTGACTATGCAAGTCCCAAGCAGATATATTTACACCTCCCGGGTTGTCCAGAATTTTCATATTACTCTGGCTCAGCTCAGAATCAGAGCCCAGGCCTTTTGTCACCCTGCTAAGCCAAATTAATTGCTTCCCAGCAATGGAAACAGAGGCCTACCCACACAAAAGTAGTAATTAATTATGCTTCCTTCAACTCCATAGGAGAAAGGGGTCGGCAAGAAAGTATACACCTTTTAATTAGCTGTCCCATTGCACAAGGGCTGGGACAGCCCAGGTCCACTGAACAAAAGAGGAAGCCCAGACAACTAGAGCCAACACGGAGGGGACTCCTCTTTGAAGTTTAGGTTAGAAAGACCCTGACAGGGATGTCATCAAGGGGTGGAGCTGAGGACCCCAGAGGAAATGTGACTTCTGGATGGCAGTGACCTTGAATTGTACCAGCATACTATGCAGGAGAGGTGGGACAGGGGTGGTGGGGTGATATGAAAGCCCTGGGATTAGCCAGTGGTGCCTGACTTCTAGAACCTTCCTCCCCCATTTAAAATCTCTTCCACACATCGAGAGAGAGTGCTTTTTTGGATACTGGAACTGCGATAAGGGCAGCAGCCATGGACAACTGGAAGGACAAGCCCCAATGCCTTAAAGGACTAAGGATTCTGCCTACAGTTGACCCCAGCACAAGTGGGTTTCTCAAGGACCAGGGAAGCTGGTTCCCTTACACCCCTTAAGGACAAGTTGGGGGAAGATTTGGAATTCTGTGTCTCGACAAGAGAGAGGAGCGTGAGAGACAAAGGAAAGAGGAAAGATGGTGCAAGGAGCACGTAAAACCAGTTCCCTGCAGAATGCGCTCTTTCTATGGCAGAATGTCCACTGAAACTGCTCCAAGTGGCTAGAGCTCGCCACAAGAATAATGAGTCCAATGTCTTTAAAATCATCCTATTGTGGCCAACATATCTAATTTCTAAGATGCTTTACCTTTGACCTTCTGCAAGGATCGAAGCGAGTTGTGTCTTGCTACAACTCTGAAATTACCCCCAGGCTATATCAGGCCACAGGGGCAGATGCAAGCCTCTGTAATTTTTTTGGGACCCAGGAGGGGATGTTCTTGGGGCTATCTGCCTGGTGCTTCTGAGGCTCAGGGTCCCCATCCCCCTAGCCATTGCATGCCATTGTGTCCCTGGATCCCTTCTCTGGGCCCAAGTCAAGAAAATGAAAGGGGGAGAATTGTTACACCCACCCAGGAAGGAGAAAGAGGCCCAGGACTCCATCTCTGGGCCCCCGATGCAGAAGGACCAAGAGGGAGCACTGTTGCTCCCCCTCAGCAACAGAGGGATCACTCCTGCCTGTGTCTAGAGGGGGCGAGGTGGCCACCGCAATCAATGCACCCTGTCTGCATGAAGCAGGCAAGGAGATCGAGGAGGCCGGCACCTGTGTCGTCGAGAACAGAGCGGGTTGTGCAGGGAGCCCGCCAGGCCGTCCATGAGTGGACTCCCTGCATTGCCCCAAAAAGTAGAGGACAGGATACCCGGTTGGTACCGGGTGCCCCCTTACCACCCCCCCAGACAAAAAGAAGTAATGCGGCATGAAGCAGCACAGCTGCAAAGGAATACGGCCAGAGCCGTCTCATTAAAATTCACTGGTTCCACAGTGAGTGCCCCATAATGCCCTTCAGGGCTTCATCTGCATATATTTTTCTTGGATTGGCATGGCACCAGAGGGACACCACCAGCAAAATAAAGAAGTGTTGTGAGGACTACAGGAGGTGCTGCAGCCCCCCTTCCACATTGAAAGGTGACTATATGTTTGCCAGACTAAAAATGTATGACCTCCTCAGACGTGTTCTTACCTGTTTTCAGCACTCCTAAGGTTGAAGCTTCTGCTTTGCAGCTGGGAGAGCAGCTCTCTCTAAGGGCTGGCTCCCTGGTTTCATTTGATGTGACCTAAAGTTATATATAAAAAGAAACAGACACATGTTATGTTCATTTCAAATTATTTACTAATGATGTAATACTTACATTGATTTTTGACCAATGTTGAAATGCTTTATTGACAATACTAATTACACATGGGTGTTGATTACAGTGAAATGGTGATAGTTTTAACATGTGGGTTATTTGCCTTTTAAAGTGGTAAACCTCTGACAAAGCCAATAGGCTTGACAAATATGTTGTATAGTGAACCCTTGATTAAGCCAATAGGCATGTTTTATTTAATGTGTAATCTGTAATATGAAGTTGTATCTGGTAGAGGTAGATAGGGCACTGTGAGTTTGGGAATCATGACCCTTAAGGGGTCAAATGTGGTTTCAGAATGTCATATAAGATATTTCTATCTGCCTGATGCTTATATTTGTAAATTAATGTTTAGTATGTAGTAGTGTCTGTAATAAATGTACTTTTTCTCTTCTAATGAAAAAGCACTGACTGAAAAATCATTTACTGAGTGTTATTGTAGCGTGCTAGTGAATGATGATCTCTAGCACACACCACTTACCCTGAGTAGGCCTTTGACTGCTCTGCTTGGTTTCCCTGAGAGAGTCAAGTGCTACAATTGGGTGCTTGGTTCTCACTAATGGGAAATTGTGGGCCTGTTACTTGAACAGGCCTCACATACAGCACAACTAATAACCCCATTTTCTACAATAGGGAATATCCATTGAGCTAAGCCCTGATCCTCTGGTGCACTATTTTCTTGTCCCATTATAAGTGGTCTGGTGTTTGCCGCACCTGGATTTTATGGGTGAAGGAACATCAGACCCTATTTTACTGGAGTGGAGCACAGCCCATCCTCTGACCCCTGCTGACCACCTTCCTAGGCACTGGGGAGATATATTCCTCCCTCCTTGTAGGATACATCCTCTCTTTCTATCAGCCACCTGCAAACATGTGCCATCTTCTCCAATCAGGTGATGAATGTAAGCATTAAACCCCACAGAATAAGCTAGGGAAGTGGGCTACGGCATCAGAGCAACAAAGGCCTTCACCTTGCCACACAAACAAGAGGGACAGAAAGGTACCAGGTAGTCCCCACGGCCATATAGCAGGAACCAACCAACCTCATACATGTGGAGTTACCTAAAATGACCAACTGTGACCCAAACCAGTGAGGTGCCTGCCGTCATCCACAGACAAGATGCTTAATAAACAAAGGCACTACGAACATCCCTAGCTGTCCCATCTCTAAACACACTGCAGTAGCAAAGGCACAAACCATTACGAATAAGTTTTTAATCAGGGAATAGGTTGGAGCTCTCCGTTGCCTCAGTCTTAGTCGATTTAGTAGTCTTATGGATGGCAATGGAGTCAGAGCCCTAATGCTATTATATCTCTTAGTGGCATTCAGCACTACTGACATCCCGGAGTCCTTCAAAGACTAGAAGAAATCAGCATTATCAGATCAAATTAGCTATGGTTAAAGTCATTTTTCAGTGGCATAAGACACCAAAGCCTTTAAATTGTGGTGTTCTAAAGGGATTAACTCAGTCCCCACTTTTCTTTAACATATACTTGTTCCCTCCTGGGGAAATTACTCACTCAATTCAGAGTACAATTTTGCATGTACGCCACCGTACCCAGTTGATTTTTGGTCTGTCATTTAACTTCTCAGCCAAACTTATGTCCTACTGTCTTGATAGGAGCAGATAGTGTGTGCCCATCAATTTTTTAAAGTAAACCCTGATAAAAGTTAGTTATTCATTACTAAAAATGATTCTTTCACTTGCATCCCAGACCGCTGGCTAGATGTTATGGTCCCATCATACAAGACTGCAAACTCAGTTTGAAACCCGGGAAGCAAAATCTATGCCAGCCTGTCTTTAGATATTCATCAAAAGAGAGGAAGAGGGAAGACACCCAAGCACGACCTCCTAAATAACCATCATTATCACAAATGGTGCTTATGCAGGTAAATTAACATACACCTTTATTGTGTGTTGATTGTCCTCTAGATGTGTCTCCTGAAGGGATCCAAAAGGTATTGAAAAGGTTGCCTCACCCACAACTTATTGGGGCATGCTTTATTATTGGCGACCTTTCCACACCAGATTGGGTAAATACTAGGTGACATTTTAAATTCTGCCAGAAGAATCGGAGGAATTTGGTAATTTCACGTTACTCTTGCAGCAGTATTAATCTGCAGTGGTTTGATTTCTAAACAGTTTGGGAACACAGATTATTGTTTCATCTCCAGTGGTTTCTAAACATAGAGACACTGCTCCCTTTTCCTCCCCTATTTAGGAAACACTGCACTGCAGTGAACACGCCTCAGTGCCCTTACATACTCTGAAGTGATTACTGAAGAGCATGTAAGGGTGGCGAGGGTATGTACTACAGTGCACACCCCTTGGTCCCCTTACATACTCTGCAGCTATTACTGCAGAGTATGTAAGTGCGCCAAGGGGTATGCACTGCAGTGATTTCTAAACAGGGCGGGAAGAAGGAGCAGTCCCTTGTTTAAAAGCCACTGGAGATTAAGGTTTAAACACAGGTCTAAACCCCTGTTTAGAATGTATGTAAGCGCGCCGAGGGATGCAGTTTCTAAACGTAGAGGGACTGCTACCTGTTCCTGCCATGAGTGGTGCCTCTATGCTAAAGAAAGCACATAGTTCCCACTGTGTACCCTTAATTACAAGCTATCTTGTTAGGCAAAATGCATCCTTGCATCAATTTTAGGACACCAGAATGCACTAAGAAAATAGCGCAAAATGCATCTGGTGGAATTTTTAAGTAATTCTGTGAAATACAACCGCAACCCCCCCTCCCCCAACCCCACCCCCCTCCCAATCCCCGTTACACTATTTCCACTACAGCAGACTCAACCATTTTGGGAGTTCTAGGAAAATGTTCACCTTTACTA
This sequence comes from Lissotriton helveticus, assembly GCF_964261635.1. NCBI lineage: Eukaryota > Metazoa > Chordata > Amphibia > Caudata > Salamandridae > Lissotriton > Lissotriton helveticus. The sequence continues at coordinate 822,039,048 of NC_136071.1, forward strand.
AAGCAGAGGTCGAGGTGGAAAGTACACATACCTCATGGCATGCCCTAGGAGTTCTCTTTGGTTGTGGGTTCCCTGGATATAATTCAAAATTATTTAAATGGCTATCTGATAAAATGCAATGATTCATCTATCCACTTATGACTGAAATAATACATAGATGATGATAGTTGCGGGTGAGGCGACATCTCCAAGGTTGGATCCCATCAAGCGACACCTAGAGAGTACAATTAACACACAATGAACTTTGATGTAGGTTAATTTTCCTGCGTACACACTATCTGTGACAATGAGCCTCACCATATACACAGGTGAGAAAAGTCACTGCCAGCTGCTTTTTACAGCTCACAATTTTAATGAGAATGTACCTTTTATTCACATCATCTTGGTTACCACACTAGTGTAGTCTAGAGTAGTATATGGAAATATAATTTACTTTGGCTTTCACATCAAACTCTTTAAAACTTCAACTAGTCTAAAACACATCTGCATCGCTTATTTCTGCTGTTTCGTTGAGACCACATCAGTCCAATTTTATGAAACCTTCATTGGTTACCACTAACGGCCAAAGTACTATTTAAATCCATGGATATTGTTCACTGAATTACCTATCAAGCTAGCCCAGATTTTCTGCCTGAAAATCCCTTCTCCATACACCTGCTCAAACAGAATGCTCAACAAAATAAGCCCTACTTAAGCTTCCTGAAACCAGAGCCACTACAGTTGGAGACAAAGCTTACTCTGTTGCCATAGTTAAGACATGAAACAATCCGCCTCCACCTTTACACCAAGAACTGTCTTTGCCGATGTTTTGTAGGAAGCTCAAAACTTGGCTGATCAAATAGCAGCTTTTCACTCCCGACACATTTCCTTTTTCTGGCTCATTTATTTATTTCCCCTTCTAGCCATGTTCTATCATTAAATATCCTTTTGACCTACCATGGTCAGTAAGGTATTTCTACAGTACCAAGAATCTAGAGAGTATGAGTGTTTGATAAATAAACATATAACATAACCTAGAATGGGCCTCATGAGTCAAAACATCCAGAAAGCAGTGCCATAGCTATTATTAGTTCAGATACAAGTCCAGGGAGACCCTGGGCTGCTAGAAGCACAACTGTTGTGCTTCTAGCAGCCCAGGGTCTCCCTGGACTTGTATCTGAACGATTATTATTTAGGAGGGAGTTAGGCACGCAACCCTCACGCTAGTAAGCACGCTAAAATTTCCTCAGAACCCACATAACCTAATTACATAATTGAACACTGGTGTGCAGATCCACCCCACACAAGCAATTTTATACCCACAGTGCCAACCCACGGATCAGCACCCAAGAGCAATCATGTCCTGGCAGGACATTTCAAATCTGTGAGAAGTTGGCCTGGTAGGGGATGTTTCCAATTCTGGAACCACCTACTACCTGACCAAACAATCCCCTTATGGTGTCTGGTTGTAAGTCAACCTTATTAGACAAGCTATCCTAGTGGTAGCATGGACTAAGCAGCCTAAAGGCTTAACTTAAGAGGTCGTGTTAAGCGAGCTGTTTTACCACATACAATCCTGTAATACCAAATGAAAGGACACCACACAAGTATATATTATAAAAATATATGTGTTTATTACTAAAAACAATCCCCAGTATTCTTTATGAATAAAGGGGCACAAGCGTTAAATCAAAAGCACTGTTTAAACATACAAAGTTGCACAATTATGGATGAGGGCAGGGGGCCACTCAAACCATATACTAAACAAGTGGTATAAGAGAGGCCACTCGAACAGTGGTTAGGCCTAGGGCCTAGGGAATCGCTGGGAGCAGTCAGGACAAGCAATGCTGAAGTCGGGAATGGCCCTCGGGATTCGGGAGATGTGCGGAAAACGCACGCATGCACCAATGTTAACCAATGGTGCGTAAAAGTCAAATAGTTAAAGTTTAAGGACACTTCCGCTGAACCTAGAGGAACAAAACTTAACACACAGACCCTAGAGGTGTGCACCAGTGTGGGAACACCGGCGGAGCAAAGTTACCTCACCCACAGGAAGTGGGTGCACAGGGTCGAAGTGGCGTCGGGTTTTGACACGCAGGCTCTTGGTGCTTGAAGCTGAAAGGGCTGCAGGCAGGGTGAAGACGAAGTGTCCGGTGGAGTCCAAGGGTGGACTCAAGTTGTAGAGTACCTGAAAGCAGAGGGGACAGAGTCTGGGTCACTCAGCAGTGACCAGGGTGGAACCAGGACGGAACCAGGCAATGTCGGGCGCAATCAGGTGGTCGTCGAGGCGCTTCTCTTCGCTGTCACGTGGGCTCTGGGGCATCTGCGACGTCCAGGAGCAGGTCACGATCTGTCCCACGCAGGCTCTCACCGTCGGTGCAGTCGGCTTCCGGTTTGGAGCAAACAAGCCTTGGTAAGAGCAATCCACGCGGGATTGGAAGATGGCGTCTCACTCGGACCAGGAAGGTCAGAGTCGGGGCTCCCTTTCAGGGGAGCTGGTGTGGATCTGGAGCAACCAGAATCACGAGTCTTCTTTTGTAGTTCGTCGGCACAGGGACCACAAGCCAGCTGGCAAGTGACCGGGCCAACGCGTTGAGCCAAATCGTGCCAAAGGGCCCCACGCAGCACTCGTCGAGTGTGGAGGGCTGAACTTCGGCTCAGGAGTAGCTCAGGGTGGGGGCTTCTCAAACCCCGGTGTACAGCTTCGAGGGTCACTCGTGGGCTGCACGGTCAGCGTCTCGTGGTCACTTCAAGATGGCGTGCCCCACGCTTCCGGTCGCCTCCACGGGTCTCAGCTTTGCAGGGACTGTGGATCGGGCTGTTAGAAGCTGGGCAGGCTTGATCTCGTCGATCTCAGTCGCTCGAGTTCCGGCGGGAACTGCAACCAAGTAGACGTCGAGGGCTGGATGGTGCCTGCTGCTGCAGGGTGGTCACTCCTTGACCACAAGGGAGATTCTTCGGGCTTCCACGTTGAGATGGAGGGCGAAGGGTCCAGAATATCGTTTCAAATGTTTCTTCCAGGAAATCTGATGTGCATTGGCACTGCTCCCACTCTTATTCGAATCTGGTGGGCGTGATTACCTGCTAGGTCCCCTCCTATGGGTGGGACCCAGGAAGTGGGTGGATACACCCCCTTCCTTTGATCCAGGCCGCCCTGGCACGAGGGCTGGAGTGCCCCAGAACCGGTTTGGCCGGATTATGCAAGGGGCAGCCTTGTGCGCCCCAGGCAGTGTCTGGTTTCTTTCAAACCTCCCTGCTACAATACACTATCTCCTGTCTGGAGGGCGGTGACACCCTCCTGTGACAGGAAACCCTTTGTCCAGGACCCCCTTGACTGGGTTTCGGTCAGCTCCAGGGGTCCAGACATTTGTCTGTGGCAGAGGCATCCATTTTGTGGATCTTAAGGCCTTTGGAGAAATCAACCGCATTAAAGTGAAGTAACATGTCTTACCCCTCTAGAGGGGTGGAATGCCATCCCCGTCGCCAGAACTGGCGAGGGGATGGTATTCCAAAGCGTATGACACCTTACACGACATGTTTTGATAAAGCCAAACCAGAGTTGCTAAATAACCGCGAGGATTATAAGGCACTTAATAGTATATGGTATGGCATTATCCTGAAACAGCTTAGGGATTTGTTCCCGACGGCTGCAGACAGGCTCAGCTCATGCTAGAGCTCCATCTCACATAAAAACCAAGCACCCAGCCTCCAGGATTGGTGAGGCCTGTCTATAGGAGTGGCTCACAGGTTTACATGTGTCCAGATATAGGTTTAGACATAGGTATACTATATCTAAGCAAGGGGTGTGTACACCACCTTACCCCAGCTGAGTGATCAGCCAGTTGTGTCAATTTAAGAACCAGCCAGGGGTGGCAAAAGATATGCTGCAGCCCCTGGTAGGCCTTAGTGGCTCCTGTGCCCTGTGCACCTATAGTGCATTCTACAGGGGCTGACAAGGAGTCCATTTCCAATTGGTATGTACCTAGGGTACATGGAATCCATTTTACAGAGAGAGCAGATGGCCTGGGGCCCTGATTAGCAGGGAACCAGGTCAACTAAGTCAAAAAACCAGCTAAACACAGGCAAAAAATCTGGGGTAACCATAGTCAGGTAGCCACCTTCCTACAAAATCTGACCACGAACCAGGCAGAAACAAAAGTCTATTCATCGGAAGAAGCGGAAATAATTTATGCCTTAGTGAAGGAAGTGAGGGAATATGGAACATCTACAGGAACTACGACGCAGCAACTCAAACAACTCGAATATTTGATGAGAAAAGAAGTGAACCAAAGACTACACGCAACAACGTTGATAGAATATCACAAAGTCAAGCGTATACCTCGAGGCTTAAGGGTTGCACTACGCCTAATGCTCTTCAAATACAACAAATCTTTCATGGCCCGTTGGAACGCAATTCTGAATAAATGTTCGCTCGATTTGATTCTGCTCATAATAGAAGAAATATCGTCACTATTAAGCGAACTAGCGTTTGACATCAATAAATTAAAAAACGAAATAAGTAATCGGATGGAGAATGAGAATTGGAATCAAGTACTTGAGAAAATAAACAAAAATCTTGATACGCACGCAAAGGAAGTACACGAAAGGAAGATACGGAAGTTCCGAAGGGACACGATCGATTACAAATTGGACGAGGTTTACACCTGGGCCGAAAAATATGCACAGAAGAGGGTCTTTAAAAAACCAGACGCAACATCGTCTGAAGAAAGCATAGTACAAGATGAGGATTTAATGATGCAGAGGCCACCTGCTACCTTGACACATCTCACAGTACCAAACTTGGAAACTACAGCTACCACCTCCACAAGTAGTGGACCTTTTTTAGGAGAGGGCCCCACGACCAAAATTCCACCAGACAAAACGTCAACACTACAAGACGAAACACAAGGCGTGGACAAACCAAAAGCGCACAAAGAGCAAGGAAGGCCACAGCGATCTGTGAAGAAGTGAACTCTTTGGTAATCAACATCTCATCAAGACAGTTAACCATGGAGGAGATTAAGGTACTCAATAAAGGAACCTCTTTTGTTCCATCCTACACGTCCAACGCATTAGAGACGGAGGTAGCCCTTTTTAAATTCATGCGTAAATTAAGATTAAGGTGGTTCTTCACCATCAACCCCAGTCAACAAGAACTCACGACTGAACAGAAAAAATTCAGACCAAAAAGTAAATTTTTATCACCAATCTCCCATAAGACCCTAGACACTTTTGAGTCTTTGGTCAAAAAGGATTTAGAATCAATCAAATATGGCTCAATACAACATCAAAATTTGAGTCCTAAGGAACGACGCACTCTTAACAAGTTGAGACAAGATTCTTCAGTAACTTTTCATCCAGCGGATAAAGGAGGAGCTCTAGTGGTGCTCGACACCGACTTTTACAATAAGAGTGTAATGGAACACATTCATGACAAAGATACGTACCTTCCTTTGGAACAAGATCCAACAAATGAATTGCTGAGAATACTGGATGAGTTCTTGTCTAGAGCCTTAGAATCTGGTATCATAGATGAGAACACTAAAAAATTTTTGTTCAACTCTGCACCTAAGATTCCGACCTTATACATGCTACCGAAGGTGCACAAGCACAAAACTAAACCACCTTTTCGACCTATAGTAGCAGGGTGTGGCTCTATCCACGAGACTCTTGGATACTATCTTGACTTTTATTTACAACCGTTGGTCCAATCCTGGAAGACATATGTGAAAGACACCACCGACTGTTTATTGAAACTGGAATCACAAAAACATCTCTTTGCGAATGACATCTGGCTCTGTACAATCGATGTAGTCGCACTATACACCTCTATAGCACACAAAGAAGGACTGGAGGCAATAGAATGGCGATTGTTAAATTCTGATATTGATCACGATAAAGCAGTTTTCCTTCTAGAACTACTACATTTTGCACTTTATAACAACTACTTTGTGTGGAAGGATAACTTTTTCATACAGCGCACAGGGACAGCGATGGGTTTTCCAGGAGCACCATCATACGCCAATACTTACATGGCTCATTTCGAGGACCAACATATACTTTCTAATTTGATGTGGAAAAGACACGCAGCAGTTTTCCTGAGGTATATCGATGACATTCTTGTCATCTGGACAGGCACCAGAGATGAACTTGAAGAGAGCATTTGCAAACTGAATGAATTGAACCCTCGCATCAAGTTCACTCACAGTATCGAAGAAAAGAAGATTCATTTCTTGGATATTGAAATAAGCAAAACACCAACTGGGTTATCTACGTCAGTATATAGGAAGCCAACAGACGTCAATAATGCGTTGCTTTTTACGAGTGCACACCCGTACAGTTTAAAAAAGCATCTTCCGATTTCGCAGATGATGCGAATCAAGAGGATAACATCAGATGATGTACGAAGTAAGGAAGAGATTACCAAACAGACACAACAATACAAAGAGCGAGGTTACCCAGAGCAAATACTTAGTGAAGCACGCGATGAACTTTTAACACCCAAAGAGAAAGTACCGATGCAACGTGAGGTATTTGTTCTTAAGAACTCCACGCAAGCTACACAGATCAAGACAATAATTAGGAACCGTTGGGAACTCATCGAAAATGAACCTGATTTCAGAACAGTTTTTCTAGGTAGTCCCCTTTTTGCACATACCAGAACCAAGAATCTGAGGGAACTCTTGAAACCTCAAAAAAGAACTGCTAGACAAAGAGAGAGGGGCATGATGAAATGTTATAACTGCGGACAATGTGGTAATGTTATCACAGGTGATCAATTCACTCACCCGCAATCAGGTGTCAGCATCAAACTAAGACACAATGCAGATTGCAATACGGAAGGCGTTGTATACGCGATTAAGTGTCCCTGTGGACTAGTTTACGTGGGACGTACAAGTCGAAAAATAAAGACTCGTATAGTAGAGCACAAAAGTCGAATCAGGAATCGCACCACAACCTCCCCATTGGCCAGACATTGGGTAGAAGCTAATCATACAATTCCTCAACTCAGATACACAGTCCTAGAACGAATAGAACGCTCCCCAGGATTGGATTTGCATACACTTCTAGCGAGAAGGGAAACACACTGGATAAAATTCTTAGGAACCATTAATCCAAATGGTTTAAATGATCATTATGAACTCTTGTGTTTTCTTTAAAAAATTTCATATGATGACGCACTTTAGATTGTAAGGGGGAACACTGAGTCTTGGTAATCACCCATACTTTTCTTTTCTCATTTCTGCTACAGCTCTTTCATAAATCACGTAATTGAGTCATGAATTACTTTTTTTACTCCTTTTGCACTTATTATGTTTTTCCATTTTTATTTTCACCTTCACCTTGTTACTCCAGATATTCTTGTATCAAGCGTAGGAATACAATAAGAATCAATGGCAGTATGTCTGAGACTCCTTTTGAGTTTATTTCAACACACTACTGTGTATATTCTCATTAAGGAGGGTATTACACCACCATTCCATTGTTTCAACTTAGGACAAAGGACTTTAGAATTAGTGACCCATTAGAAAACTCCGAATAGGTTTACTGATGATCCATACGAAAGATGCACTCATTGCACACAGCGCTCAGGCTGCAGGGCGCACTCTAATCGCCATGTTTAGTGAGGCACAACAAAGCTACTTGACTATTGTCCCTCCTTTGTGTTGAGTAAGGCAGTAACCGCCGGGCGAGTTCCGCACCACGTGATCGGTAGGGCGGACTCGCACCGGAGAAACTCATTCAGGACGCCGACGTTGGAAGCGGCAGGTTAGTTGACGGATATAACATCAATAGTCAGTTTTGGTAAGGGTGGCAGCTTTACAGCATTGGACTGACCGCGAGTCTTATTTTTACATACAGAATGTTGCTGGGCGACCACTTTTTGAGCAGCGTCATCACCCGTTTTTGAAGGTGGCAGTAAGATGTGCTTTCGACTTCAGAATCACACCGGTATATACACATAGTGCACAATAGTAACAAAGGCTCCCATTTATTTACTCGTTGTTCAGGTTTTGATACAGAAAGGGACATTGATGCTGGCTCCATTTGATAAACGTGAGACTGCTTTCACGAGTGTACGTACTCTTTTTTCTTGAAGATGCACCTTTAGATTTAAGGGTAGAAATTTGAATACTGCATATTCACATGGTGTAACTGTCACCGGCATGTGTTTTAATGTCACGGTTTTGTAGCCTGTTTTACACTTTTGAGAGTGCAGCACGTTTAATTTTCAGTAATGAGTTGGTTTTATTTCCTGCACCTCACATTCATTGATTGTTGAGTATGACACGGGTGTCATCTTCTGGTGGCATGTACTTTGGCTCTTTTTCCTCAGTGTTCACTCCAGAATGTTCTCTTGTGATGAATTCTTGTACATATGAAAAAATTCAAAATATATTCTGGTATGTTGTTGCCTTTTAGATCCTGTCGAATCTGCATATTGAGAAACCAATCATTCAAGGACGATTGAATTTTTGACTGCATATAATTAATCCTCTGAAGAAGGGTTCCTTACGTAACCCGAAATGCATTGGGATGTTGGTTATTGTTTTTGAATACCTATTATTGATGAACTGTTATTATCATCTAACAGGAATTGAAAATATGTCTTGTTAATTTTTTCATTTGTCTAATGTTGATATAAATAACGAATGATCTTTTGAAACATATGTGTATACATGTGTATATATATTTTTGAGGATTACTACTTATGAGCAAATAAGCTACCGGTTAAAAAATAAATGAAAACGTGAAAAAATTCCATTTAATTTTTAGAGGCTTAATGCCCAACTGTTGTGCTTCTAGCAGCCCAGGGTCTCCCTGGACATGTATCTGAACGATTATTATTTAGGAGGGAGTTAGGCACGCAACCCTCACGCTAGTAAGCACGCTAAAATTTCCTCAGAACCCACATAACCTAATTACATAATTGAACACTGGTGTGCAGATCCACCCCACACAAGCAATAGCTATTATTAGGGCAGCAGGTGTAATAACCCGAGGTCTGTGGATCGTGGGTCCCGCGTTCACAAAGTACAACAGTCTTTCACTATCCAAAATTGATTCACGGGCCCATTGACCTTGCTTGCATCAGGGTCCAAAGCACCCTTGCATCCTTACTGCTGAAGAGAACTGAAAGGCAGCTAACCTAGTCAAGTCTACAGTGTTATAACACAATACAAAGAATCCACTATGACCCACCCAACAGGCACCATGGAGAACCAGAGGGAGGGTGGATATAGAATGGTCACAGTGTGTGTATGTTTGTGTGTTTTTACTGCAGTTTCTGAATCTGTTATGTAGAGTGTCAGATATACAGATTTTAGAGAAAGAAAAGAAGACAGAGTGATGGGAACCAATTCAGGCGTATGGAAAAGAAGGACACAGGAAGAGTCTGTATGGGATGGGAAAGAAGCATCAAAGGGGATCCCTGCATGAGCAGTGCTCCACACTTGACTCCCACATTTCGCCATGAGCTACCAGAAAGAGCACAAGAAGCAAAATGTTTAAATTACCTCCCAACTGCCTAAACCTTTTGTCACTTCCACATATCCAGCGAAGCAGAACGGAAATGCCTACATAAGCCACTGTGCGTTCTTTTCGAAAGCTACTCATGAGCAGAAGAGATCTGCTTCTGCTTTTCTATAAGAGAAAACCAAATCTGGAACATCAAACACCGTTAGGGCAGGAGACATATTCCAATATGCAAAGAATTCGTAGATTATTGGAGTCAGCTTAGGGGTGAAGAGCACTGCATGTGTTTATATTGTCGCTTACACAATCTATGTCATTAAAGAGATCTTATGCAGTTTCAAATGTTGCTATGAGAACACGGACCTATGTCGCATCTGCTGTGCAGATATTGTTCAAGTATCTTCAAAATGTATTTGGAGTCATGCAAAAATGAGATAACCCTATTCTGATATTAACTCTGATGAAGCAATAGTTGCACTTTCAAATAGATGTAATAACAACAAGGTGATGGATGGAATGCTTAAATAATAACCACCTATGACGTTGTTGTTGTTGTTGTTAAAGGTGATGCTCTAAGTGCGACGAGTATGCCTAAACTTGGCTACTTTGCTCACTGTTCCTCTGGGAATCAAGCTATGCCTGGCTGATAAGCCCTAATCAGGGCAAAACCGGTCCTAGGTTGCTTGCATTCTAGTTTAAGGAGGACCTGGCCTGGCAATTCGGGCTGGACTGTTACCATTGGAGCAGGGTCAAGGAAGATTTGCAAATGGCTGGGTCCAAACTGAGTTGGCATGATGGGCATAAATTGATGGTCTTGGATGCGGCCCTAAGCAATTGCCAGTGGCTGAGATTAATTTAAGTATTCCATCCATAAACTTATTTTCTTGCATTCAAGAGTGGTCAGCTCTAGTAACAGATTGGTTGAGACTTCATGGTTTGACTGCATCTATTGTTTTTCATGGTGCCTTTGGCTCACTATCTTTAGAAATCCCTTGTGACTTTTTTACTAGACTATTGGTCTACAGCATCATTGAATAAAAGCAACAATTTCTCTCAGGGAATCCCTATCTTGGTGACTGAGTGAGAGCAATCTAATGATGGGAGTGTCCTTGAACCAACTGATGGTACTGGTGCAGCAACTACATTCTAGTTCATTAGGCTGAGGGTCAATACTGGAGCAGTGCTCTGCTGAGGTCAATGATTTGCAGAAGAAGGTCCTCAATTCTCCTATTGGAAGGAACTGTTAGCTATTCTGAAGGCAATGATGTTTGTTTCACAACAGCTTGATGGAAAACCCTTAGAAAAGACAATCAGATTCCCAGCGCATACATAAATCATCGGGGAAGAACAAGATCTTACACTCTAAGTCTAGTGGCATAAGAGATTTCCATGAATGGTGATTCCACTCCTTTCTCACTCTGAATTTATTTTCTATGAAAGGAAAATAGGTCTGGGGCCTACTCAGTCACAAGTTTCCATCACCTGTCCAATTTCACCTCCAGCACAGTGTTTCATTTTTAAGAAAGGGGAATCTCCAAAGATATATCTTTTTGGTATCCTCAAACAAGCATCAACTACCTTTCTTTGTTCAGCTGCACCATCTCATCTGGACTGGGCAGTGGATGCCCTTCCTGTACACTGGCCTCAAGTGCTTCTATATGTCTTCCCGGCAATTCCAATTGTAGCCCAGGTTCTGCCAAAGTACAAAGGGAAAGGGAAAAGTTCTGACTGATAACTCCAATTTTGCCACATGAGTATGGTTTCCTCTTCTGTTGTCTCTAGCTGTAGAGTCCATCTACCATAAAAGGTGGCAATGTCACACGTGGAATGCATTCTTGAATTTGTTTTTTCTGGCTGTAACATGAGTCTTTCTCTCGAACTACAATATACTAATGCTTCCAATTATGTACGTTAGCTTTCTTTGCTGTGGCTCCTTCCCCACCCACAACAGGGCAATTTCCAGGTAGGTCCACTTCAAGGCCTCAGTTGTATCTAAATAAAGATAGAAGTTTCTGTTTTCCTTTTTTGTTGATCAGGGATACAAATCACCCTCAACCTTGAGGATCAGGTGGGTACTCTGTGCAGGCCCATGGGCACTGGCCATGACATTCCTGAAACTCACTAGCATTGTGGGCCTACTCTCTTCTTCAGTTCATGTCATCTTCCCAAGCCTCTTCAATTATTGGACTTTTCAGTGACTCATGAACGGCTTTGGTGCCATGGAATCAGGGCTTTAAGTGGGCTGGGTTCTGAAAAAGCGGGTGCTGAGACAAGTTCGAGCTCTCCATTTTTGCCCTCCCACTCAGGAAAAAAAAAATCTTAACTCTGTAGCAGTGCCACCCTTCACTGCCCTTGAGGTAACTTCAAATCGACTTGTTATAGTTCTTTCACAGTCTCATTATTTCAGCTATAGTTGTTGCTTATTTATCTTATGCTACTAACAACCATTGACAAAGCCAATAGTCCTAACTTCTTGTCTGTATAGTGTTACTTATTGTATTAGATATATATTGATGCAACGACAGACACAGCAAAATACCAGTTGGGCGGCACACTATGCTAAGCACAGATTGTTAGCTTCGGTGTTTTTAAGCCACGCCCTTAATTACATCGGCCATGCCCCTTTGAGAGATTGCCCCCCGCACTCGCATTTTTTCATCCCACTTAAATCCCGGCCTGAACTGCTACCGGTACGCTGCAGGCACATATTTAAATGAGCTGTTTGCCAACTAATTTCAAAAGCAGGTAGTGCATGTTTTTTACAATTAAAGGGGTTCTACCCTTGTTTCTTTTTACATGTGTTCGAGTGTTTAACTTTTCTGCTTTACATGCAAAAATCTGAGTGAGGTTTACTATTAAGAGTAATAGAAACATTTGAAAAAAGAAGACAAATGTAGAAGGAAGATCAGAAATGACATAGACATGTCAGAGGATGTAAAGAAATTCAGTTTCAAAAGCCTGAAACGCCCAGTACAACGATAGGTGCTGGAGGATGGGGCGGAGCAATGAAGTGGCAGAGCAAACTGTGGAGTGAACACGACCTGAAATTCTGAAGAGTACGGGTATAAGACAAGAGACACTACAATGATAAGGGCAGAGGGGTATGTGAAGTAAATGATAGTAGACAGGTGAATTGTGAAGGGTAGACTGAATATGAGTAAGTAAGATTAAAGAGTTGTATGACGTTACAACTCATGCTTTTACCCCGCATGCCGTTACAACACAATCTTTTACCCCAACTACAATTTACTATTCCAACTCCAGTCTGTCCAACAGTATGGAAGGTGTTGGAGTTAAATCCAACACCCTATACCCCTAGAGCAAGCCATTTCCGTTATAATGGCATGCGGGGTAAAGGCATGCGTTGTAATGCATGCGTAGTAACTGCTCCCAGATTAAAAAGCAGTTACCGCCATTGCTATTTTAAGAGGAGAAGAAGGGCAGAGGGGAAAAAGTTGCAGAGCTAAGTTAGTTTTTCTTCTTGTCGCATGCTTAAACACTGTGGTCCACACTGGAAGAACTGACATGGTGAGTCAAGTCTCTGAGCTTTAATAGTCGTGGAAATGTTAGGAAACAGGTAGAACGACCTTAATTCAAACACTCTATAGTGATAAATTAGAAATGTAAAGTGGTGTCGACAATTTATAACAGAGGGAACAAACATGACAAAGTAGAACTGACAACAAGAAAATAAATTCGTGTGCCTACCGGTCCTTTGCGGCTGGGGCTGGAGTTCCCGAGATGTTGCTTCTGGGTCGTGGGCTCATCTTCCCGAGCTTGGCCGGGGGGGGTCGTGCCTAGTTGGATGTGCTCCTGCTGTTCCTGGCTGTGATGGCTGTGGAGTGGGGGCCTTGTTCCTGGGGTGGGCCCCCGCTCTGGGTGAGTCCCGCTTGCGTGGTTTTTCTTTCTAAGGACATGCATTTCAGTGAGACAATCAGCCGGCTTGATTGGGGTGCGGTGTTCGAGTCTCGGCGATGCCTCTGTTCATGTTAGTTTCTCCCCGTGCTTGGCATTTGATTCTGTGTGGCGCTCTGTTGCCACGCATTGTGCTTGCTAATTGTTCAATGTCCTGTCAGCTCCAGGCTCAGGAACTGTGGATGTTTTCGGGTTCCTGCCAGTCCATTCAGCCTCTTCTCCTTCTCAGTTCGAAGGGGTGAATGCCGTTGGATTGGGAGCTCCGTGATGCCCTTCATGGTGTTCATTTCCTTTACTACCTGTGCTGCTTTTCTGTGTGGATGTGTCCCGTGCAGTTCGTTTCCTGTGGACCCTCTGCCCTCCAGGCTGGCCCCCAGCTCCTTCCTGGGCATGTTGGCTGTGTTAGTGGGGGCTTCGGTGTTGGTTCTGCTGGACGCACTCGTGGCTGGAGCCCGCGCTGTTCTTTCTTCTGGGGTCCCTGTGTGACTCGTCCATTTGGCCCTGGCCTTTCCGCGCTTGGCCGGTTGGGTTTCGTGGGGTTGGCGTCCCTGGGATGCCTTTCTTTTTTGGCATGCTCCTGGGAGGACTTATGGCTGGTGGTCTCGGGCGTTGGGGTGCCGTGTTCCTTTCCCTGTCCCTCGCCTGCCTGTCGGTGTCCTGGGTTCTCTATGGCTGCTCGAGCTTGGCTGTGGCTTCGCCTGCGCCCTTCTCTGGGTCTGTGATGTTTTTCCCTGTGCCGGTGGGGGCCTTGTTGTGCTGTTGGCCCCTGCCCAGGCTGTTTCGCCCCCATTCTTCTTCTAGGTGTCTCGTGGGCTGGTCCTGGAAGTGGTGGCTGGCTGTCCTTCTGGATGTGCCATGTTCTGGCGTCATTATCTCCTGGGGTGCCGTGGTTTGGGCCGGGGCCTCCTACTTGGGGTGCATGCGTTCGCGCTGTGCTTCGTCCCCTCTTCTTTTTTGGGTTGTCCTGCTGCAGCCACAGGTGCCTGCGCTGCTTGCTTCCTGTGTGTGCTCAGTGGCGGGTGCTTCTGTGTGCTTGTGGTGCTCGGACGCACTGGTGTTCTCTGGTGCTTCCCCCCCCCCCGGCGGTTCGTGGGTGTCTGGTGGGTGCTGGTCGGTCGGGCGCTGTGGTTCCTGTGCTCCTCTTTTTGGTCTGCGAGGTCACGTTTCTGTTCCTGGCCTGCTGCCTTGCCACCTGCCCGCCCCAGCTCTTGTCTGTTCTCTGGGGGCGGGCGTGTCGTGGGGCTTCTCGCTTTGGTTCCCTTCTTCGGCTTGTTCCCCTGCTTTTGGACGCTTGAGTTTGGGGGTTTTCCCCTCCGGAGTTGGCGTGGGTTCCTGTCGCCTCTGTGGGGGCTGGTTCCTTTTTTTTTCGCTGGCTCTCTGCCTTTTTTGCTTGCTCCTGTGTTGTTGGGTTCTCCCTGCGTGCTTGCTTGTGCCTTGCTCTCTGCTACTCTTCTGTTTGGGTCGCTTCTCGCTTCTTCGGCGACTGCCTTCTCCGTGGGTGGCCTTGCCTCCGCTGCGGGCTGGCTGTTGTGGCCTTGCTGCGGTTGTGTGCCCTGGTTCTTCACCACCGCTTCCTGGCTTCTGTGGGGTTGGTCGGCATTTGGGGCTCCTGGTTCCTGGCTCTGTTCCTCCAGTCCTTTGGGCTGCACCTGGTTCCTGTCCTTGGATGCTTGCCGGTGTCGTGCCGGGGGCTCTCTGGGGTGCTTTGTCCCCTCTACCTGCACTTGGGGGGCTTGTGCTGCCTTGGGTTCGACTGTTCTGTGCTGTTCCGCCCTGCCTGTGCCTGTTCTCATCTGTTCCCTGTGGTTTTGCTGGGTCTGGCCTGGATGGTGTCTGCTTGGGCGCCCGTCTGGGTCTTCCTGGTGCTGTGGGCTTCCCTTTGCTCCGGCCTGGGCCTTCTGGTGTTGTCACAGGACCTTCTGTGGGCTTGGCCTGGATGCTTCTGCTCTGGCTCTCCCCGTGCTTGCCTTTGGTTTGCTTCTGGTGTTTCCTGGCCGCCCCTCCTGTTTCTGCATGGTGCCTGCCTGGTTTGTTCCTGGCTGGGGCCTCCTGGCTGCTGCCGTGTCCTGTCGTGCCGCCTGTTCTCCGATGTGGTGTGCTGTCCCCATGCTCCACTGTCTGCTCGGTGGATGTGCATGGTCGGGCCGGGTTGGTGCCTGCCCGGCCTCCTGGGGCTCCTGGGTGCTGTTGGCTTCTTGGTCCTTCTGCACGCGGGGGTGTTTGCTCCCTGGGTTGTTCTGGTCTCGTCTGGTTCCCTTGGTGGGTGCCTGGCTGAGGTTTTGGCTGGGGCGTGCCGCTCCTGCATGTTGGGCTCCTTTTTGGGCTCTGCTTCCTTGCTGGTCTCCCTTTGGGTCCTGGCGGGGTGTTCTGCGTTGGGGCCGCTTCCTGGTGGTTCCTTCTGGGCCTTCTCCTGCTGTTGGTTCTCATCCCGGGCTTGTTTTTCCGGTGTTGTGGGCCTGTGTGGGGTTCTGTGGCTCCGGTTCTACCGGCTTCTTACTGGTTGTGTGTGGCCTCGGTCTGTGCCTCCTGGGGTTTCGGACTGTGCTGTCCCTTTTCGGCCTGCTCTGGGGGTTTGTTGCCGGCCGTTTCCGGGTTCTTTCCTGGTTCTGTGGTGCTGGCTCGCTCTTTCCTCCCTTGCTTTCCCGGGCTTAGTTCCCGGTGTGGGTCTGTTTGGGTGCACCTCCCTCTCTGGTTGAGGTGCTGTCCTGTGGTGCTCGTGCCTCTGCTGGTCCCTCCCTCCTGGCTGCGGGTTGTCTGTGGTTTCCTGCTGCTTGGTCCTCTGCTCTCCTTCTGGGGTTTGCTTGGGCCTGCTGTTCCTCCTGCGTGGTCGGGTTGCTTGGCTCTGTTCCTGGCTTCCCGGTTCTGTTGGCGTTTGTTGGCCTCTTTTTTGCGGTTTGCTTGGCTCCTCTCCGGCGTTGCTGGGTTGGGGCCTTGTGGTTCTGGTCTGGGTGCTGTGCTCCCTGGGCTTTCTTTTTCCCGCTGCTCCTGCCCTTGCTGCTTGCCTGGCCTGGGTGTGGGGTTCCTGGGCGGTCCTGTGTCATTTGGGCACCTTCTTTGTGCTGCCCTCGGTGCCTCGTTGGGCAGCTGCTGGGGTTTCCCAGTTGCTCTGTGCTCCCCTCCTGCCTTGTGTTCCTTCCCTTTGGGGTTGGGGTTTTCTGGGCTTGTGGTCGTTTCTCTGTTCCCGACCTGGTTGAGTTTTCTTTGTAGCTGGTTTCCGGTCTTGTTGGCCTCTCCTTGTTTGATAGGCTTTCGGCTGGGTTCTGGGGTTCTTCCCCTTCCCTGTCTTTTGGGTCGGGTTCTCGGTCCTGGTCGGCTCCTGGGTGCTTGTTGCTTCCTGGGCCTCCTCGGCCGGGTTTCCTCCTCGGGTCTCTTGGACTCAAGTCCTTTCTTTTTGGGGATTTGGCCGGGTTTCTGGCCTGTGCTTCTCCTTCCTTTTTGGGCTGGGTGCTTGTGCCTGTGGTCTGTTGGCCGTTTCTTTCTTTTGCTTTCTTCCGGGTTGTCTCGTCTTCCTGGTGGGTCTGCCTGGCCCTGTGTGCCTTTCGGCTGGTTCTGTCCTTTGCGGTCTTCTCCGGTGAGTTGTTTTGGCTGGTCTTGGTGTCCTGGTCCGGGTCCCGGTTGCCGGTTTCTCGGGTTGGCGGCCTCCTTTCTTTGGAGCCCTGGCCTTTTTTCTTTGTCTCCGGTCCTTGTCCCTGCTGTCCTGTTCTAGGTTGCGGGCCGGCTGTTTCCTGCGGTCTTCCTTTCCTCCTCGGTGCTCCCTTGGGTGGCTGCTTTTGTTGTGGTTTCCTGGGTGTGCTTGTGCGTGCGGAAGGCCGGGTTTTCTCCTTTGGTATTCTCCACTTGTAATTATGAAGGTGTCGAGGACGAAGGGACCTGGGGGTAATGTCCTATTACTTACCGGTAATATTCATTACTCCGGGTCCCGTAGTACTCGACACCTTCTTACGCCCCTCCCTCCCTCCCGGGCGGCCGGCCTTCCTGTCTGGGTTTGTTAGTACAGGAGGGCTGCTGGGTAAGTACTGCTTATGTACTCCCGGGGGGAGGGGCAGTATTAGTATCCCAGCATTCCTCTTGTTTTTTTCTGTCGGGAGATGATCATCTCCACTTGTAATTATGAAGGTGTAGAGTACTACGGGACCCAGAGTAATGAATATTACCGGTAAGTAATAGGACATTACTGAGCCCAGGGCTGCGGCTGTGAGTCACCCTGGCTGCAGTATACTGCAGGGGGAAGACTCTAGTGAGCACGTTGGGCTGGTCGGAGAGAGGCCGCCATCCAACCCGACATGCGCACATGGGCCCCTCTGATTCTGACTGTGTATCCTGTCTGTCAGTAATATGCCTCACCCCCTCAGGCCCACACTGGACAATTTCCAAGGGACCTGCCTCCTCATGCCTGAAAATTAAATCTGCCTACTGCAGAAATGCCTAACATGTCCTAAAATGTTTAGGACTTTTACTTGCATTTAACTGGGGGCAAAATATCAGCAGGACAATGCCCCTGCTAGAGATCACTAAATTCACAATTACGTGTATAAATTGCTTGTGCTTAGATCTGTCATTTGCATTAAATTGCACATATTCCATACTGCCAAAGTGAATTAAACATAATCCATACTGCCAAATTTCAATTTGTTCTCTTCCTCAAAGACTAATAGAACATGATCTGGTGTCTGGCGAAATATCACATTACTCGATAAGAGTTATTTCATTTTAATTTGTAATTTATACGAAAATCTGCTGCATTGAAAGGAGTGTGCACAGACCATGCGGGGCCAGAGGTAGGCTAAACAAGGATTATTTGCAAGTATAGAAAATGATAGCAGTATGTAATGCACCCTGCAGAATAAGAACTTCTATATCTATAATCAGTTTTTTTTTTTTGTGAAGTTTTATATAGAGCAAACTTGACCTGAAGGGATCAGAGCGCTTTACATGAGCACCACTTCAATTTAGGGGTGTTATGCGTTTTCAAATCACAGAGCAGTAACTAATGTATGGAAGACTTCAGCCTACAAACTAAAATGTCCAAATATCCGGTTAAATCACAAAGAGGGTTAAAATATTTTGTGTACAGTTTATGTTATCAAAATCACGATTCTAATCTGTGTTCCCCAGAACTAGTGGTATCAAGGCAGGCCAATGGCAAAACGTACTAGATTTACGGCAATGATTCCATATATTTCACTGTGCAACTCTTAAGAATCAGGGGTCCGATTCACAAAGAATTAGTTTAAGAAGCCGTAAATTACTCCTGGAACACTCTTGAATTCCTACTTAATTCCAGGAGTAACTCCTGTAATAGTACTCCTGGCTTACTTGTGGAATTCAGCAGTGAGCTTAAGTGCGCCAAAAATATTTCACATCAAAATCAGACCCAAAGCTTCCAGCAAATGATTTCTAGAGGTATTTTACAAAGTCTCAAAATATTTACTTACGGGTTGTTATTATGTTGCTGCACATTGGTTATATTAATTGAACACTAATATTAATGATGTCATATTTTGTGCCTTGAGGTGTAATGGGATTGCTCTTTTTTGTCCACAGGTGGCTTCCGATGTCTTGGCGTTGCGGAGAGGGATGCTGTCTCTGGGCTCTGCGGAGATGGTTACTTTTTCAATAAAGAAATGGAGGAATGCCAAGCTTGCGCTGAATGCGAGCATGGAATGGTCGCTTTTGCTTGCTCCGCAGTCAGTGACACTGTCTGCTCCGCCGCCTCCGAGACCAAGCTTTCTGAATGTTGGGCGGCCAGCCTATCTCTACCCTCAGCTAAGACTGCCTCTTCTCAGGTGTACACAGGATTGAACATGAAGATCAAAGAAAAGCTAGAATGTGACATCCTATCGACTGAAGATAGCCGCCTGGTCTTTAGGCAGCACGGCTTAGTGTGGGTTGACCTCAACTTTGCTGTGAAGCATAATTGCCGAAATTTTCTTCAGCTCTCTTTGAAATTAAACAACAGTGAAGAGGGTTATGAGCTGAGCGGTGTCCGCATTGAGCAACCAGATGGAAAATATTATCAGAGCACGACTTTAAGTAGTGCAGCTGAGGTGGAGCCCAGCCACACGCTTTCTGTCTTTCTAAAGAGCCCAAACCAATTTTGCAACCAAAGCAAAGACTTGAACGCGTATGATCTTAACACACCCCTCAGCTTGTTCTGGTTATCTCATGATACTGGTGCGGTGGCCATGAGCGCACAAATGTCGACAGCGATGCATTATCAAACAAACTATCGACCAACTTTTAAAATTACCTCTGTGTCTGACCCATATATGATCAGCTCATCTCACGATGGCAGAAGTATAAAGTTTACGGAAATGGGTGTTGTGAAGTTCGTCTTTCAACAAGCCCTCTACTCCATGGGGCACACTTGTGTGCATGAAGGATTTTCTCTGGTCTCTTACATCAGTAGAAATGGTACCAACTCAGAGCTGATGCAGGTGTATAAGTCGGGGGTGAACTATAGAGACACTTCAATATCTGCTGCTGGAGCAACAAAAGTCAATGCTGGGGACATGATTAGCTTTGAGATACTCTCCCCGGCACAGTGCAATGTGCGGTACTTTGGAGAAAATTCAGGCATCAGCATGCTCAGCCTTATATGGATCCCAACAGCTGTCTCTGCTGCCCTGTCAGCCACCGTCTCCAGCACTGGCTTGCCTACAGGAGCGGTGAGAAACAAATGTTTGCATTTCAGTAAGTCCTCCTCCCAAGAGAAACAGATACAACTGGTCACTTCTGGACAATTTGCCCAGAAATATTTTCTTTTCACAGAACGGGGGACGGCTAGCGTGTCATTCAATTTAAAAGTCATTCATTCGTGTAACATCATCAAACTGACATTAAATGCTCACACCAGTGGCCAGGTGCATCCAACAGCAATCGCACAGCAGATTGGAGGTCAGATGCCAGAGGGAAGTGTTTGGACCACGGTGTCCCTGCGTTCATCGTTTGAAGTGCAGAATGGCACCATGATCTCCATTTCACTCGACTGTGTGCGTGGTAGGATCAATCAAATCGCCCATGAACATGGAACCAGCATTTCCATTCTATGGGTTTCCTTCTAACATTCCAAGAATTTCTAGTACTGACACCATACTGTCTTCTTGGTACTGATATGTGTGCGTTGGTGTGCAGTTATTTGAACTTAGCACGTGCACATCAGTGAAAATCAACCTCACCAGCATTGATGCAAGTCAAACTCTGCTCGATTACAAATGTGAAGACAGGTCATTGCCTAAAAATGTTCCACCCAATAACTTTCCATTGCTGTGGGCGATGAACAAACCCAGAGCTTAAGGCAAAGTAGCACCACACATCTCTAATAGGAAAAAAGCTTTCTAACTTCAATGCATTACTGTTACAGATATAGAAATGAATTACCAAATCAATAGTGAAAAATGAAACCACAATAACACAAATTGGAATTGGAAAGTTACCAGTAATGTGAATCTTTATCAACATTTGAATGCACCTCGAAGAAAACCTACATTTTCTACCTGGTGGATTAGTGCTTTGCGGTTAAGGCATGACTCAAAGCCATTCAAGATATGAAATTGTCAATCTTTATTTCAGTTCACATGTCTTCGGAACTGTAGGTTGTAAAGGCTGAGTATTTACGAACTATGGGGCATATTACCAACAACTAGCGATAATTTTTGTCTCTAACTTGTTTAGAGACAAAAATTATCGCGGCACATCATCGATTTTTATCGCAGATAAACCTTGCTATTAGCAAGGTTTATCGCAAATGCGATAAAAAACGGCCGCAATGCATGAATATCGCTGAAAAGTCAGCGATATTCATGCATTATCGAGCAAATGCTCTTAGCCATGTTATCCACCTCCCATTGGATAACATGGTGAAGAACTGCTCAGGGCAGGTGTTAGCTTTTGGAGATATTCGCGCTTAGCGCGAATATCTCCAAAAGTTGGTAATAGGAGATAGCGATGTTAGTGACTGTTTCCAGTCGCTAACATCTTGGCACGCCCACTTTGCATGTCATTAGTGATAAGTATCACTGACATGCAAAGTGGGGCCCAAGATGGTCGCTATCTCCTATTAGCTGTCACTAACTGGTGTTAGCGACAGCTTGGTAATAGGGAGATCATTTTATCTCCGCTTTCTTGGCTTTTAAAGCCAAAAAAGCGGAGATAAACCCCCTTGATAATATGCCCCTATGATATTTACGTTGAAATTGGCCAAGTAGGGATTCCAGTAAAGAGCTAACTTTTCATTTAGTGAAGCTCAAGGGCACATTCACCATGTGTCCTACTCATAGTCAGTCTACTATCTCGCTTGTATATATTTTTGTGTTTTTATGTCATCTTGAGCTCAGAATGTTTGACGTTCAAATAATTCACCTACTAATTTTCATACATTTTTCTTTTATTTACTTCCACTTCATGTTCAGTCATTCTTTTCTGCTCCACTTAGTGTTTCACATGTTTCCAAGGCAATTGAATGAGAGGTGATGGCCCTCAGGTCTCATATTGCAACCAAGGCGTGTTCATTCCACTACTAAATCAGTTTGAGATATGTCAGCCTGGACTGACAACACTGCCCAAAATTTGGAGGGCAGAAAGAAAAAAGTACGTTTTAACCAAAGATAGAGGAGTATATTTAGCAAGTTTCATCTCAGGTCTTAAAATAATTGGTTTTACTTCAAAAATTCACCACTATGGACGGATTTGGAATTTATATTGTGCAAACATACAGTGATGGGGATACATGTGGCAGTAGTGGTAAACTTTGAGCATTTTAGTATATGCGCAATGTTCTGAAAAAGCTTTGCATTAGTGGGATGCCTCAAGTACTAGTGACAATATAGTATCAGTTTATAATTTAAGGGTTCTTTTTTAAAAAAGCCTTTCATTTTATATAAATAATCAGACCTGTTCAAGAAAATAATACATTGCACTGGAAGCTCACCATCTCCATATGCAATTTCCTTAAAGCTATTGCTGCCATTATCTGATATGCTTTAAAAAGTAAATAACAATACTGATGCTGTAGTAACATTATAATAGCATTTTTGTTGGAATGTAACATGTAGGGATTTTAATTCTGAATGGATCATTTGAGTTGCCCCAAAATATGACAGAGACATTTTTTTGTGGAAGAAAGCATTTTCCCCTCTGTAAATTATAGATAAATTCAGCACTTGTGTAAGTTATATCTAAATATAAACCAACCATGCTGATCCTAGAAACACCTAGTAGAATATTGACTCCCAACCTTAGACGAAATGTATGTATTTAAAATATTTATTTTCTCTGCTTGACCTGTGGTGCGAATAAGTGGCCAAGTCCTTGCTTGAATTTAGATGGGCATTCCATGTGGTAGGAACTGGTGCGATTCATAAGCGAACAAGCCATAGGGTGTTTACGGAGTGCCAAATTCATGGTGACAAGGAAGGGTCCAAAGAGGATTGTTGCTGGACTGGCGAGAAAAGTCAAAACTTTTTTAAACCTCTTTCCTGTGTCAGCACATGACCCCTAAGCACAAGCAGTATGGAAGGACATGTGAGGCCCACTCTTTTTGTGAATTAGAGAGAGGGGGACTCAATGAGATAATTACTTTCATTCGGGGTGAGTCAAGTTTGTTGACATATATTTTGCTTGACAGAGTACTGCTAGTGCTCCTTTGCTTGACTGCTATCGCCATCTTTGTATTTACCATCATGCTGTTGCTATCACCTTTGAGATGAAGTTGAAGGTTGACATAAGTGTGGGGCGTGAGGCTAAGTAAATGACACAACTTAGTCACAAACAGTGCGATGTTCAGGATTATTTTGTCACCCCCTTGACAGCTAAAGAGGATCTATAGATGAAATCATCAATTACTAAACTATGAGACTGGGGTGGAGTGATCACCATATATGTCTACATACAATTGCTTTGTAGTGACCTGGTCCATAAAGAATACCTTAAGGGTTGCAATACCTGCCTGTTCTCTCACTGGGCCTGATTAACAAAGCTTTTCAGTGAGCATTTGTGGCTTCCTGCAAATTTAGATATGAGCTGCTATTTGGTACCATTTCCACATGACTGATAGGAGTAACGTCATACCCAGCAGAAGCTTTGGTGCATACAGTAACGCAACAATGGCCCCTGTAGACCCAACGATGCGGGGGGGGCAAGCTCCAGGGGCCCGCACCAGTACTGTGAATGAATGTCTGGCCCCTGGCCTTAGCGCTCCTGACTGGGCCGGAGCGTTGGAGCAGGGGGCCCCCCTTAAGCTTCATTATGCCGCTGGATACATACTGAAATGGAAGAAAGTTCACAGGGATGATTTCGAGCTTAGGTGGTGGTGGTGGTGGTGGCGGTGTGGGGGGGGGGGTGTGCTCTCTCATGATAAAATTACGTTGGTATTGCAAGTTCAAGGAGCTGGATATTTTCTCTGCAAGGAAAGCAGCCTCACTCTCGATGCGTTGATGTATTCCATGAATCACACCCTTGCACCACTGAGTATTTTCTTAAGAAAATGAGATCTCATTCTTTGTCATTAGACATCATCCCGTTTAACTGTCTGAAACAACCACATAAACAGAGCCCTGCTCTGTGAATGGATAATAAATAGACATCCATAGAAACGAACTGATGCTCAGTGCACTGACATTTCAAAACAGCACCCTCCTGGCAACCTGAACTCCAAAGATCGGTCAACTGGGTACAAAATAACCTCTGAGGCACAGTGACCGAAAACAATATCAGCTGCAAATTCAATATATGCTACTTCTGTGCCACTGGTATGAAAATGGTGTTAAGTAATTGTGCTTATTGGAATTTCTTCTTGAAGTGAAAAGAAAAGTCAATGCTTCAAAAGTGGCCTTAATATACAGAATAAACAATGCCTCACTTATTCAATGCCTAAACAATAACTGCATACATATGTCCAAATGCTTCCGTGACACACCCTGCTTAAAACCACATTTTGAGTAGAATATTCACTCTATCAATATGTGTAACTAATATAAAATGTATAAACATTTCATGTGTGGTATCTGAATGCTCAATTGTTCATGCGAATCATATCTCCAGCAAAAGGACACGTGAACGTTACTTTCTTTTTACACTATTCGCTTATCATATCCTACAAGGATACGGAGACTGAACTAATAACAGACATTTTTCAAATGTTCGGCCAAAAGATTTTACAGCCTAAAAGATTGTGCTAAAATATATATTTTATCATTTTAAGACACTTCTTTATAATGTTTGCAATATTGCAAATTTGTCATGTCAAATACAAAGTGTATGCGTCTTTTTTATTTAATATTGCTATAATATATATATATATGTATATATATATATATATATATTTCTTTTTACTTGATGTGTATGTTTTGAAAAGAGGTAAGTGGTACATTATTTCTTTTTGCGGTTTGATTTCTGAAATACTATCCTAAACCTGAGCAAATGCTCATACTAGTGTTTTAATGTCATATCACTATTAGTGTGCATAATATGGCTACAGGAAGCAGTTGAAATAAAAAAAATCTAACTTTACTGATTACGATCAAGATTTAGATTATATATATATATATATATATATATATATATATATATATATATATATATATATATATATATATATATATATATATATATACAATTTCTTTTTCGGGCTCATGACCAAAGGGATCCATAACTAACTTGCACACCTATCCAATCATGCTTTAAATATCAATATGTGTTTTGTGACAGAAATTTGATATGTTGGTTCGACTTCTTACACTCAAAGATCAGTATATAAAATAAAGATATTATTAAAATCTCAAGTTCATGAAACAATGCATTTGATAATTGAGTAATGTTCTAAGAGCCCATGAGAGTAAGCGAAAGAAGATTTGTAATAATTTCTGCATACACCAGTGGTAATCAACGTTAGGACTCTTGACACAAGTGACTTAACCAGCACAATAAAATACCAGGATCTAATAATTATGATCAAAATGCTGAGAGATTTACTGACAGTCAATATTTCTGACAGATACAATAGGAAGAAAGAGCTTTCTTAAGGACGATAAGCGTCACACACTAAGGTGGCATGCTTCATCATAGTGTTCCTATTCACACCACAATATCAGTTGTGGTGTGGGATACAACTCCTAAAATAGGAGGAGCTCTTGGATATTTTTTGTCCTGACCTTTGTGCGTAAAATGTGTGGGTTAGCTGTGCATGAGTGTACGTGAATCATAGTGAGACTAAACCAGCTTTAACTTCCGTTTTCTAGCAGTCAGCACTTTGTAACACTCCCCTTTGACGCGCAACGTCACACCACGCACGCCCCTCCCACCCACCCGTCACGTCCGCCCAGTGCATAGCCTGTATGTTGGCAACCTACCATTGAACAGTATGTCCCGGCGCCACTCAGACAGACGGGTAGATCTTCGGGCGTCTCAAGGGGCGAGCTATTGTAAGTGTCTCCTGAATCTCCGACGCAAGGTAATGTGGGTTCTAAACTAACGAGCGGAGCTCCGACTATGGGGAGGTAACGATGCATGCCATGCTTTCTACCCACAGATACTCTGCCACTTGCCCTTAGAGAGCGCCGACGTGGCCCACCATCCGGAATTTGGGGGTAGACTTTAAACTTAGCGCTTCATTATGATTTACGCTGTTTCTTTACATGGTTTATGTGACAGACCGGGCATCTTTAACCCTTCACGTTATGCCCTCATGTTAATGAACACATCTGCATTTACCCTTATTACCGTAGCGCATGTGTCAATTTCAACGAAGCACTATACAGCCACTGACTTCAGTTGTAGCCATACTGCAGCCTCTGGCAGACGATTTCCTCATTCCATTATAAGCGGCCATTTACGGCCTATGAGCCAAATTATAGTTGTTATGATGTGGAGTAGTTGGCCACCCACCATCGTTGTCCACACTTCCTTTACGATCTTCCCGTCCCCTCAAGGCTGACCTGACACCAGTGATTTGAATGTGCCTGTATATCACGCCATGTACGCCACCTTATCCCACCGATACAGACACCAGGTGTGTGTCTATCATCCACACAGGTAGCGGTGGCGCTTTGAGTTTGGTTCTGATCCAGACTACACTATATGTCGATTGAGTCATATTTTGTGGAGTGAGTCACATTTCTTCTAACATGCATGCAGAGTGGAATGCCAGATCACAATTATATCAAAGTACCAGTGAAATCCACTGTTTACATGTGCTGTATGTAATTTTATGTATATCTGTACGTCTTTCTCTTTTTATCTCACCAGGTTGGGTTTAGGAACCTGCACCACATGTTGGTTCCAGTGCGAAGACGCATTCATACCTGACTAGGTGTACTACAGGTATACAGGGCTCTTTCTCCCCTGATTCCTCAAACATCTTTCCTTTATTTGCACTCTTGATGGTCCTGACGAAGCGCCCTTGGATCCCTTATGGACCTACGAGCAGCACGAAACATGTTGACCATTTTCTCTTGAACACACACACATACAGATTCTGAGAGCAGGGGGAAGACATTCTACTCCCCCATCTTATTTTTTTCACAGAGGTAGCTCCAGTCTCTAACTCATTTTTTAACCTTGCCACATGGACCCCCGAATAAAATCAGATTCTGGGTATCGTTTGGTAATTTTAACTCACTTACTTTCTTACCACCTTGGGCCCACATACCCACATGCACAACTGTGGCATCTCCTTAAAAGATCTCTGATAAAGAGCCCTCTTGCGGGCCCGTAGACGACAGCAGTGCCACCCCCATAAGGAGCAATGCCCGCTGATGAAGCATGACACTCGCAAGGGTGTGTGAGGGCACTATATCCAAAAAAGGAGGGATCCCCCATCACTTGTAAAAACCCAACTTTATTGAGATTGACATATTACATACTACGTCTTCAACCACAATTGGTGGTGACTATTCTCTATTATAAGGAACAGCTACCCCCAAGTGAATACCAGACTAAAACTGTTGCCTGGTCAGACTCTACAACGTTATTCTTATCTGCTAGGGACAGGTTTTGAAACAAATAGCAGGCCAAGAAAATCATCCCTGACTATATCTTATTGGTAAACATGTTTCTGCCCCAAAATAACCCTTCAACAAGGTGTAGGGGGGAATTCATTAGGACCTAAATCAAATCACTCTGCTGTAAAATGTAACAGTGTAATAGCGTAAAAGAGATCTTTGACTAACCTAACCGGTTTGGGCTTTGATTATACTGCAGTACAGTCCATCCTGACCACACCAAGCATGCTTGAGACATGGGTAACTCAGACATTAACCTAGGCTTAAGATTGGACAAAACTGACTAACCTGAAGAAATTACAAACATGCATGACATTACATGATGCCATCATGACCCGATACTTATATGGCAATTGTGCACCCCAAGGTCTTATTGCAACTAATTCACCCAGGTTATTCTAGAGAACAAAACATTTAAGAAAGAATGGTAGCTTATTGCCTGGCGTTGTAATAGAGACTGATTAGTGTTGATTATTAATACTGCAAAGCGTTTTGTCTGATTCCCACAGTTTGATCTGTTTTTGTTGCGGGCCCTGGGCCCAGCCGATAAGGTGGGGCAATGTTTGTATTGGCACAAATGGGGTATTGCTATGTGGTTAGAAATTTTGTAGACTTCTGCAGATTCAGGAGATTCAGGCAATGTTTGAGATTTGAAGAGCATTGTGTGTATGAAAATCTGATGGGATCCATGCAAGGCAAACCACCCTGGACTCCCCTCGTTGTCTAGTTTTCAAAAATGTCTGTGGCTTATAGGTTTGCATGGGTGGCCACAGCACAGCCCCAAATACAGCAGCTATCCCTATTCCTTATCTCTCAACATAGCGCTTTGGGGACTTTTGTGTCGTGGTCTCTTGGCACACCCAAGCAAGCTGGGCTACCGTTCTTATCAGGAGACATGTGGGAACTCAGAGGGGTAGGAAATGTGTGGCTCCCCAAAGATTCCAGAAGTATTTGTCATTGAAATTTGAGAAAAGTGTGTGTTTATTACCAGCGTTTGACATTTGCAAAGGCTTCTGGACTCCCCTGCATGTCTAGCTTTCAAAAATGTTCCAGTTTTCTAGATTTGCCAGGTGTGCCGGCTGAGCTACGGTCCACAATCCATGGCTACCCACACTGCAAAAAAAGGGTCAATTTTCAGTGTAAAAATGTGGTATTTACATGTGTTTTGAGACGTTTCCTGTCACAGTCACTGTGCCAACCCACATAAGTGAGGTACCATTTTTATTGGGAGATTTGGGAAAATGATGTATGGAAGGATGTTTGTGGTTCCCCGCATATTCCAGAACTTTCCATCACAGAAATGTGAGGAAAATCTGTTTATTTAATCAAAATGTGATTTTTCCATAGGGATTCTCTGTATAAAAACCTAATGAGAGCTACACAAGTCATCCCACCCTGGATTCCCCAGATGCCTAGTTTTCAATAATGTGCAAGTTTGCTAGGTTTCCCTAGGTGCCCGGTGCCCTAGGGCCTAAAATCCACGACAACCCACTTTGCAAAAAAAGGGTCAGTTTTGAGTGAGAAAATGTAATGTGTCTATGTTTTGTTTTGGTCTGTTTCCTCCTGCAGGCACTAGGCCTACCCTCACAAGTCAGGAACTATTTTTATCAGGGGAATTTGGGGAATGCTAGTTGGAAGGAGGTTTGTGGCTCTCCACAGATTCAGAAATTCCCATCACAGAAATTAGAGGAAAATATTTGTGTGGGTCAAATTGTGAGGTTTGCAAGGGATTCTGTGTTAAAATTCCTAGTCGGAGCCATACAAATAACAAAACCCTGTATTCCTGCCGGTGTCTAGGTTTCAAAATGTGCAAATTTGCTACATGTCCCTAGGTGCAAGCCGAGCCTGGGCTCAAAATACACTTTGCGAAGAAAGGGTCAGTCTGGAGTGGAAAAATTTGATGAATCCATGTTGCGCTATGAGCCGTTTCCTGTTGCGGGCACTATGCCTACCCAGAGAAGTGAGGTACTATTTTTATTCAATAATCAAGGAGAGAGATAGGGAGAGTAGACTGACACTCTTATTCCCCGGTTATAATCACTAAACAAATAAAGAGTGTCTTATGGTTGCACTTAAACCACATTCGGGAGCAAAAAGAAGGGAGGGAAACGGCCTCACTTAGGACGTTCAAGGAAAGCCCTCACTCACCACCTGGTGATGACATGCTTCATCATCGGGCTCCACCAAGGAGACCGAGTGTCTCCTTGGTGTGCTACAACGCCAGATCTACTGCGGAGCAGGTTAGTGAGATTTGGGACGTGTTGGTGCAAATTAAGCTAGTGAGTGGTGAAGGTATTTAAAAATAGTCTGTAGTGTATCGAAAGGAAATTTTATTCTATGATCACTAAAGACAATATCTTAAAATGTATGTGTATGGAAACAGTCCACATTTAGTTGAGTGGTAGATTCCTAGAGATGACTGATATCTAGGAATCTACCACTCAACTAAATGTGGGCTGTTTCCATACACATAGATTTTAAGATATTGTCTTTAGTGATCATAGAATAAAATTTCCTTTCGATACACTACAGACTATTTTTAAATACCTTCACCACTCACTAGCTTAGTTTGCACCAACACGTCCCAAATCTCACTAACCTGCTCCGCAGTAGATCTGGCGTTGTAGCACACCAAGGAGACACTCGGTCTCCTTGGTGGAGCCCGATGATGAAGCATGTCATCACCAGGTGTTGAGTGAGGGCTTTCCTTGAACGTCCTAAGTGAGGCCGTTTCCCTCCCTTCTTTTTGCTCCAGAATGTGGTTTAAGTGCAACCATAAGACACTCTTTATTTGTTTAGGTACTATTTTTATTGGCAGACTTGAAGAAATACTGAGGGGAAGAAAGTTTGTGGCTTCCCACAGATTCCAGAACTTTCCATCACAGAAAAGTGAGGAAAGTATGGGTTTTAGTCAAAGTTTGAGGTTTGCATGGGATTCTAGGTAAACAAATCTGGTGAGAGTCCTTCAAGTCATCCCACCCTAGATTACCCCAGGTTTCTTGTTTTCAAAGATGTGCAAGTCTGCTAGGTTTCCCTAGGTGTACGCTGAGTTAGACCCCAAAATCCACCGCTACCCACTTTGCAAAAAAAAGGTCAGTTTTGAGGGGGGAAAAATAATGTATCCTTGTTGTGGTTTGGGCCCTTCCCTGTCTCAGGCAACTACATAAGTGAGGTACCATTTTTATCAGGAGACTTAGGGGAGTGCTGGGTGGAAGGAAGTTGGTGGCTCCCAGCAGATTAAAAACTTTCCATCACAGAAATATAAGGAAAATTTGTTTTTTTTAGTCAAATGTCAAGGTTTGCAAGGGATTCTGGATAAAACAACCTGGTGAGAGCCATGCAGTCACCCCCCTCTGGATTTCCTCAGGTGTCTAGTTTTAAAAGATTTGCAAGTTTGCTAGGTTTCCCTATATTACAGCTGATATAGAGCCTAAATCTTTGCAAAAAAGGGGCTATTTTGAGTGGGAAAATGTGATGTATCCATGTTGTGTTTTAGGCCGTTACCTGTTGTGAGTACTGGGCCAACTTACACAAGTGAGGTACCACTTTTATCGGGAGACTAGGGTGAATGCAATGTGGGAGGAAGGTTGTGGCTCTCTGCAGATTCTAGACTGTTCCATCACAGAAATGTTAGGAAAATGTGTTTTATTAGTCAAGGTTTGAGGTTTGCAAGAGATTCTGTGTAAAAAAAAGCCTGGTGAGAGTCATGCAAATCAGCACATCTTGGATTCCCCTGTGTGTCTAGTTTTAAAAAATGTGCCAGTTTGCTAGGTTTCCATAGGTGCCGGGAAAATGTAATGTATCCATGTTTCATTATGGGCCATTTCCTGTTGCGTCCACTTATGTTTACCCACATGAGTGAGGTACCATTTTTATCAGAAGACATTTGGGGGTATAAACTAGTAGAACATTTGTTATTACAATTGTAATTAGATGCATTTGGGCCTTCCAAAACTAAACCAGTGTGTAAGCAAACATTTTGAAAAATCTCTCCTAAATCATATGCTAGTATGGGTACCCACAAATTCAGATATGTACGAATACCTACTGTTTCTAAACTCCATATCTTTTGCCCATTTCAGAAATACAAAGGTTTTCTTGATACCCATTTTTCACTCAACATATTTCACCATATATATTGGTCTATACTCAGTACACAATGAGAAACAATTTTACAGTGCAGTTCGGTTGTTGGCTGCTGGTACCTTGGGTTCTTAGCGAAGCTACAGACCCCATAAAACCCACCAACCAGAAGGGTCTAGTGGACGTAATGGTATATTGCTTTTATAAATCGGCCATCATGAAAAAAAGTTACAGACGAAAACACTGTCATAAATGGCTGTTTTTTTCCTGGATCACCCATAGGTTTCACACTGGTTTCCACTACAAACTGGAAGTAGGTTGAGAGCACAAAAAAAGGAGAAAAGGGTTACCTCTTGTAAAATGCCAAAACTGTGGTAAAAAAGTATTTTTTTAAATTCAGCTCTGCATGTTCCTGGAAGCTGGAAATATGGTGAGTTTAGCACAGCAACCAGTTCATTGATGCCTATTTTAGGAATAAAGAACAGACTTTTTTATCCAGAGCACTTTTCTTTTTCTATTTTTCCCCAAAACTCTACATTTAGCTATATTTTTCATGTTTTCTCGGGCCCCTCCAGAAGAATCCATAAACCCTGGCAACCATCAGAGTCCTCTGGATGTTGGAAAAAAAGGACACAAGCTTGATTCCTTATGTGAAAAAAAGTTTATGAAAACCTAAGCGCAAAGTACCGCAAATAGCCAGAAAAGGACTCAGCGTGGGGGTGGCGGGGTGGGGGGAGTTTAGAGGGTGAAGCCCCAACAGTTAAGGGGACATTTTATGTTTACTATTGTTCCAATATTTTAAAATAGAGATAATTATTTTTGTACTTATCTAGGCCTCAATTATTGATTTATTAAACTGAAGTTCACCTGTCTTGTGAAATTGTATTACTTGCTCTTCCATTTATTTTATATGTCACCAGCATGTTTCTTGCTTTAAAGTCATCTAGTATCAGTACTTCGGCCTTTGGAAAAGTTCGTGTTTTTTCTTCAAAATGAAACAGATCTCTGGACATTAAGCAGTAATGTTTCGACCTTTGTTGAATACAAGCAATG
The DNA here is from genome assembly GCF_964261635.1 of Lissotriton helveticus. Taxonomy (NCBI): domain Eukaryota; kingdom Metazoa; phylum Chordata; class Amphibia; order Caudata; family Salamandridae; genus Lissotriton; species Lissotriton helveticus. Next base: position 822,071,552 of record NC_136071.1, read on the forward strand.
TGATCATTTTATTTTGGAACTTGTCATTTTTAAACCAAATACATTTTCAGACGCATATTTTATTCATTTGCCATCCTATTCATATTTTGTTGATATTAGTGTAGCAAGACCATCATTTGGCCTCTCCATTTATTTCAGATGTACACTGGGGTTTACAATAAGCAAATAATTTCGATGTAGATCTATTTTGCATCAGTGGCATTTGTAGAAGTGAATTTTAAGGGGGCACACATTGGGCCACAGATAAAAAGTTTTTACTTTTCCGAATCACTAAATGCATTTAGTGCATAGGAAAAAAGATGTTAGCATTCGTAATCCCTCTGATTTACTGATTCAAAGGGTTTGTCAATGCTACAACCCTTTGTACATCTGGACCAAAGTTGGATAGTTTAAAATAACCTGCTAACATATCCATTTTGCAAAATATTTTTCTAAGGCTAGAAGTCATGTATGCAGACAGCTGTAAAGCGAAGAACAAACTATTCCAATTCTTCAGGGTCTCTCAATGTGCCCAAGAACCATTATTTTCCTGCATCTGCAAATCACATATGTACCTTTTTACTAAATTCGGTCACTCCCTTCATACTGCTTTTGGGGCTGGATGTGAGAACACCCACCGGCCCTCCAAGCCTCAAAAGCATCTTGTAGTCCTCTAGCCCAACGGTGCAGGATGATCCTGGTGTCCTATTAAGTCGAAGGCCTATTATATTGCTAATAAGCAATCTATCTGCTCTACAGTGCCATGCATCAGATGCTGTTTCAGTCCCCTCCCCATGAGTATTGTAAACACCTGAAGCTAGTTCAGTGCCGCCATTTTGCTGAATTCTACATGGGCGTAAAAATGGTGGCTGCGATTATGTTACTAACATTAAAAACCGTAGCACCGAAGGCGGATGTTTCCAGAGCCCTCAAATTAGCAATAATTTAGGTAATTGCAAAAGCAACAAAATCTGTAACTTGTAGGCAATTAAGAGGAAGTAATTAGGAACTAAATAGTTGCCAACAGTTACCGCTGTGAACAGATGATTTGGTATGTACTTGTGGCCCTTTGATGTTTTTAAGTGGTGTGCTGTGCTTGTGTAGCGGAACTGAAGATTTCTCTTGCGTGAATGACCTGACTCACAGTAGAACAAACTGCTTGAAACAACTCATAATATTGTGTTTTGCAAAGCATATAAATTGGTGGCAATGGCCTTCTAGATACACGCCTTCTGAAAAACTCTTAAAACCTCTTACATTGCATAAGCACTGGGATTTCTGTAAGACTATATATGTTTTATCTTGCAAACATGTTTTAATTACTTTTTTTCATTTCACATGCAGAAAAATAGCTACAACCAGAGTGCTAGAAATGCCCCATGTTCAAGCGCTCCCATCAGTTTTTCATTGTATTGACCCCAGAATATTGGATTTCTGCTGTGCGCACGTATAGTGCGCTCACAATGTGCAAATCACTGACCGTCACTCATACACAACTGACCCATCCCTGTGACAAATGCGAGTCATACTCAATTGTGTGGTCTACCAGGACGTAACCATTTTCATCACACAAGATTACTTCAAGGGATGAGAAGCAGTAACCTAGAAGTTAGACATGAGAAGCAAGCAAGGAAGGTAACACACATATTGTACAGCAGATGTCTTGAAATATATGAACCAAATACATTTCAGCCATGATTCCTCAGTCTAGTGGTAAACGTTTACAAATGCAATGTAGTCAGCAAATTCTTTCTATTTACACCCCCTGCACGGCAGGCACATGGGGCCAGCATTCACATCCCTTCCAGGATTATGGGGCCAATAATGTAGTCAACATCCACTTATACAAGCAGTCACAGTCACATCTGACTACGTGAGGGATGGAGAGTACAAACTGTTTGATACAGAACACGAAACACCAAGACCCGCATAACGCACTATCCCTCCCTGGCACACGAGGCCTGACCAGCCCCCAGGCAAAGCCCACATCAGTAATCAACTCCAGGTAACCAAAGTCAGGGCTGACCACCAGCAGGTGAGTACCCCCTTCAGCCAGCCCTATGCCCAACAAGTTCATTACCCTGTCAAGTGGACAAACCCAGCCAACAGTCCAGTTTGTAGGTAGCCCGTTATTTTCTGCTCACATTTCTACCACAGGTTGGTGAGGTCACTGGCGAACTTGCTCCAACCCAAACCCAGCCTCAAATGCACTTTCTTGGATATTGTCCCTGTGGTTGTTTGGATGAAGCCCTCTTTGTCCTTATGTGGTCAATGCACCCCTCAGAAGCTTCCCCGCTGTGGGTCTGAATCCTTTGGAGGAGCTTGCACCCAGATGGTAATTGGAAGAGGCTGCACTCGTGGCCGCTGCACTTTTAACCACCCTGCCTCAATGCCTCCAGATGACACCACCACCTCACAAGAACACTGCCTCAGTTGACCCCTCCCCCTTTCCTGCTCCTGCCCGTGGAGCGACTAATGGCAACCCTCTGCTAAGCACAGTACGCCAACCCAGGAATTATGGTCTCCGGAACTGCAAAACAAACATGTAATGAGTGAGGAACCACATCTTACTTGAATCATAAGGGAAAAAACAAACATCTAAAAAATTATAATTTTGCTTATGTGTGGCAATGCTGAAAGTTTCAACTGTAGGCAAATTTTACCAATAACATAATGTGACTATTGCTCATAATTGCAACAGCTCTACTTGTAGCTAACTTTAGAATTTGCATGTAAAACTCAATTTCTATGACTGTGATTCTGATTAGGTTTTTGATAACTCTTGCCAAGCACATGCTGTGAGAAAAAATCTTGATGGTCAGATAACTGAATTGAAAGTGGCTTCAAAGTTTAGTCTTGTGCAAGACAAGTAATTGTAACATATAAATGCACCTGGTGAGGGGTGGACCTCAGTTTAACCTGGCCTTCGATGTTAAACCTCTTAAGAGAATAGGGAATGATCCCAAGAGATGAAAGTGTGAAAAATAGATCTTAATTTAAGCATCTTTGCCTTTCCATATTAAGTGTTGAGCTAGAGTTACATTTTTCAACTGCCCTAAAATAACTAATTCTGTAAAGATTCCTAATTCACAAAATATGGGGATCCAGGTGCCTCACTCACTGATTAAATAGACAGATATGATACCATGCCTATTAAATAATAGTGTTAACTGCATACATTTGTAGTGTAGTTCCTATATTCCAAATAGGCTCTGCACATTGGAATAATATATCCTGCAGCTTAGACGTAGGACTTAGGTCGACTAGGTCTCTGCCAAATATATTAGACTTAATTGTGAGTGCCAGCTAGCTCAGAGGTCACTAGACACTTTCTCGAATAAACAAGCAGGGATTCGTCTCTGACAACCATATAACATGACAACTTTGTTTCCCCAGAATGAAACGTATCTCTAGAGTTGCAGAAACAATAGACGGCTATTTCACTCAGTTAGATGTGCATGCTTCGTTTCACCAGAGTTGCTTAGAAATAGAGAGACGGGCGTTTTCAATAAAAGTATTTATTGAACAGTCTTATTTCTTAAGCTTAAGAAATGCACTGCTACAATTGAAATGCTAGCTAAGAAGTACACTGCATATAATACGAATAGTATTATAAAATAGTACTGTAAAAGCTTTATATGGATTCTGAGCCATATACATAAAATACATAGAATGCATAAAATACATACAATGATAAAATAGTGGCTAAAAGTACTCAACTGGTGCTTCTAACATACGCTTACCCCGGTGTACCTAACCTAAGCCTAGTACAAGGGAGGAAGTAAGTGAGGAGTAGTTTAAGTTTTAGTACTTCTCTGCCAAGAATCTGTTCAAGAATTCTCTAGGGATCTAATCAGCTCCGTACCTTGGTTTTAGAATGATAGAGGTCTTGTATCTCTCTCTCGGGACTCGATCTCCCAGCAACCCGCAAGGGTAGCCTGGAAACACCGAAGCTGGATTTCTCGGCAAGAGAAAAGACAACGTCTTTTCAGTGCGTCAGTTGGAGGTTCGGCTTCCTTTCGCACTTGCAGCAGCAGGGCGTTGGGCAAGTAGTTAGTCGATCTGCTCCTGAACCACCGTGTGTTTGACTGGGCAAATGTAAGGCATATTTATACCCCTGAAGGTGCCGAGTCTGACGTAAGATTGGACATAATATCGTCACTAGTGCCTCAATTCCTTGAAAACGTCTGGATTTCTTGGATAAATTAGTATTCATGCAGGGGGAGGTTCCTGACTGCTGAAGGCTGGTTTTACCACAAAATCAATGTGGATTCTCGGAGTTTAGTGGAAGTAGCCATGCCGTATTAGGGCTGCACAGGCTATAACTAAATAAGGCAATGATTCTTTATGCCTATATAAGGACTGGGTGATTTATACCTATATATGGGCAAGAATCGGAAGAAATTACACTAGGGTCCTAGATTCCCACATAACAAATTGAGCACATACAGCCTTAGATGTTGCAGACAAACCCACAGCAATGAGTGAGTCTAGTAAGGACTTTGATATGTATTGCGTGGTTCCCCTTGTTGTTTTTTCTTTTTAAATCTATGAAGTTTTACCTTTGCCTTGGAGTGAGGAATACGAAAAAGGCCTCAGCCACATGTTGTCACTAAAATGGTGTGCATTCCTTCTCTCAGTGCAGCCCCACTACTTTGTGACTGGCCCGGCCTTCTTTCATGGCTTCCGGGTGCCTCAGGAGAAGGGTAAAATGTTAATAATTAATCCATTATAGGGTAACAGTCAAACACAGACCACCCTACCTGCTGCATGTGGGTCACTTATAGAGCCATGGACCAGAATATTTTCACAATAGATCAAAGTAAAATTCATGCTTAGCAGGTAGCTGCTCGAATTCTTAGCAGCATGCTGCTGCAAGAATGTCCACAAGGAAATGTATATATTGATCATTAATTTGGACCTCGGGAAATAATATTTTCAAAACCGAATCTGGTGTGAAATTCAGCCTGAAAAGATAAAGCGTGCAGTTAGATTCAAGACATCTCTTTATCTTTTGGTACGAAAAGTTGTGGGCCTGATCAAGTTTAAGTGAGGTATTCACACTTTGGACCAGGGATTTCACAGTTTTTCACATTACTAGAGGGAGGCATGTACATTTTGCCCGTGAAGTTGGAGAAAATAAGAAAACATCACCGTTTTGAAAAAAGGCAAGCACATTTTCTTCACTTGACCCGACTTAACATGTGGTTACATTTCGGGTCACCTCACCCAGATACCCAGCAGATGGATTGGAATAACTGCAGGATGTAGGCACTACGTCCTGAGTGACGCGGGGGAACAACAGCAGCTGCTTCATCCATTCCCAAGTGCCAAAAGTATAGCAGGCAAGCAAGGGGTGGAACATTTAACCACAGCTCTATGAGGGACATTTGTTATCACTTTTCATTTAAACTTTGACGTTTACAGAGCTAATGAATCATTCTTTATTTACTTTTTACACTATCTATGGCAGCCATGTTACACAAAATGCAAATACATTTACATCATTAATAACAGTACACAACAATGGATCATTATGGTGTAATAATTCCAAACTACTTTAAGAAAACCTGAACCATTAGCCTGTAAGACCATCTTTCTAATAGTGGACACAATGGTGATACAGACATGCCCGCTATCCACCCAAGGATAGGGGGAGAGGTGGGCAATGCCTCCACTTGGGGCACTTGGGCTGCGTGCATGCTCAAGTCTACTTTCTCTGAAGGGGAGAGGAGGGGAGCAGACCTTTCTTGTTTAGGAGGAGTGTTGCCAGTGCGAGGCTTGCCGTGGTATGGTTAAACAGAGCTATAATCGCTGTCAGGGGTCCCCTGAAGAGTGTGTGGGGGGGGGTCGTCCCATACCTCCCACCTCTGAAGTGCTGTGGCCTCCGCTGCACCCTTTGTTATGGTCGCAGCCTGCCGATGCACCATGCTCGGGAGCGTCGGGCCTTCCAGTGCATGGCTGTCATTCATCGAGCCATCAACAGCGCCAAATTAATAAAACGGTTAGTGACACCTTTTGATTCTTGTAGAAAGACCCAGTAGACAGCAAGTAACACTGTCCAGATCTGGACGGGCAGTAACGCAGGCTATGACTGCGCAGACTTCTGCCCAGAGTGTGCGCGCACTCAGACATGTCCAGAACATGTGCACCATGTCCGCCGCGGGGGCATGACAGCCAGGGCAATCAGGAGTCCTAAGCATGGGCGGATTTTGCGGATCCACGATTCGCGGATTTGCGTATTCACGGATCGTGGATCCGCAAAATCCGCGGATTTTGCGGATTTGCGGATCCGCGGATTTGGGGCGGGGCTTCCATGCGAGTGCACATGCCTCTTGTGTGTATAAAAGGTCAGAGACCGATCAGAGCAGCAGATGAAGATACAGAAGCTCCTGGCCACAGGAACAGCACGAGGATTGCGCTCGTGAAAGTCAAGGATGCAAAGGCCTCTGTCCAGCATCACAGCTGATTTTCGATGGTATATTTGGGAAGAAGGCACATCTGCCCAGCCTTGACAACGCTCACGATTGTTTTTTGGGCCGATGAATGAGTCACTGAATTTAAGCATCAACTAGGGCACATGCCTAATTGATATCTGTAAGTGCTTCCGGTTGAGGTTTAATTTTTGTGCCAGGACCATCGTGCCAGAATGAACCCTGCCCCTCATATTTATTCAAGAAGACGCCACCGTTTTGTGCCATACCTATACTCAACTGGAGTACTTTCTACTGGATAATCAGTAAGTGCTACATCGTTGGGTAAATGTATAGTGCTTTTACTACACTACAGCTGCCTAAAGTGCCAGAGAGTTGTCTACAGCGACCAGGTGTGTGTTACTATGCAATCGCGCCGAAGGGCGCAGGGGTCCCTTGAGTGAGCTATCATAGTGGGTAAATGGCGGGAAGACGGTGCACACCGCGAGTGTGTGGGCGGGGCCAAACGGACGGGGCTTCCATGCGAGTGCACATGCCTCTTGTGTGTATAAAAGGTCAGAGACCGATCAGAGCAGCAGATGAAGATACAGAAGCTCCTGGCCACAGGAACAGCACGAGGATTGCGCTCGTGAAAGTCAAGGATGCAAAGGCCTCTGTCCAGCATCACAGCTGATTTTCGATGGTATATTTGGGAAGAAGGCACACCTGCCTGGCCTGTTGTAACTATTTTACGATGGCGCCGGCAAGCTGCCAGCGCCATCCTAAAATAGTTACTAAATTAGCTTCAACAGGAATCTCTAATAGATAAAATAAAGCAGGTGCTCGAGCACCTGCTTTATTTTATCTATTAGAGCTTCCTGTTGAAGCTAACTTAGTAACTATTTTAGGATGGCGCTGGCAGCTTGCCGGCGCCATCGTAAAATAGTTACAACAGGCCAGCAAGGCTTGAACTTTTGCCCCCGGAATCCGCCGCTCGCGGATTTGCGAATTCGCTGTAAATTCGCGGGAGTTCGCGGATCGCGAATTTACCGAAAATTTGCAAAATCCGCGAGCGTAACGGATTTTGCGCTCATGCTTAATCAGGACATACTACAGGGTATATTTTGTGAAACTGGGCCTGTATGAGGAATGCTCTGTGTAATATGTTGTACTGGATGTACTGAAAGCAGGCATTGCAAGAGACCTGTTGTGGGTACGCCAGCACTCTGCCCTATTCCTTCTGGGTCAGCGCACACCCTATATCGCTCTCCCAAATTTGCCAGATAGGTGCCAGTGGATCTTTGTCGTATGAGAGATGGCATTCGAAAGCCAGGACATTAAGCAACACCCATTGCCCATTATGTGGAGGGCCTGTGTCGGGTGATGCGTAGCAGGCTCACTGGCTCAGCACTCCAGTTCAGTTGTGAGGCGCCTGAACATCAGCGAGTGACCAGCCGGGAGCCCCGTTTGTTCCTTCAGCAAGGTAAACTTGGGGCGCCCCAGCCCCCTACTCTCAGTCGGTAGCTGTAATTTAGACAGAGTCACTCTATGCAGGGCTTTAAATGGGATGAAAAAACTGTGTGGGGGGAGTCTTTCAAAGAGGCGGGGCCAGTGTAATGAAGGGAGTGGCTTAAAAACACGTATGCTAAAAATCTGTGCTTAGCATAGTGTGCGCCCGACAGATAATATGATACAACAATTAACACCATACCTACAACAAGGCAGGACGATTGACTTTGTCAATGGTTGTTAGTTGCATAAGATAAGTAAGCAGCAACTATGGCTTGTATATAGTATGGAAAAAGCTTCCACTTAAAGCCCTGGTGACACCACGACGATGTTGCTGCTCCTGAGTTTCAAAAAGAGAAGGGAAATCCAGAGAGAAAATGACTCTCTTTAAAGGATTTCCCTTCCACTACAACGCTCAACTGGCATGATGTGATGCCGTAACTTCTCCACTAGTGAACAGTGAGCACGCCCACACTAGTGAGAAGTGAGCAGTGTGAGTATGCGCACATCGATGTGCCTGCTGTCACTGCAGTCCGGGTAAAAAACGGACCGCCTGTGCCAGGGCACAAACCAGAGCCCGATAGAGACCTGTTTTGAGGCCCCCTTTAAAAAATCTGCTCAGCACCGGAGAGACCCAGCCCGCTTAAAGCCCTGACTCTATGCCTCCCTTTGTTCTATAGGAGGCCACCCTATGGAACAAAGGGTGTTCAGTGTCTGGTACATGCCGCAGGGGATACAGATGGGTAAATTTGTGAAGAGTCGTGGCAGCATCACCATTTCAGAGAGAAACCCCAGCCCTGCACAGTGAAGGAGACAGAACACTAGAAGGCTATCTGCGGGCACCGGAAAGAGACCACCCTGGCAAGGTTACTATCAATTAAATCTTGGGTCATGTGATAAATATTAAAGCCCAAGTATCGGAAGGTGCACTGCTCCCACCTAATGACATGAGTGCCAACAGGGTTGCTATTCAGGGGGCAGTCCGGATGTATTGGGAACAGCAACATTTTAGCCCAGTTGACCGCCAAGCCTTAGTTGGCTTTGAAATCACCCAGGATGTTGGTGACCTCAGCTATACCATCACAAACATCTTTCATGTAGACGAGGATGCCATTGGCATACATGGAGATGGCGTGGATCTTCCCGCCAACAGGTAAGCCCCAGGGGAAACAGTCGGAACACCGTTTTCTGAACCATGCGCGTTCAGACTACGCAAGCTCTACCTTGCTTGACTTACCCACGCATATGCGTGGTTATGGCAGTGCGCAGTCTAGCTGCTGGAAGACGGAAGGAGGAAGACGCTGCGGTGAGTTAAGCGGGACTGAGGTTTTCTTCAGGGCTGGGGGGCGAATGGGTAGTTGTGTTAGTTTTTAGGGCAGGGAGGCGGGGTAGGATTCAGGGCAGTGGCAGGAGTTGAGGTAGTTTAAGGGATGATGCGGGGTGGGGTTATTGTAGGAATTTAGGCCTTAGGGCAGTGGGAGAGTAATGAGTAGTTGAGGTAGTTTTTAGGGCTGGGGGTCAGGGTAGGTTTTAGGGCAGTGGAAGGGGTTGGGGTAATTTAAGTGACAGCACAGGGGGAGTGAGGGGTCGGGGTAGTGTAAGTTAGGGTGCAGGTAAAGGAATGCATGGTTAAGACGCATTTGTCGTTTTGCTGCGTGGTAGAGGCACACATGGTAAGATCATTTGTGCTTCTGTCATACAACCTTGCCCCACCCATTGTCAGACTGATGGAGGCGCTGTGCCAGGGGTTCCATTGCCAGGGCTAAAAGCAAGGGGTGAAGGGGGCATCCCTGACCCCCTGCCAATTGGAAAAGTACTAGATATCCTCCAACCTATTTTTAGCCTCCTAGATAGCTCCGTGTAGAGGAGTTTGTCAACTGTAATAGCCTGCCCCTGATGCCCACCTTCTGCAAGACCGGGAATATGTAGTTCCAGACCAAGATGTCAAATGCTTTCTCGAAGTCTAGGACCAGGCAAGCTAAGTAGGACCAGTTTGCTGGAGCTTCCTCTAATATTCTATGCAGTCAGCGGATATTGAGGGTCATGGATCTGCCCGGTTTGTACCTGTTCTGATCAGGAAGGACCAATGCCAGCATATGTCTCAGCAACCTTGCCACCAGTACCTTACTAAGGATCTTATAACTACCCATCATGGACTGCGGTCTGTGGGAGGAAACCTCTAGGGGGTCCTGCACCGGCTTTGGGAGGGACACCAGAAAGGCCTCCCACATGGACGGGAGTAAATGACCCACAGAGATGGTGGCAGGGTACAGTTTAGCCAATTTAGAGGCCAGCAGGGCTACATATGTTTTATAAAATGTGATTGGCAAGCCATGCAAGCCTGGGTTTTACAGGTAGGGGAGTCATGTGTGGCACCCCTAATTTCCTGCTCCGTTACAGGGCCGTTCAGTTCTTCTCTCCAATCTGCAGGCACCGCTGGTAATGGAACAGTGGGGAGGTTGTCGTAAATCATGAGCTGTCAATGGCGGGGCACAGGGTTGTAAAGGGCCTGGTAGTGCACGTAGAATGCATTATGTATTGTTTTCTGGGTGGTGGCGACTGTGTTAGGGAAATCGTGGATGGTAGCCACTGGGGTCCATTGAACCCTGTAGCAGCCATGCCAGTAGACTTCCTGGCTTGTCCTCTTCTGCACTTAACTTGGCTTGATAAGCCTTGTAATCAAGGCAGCTCAGCAACTCAATTAGTTGGGCATGGAGATTCCGGGATTCAGATCATTAGACTGGGCGACATCCTCCATTGGGGCCTGCTCGAGACCCTGTAAGGAGATTTCCACTTGGATGAGCTGCTGGCTGAGTGTGCCTCTCATCCCCATTACTGTATGTATGCAATGCACTTGTAGCATAGTTTTTTACTCGTTTCACTTCACCAACCGTAAAGAAGCTAAGAAGGCACATTCTCTGGCCGCCGGGTTCAGGCTTGCCAGCTGTCCACTAGGGACCAGTGAGTGCATGAGCCATTGTGACAGGTAGGACACAACGCATATGGTGAACGATTGAGGAAGGGGAGGGTATGTTCTATCCAGTGCGAGTGTAGTATGCAGTTAAAATAGCCCTGAAGAATCTAAGGGAAATGGGACCATCTGGTCAAAAGTGAAGATATGCATGCCAGAAACCCTGCCTGTGCAACATTCGGCAAATATAGACTTCCCAAAAACACTTCCACCCCATCCAACCTCCTCTCCACAAACACATAGCTTCCCTCCGGGCCGTCTAGACCACTGTGCTTTGAAAAGTCACCAACGGCCTTATCCATATTAACACCTGATACAAATTGGGTTGTTGGTTGACTAGGGTATGAGCCCAGGTCGGGCAGCAACCACAATCCTAGTCAGGGTAAGAAGCAGGTAACCTCTAAATTAACCAGTGCTCACCCTCTGGTAGCTTGGCACAAAGCAGTCAGGCTTAACTTAGAGGCAATATGTAAAGTATTTGTGCAACACTTCAAACAAATATGGCTCTTCACAACTAATGTGTTGTTCACGCATTCCATTACAACGCGGTCATTACAACGACCGCGTTGTTTCTAAGCAAACCATTACATCGCAAGTCATTTCAACAACTTGCTGTAGGGGGCGCGCTGGACTTAGGAAGTGTATTATTTACTATTCCTACTCCAGTTTGTGCCACAGCAGGGAAGGTGTTGGATTCTAAATCCAACACCAGCTCGCCCCCTACAGCATGTCGTTGAAATGACTTGCGATGTAATGGTAGGCGTGGTAACAACGCAGACGTAACGACCGCGTTATAAAGGAACCGCATTGTGGAGACAGCGTTGTAAACTCTGTTTCCCCTTCAAACAGTAAAACAGTGAAAAAACCACACAAAAAATTCTACAACAGGTTAGAAACAAAGGGGCTTATTTACAAGAAACTGACGCATCGGCATAGATGTGTTAGTTTAGTTTCTCTGTGCTTGCATGCAAAACCCATGTGCCACCATGGATGCGCCGTATTTACAATACGATGCACAATGGCGCAAGGATTGACAGATGCAACAGAAGCTGACGCATTAGTCGGCGCAAATAGTCATGCATTGCTAGAGGCATGACGCAACTCAAGCAATGCATGGGTTGGCCTATTCTTAATACACTGCGTCACTCCTTGCGCCTGCTCCAAGCAGGCGTAGGGTTTTGACGCAGTGGTGTCCTAGAAGTGGTGCAGTGAAATCTTGTAGATTACACTGTGTCACTTCTATGAGGCTTTCTCGCATGGGAATGCCCACCCTGCATACATTATACTTGACACAGGTATAATGTGGCACAGGGCTTTACAAGATGATGCATCTCCCTAGATGTGTCACATTGTTAATGGGCCGCAAAGTGGCAAATTGTTTACCCAGCCACTGCGTCACAAAAAGTGATGCAACGGCGGCACAAAAGTGTTGCAAGGGGCTTGTAAATCAGCCCCTAAATGAGACAAGACCAAAATGACAAGAATCAAATAACGAGAACTTGAGATATGATTTTTTAAAGAATAAACCGTAAAGTAGCACTTATAAGCAATAAGCGCTTACTTGGGTTATCTGGTCGCAGCGGACGAGGACAGAGCCAAAGTTTAGGCCAACCGCAATGGAGCACGGGCTGGATACAGGGATCCAGTTAGGCTGCGTCAGCAAAGATGTGGGGCACAGTCAAGCGATGCGTCGCTGTTTCGACGTAGTAGGGCTGATGGACTGAATTTCTCCATGCAACAGTGTTGATGTGTCGGTTCCGAAGGTGATGTGCCAGTTCTGGATTGCAATGGTTCTGAAGGCGAGATTCCTGGTTTCTCCACGCAGTAGAGGCGATGCAGCGATCTTCTCCAAGCAGTGATGGCGTTGCGTTCGTTCTGCAGTGGTGGTTCCGAAGATGATGCACTGGTTCTGAGGGCGATGTGCTGGTCCCCTTCCCGGAACAGCTGTGATGCGTTAATTCAGCACATGCAGCAGAGGATGTGTCGGAATTGCTGGAGCAAACACCTTAGACCCACTTTAATGGGTCTAGGACTGGGGTGGCACCACTTGGCGGGGCAGAATCACAGAGTGCAGAGTTCAGGTGTAGGAGCAGAATGGATGGTAGTCTTTTATGTCCCTGAGACTTCAATTCAGGAGGCAAGCCCTTGGAGTCACTCTGGGCCCAAGGAATTCAAGTCCAGCCTTCTCACCCAGGCAGAGTAACAGCAGGCGGCAGAGTAGCACAGCAAGGCAGGAGTCTAGCAAAGCAGCAGTCCAGTAGAGTAGCAGTCCTTTAGCAGCACAGCAGTCCTTCTTCCTGGCAGAGTTTTCCCTGTCCAGAAGTGTACTGAAGTGGTGGTGTTAGAAGTCCAGTAGAAATACCTGGTTTTGCCTATGAAGTAGTGGAGACTTCAAAGACAGGTCTTTAAAATGCACAGAGCTCCTCCCTTCCTGCCCTGGCTTCAGACACCCATCATCAGGTGCTTGCAGCTCTTTTTGTGGGGACAGGACACAGTCTATTCAGTGTGAGGCTGTGCCCAGCTCCTCCATCCCCTCCTCCCTGAACAGCTCATTGAGTCACACCTAAACTCGCATTGTGTGTAGCTGTCTAGGGGGAATACACAAAGTCCATCTATCTTCCTCCCCAGACGTGTATCAGAGACAGGCAGCAGGCACAGAGTGGATAAAGAAATAAAATGCCAAATTACTTAGAGGCCGTGGATCGCCACGACCTGTGTGATGCACAGTTCAGGACAAAAATGTCTCTTATGCTAGTAAACTTGCTTTAATTACATGAAAACCAAAATTGTGTGTGTGTGAGCAAACCAAGAGACAATTTAAACGTAGAAATTCTAATAAAAAATGCTCAGTGAATATTATTGTTGTGAATTCAAAATGAATCTTTATATACTTCATAAATGTAATCCAATTTTAGGACCTTCTTCTAACATTGTCATATCCAATAGGGACACAGGGCAACATCCCTATACGTGATTGCATGCTAAAACCAATTAAATATTGAATAAACACCCTTTATAGTTTGATGAAATTAGCTAAAACACAGGTGTGCAGGCCCACCCATTCAAATTTTAAATGACTTAAAGTGGCATTTTCAGACTTTAAATTTAGAAACCGACTTTAACTTAATTTGTGATTTTAAATTGTGAGTCCTGAGACACCAAACTTGAAAAGTCCATCTCTTCACAGTTGGGAATGACAATTAAAATGTAATAAGGTAATCCCAATGTTATCATATGGGAGGGATAGGCCTTGCAGTAGTGAAAAACGAATTTGCCAGTTTTTCATTATCAGGGCATGCAAATTTAAAAGTACATGCCCTACCTATCATACACTCACCGAATGTTTACACAGGAATAAACTGGACATGTGTTGCTGAGTTCCATCTCTCCCACTCGGCTAAATACCCCTATCCATATTACAGATAATAAAGGCAACTGGAACTAAAGGGGGGAAAGGGGAGTGGGAGAGAAAAGACACAGATCTGGATCCTGCCACCTTCCTGGAAGACATCTGAATTTGCTGGGCGGCACTCCCTGGAGGATGAGATTTAAGATTAGTGATGTGAAATGCACAGATATCCCACTATCACCCCATGTAGCTGAAGATTTCTTAAGAGATGTCTAATCACAAGGACAGGAAGACACAGGAACCTGGAGCCGGACAACCTGAAGGTATATGTATGAGTAGTGTACAATATACATACCCCAAAGTATACTAGAAACTGCCTTGTACCTATATACCGATGTCTTGTAGAAAATAAAAGAAGATTTTAACAAACAGAAAAAGAGTTTAGACATAAGCTCTCATGTTGTACTGGGTACATGCATGCTGAAAACATTCAACACTATGGGAATAAGTCTACCATTCACTCAGTAAGTTAACATCACTCATCAGTCACATATATTATGCCACATTATTATCAAACATGTAGTCCTTTATTTATGGCAAAAACAGTCATGCCAGAAATGTATTGGAACCTCTTGGATGCAGTAAACACACACACACATATATATATATATATATATATATATATATATATATATATATATATATATATATATATATATATATATATATATATATATATATATATATATATATATATATATATATATATATATATATATATTACCTACTGGCGGTCGCCAGTAGGTATATATAGTTAGGATGTTTTCCCTATGGGATTTTTGAAAATTCTATGTCTAATAACTTTGGCGTTTGTGGACGGAATTGGCTGAAATTTTCAGGAAAATGGCACATTTTGTTTCTGAGCAGCCCTTGAAAATATGGGGGGGGTTCGTCAAGGGGGGGCCGAGAAAAAAGGGGGGTCCCAAAACGTGTTTTTAACATTGAGTTTTCCATAGGGCGGTTGGCCTCACTTTTAGCCCGAACGGCTGAATGGATTTGCACGAAACTTGGCAAAATTGTAGGGACTGGTAGCCCGATGTGCCTTTTGTAGGTCTCAATATATGTGCTTCAGTGGATTTTGAGAAATTAACGTTCAAAAAAAGATATATATCTGTAACAGCGGACCGGGCAGCGCTCCAGTTCGCGTACTTTTCGCGCAACGGAACTTTGTGAAGCGAAGCTGATTGGTTCTCCGGCGTCTGTAAACATTCCAAACAGTCCGTAGCGGCCGCCATCTTGTCTCTCGGTAGGATCGAGAGACAAGAGGAGGCTAAAGCGAAGGGGCAAATGACCATAAGGGGGCATAGTAGATCCTCGCTGACCCCCTAGGTTTGATGTAGAGGTTTTAAAAGGGCCCCGCGGGGCAAAAAAAATAATAATAATAATAGTCGAACGGCTGAATGGATTTGCACGAAACTTGGTAAAATATTAGGGACTGGTAGCCCGATGTGCCTTTGCTAGGTCTCAATATATGTGCTCCAGTGGATTTTGAGAAATTAACGTTCAAAAAAAGATATATATCTGTAACAGCGCTCCGCTTCGCGTAACGGAGGTTTGCGAAGCTGATTGGTTCTCCGGCGTCTGTAAACATTGCAAACAGTCCGTAGCGGCCGCCATCTTGTCTCTCGGTAGGATCGAGAGACAAGAGGAGGCCAAAGCGAAGGGGCAAATGACCATAAGGGGGCATAGTAGATCCTCCTTGACCTCTTAGGTTTGATGTGGAGGTTTTAAAAGGGCCCCGCGAGGCAAAAAAAAAAAAATAATAATAATCGAACGGCTGAATGGATTTGCACGAAACTTGGCAAAATTGTAGGGACTGGTAGTCCGATGTGCCTTTGCTAGGTCTCAATATATGTGCTCCAGTGGATTTTGAGAAATTAACGTTCAAAAAAAGATATATATCTGTAACAGCGCTCCGCTTCGCGGAGATAAAATTATATCTGTATTACCTAGCTGTTGCTAACACCAGTTAGCGACGGCTAGTAGGAGATAGCGACCATCTTGGGCCCCACTTTGCATGTGAGT
This sequence comes from Lissotriton helveticus, assembly GCF_964261635.1. NCBI lineage: Eukaryota > Metazoa > Chordata > Amphibia > Caudata > Salamandridae > Lissotriton > Lissotriton helveticus. The sequence goes on from NC_136071.1 coordinate 822,087,858, forward strand.
GATATTTATCACTAATGACATGCAAAGTGGGCATGCCAAGATGTTAGCGACTGGAAACAGTCGCTAACATCGCTATCTCCTATTATCAACTTTTGGAAATATTCGCGATAAGCGCGAATATCTCCAAAAGCTAGCACCTGCCCTGAGCAGTTCTAAGGCATGTTATCCAATGGGAGGTGGATAACATGGCTAAGAGCATTAGCTCGGTAATGCATGAATATCGCTGAGTTTTCAGCGATATTAATGCATTGCGGTCGTTTTTTATCGTATTTGCGATAAACCTTGATAATAGCAAGGTTTATCTGCGATAATTTCTGACGATGCTTAGCGGTAAAAAAATCGTTGCTAAGCATCGTTAGGGATAAATATCGCTTAACTTTGGTAATATGCCCCAACGTCTGTTAACGTTCGATTCGAAGGAAATCAGGAAGTGTTGAAAAACATTGTCTGCGCCATCTTGCCTTTTTTCAAATGCCACACTTTTGTCGTGCACGGCAGTCATTTTAGATGCCTTGACCAGACCCACTCTGTGCACGCTGTCGATCCTTAGCATGACTCCCCACCCTCGCAAGCATCTCCCCCAGGCAGTGGTCACCCCCGCTCTCTGTCTTATGCATGGGTAATAAACCACCCCCCATCTGCGCTGCTCTTCCCTGAGAATCACACCCTGTGCCCGCCCGACACCTCCCTTTCGCCCTATTCACTACCGCACCCTCTGACACTCCTTTTCCTCTGTGTCCGATTGTCCAGGCCGGTCCTAGGGTATCAGCTAGCCCTGCAGATGTAGTTTATGGCCCCAGCTGTAAAGAATCACCCCTCTTCAAAGGAGTTATAGTAGATCAAGGCCCACACTCGATGAGATCCGTCACAGCAGACGCGTTCCTATTATCTGAAAACCATCCTGTATTGTGATTGGGGAGGGGACCGAGCCTGAAGCGGAAGATTCCAGGGATGACTCTTTGTACATCAAAGTTTTTACAATTATGTGTCACATTAAAAATATATAGCACTCCAACAAAGTAGTAAGATTATAAAACTTTAATAACTTATAAATATATACAAGAAAACAAAAACAGTAATAACATATAAACATTTTTAGGGAAAAACAACGAAGTAGAGGTCGGCTGTGCGAATAGTCCCAACGCAGCACAACGTCCAGATTTCTGGCGTGGGGCGTCGCGGGGGGTGGGTCATCAGTAGCAAACTGTTGTGCGAATAGTTCCAAGGCAGCAGAACGATGGCACCAAGGTGATGTCCAGTAAGTTGCCGCACTGGTTTTGGTATCCTACAATGCTGCTCCGAATAACGGCGTGGGGCGCCCCGGGGGAGGCGGTGTGAACGGGCCTCTCCAGGTGGAGTCTCATCTGTTGTAGTGGGGCGCCCCTTTACCGTTTCAGTTGCCATTCCGTCCGCTTTTGGTCCACTGTGTCAAAAGCCGCAATTCAGCTGAGTTGCGCCCACTCTTGCGGTGCAGCGATAGGCGGCTGTCACAGGACTCTCAAAATGGCGGCAGGCTGTTTCCTTTTTGGGCCTGGTCCACTGAAATGGCCCTGGGACACCTTGGAAATCGGACGCTTGTCTGCTAGGTCTTGGACCCCATTCTCGAAAGCGTCCCCTCCGCCTTGAGGATTCATCAAAAGTTTTGGGGGCCCCCGACTCCTGTAGGCTTCTGGTGGGGAGCGGCTGCCATGATTGCTCGCGGAATGACCACGACGGAGCTACGAGATGGTGGTGCTCTCATGCTGACGCCAGCTTCAGTCTGAAACATCCAGAAACAAGGTGGGGCTTTCATCGTTTGGGAAAAAAAAAAAGTTTTCATCCAATGAAAAGTGTTGTTTTTAGGTCATATGATCAAGCCTTCCATCATTAGGAAACCAAAAGTAAAATGAACCAATGAAAAGTTTTATAAACAAGTCACATGACCTGTTATGCGGCATAGGGTATAAAATGCGGAGAAAATACGTTGGCACGTGAGGCGGCGTCAGTAGCGGACCGATGTGCGAATAGGCCGAAGGCAGCGCAACAATATTTCCTGAATAGAAGACACCACAAGGCGCTGAGATGCCAAGATCCGGATGGCACCGAGGTGGTGTCTAGTAAGTTGCCGCACTGGTGTGGCAATCCTACAATGGTAAAAGTCGGCGTGGGGCGCCCCGTTGGCCTGTGAGATGGCGTCAGTAGCGGACCGATGTGCGAATGGGGCCAAAGGCAGCGCAACAATATTTTCGGAATAGAAGACACCACAAGGCGCTGAGATGCCAAGATCCGGATGGCACCGAGGTGGTGTCTAGCAAGTTGTGGCACTGGTGTGGCCATCCTACAATGGTAAAAGTCGGCGTGGGGCGCCCTGTTGGCCTGTGAGATGGTGTCAGTAGCGGACCGATGTGCGAATGGGGCCAAAGGCAGCGCAACAATATTTTCTGACTGACACCACAAGGCGCTGAGATGCCAAGATCCGGATGGCACCGAGGTGATGTCTAAGTTGCGGACCGATGTGCGAATGGGGCCAAAGGCAGCGCAACAATATTTTCTGTATGGAAGATACCACTAGGCGTTGAGATGCCAAGATCCGGATGGCACCGAGGTGATGTCTAGCAAGTTGCTGTACTGGTGTGGTCATCCTACAATGCTGAAACTCGGCGTGGGGCGCCCCATTAGCCTGTGAGATGGCGTCAGTAGCGGACCGATGTGTGAATAGGCCGGAACCAGCACAAGGCGCCAAGATCCGGATGTCACCGTGGTGGTTTCATAGTTGAGAGGTACTTCATCTGCAGTGGGGCGCCGAGATCCGGATGGCACCGAGGTGATGTCTAGCAAGTTGCTGTACTGGTGTGGTCATCCTACAATGCTGAAACTCGGCGTGGGGCGCCCCATTAGCCTGTGAGATGGCGTCAGTAGCGGACCGATGTGTGAATGGGGCAAAGGTAGCGCAAGAATATTTTCTGAAGAGGAGACACCACAAGGGGCTGAGATTCGGTTACCACCGAGGTGATGTCTAGCAAGTTGCCGCACTGGTGTGGCCATCCTACAATACTGCTCCGAATAACGGCGTGGGGTGCCCGAAGGGGGGGGGGGGGAGGCGGCGTGAACGGGCCTTCCTAGGTGGAGGCTCGTCTGCTGTAGTGGGGCGCCCCTTTACCGTTTCAGTTGCCATTCAGCTGAGTTTCGGCTGCTCTTGATGCTACAGCGACAGGCGGCTGCAACAGGACTCTCAAAATGGCGGCCTGTTCTTTGGATTTGGGCCTGGTCCACTAAAATGGCCCTGGGACACCTTAGAACTCGGACGCTCGATTTTTTTTTTCCTTTCCTGTACATGCAAAAAAAGGTAAATGCCCGGTACGTTACACGCTTCATCTGCCACGATGAACTCTCCAGAGGAACCGAAAAAAAATATAGTTATGGTAACTATACCATGCATCGTCATATGGAGAGGTGGCACCAATTAATTATAGTGCTGCATAAAAGAGAGATTTGGAGGAGAACCCCTGACCTGCTAGTACATTCATCAAAGAAGTGGCACTGACAGCATCAGAGGCAAGGGAAACGGTCCCAAATATTTAGAAGAACTTTGGAAAGATTAAAATGACATGTTTAGATTGTGGCAAATTAATTTCATGTGGACAGATGAGTGCTACTCTAATAAATACAGCATATGAACATCATCATAGTCGATGGTTGGTAGAGACATTTTGACTATATCCTGGACCTGCCCGTCCTCGCCCAAAATGGCGCCGGAATAAATGGGACTCGTAACTCCTTGTTGTGTACTGGTTGCAGAACCTTGAAATCACGAGATACGTATGCAGTTTTGAAGCACATGGCGGGCGGGGACGAGAATTGATTGAATATTTCGACATCCCTATTGATATTAAGTTCTGATGTGTTATTGATTACTGTACTATTGAAAGTTCGAATTAACGTCACCCATGGTACTTGCCCGCAAATGTATATCTAGATAATTTTATTGTAACTGGCCCTGTCCTATTTTAATTATAAAATGTACGTCCACCGATTCCGTAACTGTTAGACACCTTAGTTCTTGCAACCTAATGGCCCGCCCGTTACGTTCCTCTACAGTGTAAATGTCTACTCATCATATACGATTACAGTTTGCTCCGTGGCCGGCCCACGTGGTTATAGGCTCGTATTTGTATAATGAAATTTTCACAATAAAGGTTTTTAAAAGAAAACATGGTAGTAGTATATACATTGGTAAAGTTTTTAATAATAGTCACTGTTTTAGAATCAGTAAAAGGCAAGTGAAATAAAGCAGACCAATTACATGAAGGGTAAAAGGTATAATTCGAAGGAACGCAGTAAAGATAAATGGTCAAGGGCTGTTGTGTTTTCTACTCCTGCAACATAAAGTGATCGATAAGAATCTCATATTCAGGCGTATCGGCGACTAAGACAGCAGGTCGACCCTCTTTTGCTCAACGGCTCCGTCATGGGACGAAGAAACGCTCTTTTTCTCGAAAAAAGAATATATTTTACTTGCAGGACAGTTGTAAATTTTCCGGGAAAGTACATTAGCCTGGAACATTATAACATATATTTAAGAAAAAATAATGTTCGGAAGTAATAAAAAGCGTAATTTTTAGGTCATATGACCAAGCCTTTCATCATTAGAATAAGAAAAGTAAAATGAACCAATGAAAAGTTTTATTAACAAGTCACATGACTTGTTATGCTTACGTTACGCGCTGCGCGCCCCGGATGACTTCCGGATGCGCTAGTGCGGCGCGTCATATGACGCATTACGCGACAACGCAGGTCCAGAATATAGTCAAAATGTCTCCACCAACCAGCGGTTGGAACACAACCCCTTTCAGCAGGCTAAATAGTTCTGTTAAATGACAACAGAAGGGACAGGCAACAAGAACCATCAGTCAAAGAGGGGAGGGCTAGTTCTTCTCTACCGGGTTACATTGGGGCGCTACCGGAACTGATCGAATTGGTAGTCTACAGTGTTTCTGGATATTAAGACTGAAGCTGGGGTTAGCATGAGAGCAGCACCATTTCGTAGCTCCGTCGTGGACATTCCGCAACCAATTATGGCAGCCGCTCTTTATCGTTATTTTGGGCGGGGTGGGTGGCGGAGCCAAGCTGTTTTGCAGCCATCATTGTGTGGAGTTCAGTTCATCTCACTAGTTTTGTATTTGTCATGAGGGGTTGTTCCTAATGTTTCTATTTTAGCGAGGTCAAAAAGAGATCCCATTAGTGGCCTACTGATTTTGCTCGATTCCTTTTCTTTTTTTTTTACACAATTTTTCGTTATCTGCGAAGACTAAACAGAGTATTGCGACTCTGTGTTTGTTTGTAAATAGAGAATGAACCAAAGAGAACCAATTCTAAAACAGTAAATACTTGGATAACAATCAATCAAATGGAGAGAGAAGCAGGCACGACGTATTACAACGGGGGCAAAGGCCTGCGTTAACTACCCTTCACTATGTGCAAAGAGAGAGTACTCCTAATAGAAATGAGGGGGGGGGGGCACCATTCAAAGCAGATCAGTGTGCATAAACACGAAAATGTTTTCACTTACCACGTACTTGACATTCGACAGCTTATGATATTTGCTATTAAAAAACCATTGAAATTCACTGAAAAAACCATAGGTTATAGACCATATATAGTTAGGAATTAGCATTTACAAAACCTTGAAAATTCACTGAAAAAACCATAGGTTATAGACCATATATAGTTAGGAATTAGCATTTAAAAAACCTTATTTTACTCACACAAAACCATTGAAATTCCATATATAGTTAGTTGCACTAACTATATATCGCGCACCCGCAATCCACTGCTGATCATGTCACATATTACATCATTCATGACATGGTCAGTGACATCACTGATGACATCACTGATGACATCTCAAATGACATCACTGATGAGATCACTGATGACATCTCATTTGACATCAATGACCACATCACTGATGATATCATTCATGTGAAAATACAATGCATCTCCTCACATTTTAATATAACCTCTGTTTCACCCAGTGTTAAATACAGAGTATAATTTTTGAAACCATTGACACACCAATACTAGTTACTACATACGTACTCACTGATTCCTGTCATGAATGATGTAATATGTGACATGATCAGCAGTGGATTGCGGGTGCGCGATATATATGTATGGTATATATATATACCATACACGATATCAGGATATCTTAGTTTATTGGCCACATTTGAATTGTCACTTTTCTATGCATCTGTTTGGTTGCAGAGTGTGATAACAGAATGCTGCCACCTTGAAGTATAAACAAAACGTGTCCGAAATTGTATTGTATTGTATGTATGTATTGTATTGTATTTGTATTCTTGTATAGCGCAATGACTGTCACCCAATGGGCATCCTGGTGCTTAGACTGTTATGACACATACATTATGTTTCCAGCATCCGATACAATTACATTATTCTGGGGAACAAGTGTGTTTTTAAGGCTTTCTTAAAAGAAGGGAGGTCTTCCAAACCCCTCAGGCCCAGCGGAAGAGAATTCCACAGTCTCGCTGCGGTGAACCTGAAGGACCGTCCACCCATCCGGGACCTCAGAATCTTAGGCACTACTACCAAGTAGGCCGAGGCTGACTGGAGTGATCTGGACGGGGTGTACCAAGAGTAGAGGTCCTGTAGAGGGGACGGACCTTGTCCGTGAAGAGCTCTAAATACCAGGCACAAAGCTTTAAAATCGATCCGTTGAGGGACTGGTAGCCAATGAAGGTCCCTAAGTGCCCTGGCAGCTGAGTCCAGGCGCCGGCGTAGAGTGCTAGTTTGTCGGCGAAATTCTGTACGCGCTGCAATTTTCCCACCAAAGTAGCAAGCGCCCCCAGAAGCAGTGCGTTACAATAGTCCAGCCGACTTAAAATTATGCTCCGCACTACCTCTGGTCTAGCCTGCACAGGGAGCATGGGTAAGATCTTCCGCAACGAGCAGAGCAGTGCCATACAAGTGGCCACCGTTTTGTTCACTGATACGTCTAGCTGTAAGCTAGAGCTTAACATCACCCCCAGGTTTCGAACGGATTCCACAGGCAAGCTGGAACCCTGAAAGTCAGGAGGCCAAAAATCCAGTGGAAGGGGCCTAGGGGTACGATCCATGGAACACTGCAGCACCTCGGTTTTGGAGCTGTTAAATTGCAAAGAGTTATGGCCAAGCCATTCTGCCGTTGTGCTCATGCAGCGATGGAAGACCTCCTGTGACACAGCCTCCTTACCCTCAAACGAGAAGATGAGTTGGGTGTCGTCGGCGTAGTTGGTGACTGCTATGCCAAAACATTTTATCAACGTGATCAGGGGGCGGAGGTACAGATTGAATAGGATGAGGCTGATGGCCGACCCCTGAGGTACTGATCCAGCGCTCTCACCAAAATATTGCATAAATGACACTATCTACTACCACAAAACTTACACTACAACACTAGGACCATATCAACAATAGAGCGTCTGAATCATGAGGCGATAAGATCTAAATATGTTGTTTAAACTATCCACAATAATCAAGACCAGCTTGTCATTTTAGAAAGTTTATTTAAACACATCTAGAAAAACTTAGGTTTTGGTATTTTATTAAGCAAGCATCAGTATTAATAAAAAGAGCATAAATCAAGAATTATTATTCATTAGCAGGAATAAGTAAAATTAAGCATTTCCAAAATCCTAACTATCTCTCTGTCTCTACCCTCATCACCTAGAAATAAAGTAATTAATAAAAAACTCCTTTCCTCACGTGTAAAGTCCATCAGCATAACACGTCCTCCAGAATTTCTCGAGCGTAAGCCAACTATCTGTTCTCTGAACCCATTCTTATACCCTAAATTAAGCTGAGCTAACTATTTTTCACATTCCAGCAGACGAATTCTAGTTCTCCATTGGCTGAGCCACCTCGTACCACAGTAAACTGTGACACCTCCTTCTTACATGCCCGGGCAAATTCACTAGTTCATTGTTCATGTAGAAGTCTTGGCAGCTCTTCCTTAGGCTGCTACATTTTGTAGCGAAAGCACGATTCTTCCTTTCAACCTTGAGCCTGTCCGCTCTGAACTCCCGTGGCACGTTAGCAAACGTTAGCAAATTTCTCCAAAGAGTCATCTTTTTAGCAGTTCATTCCAAAACCTTTCAAAATAAAAGCTCAGAGGCTTTTTCCAACCTTTCAGAATTATTTTCACTTGAGCCATTTTCATCAATAGGCCTCTTTTCAAAGAGCGTCAATTTTCTGCGCTACCTCTCCTGCGCCACTTTTAAAAGTGTACTATTTTCCTGCAGCCATCTCTAAGCTTCATTTGTAAAACTATTATATAAACAAACACAAAGAATAATTAATGAAAGAAATACAGTTTGTTCTGTTGCCTCCCATCATTGCTAATAATTAACCCATTAGTCTAAATTACCTAGCAGTAAAACACAAATAAAGCAGCATTTTATATCTACCATTCTTCATTGAATCCAGCAGGGTTCTTTATGCACCTATAGAGAATATAGTGACACCACATAGACAAGGGAAGCAAAATAAGCACATGCCATTATATAAAAACAGCTGCTATTAGTTATGACATGACAATAGACAAGATTAATTTAATATTTTCCACATACATGAGAATGCAACATAATGCACATTTATGAGCACACATGTTAATTTCCCGCGTGTTCTGTGAAAATGCAACTTTAAACTAGATTGAATTAGCACACACACAGCACAAATTGTTAACATTATTAATTTATTTATGGAAGTGTGACTTCACAAGTTTAAACAGATTTCTGTTTTCTATCTCGCTCCATCAACTCCCTCATCTGGTGATTAACAAATCACCACACCACCACCCAAAATTTTAGCAACATTTTTTATCTAAGATGAACATGATTCAATTTCACCTGTGTTAGTATTTCTAAAGACTTCTCTCATCAGTTTATCTACAATTCTCATATTGAGTTTTAAGAAACCCCTCTAGTTCTATTTCTTTCTTTTGTGTAACATACAACTAAGCTTCAATAAATGTGTTGCAAAAACTATAACTAATAAAGTGTCAGTATCTTGCTTGTCATTTTAACCTTAAACTTCTCCTTGTTAATTTCTAAAAGAACAATAACCTAAATTAACCAAAGCAGAATTATTAGGAGCATATATATCAGAGACATCTTACAACATTTATTTAAAATTAAGCATCTTGAGCTTGTTGAATGTATTTTCATTAAGCTTGCAAAGAAAAATAAAACAAAAATTTAAAAAAAATTTGTCTAAATTTTAAAAAATTTCTAACACAATTTTCTAAAAATTTCTAACACCCCCCTTTTTCAATTTTTTTTTTTTAATATATACTCTTTAAACCTTCTAACAGTGTTTCTTCGACCTAATGTCACAAATTAATTTTTCAGCTAACATAATTTCTTCAACCTTGTGTCACCTAACACATTTTCTTCAGCCTTATGCCAAAAACAGAAACCTAAAATGTTTAAAAGGTAAGTACTTCAATCATTGTCACTTTTGTCTTCAATTTCTTCCTTACTGTAACTTTTTACCTCCATTACAGGTATCACTTCCATTTTCTTTCCTGCCTCACTTTTCTTTTCAGAATCTTTTTGACTTGATTTTTCATCAATCTGTTCTTTTGATCTGTGTACCAATTTGAATTTTAGGCCTTCATTTTCTCCTGGCCATTCATCACTTTTTCTTGGTAATTTCTTCTTTTGCTTGGTCACTTTACATTCCGTTCTCCAAGCTCCTTTTCTGAATTTTCTTATTTGAGAATCTTCATCACTCTCATCAGTTTCAGTGTCAGAAATTTTCATTCTGGACTCAGGTACTTCTCTACTCAGCAGCTTCACTCCGTTAGGAACATCATCTTTGTAGCTGGTACTTGGCAATTCATTTTCTTTTTCTTCAATTACCTTCAACTTCCCAGTTTCAGAATTCCTGTTCCTGCTTTCAGAGCTTCCTTTCTGCTTTTCAATACTCTCCTGGTCTTGAATCACAATCTGATCACATTCTTCTTCTGCTTCTTTTTCTGGCAGATTTCCATCATTTTCTGAGTCTTCAGTCACAACTTTCAAGTCTTCTTCAATCAAGGCTTGTTTTCTTTTCGTGTTCTCCAGATATCGACCAACTTGTCGATCTTCAAGATCTGGATTCTTTTCAGGCTCTTCTTCAGAATCTGAATCAGCAGTTGTGACACTATCCTCATCAGGATTTTCAGGTGTAGATACACGAAAAGTATGGCCAGTGTCAATCCACCTCTTCAGTCTTTTGCACTTCACTGCATTTGTTGTGACAAGACTGACTGGCCTCCTTTTCTGCCACCTTGGCACTAGAGAATTTCTTTTTAGACAAACCTTTTTTCTGATCCTTTTACCTGGTAACAGATCATATGCCTGCTCTTTTTCTCTTGTTTGCACTTCAGTTTCATCTTCATCAAACACAGAAATCATTTCATCTGATAAATTCCTGCAGTTCTCCAAATTGATGCTATCATTGATAGTCATCATTCTTTTCTCTGGTATAAATGTCTGTCTCATGACCTTGTCCATCATAATATCACGTGGACTTAAATCTGTCTTTTTATCAGTAGTACTTCTCAGAAACATCAAAACAAGTGGAAGGACATCTGTCCACCTTGTACCTATAGCTAGACTCATTTTTGCATCTCTGTTTATAGTATCATTCTCTTGCTCCACAACACCTGAAATTTCTAGTCTATGTGTACATTGGAGCAATCTGTTTTCAATATGTCTTTTACCATCTGATAATTTTTCAACAGTAATTTCATCATGTCGCATCTGAAATGTTTCAAACCATTTTGAAAACAAACAGTAAATCACAAAAATGTAGCACAGTTTGTCATTCAGTGACATCTCACAGAAATCCATTTGTAATCCAGTGAATGAATCACTCTCCTGTCCTTCTGTTCCCAATCTCACAACTGTTCTCTTAATTGAGTTCACTTGCTGGCAAGTCAGACACCTCTGGTAAAGAAATTCTGCAATTTCATGGTACATTCTGTCCATGTCAGTAATCATGCTATTTAGCAAAACTACTCTGTCATCTCTGTGTATCCAAATCTCATCCTCATCTCGCTGTCTATTATCTGTTCTTAACCATGTGTTTCTCAACCATGTGTTTTTCTCCTCATGAGCTGCATCATCTTGTAAGTCTTTGACTCCCTGCCATGTTTCAACTACAGATGTTAGTATTAGTGAACTCAAAGCATGTTCATCATTCATTTTGTATGCTGCACATTTCAAGCCAGCAATCTTTTCTGCCAATTGAATGTCATCAATCAACCTTTTAATTATATTAGCATTTCTGATAAGTGAACTTGCAGAAGTCAATGTTTCAATCTGTTGATCATTTGTGTCCTTTACTTTGATGTCTTCACTCAAAAGAACATCAATTTTATTCCAACATTCTGGAAGTACATTTAATCTTTTTGGACTGTTTTCTTGTTCTTTAATTAATCCTGTATCTGTTTTCTCTGTCTGTTCATTAACAAAAATTTGCAATGGCAGTGAAGCCATCTCAATCTGCTGAATCATCACCTGTCGCTGTATTTGTAGCTCTTTATTTAGCTCATTTATCTCAGTTTCCTTTTCATTTGACCATAATTTTGACTCATCAGACTGTGTCAAATCAATTAGATCAGTATCAGACTTCTCACCTGCTAGAACTGAAGTCATTTCTGTTTCTTGCTGAGTTTTGATCCCTACTAGTTCAATTTCAAGTACAATAGAATAAACCTTTTCAGTTAATGGGACCTTTAAAACTGCGGAACTAATTTCATCCTTTCCCAGCACAGGGACTGTCACTGTTTCCATATATTTCATGGACTGTTTCAAATCATTTATTGAATTCACATGATCAGGAATATTAATTCCAGATGTACCAGGCATCTCATCATGTTTTTCTGATGCATCATTTTTAGAAGAAGTCTGAGCTGGCACTCTATCCATCTGATCTGGGACTTTTGGCGTTACATTAATCTGTTCTGGCGGTCTTCTTGGATTTCTGTTCTGATCCATATTTGCTACTCTGACACTTTTATTATTTATTTTCACTAATTTGGGAATCATTAATTTACCCTCACATTTAGCAACAACCTTTTTCATTTTCTTATACAAGGAAGACATTTTCTTTAGATAATTTGGTAAATGTACTCTTTAAATTTGTTTTGCAGCGTTTGCTGATCAATTAATTAATTAATTTAACACTATCAGGTGTAGAAAACTTTATAACTCGGTCAATTTAATATATTTCCTAATTTACCTGCATCACTAATTTTTTATAAACCTGGAAAAAACATGTATTTACAAAACAGCAATATAAAACATTTATTCAACACTTTAATGTGACTGGGTATATTTTTGATACATTTGTACATCAACTGTTGTGAGAAAAAGAAAGCTTAATGTTGTTTTTCTTTTTAATAATATAATAATCAGTGTCCTTGCTCTAGTCACCTTTGCTGTTGTTATCTAGGATAGCTGTTTGCTGTGATGTTTAATACTTTCCAGGAAATTCCACCTTCCCAAATGTTGTGGCTAAATATTAAAAACGAATTAAATATCAATCACAAAGCTCTGGGCACTGCTAGCGTAGAAATAAACACTTGGTAATAAATAAACAATGTGCATCAGCACAACGAGTGTTTTAGCCAATCAGCGTGTGGCTGCACAGTGCTCAGCCAACCACAATGTTCATCAAGCCTCGACCAATCCAGTCGCGGCCTTTCTATGACACTGCGCCGTCTGAGCCAATCAGGATACGGCTCTTCTCAAGCAACAACAAACAAACCTCCCTCAACCAAGCCTCCTAAATGAAAAATAAAATTCAGGAAGCGTAGCGCGATTTCACTATCGCTTCAGAGCCAGCGCCCATCACTATAGCCAGCGCACAGCAAAACACAGTAATTTCCCAAAAATAGCGCAGTCTATAAAAGAAAAACAAAATTCAAACGGGGAACACTTTTAAAATAAAATTCCAATATTAATCGCACCTCAACCAATGAGATCGCTTCTTTGGTCAGACACTCCAGACCATGTATTATCAAATGGGAGAGCTTCGCCCAATCAGAGCAGGGCTCACGGAGCCTCGGCCAATGAGGTTGCAGCCCTTATGTGACGCTGCGCGTCAATAGCCAATGGGTGCGCGGCCTTTTCTATGACGCGCCGGGACCTTAACTAACCACAGCGCTGCCCCTTCGTGAATATTTCAAAGCCGAGCAAGCATTTCAAAGCCTGTCAAAGTCACAGCAAACACACCATGCTCACAAGGTCAATCTCCAATTAACAAAGCATGCAAATGCTCGGCACACTCATAAATTCCACACGCCTCCCTCTTCAACAACAGCGCTTCTGAGCCAACTACAGCACTGCCGACGACACCTCCACGAATCAGAACGCTGCCTCACTCAGACACTCGGCGAACCGGAGCGCAACTCATTTATGATGCTCCAGAGCCTTGTCCAATCAGAGCGCGGCTCCTGCTATGACGCTACGCGTCACCAACCAATGGGTGCGCGACTCTGCTATGACGCGCTGAAACAAGGAGCATCTCCCTCTATGACGCGCACATTTCACGATCGCAGTCAGTTTCCTTCCATACACGCTCCTTTCAATGCGTGTAACACCCGAGGCCAATACACATCCCGAGGCAATAACAACAATTCAATACGGGGACATTTACAATTACTAAACTACCTACGGAGCCTCGCCCAATCAAAGCGCAGCTCCTCTATCACACGGAGCTTCGCCCAATCAGCGCGCGGTACCGTGTATGACGCGTCGGCGTTTACTCGAATGGGAGCGCGGCGGCTGACGTAGTCAGCTGCTGCAGCTGACAGCTCTTCTCTCCCACTCGCTCTTTAGCAGCCCCCCTCCTTCACAAAATACTCGGCACACATTAACTTTGTTTTTAGACTTTTGCGCGCATCTAGCAACTGAATTTGAAAGACAGGGATATTTACAGTTATAACCCAATGAGCCCACAACGCTATGCTTTACTTTAAGATAGTACAACGTTCGCCAGCATAAATCAGCTGTGATATACAATCAATAGCGCGATCTACGAGAGGAGGATAGAAATAAAAAGGGAACACTTGTAAAATAAACAATATTTCGAGCATTAATCACGCCTCAGCCAATAAAAACGCTGTATTGCTCTGACACTCCGGGAAACCTGAACCAATCAGAGCACTACTCAATGATGACGCTCTAGACAGTTCTACCAACCAGAGCGCGGCAGGGCTATGACGTATGCAGCAGCTGCAGCTGCAGGCTCTCCCCACACGCTCTCACTCCTAAAACAGCCCCTCCCTTACAATTTTCGATCGGGGCACTTTTAAATTGATTTAAATAGCGTGCAATGCTTTTTAGTGTATTTAAACACTGCACAACATCATAAAAAGTCTTAAAATGGCATAGACTTTACTCTGAACTTTCCTAAGTACCTTACTTTTGGTACAATTTAGTGAATACATAAAACAAACTCATCTGTCTGTTTCTCTAAATAGGATAGTTTACATACATTCAAGTATTCACACCTCGGAATAGTCGGCGCTATTCTCATAAGAATAATTTCCAATTGCCAGTAGAGCAACTCTTACTCTACCCTTCTAACAAGTAAAATATGAACTCATTTTCCTCAGAACGCACAACTAAGTGACTGTTCGAAAGTTCCACTTGAACATACCTTACAAAACAATCACGCACTTTCACACGGAAAAATCCCTAAATTCAAACACACATGAAACGCCTACAGGACTCTCACCTGTTTATAGATATCATGCACCGTTAGCAAAATAACGACGTTATCCGTACAGGACTCTCACCTGTTTATAGATATAAAACATGTACCCCTACAGGACTCTCACCTGTTTATAGATAATCATGCACCGACATTACCCTACCCTTCACTCAAGCTCGAATATAACTAATACTCTTATCACAGTGAGTTTTACAACAGGCTCTTTGTCCCTATTCTCATGCTGCTCTAATTTCTTAGAAAATCCTGACTATACAAGATTCACACCTAGCCCTAAAACTGTGTTGCACGACCACAACACTGTGTTGCACGACCACAACACGTGATACACGGCGATATCACTTGTGATACACGGCGATATCACTTCTGAAGCAGAACAAACATCTTGTGTGACTGCCTTCTCATCACACAAACTGTACCGGTACAACTCACATATAGCACAAAACAAAACAAACTCAACATGTGTTAAAATTTAATCCTATGAATTTACCAACATATATGTATCATGCATGTAACATGTATGTCAAAAACAACATATATAAACCGTCCGATGGCTACCATGAAATTGATCCAGCGCTCTCACCAAAATATTGCATAAAGGACACTATCTACTACCACAAAACTTACACTACAACACTAGGCCCATATCAACAATAGAGCGTCTGAATCATGAGGCGATAAGATCTAAATATGTTGTTTAAACTATCCACAATAATCAAGACCAGCTTGTCATTTTAGAAAGTTTATTTAAACACATCTAGAAAAACTTAGGTTTTGGTATTTTATTAAGCAAGCATTAGAAAATGTCATAAAGAAAGATTTATTCAGTATTAATAAAAAGAGCATAAATCAAGAATTATTATTCATTAGCAGGAATAAGTAAAATTAAGCATTTCCAAAATCCTAACTATCTCTCTGTCTCTACCCTCATCACCTAGAAATAAAGTAATTAATAAAAAACTCCTTTCCTCACGTGTAAAGTCCATCAGCATAACACGTCCTCCAGAATTTCTCGAGCGTAAGCCAACTATCTGTTCTCTGAACCCATTCTTATACCCTAAATTAAGCTGAGCTAACTATTTTTCACATTCCAGCAGACGAATTCTAGTTCTCCATTGGCTGAGCCACCTCGTACCACAGTAAACTGTGACACCTCCTTCTTACATGCCCGGGCAAATTCACTAGTTCATTGTTCATGTAGATGTCTTGGCAGCTCTTCCTTAGGCTGCTACATTTTGTAGCGAAAGCACGATTCTTCCTTTCAACCTTGAGCCTGTCCGCTCTGAACTCCCGTGGCACGTTAGCAAACGTTAGCAAATTTCTCCAAAGAGTCATCTTTTTAGCAGTTCATTCCAAAACCTTTCAAAATAAAAGCTCAGAGGCTTTTTCCAACCTTTCAGAATTATTTTCACTTGAGCCATTTTCATCAATAGGCCTCTTTTCAAAGAGCGTCAATTTTCTGCGCCACCTCTCCTGCGCCACTTTTAAAAGTGTACTATTTTCCTGCAGCCATCTCTAAGCTTCATTTGTAAAACTATTATATAAACAAACACAAAGAATAATTAATGAAAGAAATACAGTTTGTTCTGTTGCCTCCCATCATTGCTAATAATTAACCCATTAGTCTAAATTACCTAGCAGTAAAGCACAAATAAAGCAGCATTTTATATCTACCATTCTTCATTGAATCCAGCAGAGTTCTTTATGCACCTATAGAGAATATAGTGACACCACATAGACAAGGGAAGCAAAATAAGCACATGCCATTATATAAAAACAGCTGCTATTAGTTATGACATGACAATAGACAAGATTAATTTATTATTTTCCACATACATGAGAATGCAACATAATGCACATTTATGAGCACACATGTTAATTTCCCGCGTGTTCTGTGAAAATGCAACTTTAAACTAGATTGAATTAGCACACACACAGCACAAATTGTTAGCATTATTAATTTATTTATGGAAGTGTGACTTCACAAGTTTAAACAGATTTCTGTTTTCTATCTCGCTCCATCAGTACGCCCTGTCCGACCCTCCTGATGTTAGATTTAAAGGGTGGCAGGGCTACTACCTGGTGCCTAGGATCGAGATACGACACCAGCCACTCAAGGGCCAGGCCAGAAACCCCAACCTCCGCCAGGCTCCTGATCAGGATCGTGTGGCTGACCGTATCGAACGCGGCCGACATATCGAGCAGCACTAGAAAGGCTGCTCGACCCTGGTCGGCACGCGTCCGAAGGTCATCAAGAACAGTCACCAATGCCGATTCCGTCCCATGTGCAGGCCTGAAGCCTAACTGGGCCACGTCCAAACAATCAGTGGTCTCAAGAAAGTTGGAGAGATGTTTTGTGGCCAGTTTCTCCAGAATTTTAATTGTGGGAGAAGAAACACTCTCCAACACAGATAAGTCATGCTAGTGCATACAAGCATGGTTTCCACCTTTAGAGATTAAAGTATTTGTCTTATTCCATTTCAGATCTCAAGTATTCTGTGGGTAACAAACAACGGGTAAGGAGGCGGACAAAGCCACCGGAGAACTGAAGCCAGGAACGCCGAGGAAACAGAGAGTCAGGTGAGGCAATCCGGAAAGCAAATTTGGTGGAAGACTGGAATGACAAGGATTTCCAGCTTCCTCCCCATCAAAATGGGCCTCTTAAGCAAGGTGGCCGCTTTCTTGCGATACCGGGCTAGACTTTGGCTTTCAGTTCCAGAGACTACATCTTGCCGTACTAGCAGGCATAATACTACCTTGCACCCTGCCTTCTGGGGAACCAGGGTCTACCTTAGATGAGACTTCTGTGTATTAAAACGAAAGGTTTAGGCTTGACCACCAGAGGTTTATCTGGCCAGGTCAAAATGGCAGTGAAATTGCACAGACAGGCTCTGCAATGGCAGGCCTGAGCCATGGTTAGAGGGCTGCTGAAGTGGTTGGCATAATGAGTGCTGCAGTCCCACTAGAAGCATTTAATTTACAGGCCCGGGGCACATGTGGTACCCTATATTAGAGACTTATTAGCAAATTAAATATGCCAATTGGGTATGAACCAATAGTACTATGCTTAAGGGAGAGAGCACATTCATTGTAGCACAAGTTAGCAGTGGTAAAGTGCACAGAGTCCTAAAGTTAGTAAAAATGAGGTAATAATAAGTGGCGGAACTAGGCATAAAGTCAAGAGGAAGACCACCCTAAGGTTGTCAGGTCAAACACATGTCCCCCCAGCTGAAAGTAGGAAGAGCTGCACAACCCCTTGTGAGTTCGCTTCACTAAGGCAGAAAAACCTAGAGGAGCATCAGCATTGGCGTGGGATGACTGCAGACCGTGTTCCACCATAAAGTCAATTCCCTGTAGCAAGATGGACCAACTCAACAATTTGGGATTTTCACCCCTCATCTACATGAGCCATCTGAGGGGCCTGTGGTCTGTCTGAACAATGAAATGAATACCAAATAGATATGGTCTCAACTTTTTCACAGCAAAGCTTCTCTTTTAATGGCACTCCACCTCTGTAACTTCCTACTAATTAAGGCAATTGGTGGGTCTAGGCCCTCTTCATTTAGCTGTGCTAAGACTGTCCCTATGCCATGCTCTGAAGCATCTGTCTGCACGATAAATTGCCTGGAGAATTCCGGTGCCTTCAGTACAGGTGCTGTACACATGGCTTCTTTGAGGTAATCAAAGGGTTTCTGACAAGGCTCTGTCCAGACCATCAATCTAGGCTGCTTCTTAGAAGTCAGCTTAGGGGTGCCATACCCTATAACAAATCTTCTGTAGTAGCCTGAGAGGCATAAGAAGGCTCTCACTTCTGTTTGGGTTTTAGGCGGTTGCCAGTACATGATGGTTTCAATCTTGGCCTAGAGGGGCTGCACCATGTCCCCACCTACCATGTGTCCAATGTACACCACGAAATCCTGCCCAATCTGGCACTTACTGGCCTTGATGTTCAGGCCTGCCTGTTTCAGGGCCTGAAGCACCTCATGGAGGTGAAGAAGGTGTTCCTCCTAGCTGGAACTCTAGACAGCAATGTTAACTTAGTAGGCGGCACAAAAGGCCTCCTTAAAAGCCAGGGCTGTTAACCAACCTTTGGAATGTAATATGGGGCATTTTCCAATCCAAAGGCATCACCCTGAACTGGAAGTGGCCCTCAGGTATTTAAAATGTGGCCCTCTATTTGGCTCGCTCAGTCAGAGCAATCTGACACTACCCTAATGTTAAATCGAAGGTACTGAGGAATTTGGCAGCGCCAATTCTGTCAATGAGCTCATCAGCTTGGGCATGGAATGTGCATCAGTCCTGGTGACTGAGTTGAGTCCTTGGTAGTACATGCAGAACTGGAGTTCTGGGGTGGTGCCCGGTGGGGCAGCCGTTGGTACCAACACCACAGGGCTGGACCAGGGACTATTAGAGGGCTCAATCACCCCTAATGCTAGCACCTTGGAGGCCTCCTCCTCCTTGATGCTGGCTCTCACCCTGTCTGACAACTTGTAAATATTGTTCTTCACAGGTGGACTGCCTCTAGTGTCAACATCATGGATGCACAGATGTGTGAGTCCAGGTTGAGGTAGAACAGTGAGGCAAACTATCTCAGCAACTGGTAATATCACCCGGTGTTCTGGGGTCAGGATGAAAGAGAATATGACACCCTCTACTAACCCGTCATATTCCTGTGCAGAGAGGAGGCGAGGGAGAGGTTCACTCTCCTCTTCCGCTCCCTCATCTGTCACGAGGAGCATGCTCACATAGGGTAGAGCACCCTTTACAGAGAGTTTACATAGATCACCCTTAGGGAGTTCCTATGGGTCTGGAGGTTGACCAAGTACGTGGCCTCCCCCTTATGCTCCATGATTTCATATGGGCCAGCCCATTGGTCCTGGAGAGAACTGGGCTCTACTGGTTACATAACCTACATTTTTGAGCCAGGCTTAAACTCCACTTGAGAGGCCTTCTGGTCATACTAGAGTTACATGACTTCTTGGCTGGCCTCTAAATTTCTTTTTGACTTCTTACAAAAGCGATGCATCTGGTTGCAGAGGGCCAGCGTGTAGCTGGCCACATCCTGGGGCTGGGGTAGGGGTCCCTGGAAGCTTTCTCCCACCCCTCCTTGACAAGGCTCAGAGGTCCCCAAAGAGGGTGGCCATAGACGGATTCAAAGGGGTTGAACCCTACTCCTTTCTATGATACCTCCCTGTAGGCAAAGATAAGGCATGGCAAGAGGACATCCCACCTACACCTCATTGGGTTACACAGTCACATAATCATTCCTTTTAAGGTCTTGTTGAATCTCTCCACAAGACAATTGATAAGGTGTGGTGAGCTTGTAAGTTACACCACACTCATCCCACATGGACTTCCTGTAGGCGCACATGAAGTTAGTGCCTCTGTCAAACATGGGTAAATATCCCTATCAGAGCTCTAGTGACCACCAGTGTAGTCACTGACTTCATAGGGATGGCCTCTGGGTAGCGGGTGGCATGGTCCACCAAGACCAGGACAAACCTGCTGCCTAAGGTGGTCTTGATGCCCAAGGGTCCAATAACATCAATGCCCACCCTTGCAAAGGGGATGCCAACAACTAGTAATGGGACCAGGGCAGCTGTTTGCTTTCTCCCTGATTTTTTACTAGCCTGGCAGATGGGACAGGACAAGCAGAATGCATCTGAGGCTGTCTTCATTCTGGGCCGATAAAAGTGAGAGACAACCTGGTAAAGGATTTGTCTTGCCCCAAATATCATGCCAGGGGGATGTAATGAGTCAAACCCAGTAGGCATGCCTTGTAACACTGGGGGACCACCACCAAAAAGTCTGCCCTGGAACCAGGAGCCTTAGGCTTGCTTTAAACAAAATCATTCTCCCAGTAGATTAGGTGATCCCCACAGGCTTCACCTGCAGCATGGTCTTAGGTCTGTCGTTTAAAGCCCTCACGAGTGGGATACTCCTTCAGCGCTTGGCAGATTTCCTCCCTGGTGGGCAAACCCTCAATTTGCCAGCTAGCAAGCTCAGGTAGGTCACCTGGGGTGGCAATATCCTCCCTATTTAACTCGGGGACCTCCTGCTCAGAGACCCCATCAACCTCCACCCTGGGAACTTCAGGGGCTGGTTTCCCATTCCCCTTAACCCTCTCCTTGGCAGCTGTCTGGGTCATTGTTCCAGGCTCCAGACTCCAGACTCCCTTGACTCTCTCCCCGGGCAGCCAGGGACTGTGTGGTCATACAGACCCACTCAACCAATGCCATCATCTCCAAGTGAGACCTGAGCTCTACCTCCCTTCAGGCAGTGTATTCCAGGGTGTTGCATAGTAAACAATCAACAGGCATGGCAGCGCTCACAGCCATTTTCAGAGAACTTGAGACCCCTCCTATTCAAAGAGGACCAGAGCCACCTGTAGATGGCTCTCTCGATTGTTAGCGACTACGACTTGATGGAATATGTTCGGTAGAACCTGCTCTGCAGACACCAGCTGATAATTGACAGAAGTCATGCTAGCTCCTATGTCTCAAAGAATCTCCACCCATTGCCCATTATTGGTGATCCACTGCCTATACTTTGAAGTATTTGCAGGTATGTGGGCTTTTGCCACCATTTCTGTATCCCCCAGGGAAACTAGGGTCATCTCGGTCTGTTCCCCAAAGCTAACTGGGACTACCTCCTCCCCACCAACCCAGATGTCTGCCCATCAGTGGAGGGCAATGCCCTCTTGGGACATTTTGGTCTGTATTATACATACAACGCATTTTCCTTGATTGCACCGGGCCCACCTTTTAAAAAGTGCGCCCAGCACAATCAAGGAAAATGCACCATATTAGGCTGAATGTGCTACCCAGGGCAGCCTCAAACGATGTGAAAAACTGAGCGTCTGCTTTGAAGATCTGTGGCACCCACCTGCACTTTTAAAGGGGATTAGAGATCCCCTTGCAGGTGGGTACAGTGAGTGACTGCACCAGCCTGCAAGGGGGTGCCTCTCCTCCAGATAGCTGCAATCAGGAGGCACACTGACAGGTTGTAAATGTAAATGTATGAAACTTATATAGCGCAGGACTTACCCTGGGGCATCTCCGCGCTTGCTTAGGGAACCCGTCCTGGTATTCCGCTGTGAGAAACCCCGGCAGGGTGTCCACAAGGTGAAAGCCAGGCATCCCACCGCGAGGGGCCGATGTGGAGATTAAGCAAGCTATTGCCCAGAGTCGCAGAGTGTGACCCCGTGAGTCGAGTAGGCACCGGAGCGAGAATTGTCAAGACCGTGGAATTTATGAACCCGAGACCCGCCGAGGCGGGGGATCGAACCCTGGTCCACGGTCGATCTCAGATTCCGGGTCTGCCGCCTCTAACCACTGAGCCACACTTCTCCACTGTCAGTGCGCCTCCTGAGAGGTTCTTTGCCTCTGCACCCGTGCCTGTAATATGGCGTGGGTGCAGAGGCAAAGGAATTCCCTCATTTTGTATGGGGCCACACCCCCATGCAAATGGGAGAATGCCCTCTTGAGGAAGCACTGGCACTGTATGTGCACCAGCACTTTCAGCATTACAGAAGGGGACGCACAAGCATTTGTGGGCCCCTTCTGTAGTACCAAAGTGCCCCAGGGGCTCCCAAAGTGGGCACAAACACCCATTAAGCCCCCTGGGCACATCTATAATACGGCTCCTGGAGTCACCGTTGGAGAGCCCCTATTTGTAGCACTCAGTACATTGGGGTACACACCTCCCTGTCTGCTTGTCAAAGAACCTTTTCTTTTTAGTATCAGCCTGGGCCTGGTTTCCACTACTCCCTCCGGAATTATTTGGGGGCATTTTTAGCTTTTTCTCCCCCTCTTTCTTCTGTTGCCAACCCTGTCCACCTTTGTGGGAGTCGGCCCCAGATACCTTTTTGTACACTCTGGTGATAGCCCAGAAGTCCGCCTCCTCAGCAAGGTTCCTGTGGTCAGACAGCTTACAGTCAACTAGGCGCTGGTGCAACTTAGGAAAACAAATACTGAGCATGTGGTCTCTCATGAGCAAATAGTACAACCCTAGTTATACAGTCAGTGGTCAGTACTAGGCAAAGATGGCGGTCTAAGATCTATCACAAGTGCAAATCAATTGAGGTAGGTAATCTGCCACGATGCATAAGGTAGGGAAAACCCACCAGATCCCCACGTTTGTGGCCAGCAGACCCTTTATGCTATATACACAAATCTTCTGCACACGTTCAAAAGTAAATACATAAAGTTTAATTAAATATCAGAATTTTTTATATTTTCAGATGGCTTTAATTTAAGATGTTTAAGCCTTCTTAGCCAACGCGTGTTTTGTCGCTGTTACACGGGATTACCCCGCGACTTCTTCAGGGCTGAGGTCAGTTTCAAGTAGTCTCTTAATTTCGGTGATAATTACAACCTGGAAGGGGTCCCTATAAGCACTGCTCCTGGAGAGGTAGACCAATTAGTCTTGTGTCTGGAGAGCTAAATATGCTTCCAAATATAAGGGAGTTTCTTTTAGAAGAGCTGCCCCATCCAGCAGTATTAGATAGAACCCTTTGGATCTCCAGGCCGTGGCGTGTTCTCCATGCAAATCAATAGTACAACCCAACAAAATCACTGACCTTGCTGCCCCTCACCCAGACATTCAGTTCCTTACTGGAGTAATCAACAAAATCTACCCACCTTCTAGCATGAGAAGTGTGCCCCTCACAACTGTTGGAATGTCTTTCCATAGTCCACATCCCAGTGCTCCTCACAAACCCTGTGAACTTTCAGTACAACTCTATATGCAGAAAAAAATGTATCAATGTCATCTCCCAGCACATAACTGGGCACTAGGCCTGGGCAAAGCTTGCAGAGTTTCACTCCATGGAATTCCAGGGAGCTACTAAAAACTGCCAAATTCCATGTAGTTCAGCGAACAGGTGGAGTATTGCTCAAACACCCCAATTTTATGTCCTGTGAGTTTCACTCTTACTACTGACATCTGCACTGTGCTCTGCAGAGTAGCATACATGTCCCAGTGCCTCAAAACCTCACTCCTGGGCAGCACAAATGGGTCCAGTGACTCACTGTAGGGGAGCATACTTGGCCCAGAGCCTCATCTTTGGCCAGCCACGTAGCCTCCCTAATGGGAAGCCTTGGTTCCTGTAGATACTGACCCAGAGGCCTCAGAGGATCCCTCAACATCAACCTCAGCTACCCACAACCTCATTCCTGATTGAGCAAATTCAAGCAGTGTTACTGTAACTTGGCGTCTCTCCACGCTGCACAGCCAGACAGCAGCACACAAATCCTAGCCTCTTGGCAGGCCAGGAAGGCGTCCCGGCTCGGCCCGATCTTTCCACATACACCCCAGGGACGGCAGAGGGCACTCACTGTCTTCAGCATCTTGGTGTCTGCCTGTGTTCACAAACCTTCAACAACTTCTGCCTGCGGCTCCTGCTGCTCCATTATAAGTCCCTTTATGGAGGACTGGCACTGGAAGGCTGTGCGGGTCACATCCCTAGCTTGGATGATTCTCACTGGGGTCTGCTTCTCCTTCTGCCCAGTGTTGCATGCCTCTGCTCAGCCTCTCCCTCTCTCAGCGTGGCTTCCTGCTAACGGAACTCAAATGTCTGTGCATACGGAACTCTGGCGGAAGTGGTGGTGTCAGAGGTCCAGTATTTATACCCAGTTGTGCCTTTGTGAGGAGACTACAAAGACAGGTCTTTGAAGTGCACAGAGTTCCTCCCTTCCTGCCCTTGCTCCAGACTCACTACAGGGGGTTTTCAGCTCTTCGTGTGGGGAAAAGGACCAGTTTTCACTGGAAAAATGTGATGTGTTCACCTTGCATTTTGGGCCGTTTCCTGTCACAGGTACTAGGCCTACCCACACAAGTGAGATACCATTTTTATCAGGAGACTTTGGGGAATGCTGGTGGGTGGAAATTAGTGGATCCACTCAGATTCCATAATTTTCCATCACAGAAATAAGAGTAAAATTTGCTTTTTGTTTTACAATGTTTGAGGTTTGCAAGGGATTCTGGGTAACAGAATCTAGTGAGAGCCACACAAGTCACCCCATCCTGGATTTCCCTGGGTGTCTAGTTGTCAAAAATGTATAGGTTTGCTAGGTTTCCCTTGATGCCGGCTGAGCTAGGGTCCAAAATCCACTGCTAGGCACATTGCAAAAAAAGGGTACGTTTTCACTGGAACAATATAATGTGTCCACGTTGCGCTTTGGGACATTTCCTGTCGCGGGCACTTGGCCTACCCACACAAGTGAGGTACCATTTCTATAGGGAGACTTTGGGGAATGCTGGGTGGGTAGAAGTTTGGGGATCCACGCAGATTTCAGAACTTTCCATTACAGAAATGTGAGGAAAGTGTGTGTTTTTCTTTTTACAAAGTTTTTTTTACAGAGTGTGCAATGGATTCTGGATAACAGAACCTGGTGCGAGGCACACAAGTCACCCCATCCTGGATTCCCCTGGTTGTCTAGTTTTAAAAATGTACAGGTTTGCCAGGTTTCCCTAAATTTCGGCTGAGCTAGGGTCCCAAATCCACAGCTAGGCATATTGCACAAAAAGGGTCCGTTTTCTGTTAAAAAATATGATGTGTCCACATTGAGTTTGGGCCGTTTCCTGTTATGGGCACTAGAACTACCTACACAAGTGAGGTACCATTTTTATCGGAAGACTTTGGGAAATGCTGGGTGGGTGGAAATTTGATCCACGCAGATTCCAGAACGTTTCATCACAGAAATATGAGGAAAATATGTTGTTGTTTTTTTTACAAAGTTTGAGATTTGCAAGGGATTCTGGGTAAGATAACCTGGTGAGAGCCACACAAGTCACCCCATCCTAGATTTTCCTGGATACCTAGTTTTCAAAAATGTATAGGTTTGCTAGGTTTCCTTAGGTGCTGGCAGAGTTAGGGTCCAAAATCCACAGCGAAAAAAAGGATATGTTTTCACTGAAAAAATATGTGTCCACGTTGAGTTTTGGGCTGTTGCCTGTCACGGGTACTAGGCCTACCCACACAAGTGAAGTACCTTTGTTATCGGAAGACTTTGGGGAATGCTGGGTGGCTGGAAGTTTGTGGCTTCCCGCAGATTCTGAAACTGTCCATCAAAGAAATTTGAGGAAAATGTGGTTTTGTTTTACAAAGTTTGGGATTTGCAAGGGATTCTGGGTAACAGAACCTAGTGTGAGCCACAAACATCACCCGATACTGCATTCCCCTAGGTGTCTAGTTTTAAACAATGTATAAGTTTGCTAGGTTTCTCTAGGTGTTAGCTGAGCTAGGGTCCAAAGTCCACAGCTAGGCACATTGCAAAAAGTCAGTTTTCACTGAAATAAATGTGATGTGTCCATGCTGCGTGTTGGGCCATTTCCTGTCGCAGGCACTATGCCTACCTACACAAGTGAGGTACCATTTTTATCGGGAGTCGTAGGGGAATACAGAATAACAGAACAAGTGTTATCACTTATTGACTTTCTTTGCATTTCTGCCTTCCAAATGCAAGACAATGTGTAAAAAAGAAATCATTTTGAAAAATGTCCATTAATTTACATGCTTGTATGGGTACCCACAATTTCGTAAATGTGCAAATAACCACTACTTCTAAACTCTATGGGGCAGATTTACAAGCCCCCTGCGCCACCAGTACATTACTTTTTGTGATGTACTATTGGTGTATTTCACTGCTCCATATTTACAAGGACAGGAAAAGCCATCCTACATGGGTTTTCCTGTCCTTGTAAATATGGCCCCTTTACACGCAGCATTTTGCCTACGTAACACCCAGGGAACCAGACACATTTCCTGATTTACGAGGAATCGCATATCTGGAAATGCTTCAGTATGCTATGCTACCCTAGGGGTGGCAGTGAGGTGCAACGAGGAGAAATGTTTTCTTTTTCCTAATTGTTTTCCTCTTTCAATGCGTACTGCATTCTACAGCACGCATTGAAAGAGGAAAATGCCTGTAGTGATTGTTTTCATGCAGGAAGGTGCCCCTTCCTGCACAAAAACAATATCCTCATGACGAGGGGGAGGAGGCCTAGCAGCACAGGGGTTAAAAAAATCACAAATGCATGTTGCAAGCAACAGAATAAAATGAACATTTCTAACATAGTCTAAAATGTCATGTAAAAATTCAAACAACCTAAAATCTACTTTGATGCACTGCTCTAGAAGAGCATGGAGTGGGAAACATCCTTTACGACGCAACTTTTACCACACAGTGCCTTTACAACGCAGGTTTTTCAACGCAAGTCATTACAACGAATTGCGCTGGGGTGCGCTCTAGGATAGGTAATAGTTTAATTTACTATCCAACACCTTCCTTACTATCCACGGGGACTGGAGTTGGAATAGTAAATTAAACTATTCACTATCCAGCACCCCCCAACGCAAGTCGTTGTAACGACTTGCGTTGAAAAACCTGCGTTGTAAAAGCATGCGTGATAAAAGCATGCGTTGTAACAACGTACATCCGCATGGAGTAGTATAACTTGCATCTGGATGTTCCTAAGAAGAATGATGCACTTCATACTGTTTACAGCCAAACATTGTAAACATCAGTATACATGGATGCCTTGTTCCCTGAGAAAGGCAAACACTTGTTGCATCAGCATCAGCTCCTCCCAGACTCAGGCTCAATCAATCAATCATGCCATTTGTATAGCGCACTACTCACCTGGGAGGGTCTCAAGGCGCTTGGGGGGAGGGGTATGCTACTGCTCGAACAGCCAGGTCTTGAGTTGTTTCCTGAAGGCGAGATGGTCCTGGGTCAGCCGAAGGTGGATGGGGAGGGAGTTCCAAGTCTTGGCAGCCAGGTAAGAGAAGGATCTTCCTCCGGCGGTGGCTCTTCAGATGCGTGGTACGGCTGCGAGGGCGAGGCTGGTGGACCGTAGCTGGCGGGTGGGCGTGTAGAAGGTCAGGCGGTCGTTGAGGTACTTGGGGCCCAGGTCGTGGAGAGACTTGTGTGCGTGGGTGAGGAGCCGGAACGTGATCCTCTTGTCGACGGGGAGCCAGTGCAGGTTCCTCAGGTGGCTGGAGATGTGGCGGCGTCGGAGGACATCCAGGATGAGTCGGGCGGAGGCGTTCTGGATGCGCTGGAGTCTTTTCTGTAGCTTGGCTGTGGTTCCGGCGTAGAGGGCGTTTCCGTAGTCCAGTCGGCTGGTGACGAGTGCCTGGGTTACAGTCTTCCTGGTCTCGGTCGGGATCCAGCGGAAGATCTTGCGAAGCATACGCAGGGTGTTGAAGCACGATGAGGAGACGGCGTTGACTTGTCTGGTCATCGAGAGGGAGGGGTCCAGGATGAAGCCCAGGTTGCGTGCGTGGTCGGTTGGCTTGGGTGCGGTGCCCAGGGCTGGGGGCCACCAGGAGTCGTCCCAGGCGGAGGGCGAAGATCCCAGGATGAGGACTTCCATCTTGTCCGAGTTCAGTTTCAGGCGGCTGTCCTTCATCCACTCGGCGACGTCTTTCATCCCTTCGTGTAGGCAGGTTCTGGCGGTGTCGGGATGGAAAAATACCATCTTTCAGCAGCAAGTGTGATTCAGCAGCATCTCTGGCAGTCAAGCAAGACCTTCTCTGGCAGTATCTTGCACGATAATCTGGTGTGAATAACCTCTCCTCAGACAAGTGGTCAAGTGGCAGTCCTTTATCTAATCAAAAATGGAATTTCTAATATCACTCTAGGAATGCCTGGTGTAGCCAATGAGCATCAAGATGCTATTGTAAGACTTATTCTTATGAAGATTTAAGATAGAAATAGCACAATTCAGACTACACTGTTTTGACTATTGTTCTTGTTTGACCTTGAAATTGAAATAATAAAGAACTTATTCCAGATAAATATTGCATCAGGTATCTTGTTGAAGTCTATGTCTCAGTGACTTGACACTTTCACAGGGTCTTGGAAAGATATGCACAGATGATAATTGTGCCATAGGCAGGTATGCTCAGGATTCTGCAGCAATACATAAAATAGAGTCTCGGCCTACTTGAAATAGAGTTGGGCCTTATGGTCTTTACGTCAGTGGATTCACTGTATCAGGAGTGAATAGGTCAGAAGAGGATGTGGCATGAGTGGATGTAAAATAGGGAGGAACAAGAACCAAGGTAATTCTCCTTAAGGAGGACGGGAAATAAGGCAGGATCTGGAGCAACGTCATTAAAGTTCATAGTACCAACGATGACAAAGGCAGGAAGGCAGAGCAACAATCTGAGAGGTCAGCTCTTGTACTGGGGAAGTTATTGAATCAGACACTGTCCTTCCATGGTGGTGGCTTTTATCTGATCGGTAATGCTTCCAGTTGCACAAAGGTGTGTGAGAGGGACCAGACCAAACCAAACCTTCCACACCAGTGGCTTCCAGGACCCTGCATGGTGCCATTGTACTTAGGAGCACTTTGCTGTGTTGCATGCAACTCCCCCACTATGAGCCCAGTCTCCATAGCATTCTTCCCTACATCTGCATACATCCTGATGCCACATCTTTCCCATGAACTGGCTGTGTCGATAAATATGTATATCAAGCCTGCAATGGAAGGACAGTGATCGGACAAGTGCAATGGGGTGTTAAACATGCTCTCTATATAGTACACTCATGGCATAGTAGGCATGGTGGGGATATTAAAGGTGAGTATACACAGCCAGCAGCCACTCCCATGCACTCCCAATCATCGTGAAAGTGTTTGCTGTATTATATTTCTCTGCTACTGGTTCTTTCTAGAGAGCCAATGACATTTGGTCTGGCGTATCTCAAGTAATTTAGCAAAATTATTGCACCTGAAGCTACAAGGTCATAAAGATGCTCAAATCTGACATATGAGATGAAGTTAAGATTAAAAAGGGAAGAGGGAGATAGTAATGTAACAATAAACAAAGTTTTATAGTTTTGTATGCTTTTATGGAGGGGTCATATAGGTTTGTATTTATTTGGCAGAGACCCAGTTCCTCCACTGCAATTGCCACAGTCAGTGGTGTTTTTTCCTCCTAAATTAAGAGACAAATTTGTGGAGAGGAGGTAGTATCTTCCACCCGGGTGATGGTAATAGTACCACCATTCTAATGTCTCATTCCACCATGCAGCTATGGAGCGCATTTGGTTGGAACCTGGGAGTGATAGAGATAGATAAATTACAGGCCTGGGAAATCCCTGGATGCCTCCATGTTAACATGTATGTGGGGCAGTGACAAAATGGACCCCGTTGACTCCCCAGATCCTGGGGTTATGTGTAATTCAAGGGCCTAGAGACGATACACAGTTCTCTTAGGTCCTAGAAGATTATATTTTTCATTAGAAATTTTGAATGAAGGCCGAATCTTTTATAAGACTGATTGCCTTTTTTTAACCTCCAGAACCCATGAGAGAGAACAAATAACAACAGGACAGAGTGATTTTTATATGTTTAAGTCCATCAAGGGTAAGGGCAGTACAGCATTTTTCTTTTGATAGAAAAAATCATCCCCCAGCTGGTTGGCTGGTCTAGATACTACTGCATACCTTGCTATCACTTCAGACCCCTAGTAGTTTGTTTGCTCTAGCTATACTAAAGAGACTTGAGTGCGACAAGTATTTGGCACATGTGAGAGCAATTTTGTTTTACAAATGGCAGGAATTCATAAAAGGTGCGTTTGCACTCAATCATTCATTCAGTAGCAGAGTGGATGAAGACCAGCCGTTTGAAACTGAACTCAGACAAAATGGAGGTCCTTATCCTCGGCTCAACCCCCTCCGCATGGTATGACTCCTGGTGGCCAACCTCGCTGGGAGCTGCCTTACACCCACAAACCACACACGCAATCTGGGGTTCATCCTGGACTCAGCGCTCGCGATGACCCAGCAAGTCAACACTGTTTCTTCCTCCTGCTTCAATACCCTCCGAATGCTCCGCAAGATCTACAGATGGATCCCCACTGAAAACAGGAGAACGGTCACCCAAGCACTCGTCAGCAGCGTGCTGGACTACGGTAAAGACCTCTATTCCTGGAACCACCATTACACTCCAAAAGAGACTCCAGCGCATACAGAATGCCTCCACACACCTCATCTTCAGACTCCCTCGCCACAGCCACATCACCACTCACCTAAGAGACCTGCATTGGCTCCTGGTCAACAAGAGGATCACTTTCAAACTCCTCACCCATGCTCACAAAGCACTCCACAATGCCGGACCAGCATACCTCAATGAACAACTGTCCTTCTACACACTGAGCCGCCAGCTTCGCTCCGCCGGCCTCCCCTCGCCACCGTCCCACGCATCCGCCGAACGACCACTGGCAGCAGATCTTTCTCCCACCTCGCCGCACAGACATGGAATACCCTCCCCTCCCACCTGCGTCAGACCCAGGACCTGCTGACCTTCAGGAGACACCTCAAAACCTGGCTGTCCGACCAGTAGCTGCCTCCCTCACCCACCCCTTAGCTCCTTGAGACCCTCACAGGTGAGTAGCGCGCTCTACAAATGTTTGCTTGATTGATCCCTGCGTAATTTTTCTTTCCTAAAATGTTGCAACATCAAGCATGGGTAAATCCTACTTTTTGGTATACATTGGCATTTATGCCTGAAAAGTTAGGAAGCACCCATAAGTCATGGGTTTATGGGGGATGTATGACGTTACAACGCAGGCTATTACAACGCCTGCCTTTACAACGCGGTTTTTACATCGCAATCCATTACATTGCATAGTGCTTTTGGGTGTTGGATAGTGAATAGTTTAATTTACTATTCCAACTCCAGTCCCCGTGGACACTAGGGAAGGTTATTGGATAGTAAATTAACCTATTCCCTATCCTAGAGCGCCCCCCAGCGCAATGCGTTGTAATGGTTTGCGTTGTAATGACCGCGTTGTAATGGTAGTGCGTTGTAAAAGTTTCGTTGTAAAGGTTGTTTACCGTTTATGGGAACTCACAGACTTTTGAAAATAGCCAGAAATCTACTCCTGCCAAGGGCAGAAGTAAATCTTCTTCCGGGTGAAGAATAAGAAGGGAACACACAAAATGCCAGTAAAGTTTTAGCAGAAAGGATCTTCATGGGCAAAAATATTTTTAATGTGAAAAAAATAAACAAAAAGCTCAATTGTATGCACTATAATGCCATTTCCACATGAGCAATTGTGTTGTTCCACATTATGGATGCCAATATTTTTACCTCCCGACCTATGCGGGCTAGATTCCCAAAGATCACCAATCTCAGGTACCCCTTGCTTTTCATAGTGAATCTGCCTGCGAATGGAGATATAACTCGATATTAAGGAAAACACTTTCGGAAGTTGTGGAAATAACATAACAAAACAATGGCTCAGAAGTAGCAAAATCCTTTTTGAAACTTTCGTGTAGGTTACTTAATTTCAGACCAAGAGAATCATAAAATGCACAATCCGATTAATTGTAAATCTATTAATTACCGCTGCTTCTGTTCCATTGAGACAGAGGTCAGGTGAAGCACCAAGGTGTTCAGCGGTGGGAGACAGTTTTGGGGTTTTGAAATTATTGCTAAATGATATCTGCGATTTAATGATAGCATCAATCAGCTGTATCTTATAATATGAACAAAGCAGCTCCTTCCTGGCAGGTTTCTGAAGGAATTAACTCTGTTCGGTTCCACTCTGTGCCTCCTACAAGGAAATTGAGTGCCTTAATTACTTTTAGAACAGATTAACGGTTCAAATGAAAATGTACCTTCTATGGCTAATAAAAAAGGAATTAGAAACTTTGGATGAGAAAATAACAGGTGTAGATAATAGTATTTTTTTTTCAGACTGACATTGATAAAAAGAACAAATAGTATCAGCTTAGAAGAACAATCTAATAAATTATTCGGACTGCTGATAGCGATTTTTAGAGAGTATTATAAAACCAGCATGTGAACGCTGACTTTAAGGGCATGCACATCAATTGGCAGTAGAAAAATGCTAATTAAAAGTTATAAACTAAAATGTCTCCTAGTGATCGGTATGAACTTGTACAGATTCAGGCTTAGAGTATGTCAACGAACATTGAAACCAAACCTGATGTTCTAGTGAAATAACTACTAGAGAGTTTGCAGTAAGATCTATGTATAGAAGCGTTTAAGGAGAATTGGTAGAATATGGGCTTAGTTTGTGCTAGTAGTTGCAGGTAGCAGTACTAGCACTTAATTTGGGGTTTGAGATGTTATTTTTCAACATCAGACTTTGACCCAGAAAAAGAGAGAGAAAGGCAGACAAGTGAGAAAGAGAAGCCGAACGAGGAAAACAGTGACAAAGGGAGCTGCAAGGATTTAAAAATAACCTGCAAGAGTGAGATAAAGAGGCAGAAAGAGTGGAGTGATTGAAGGAAGAGGCATGGACTGAAATAAAAAACAGACAACCTTGATAATAGGCTACCCTGGCATTCGTTAGCGCCGGTGGCAAGCTTCTCCAAAGAACGTTGGGCACCTGCACCTATGTTAAGCACTACCATCTTTCTGGGGCCACCATCTTACAGTTAATACTATATTGAACTCCAAAACATAAGCGGAGTAATATTTGAACATTGACTCCTCACCAGTGAGGCAAAGACAGAGGCGGCAGCATCATTCAGCCAGGACTGAAAACACAGCAGCAAGACCTGCCAATAAGACATGGGAAATACCCCACAGATAGGAAGCTATCTCCACAAGTAATTGCAGCTCTATACACAAATTCAGAAGTAAAAAAGTGGATTAACAAGTTACAGTTTGTTTATTTTGTGTGTGTTTACCAGAAGCCTGTATCTGTTTGAAAACATTCTTGATATTTACTGTTGTGTCCCGCTGGACACAGTCTAGTGTTTCACCAGCCTCTCCCACGAGGGCTGGCCCATACACTCACCCCAAACCCATCCAACACAGGTGTCACCGGTCAGGTGACCCTGCCAAACAAAAAGAGCTTGAGTGCACATGCTTACAGCCAGTTTTAGTACCCTACTAACAGTGTCTGTGTCAATCATTTATCAGCATGTGGGGCTAGGGCCCTCAACACCACATTGGGAATGAGAAGGTCTGACTCTCGTGTGTGCTGGGTGATACTGTGCTGTGCTTTTTGGGGGGAAGTCTAGCTCGAGGCAACCCCGCACCTACTGCCTGCATAGCAATGTCTGTGACAAAATGGTGGCAAGATGACGGCCACCAAAAGAGTGAGTCTGAAGGCGTCCACAGGCGATGCCCCTGCAGGCGCCCACCTGTTTGCGTGAATTAACGAGGCCGTATGAAAAGTTAAGGAGGGGTCAGTGTCAACAAGAACACATGTCACAGACCTCCTCTCAAGGTACGGCAAGGCCCATGACTGTAAATACCACCCTACCTGCTGAAATGCCTGTGAGTTGCCTCCGCCTGCCGCTGTCTGTTCCAGTGAGGAGACAGCACCCTTCCACTGAAGTGAGCTACACACATGTAAAACTTAAGCAAGGCCCACATGCATGCCCCCCGCAGAGCGGCTGACACTGACAACCACACCAGTCCAGCACTGCCATCTCTAATGAGTGGGGGCCCGCGGTCTGAGGAGAGACTCCCCAGCCTAACACAAGAGGTGTCTGCAGTGCCCCGCCACAGTTAGTAGACAATGTAAAGCATCCCAGAACATAATAAACTGCCTCCACAAATTTAGGCTGGCTCTGACACAAGAAGGTGGCTTGTAGCACCTCCACAGCCCTGACTCCGACAGCTGCTGCACAGGGCGATGCCTCACTTGCTTCCAGTGAAGTGCAAAGTGCAGGGAAGTACAGCGATTGGTCAGCCAAGGAAACAATGGCCAGAGGCTGCATCAACATTCCGGGAAGCCTGCACCGACATTCCCCTGCCCAGTCATTCCAATAAAAAAGAGGTAAAGAATTAAACAAAAAATGCGGCGCCCCCAAGCAATCGGCCAGCACCGTATTGTCCTTACCTGCGGGTGAGGCGGCTCTCATCCGTACATGCTGCTGAGTTTGGTGGTCGACTGCCAGAGTGGGAGACTGTGTCTTGGACCCTGAGGGGTGGAGTGCCTTGGCCCATGCGAGCATGGCAGCGGCCTCACCGCAAGGCTCTAACACAGCTGGAGTGCTGGGGTCTGACCACGAGTGAGGACAGTGGCAGCCCAGTGCACGGCCTTTCAATTGCACTTGTTAGGTTTGAAAATCCCATCTCTGCAACGCACTCGTTTCTTGCTACATTAGGTTAGCAATGTGTGGCTAAATATACGTCATTTGTATTCATGTTGTGTAACCCACCGAGTTATCCTCGTAAAGTGCAAAGATTCAGTTAGCGCGTGTGACTCCATTTTGTATTACGTAATCCCTATTAGATTGCTTAGGCTGTGCCCGAACTAGGCCTCATTATTCAGTATTGCTTGCCTCAGCAGAACACTGTACTTTGTTATTGGGTTTCTCTCTTATTCAAGGCTGCTTCCTAACTCACTAATGAATAGGCCATTCTGCCCTCGCATACCTATCCGAGTGTGTAGTTTCTGCTCCCATGTTAGGAGACGCTGAGACCCAGTGCCGTAGCCTTGAATCACAGATAACATGTACCCATCTGGCAGGTGGTAGCTCATCCTACTGTGCATCTTTGTTCATGTTCGGCCCAGGCCGGTAGTTTTCCATTGTGGGCGTGGTTGGAGGCTTCTCGGGAGGAATGATTACTCACTGTAGACTGTTGGGAAGTCAGTCCCTCGGCAGACATCTTAGGTAGCAGGTCAGGATGGACTCCTCTGCAGAGTATTGCTAAATAAATGTATGTTTGTATTCTCTACTGTCTGACTGACTCTTCATTTTTGGGAAGGCATAGTAGGTGGTTGTAAGTAACCCGGGTGGCCCCTAAGGGCCACCTCCTTCAGTTGGGACATGTACAGGGACCCCACAAGGTGACCCGACTCATCCGCAAACAGGTTGCAGGGTCGAGGTTGCATTAGGTCGGGCGGATCGGGATACCCCACACGATTGAGCTTGGTTCTCGAGCTTGGTTCCCACAGCTGCTCCTCATCTAGTGGTCACCAGCAGGGGTCCTGAGAAGGCGGAACCTTGGAGTTAACCGTTTGGTCCGAAGAGTCGTAGTGGAGAATAATTTGACTCAACCTGAGTGCACCAGGTGAGTGATTTGATTCTTGGGAAAATGGCGCTGTGCTTGAACGGCACGAGCCTGCAGGCTGTGTCTTGATACAGACTCCTGACTGTCTTGGTGCAGTTTTTGAACTGCCTTGCTTGAACTGCACGAGCCGATGGGCGGTGTCTTGGTACGGTCTTTTGGTCTGCCTTGGTTTGAACTTGGTGGGTTTGCGGACCCTTGAAAAAAAGACAGAGAGTGTTTGCAAACAATCTGCCAACTGGTAATTTGGTCACCTTTCGAAAAGGTCTGGGGCTAGAACCTGTCTTCTTGAACTTGGTACAGTCTCTGGACTGCAGTGGGCGGTTTTCGAACCGTTTTGCTTTGGTTCTCGAACTATTCTTCTCTTGTTTATGTTTCCTTTTATTACTTTTGTTGACGTTATACTTGTCCGTTGGGGACAGTGTATGTGTCTTATATTTAGATGCCTTCTTTGAGGAAGTTAGGGTGTTTTGGTTGCCGATAGTGTTCCACTGATACTTGATTGGAAGAGAGCCAGCCTGCGCCTCTGGAGGGTTCCCCGAATTTTGACGTATACGTCAAGCATGGTATTGGCCATATTATGTTTAGCACGTTGTGGCATAAATATACAGGGGACAATACTGAGCTGCAATGGCAACTTACTGGCTTGTTTGCTGAACAAAAATGGAATTTCTTGCATGATAAATTACTAGCACAAGCCATGTGCTAGTAATTTACACATCACAGGAGATAGCTCAGCGGGAGTACCGAACATGAGCCGCCTGCATGCACAAACTGTGTATCTGCCTGACGCTTCACAGTGTGATCGTCCAGCCACCTGTCACAGGAGATAGCTCCGTGGGAGTACCGAACATGAGCCGCCTGCATGCACAAACTGTGTATCTGTCTGACGCTTCACAGTGTGATCGTCCAGCCACCTGTCACTGGCTGCCTAGAGCAAACTGCATCCCTGCTTTCAAATGTACATGAGAAAAAGAGCTGCACTATGTACACAGCGAGCTACGTGGCTGCAAGGTCCTTCCACTCACCGTTCCTCCATGCAAATCATCGACACCTGTCCTACAAGTTGGCTAATGGCAACCACTCCATCATTTGCCATGTGTATCACCACCACCGCTGGAACGTCAAGTAACAAGACTGGAGTCCTGCACCCTCGCCATACACATTGACAAGAAGCACCCGTGACGATCTGAAGTACCAGTGACCACCTGCTCTCCTGGTTTACATCCTGATCGTGGTAGCAAGCTCATGTTCTGAGCAGGACACATCCATCCCTGCTGCTGCCCGAGTGATTAGGCAGTGGCTCCGAGGTGGTCTTGCGGCTGTCGAGATGCAGACATGTATTCAGCCACAGTACAACCCACAGGCAGTCCTGTGGCAACTCAACCAAGGGGCCTCCCCCAAGCATGAGAGAAGGACATGACTAAGCCCAACCGCT
Source organism: Lissotriton helveticus (assembly GCF_964261635.1). NCBI lineage: Eukaryota > Metazoa > Chordata > Amphibia > Caudata > Salamandridae > Lissotriton > Lissotriton helveticus. The sequence goes on from NC_136071.1 coordinate 822,125,077, forward strand.
GGATTTCAGGAGTTAGCGAGGCCATATCAAAGAGACTTCAACAGGTCACAGCATACCTAGACAGCCTTCAGTGGATCAAGCAACAGCATCGCCAAGCATTCACAATGGACTGCCCGAATGCTCCTGATGCACCAAGTTTGAACTGTTATTCACCAAATGCATCACAGTGCAAACACGCTGACTGATCAACAGCACATAAGTGAACTGTCACCCAACTGACGTTACTCCCAAGGGTCCGGCCTTCATCTGCTCTGTGTTCTTGTCCAGAGGTACCTGGTTAAGTTATGGATGTGTACCGAGATGCCCGGGTATTCCCAGCTGCACCTTTCCACTGCCGTCCTGCGGACTGCCTCTCGCAGCTGTGAAACTTATTGTGTTTTAGTTGCTTTTCATTCCTTCCCACAGGTTGGAATTTTGTGTTTTTGTCTTTTATTTTTAATAAAATTTGGCAGGAATGTTTTGTCCTACTGGACACAGTCTAGTGTTTCACCAGCCTCTACCATGAGGGCTGGCTTATACACCCCCCTACACCCATCCAACACCGATGTCACTGGTCAGGTGACCCTACCAATAAAAGAGCCCGAGTACACACACTTGTGGCCAGTTTTAGTACCCTACTAACGGTGTCAATCATTTATCAGCATGTGGACCTAGGGCCCACAACACCACAATTATCATGCGGTCTCAAGGTGTTACCAGCAAGGCTGTAACTGTGGAGAGCTTTAAAAATGTCTTGTAACTCCATTTCCAGAATGACCTACAAGACAGGCCCAGAAGTTTCTGATGTAAGTGTTATTATTGTTGGTGGCGTCAGCTCCCTTTCACACTTTCATAGCTTTGTGACAGGGTCTGGATACACCATCCATGACAAAATCTGATTTTGCTCCCTGCAAATAGGAGGAGTCTTTGATTTGTTTTGATGCATTTTCTCTAAACTAACATGGAAAGCTACGGTGCAGATGCCAGAAGTGAAGGTCGCTCTTCTCTTTCTCTTTTTAGCTAATGTGAATTTTCGGAGTAGCAAAGTATTAATTTTTTCTTGTGTACCAGAGGCTAATCATGGGTTTGGGCTTGATTTCCATTATTGTTTGTGATTAGTTTTAACCCAATTTAATGAATGTTCTTTATGAGCTTTGGGCTGATATTAATATATATATTTCATTTCATTTAATCTTTATTTCGGCTCTTTTTGGCCATAAAAGATACATTATAACACAGTACATTATACACATTAAACACACACCAGTAGTAAGCAGAAAACATACATTCCAAGAATTAGAACATGAAAAATCATCATCCCTGTTAAAATGGGCATATAAATAAAAGTCAAGTATATTTATAGTTTTCTTTTCCGGCATATCTCATAGCATCCTAGCCTGAATCTAATATACACATATGTGCTAGCTATAGATCAAGAGCCATGTTTTTCCGTGTATACCCAACATTCAATAGGAATCTGCTAACGCAAAACACTATAAGGCGTCTAGTGTCAGCCTTAACAATCCTATATACTTCCTGGTATGATCGAATACCTAAGGCTTTACACAAGGGTTTGATCCATCTTTGCCTAGCTTGATCATAGGCAGTACAAAAAAACAATATGTGAATATCATCTTCTCTTAGATTTAGTTCACAACATGTACAATTAGTATTTTTTGGTTGCCCAGGGATCTTGTCCCATTTCGCTAGTACTACTTTAGTTTTTAATATACCATATCTAAATTTTAGATACAGGCTTTTTGCTAGGGCTGGTTGTATTTAATTCAAGAGTTCCTCAAACAGTGGAGTATCCTTAAAATCAAGAAAACTGCGTGTAATGGATCCACATGGATGGTTATTTTGGTAATTATGTGTTATATAAAACCAAAATTGACTCTTAACCTGGATCTTACTTCTTTGTGTCAAACAAGATGGATTATCCCAGTAATGAGCAAGGCCTAATCGATGGAACCAATTGTTAACGTGTTTAAGCCAAGGGTTTGTATTGTAAGCATTCAGACTCTTGACTTCTATAATACCTTGTCTATAGTCTATGAGTTCAGGAGTACTCCATAGTCTAACCCAAAACAACAGTGGCCTAAGTAGTGCAATATGATCCGTTCTTTTCATATTTAAATCCAAAAACATTGGTACAAGTGGAGTACGTTTGGGCAGTTTCAATAGCCTTCTAAAAAAGTTATTTTCGCTAGTCGTGAAGATGTTACATGCTTTTATGCCCCAGATTTCTGCTCCATATAAAGCACCAGATTGAGCCTTAAATTTGTAGACTTCTAGCGCTTGAGAAATGGACTTACTTAAACTTGCCCCATGGCGCTTTATAATGGGTAAGGAGCTCTGGTTATATATAGTTTTGCTCTTTTCAATTTGTGTACTCCATGAGGTTTTAGAATCTAGGGAGACACCCAAATACGAAAAATTTGTTACCAATTCAAGTCTTTGCTCATTTAGAAAGAGTTGCCCATTAAAAGTTTTGTGTGGATTTATAGACATACATTTGTTTTTTTTGCATTTATTTCAAGACCTTTTGAGTCACAGTATGTTTTAAACGTGTTCAAAAGGGTTTGAAGGCCCATGGGCGTTTGCGATATCAGAATTGTATCGTCCGCAAATAAAAGGGATGGTACCCTCACACCATTTAGCTTTGGGGAGTCATTGCTACACCTATCTAATATTTCTGGGATGTCATTGACAAATAAGGAAAAACGTGTTGGTGCCAGCACACATCCTTGGCGGACCCCACGTCTAATAGGTATGGCTTCGGTTAGTTCCCCTTTCGGGCCCCAACGCACTCTAGCAAAATTATTTTCGTGTAATCTTACTATCTGCTGGAGTATACAGGTTGGTAATCCCAATGCAAACAAACAATCCCATAAACGATCCCGCAAAACTAAATCAAAAGCTGCCCTAAGATCAACAAAGGCTACATAAATATGTCCCTTTAACCAAAAGACATATTTCCAACAAATGCAACAAAACCTAAAAACCTGATCTATCGTACTTATGTTCCGTCTAAAGCCTGCTTGGAACTTAGTAAGAATCTCATTCTCATCAATCCATGTTTCCATACGATTTAAAAGATGCCTAGAAATTTTTTTTGTAAAATGTCCAAAAGACAAATGGGACGATAATTGGAAGGATCATGTCGATCCCCCTTTTTAAAAACTAATATGATTTCTGCTCCCCGCCAGCTGTGTGGTAACTTTCCACCGGCAACTATTATATTAAAAAGCTTGTTTATATACGCCGCCCAAATACTGGTCTCATGTTTATATAAGTCCCCAGGTATTTTATCTAGACCTGGGGCTTTCCCATTTTTCACTGTAATTAATGCTGACTCAGTTTCCTCAAGACTAAACTCTATAATGTTAGTTGATGACTCCAGCCAAGGGTTATTTACATCTGGTTTGTCACTATCAGGAGCTTTATACAAGTTGGTGAAATGATCCACCCAAGTTTGCTCATTAATAAACACGTCATCCAGTGACCTTCCTCCGATATTCTCGTTAGCAACTAATTGCCAAAAACCCACATTATCCTTAAGTTTAACAGCTATAAGCATCTTCTCCCAACATTCCTCATCCCATTCAATTCTAGCCATTCTCTGCACTCTCCTATATTCTTGTCTTAGGGACCTAATAGCGTGTAATGTATTGCTCTTTATTGCCTCTAGGAGTTTACTCTTGCAATTACGGCATTCTTTATTATACCATTGTTTGCTACCAGTGGAACTAATTTTGTTCAACCTTTTTTTATGCAGCATTTTCGTCACAAGTGGTACCAGGGCACTAAAAAATTCATTATGCTGGTTAATAAAGACATCACCCTCTACTGGTTGAGATAGATGTTTATCAAAAATATCCGCAAAAAGTGAGTAGATATTGGATAATGCCTCCTTATTGCTTAATAGACTAGCCCATTTAAGAGATCTCCTATTATTACTTATTAGAGGGCCATTATTAGTTAGGTGATCCACAATATTTTGTGTCATCGACGTCCTAGAGCTAGGGACTAGGCTGTTATCCATTGATAAGTGCAGTGGGCGATGGTCACTTTCATATCTATGGTCAATTACAAAATCTAACAATAGATTCCAAACATCGAAAGAGACCAAAATGTAATCAATACGACTTTGATGATTGTTTTTAACGAAGGTTGGTGCTTTCGGGGAGTCAGATGGAAAACGACCATTACAAGCCCTCAGACCATGTACAGATACCAGTCTCATTATCTGGGTAGCTAAGGTCGTACAGCTCACACCCTCTGTATATGATAAGGGGGGGATATTATTAGCTCTATCCTCCTCTAAAAAAACATCTCCAAACCCTATAATCGGTTCAAAGTTACAGTTAAAATCACCACATACTATTATACCAGTAGGCACCTCTACTAGGTCAGTAAGGAGTCTGTCCAGTTTGTTAAAAATTTCAGATTCCTTAAATAACCCACAAGGGCGGTTGTAAACATTACACAGTACAATACGCTTCCCGTCATTCAGCTTCACTAAGAGACACAATGGGGTCCATTAGGATGTCGGGCGGATTGCCCCCGCCAGGGTGGCGGTGGCCACCGCCACCCTGGCGGGGGCAATCCGCCCGACATCCGCATTCTAATTCCCCCCCGCCATATTAGGATGGCGGGGGGGACCGCGGCGGACGAAAACACCGTCCGCCGCTTTTACGCCCCGGTCGCATTGCGGCCGGGGCGGTAATGGAACCATATGGTGGCGGTGTCTATCAGACACCACCATCCATATTAGGGTGCCTGTCTGCAGCTGCTTTTCCGCGGCGGCAATGCCGCCACGGAAAGGCAGGCGGGGATTGCTGCGGGGGCCCCCTGCAGGGCCCCCAGGTTCACAACACTGTCAGGGGGCACATGGGGGGTACCCCCCCACATTTGCATATGCAAAGCGGCAGGCACCGCGCGGTGCCTGCCGCTTTGCATATGCAAATGCAAAAAAGCATTTTTAGCATCGTGGCGGGCGGTGCAGAGTGCACCGCCGGCCACAATGCTAAAACTACAGGATGTGCCTGCCACTGTGGCGGGCACATCCTAATGCCCCCCACGGGACCCCCGCCCTTATGGCAGGCGGTCCCGTTTCCCACTATGGTGACGGGCGGACAAAGTCCGCCCGTCATCATAATGACCCCCAATATGTCAGCAGAGTCTGTGGTTATTTGTGTAATTTTTACCTCTAGGGACACACTGATCCAAATTGTAAGCCCCCCCGATGGTCTACCCCTGGCTGATGGAATTGCCGTAATATTATAAGTCCTGTAACCCATCCTATGTGGCATTTCAAGGGACCAAGTTTCTTGGAGCAGACAAAAATCACAAGAATCTATATAGCTGGACCAATCAGGATCAGAGAGATTTTTGGTCAAACCAGCTATATTCCATGATATTAAAGTTCTTTTTTGTATTGTGGTTGATCTTATCCCTTCTGATGCTGATTTTTCCCCTACTAGTGAAGATGCCCCAAGATTGAAAACCACACTATTACAATCCCCTAATGTAGACCCTACTCCAGAAGGGACTTGATCACCTTTCACCTGTCCTGGTTTCAAAACACCTCCCGCTTCAGTAGCATCCCCCCTTTGATTTAACCTAGATGGTGGTAAGACTTGGATCATTTGCACTTCAGCAAGATGCCAGAAGTGAAGGTCGCTCTTCTCTTTCTCTTTTTAGCTAATGTGGATTTTCGGAATAGCAAAGTATTCATTTTTTCTTGTGTACCAGAGGCTAATCATGGGTTTGGGCTTGATTTCCATTATTGTTTGTGATTAGTTTTAACCCAATTTAATGAATGTTCTTTATGAGCTTTGGGCTGATATTAATATATATATATATATTGCATTGTTTTCAAGGCCTTCTATAACTTTGTTGCTGGTCCACTCGTTGCTGGAGTAGATGATGAACCTCCCATTTGCTTTATTGGTATTCTTGGATTTTGTTTTATGTTAAGGTCCTCTTGATCCTGTGTGATCTCGGATCCCGAGATCCCCATATCCGAGACTATCTAACCCCTCTATTACCGCCTCGCACCATAGCCCGTCCAGGCAGACGCGTAGAGCCCCCAACAACAGCGTCCCTGACGACAGGCATCCCGCCCCTCTCTCCTGTGCAGGAACCAATCAGAGGTGCCGAAGGACCGGAAGGGATACACCGTGACCCCGGAAGTCCCGCCTCTCCACCGACCGTCGGATACAGAAAAGCCGGAAGAGAAGACACGAGCGGGGTCGAAGGATTGTGGCAGGAGATTTCGGCTGGACCGGTGACGGACGGAGAAGACGGGAACGGAGAATGCGAGGAGTGGTCCGAAGAGTGGTGGAGTCCCACGGAGGTGGCTGGAGAGCGGCCGTAACTCGGAGGAGAGTTACGGCGGAGCGCGTGAGTACCAGTTACTCCCTTGAGCACGCTAGGTGCCCGTGTATATAGTTAGAAACCCCTCCCAGTGTAAATTGTTCCCGCTATCCTAGGCACGTCACAAGTAAGCACTAAGCAAGTTGTAAATACGCACTTCACACTGTATAAAGAGCACCCCCCTCCCCACATCCCTGAGCACTTCCATTCCTTTCCTTTCCTTGATCCATACCCGTACCGCCCTCACTTCCCCTTCGTATCCACACACTCCCGGGTTAACGGTGAAGGTACCGGATCTCGAGTCCAAGCACAGCTAACGGCTCCCTCTTTTCTCTTGTTTGCCCTCCGAGGTGTTCTCCGACCACAACGAGGCAGCTACACCAAAGACCCAGCCTTTCCTTGGACCCTCATCCCGCCCAGACAAGAAGAAGAAGACGGACACCTCTTCCCGGGATTTGGACCGAACTCTCCTACTGTCCCCGAAAAACCTTGTACAAACAAACCCCAATAAACCGCTATCGCCCACTATATCCGGCCTCCTCACCTGCTTTACCAGTCCGCTGACCGCCCACGATCACATCTGGTGTCGGAAGTGGGATTAACTGGAGGAATGGAGGCCGTGATGAAAAGGATGGCGGAATCTCAAGAACAACTGGGAAAGTTAATGGAGCAGTTCCTCAAAACTGCCGAGGACGATCGGGGGCAGCTCCATGATGTCTTGAAGGGACAAGGATCCTCCCACGACCAGGCTATGGGGAAACTGACCGATGTCCTGGGTCAACCGCGCCCGATGTCCTCCCTCCCGTCGGTGGTACTGCAGAAATACGCACCGGGGGAGGACCCTGACTTTTTCTTTACCAACTTTGAACGGCTGGCCCAGGCCGCCGCCTGGCCGTTAGACCGATGGGCTCACTATCTAGGGCCCCTGCTAACGGGGGATCTACAAGCTGCCTACCAGCAAGCGAATATACAAGGCAATACCCCCTATGACGACGTAAAGAAATGCATTCTTGAGCGGCTAGGTATAGACGAGGAAACCTACCGCGTACGTCTGCGCCAAGTAAAAGAAGGACCCCAAGAGACTCCCAGGGCCCTCTCCTTCCGAATCAAAGACCTCGCCAACCGCTGGCTGAAACTCGACAACTCCACTAAAGAGAATATCCTGGAAAAAATTTACCTGGAACAATTCCTATCGTCTTTGCATCCAGGCACGCAAAGATGGGTACGCCAGCATGCTCACCTGACCCTGGACACAGCAATAGAAATTGCAAGCGCTTATAGCAGGGCCCAGGAGGTCCAGAGGGGAAAGGACGATCACCCCCACAAACCTCATCCCCCCACAGGACTACGACCTCCACGACCCCCAGTACCAAGAAGACCTGATCCTCCTATCTTTTTCCCCACACCGGTGATGCATCGTCCTGTTAATCCCGGACCACAATGCTATAGCTGTGGCGGATTCGGTCACATTGCCAGGAACTGTCCACACAAGGAAGAGCCGATGGAAGTGGGTCTGGCACGGAACTATGTGTGCTCCGTACCAGGGGCCCCTCCGCCCCCTTTCCGACGTCCAGTGAACTTTGATGGACAACCCCTCATGGCCCTTATGGACACAGGGTGTCGACAGAGTGTTATCAGGCCTCAAGACCTATCCTACCCGGTGCAACCTTCGTCCGGCATGGTTGCCATTCAATGTGTGCACGGGGACACGAAGAGTTACCCCACCGCACAAGTACTGGTGCAGCATGAAAAGGATCCCGGCACGGCTCTTACAATGGGACTGATCCCCGCCCTACCAGAACAGGCGATCCTAGGAAGTGATTACCCCGGATTGCCCGGAATGTTGCATGACACCACAGAGTCCCTGACACACTGGTGGGAAGAAGCTCCCTTCCCTAAGGGATTGTCCTCCCCCCTGCAAACCCGTAAACCAGCTAAAACCAAAGCACAGAAGAAAAAGGAAAAAAGGGAATATACGGGCGCCTATCCAGTGCTTCCGGATGAACACCCCTGGCAAACGGACCGTGAATTCCGGGCCGCACAGCAGGAAGACCCTCTGTTACAGGAAGCCTGGGGAAGGGCAGTGGATCAAGAGGACCCCCTTAACGTAGGTCCCTACTTCTTTAAGAAAAACGGCCTTTTATACCGAAAAGGGGGGATCCAACAGAAACCCCAACTCCTGGTCCCCGGCCCCTTTCAGGAGAAAGTACTCTTCCTAGCACATAGTCATCTTCTGGGAGGGCATTTCGGTGAAGAAAAGACCAGCCAAACAATCCTGGACAAGTTTTATTGGCCTGGAATTCACCAGCATATCAAAAAGTTTTGCAAAGAATGTCCGGTCTGCCAAAAGCATAGTAGATACCGACCCCCTAGGGCCCCGCTGCAACCCCTTCCCATCATAGACGTCCCATTCAGCAGAGTAGGGATGGACATAATCGGACCCCTATTACCGTCCCGGAGTGGGTGTCGTTACGCCCTGGACATTGTGGACTATGCCACCCGCTTCCCTGAAGCCCTGCCCCTGAGACAACCCACCACCCAGAACATTGCGAAGGCCCTCATTACTGTATTCACTCGGGTGGGTTTTCCCAGGGAAATACTAACCGATCAGGGTACTCCTTTTGTCTCCTCTCTGATGAAACAGGTATGCGCCAGCCTGGGGATCAAACAAATCAGAACCTCGGCATACCACCCGCAAACCGACGGTTTAGTCGAGCGGTATAATGCCACCCTAAAACAGACCCTTAAGAAACTGCTAGGCTTAGAAGCCAAGCGGTGGGAAGATATGCTACCCCTTGCCCTGTTTGCTATCCGTTGTGCCACCCAAAGTAGCACCGGGTATTCCCCCTATGAATTGTTATACGGCCGACCCCCCCGCACCTTTCTTGATATGGCCCAAGAAGCATGGGAAGCAGAACCAGACCGTACCCGGCCCCTTCCCGAATACATGGAGAACCTGAAAACCCACCTATCCCTTATGAGAGATATAGTAAGCCAGAACCTCGAGAGTGCCCAGAACAGACAAAAAGGACAATACGATAAAGGCACCAAACCCAGAACCTTCCTGGCAGGGGATCTTGTGTTACTTATGCTGCCATCCTCCGATCAAAAACTCCTGGGACAGTGGCAAGGTCCATATAGCATCCTACGTCAGGTGACCCCAGTCACATACGAGCTAGACATAGATCCCGGTCGTGGAGTCACTCAGATCTACCACGTTAATCTTCTAAAAAAATGGGAAGGCCCCCGCCCCGTCTTAAGTGGGTCAGCACACATAGAACCCCTCTCCTTCAGCCCTTGTATCGATCCCGATATCACCCCACGACAGAGACAGGAACTCGAAACAGAACTATTTCCATTGCGACAGGTGTTCTCCTCCTCCCCGGGACACACCTCTATCACTGAGCACACAATACAAACTATTCCCGGGCAGGTAGTGCGACAAAGGCCGTACAGAGTCCCCGAGGCCCGCAGGGAAGTAATCCGACGCGAAACGGAACAGATGCTACAGATGGGTATCATCGAGCCCTCGGTAAGCGAGTGGAATTCCCCGATAGTACTCGTACCCAAACCGGACGGGTCTGTCCGGTTTTGTATTGATTTCCGGGGGGTAAATAAGATATCCTCCTTTGATACATACCCCTTACCCCGCGTCGACGAGATGGTCGAACGCATAGGGAAGGCCCAATACATCTCCACGCTAGACCTCTGTAAGGGGTATTGGCAGATTCCCCTACGGGAAGAAGATAGAAAAAAGACGGCCTTCTCCACACCTGACGGGTTATACCAATTCCTGGTCCTTCCTTTTGGGCTTCATGGCACCCCAGCCACGTTCCAACGGGCCATGAATAACATCCTGCAACCTCACTCTCTCTATGCTGGTGCATATCTTGATGATATCGTGATTTATAGTGACAACTGGACCCAGCATTTAGAACACCTGTACCAGGTCATCTCCTCCATAGGGGCATATGGTTTTACCATTAATCCCTCCAAAACTACCCTAGCAGCACAGACCGTGAAGTACCTAGGTTATCTCCTAGGGGAAGGCTTAATCAGACCCCAGGAGAGCAAAATCGAAGCCATACAGTCCCTCCCCTTCCCCCAGAGCAAAAGAGACCTTCGTGCTTTCCTGGGGCTCCTGGGTTACTACAGACGGTTCGTCCCCAACTTCTCACAAAGAGCAGCCCCCCTCACTGACCTCCTAAAAAAATCTATGAGAACAGACACCCTCCTCAAATCCCCTACGGTTGAACTGATGCAGGCATTCACGGATCTAAAGAATGCCCTGACCTCCCATCCCGTGTTAGTAAGCCCAGACTATACACGGCCGTTTATTTTACAAACTGACGCCTCCGAACAGGGACTCGGGGCGGTCCTCTCCCAGAAAGACCCCCAAGGGAACGAGAAACCTATCCTCTTTCTTAGCAGAAAACTGTTTCCCCGAGAGAAAAACTACGCCGTGGTGGAGAAGGAAGCCCTGGCCATTAAGTGGGCAGTAGACAGCCTACGGTATTATCTGGAGGGGAGACAATTCACCATCTACACTGACCATGCTCCCCTGGAGTGGATGGCGCGGAACAAGGGCCACAACGATAGAATCCTCCGCTGGTTCCTATCCCTCCAACCGTATCACTTCACCACTGTACACAGGAAGGGCTTAGAACAAGGGAACGCAGACTACCTTTCTCGTTACCCTGTGTCCACAGAGGGTACAAGAAAGACAGCTAGGGGAAGGGAATGTGATCTCGGATCCCGAGATCCCCATATCCGAGACTATCTAACCCCTCTATTACCGCCTCGCACCATAGCCCGTCCAGGCAGACGCGTAGAGCCCCCAACAACAGCGTCCCTGACGACAGGCATCCCGCCCCTCTCTCCTGTGCAGGAACCAATCAGAGGTGCCGAAGGACCGGAAGGGATACACCGTGACCCCGGAAGTCCCGCCTCTCCACCGACCGTCGGATACAGAAAAGCCGGAAGAGAAGACACGAGCGGGGTCGAAGGATTGTGGCAGGAGATTTCGGCTGGACCGGTGACGGACGGAGAAGACGGGAACGGAGAACGCGAGGAGTGGTCCGAAGAGTGGTGGAGTCCCACGGAGGTGGCTGGAGAGCGGCCGTAACTCAGAGGAGAGTTACGGCGGAGCGCGTGAGTACCAGTTACTCCCTTGAGCACGCTAGGTGCCCGTGTATATAGTTAGAAACCCCTCCCAGTGTAAATTGTTCCCGCTATCCTAGGCACGTCACAAGTAAGCACTAAGCAAGTTGTAAATACGCACTTCACACTGTATAAAGAGCACCCCCCTCCCCACATCCCTGAGCACTTCCATTCCTTTCCTTTCCTTGATCCATACCCGTACCGCCCTCACTTCCCCTTCGTATCCACACACTCCCGGGTTAACGGTGAAGGTACCGGATCTCGAGTCCAAGCACAGCTAACGGCTCCCTCTTTTCTCTTGTTTGCCCTCCGAGGTGTTCTCCGACCACAACGAGGCAGCTACACCAAAGACCCAGCCTTTCCTTGGACCCTCATCCCGCCCAGACAAGAAGAAGAAGACGGACACCTCTTCCCGGGATTTGGACCGAACTCTCCTACTGTCCCCGAAAAACCTTGTACAAACAAACCCCAATAAACCGCTATCGCCCACTATATCCGGCCTCCTCGCCTGCTTTACCAGTCCGCTGACCGCCCACGATCACATCCTGGAATTAGGAAGACATTTCTTAATTAGTGCTTTACCAAAATATCAAATAGCAAACTTTGTGTTATCACAATGTTGTTGCATTTATATTGTGATTTCCAAAATGTCCCTTTTTTCAAAAAGTATCACAGAAAAGAATGTTTTTGTGTTTTATTTAATATTATTGTTAAAAATATCATTCAGTATAATATTGATGTATGCAATATATTTTTTCTAAATTAATGTTATATTGTTAGGTGAGATGTTGTTTTTATAAGGTTAAGTTGTTTATTTAAAGGTAATTCTTTTATATTTTGTAATTTTTTAAGCTTTTAATAAAATTGTCTATATATTAAAATGATTATAAAATTATTAAAGCATGTAATTTTACTTTTTCTTTTTTAGCTATGTGTAAATGTAGAATTTTTAAATAGAGTTATTTTGTTATTACTTGATTCGGGATGTAGGATTATAAGGGAAAAGTGAGGGGAGTTTCATAATTTATGTTGTGAGTCTTTTATAAATTGGTTTAGAAACCTAATATTATAATTACTAATTTAAAACTTTACAAAATGTATTTTGCCTACCTTGGTAGTTTGTTGATATGTTTAAAAGGTGATGTTTGAATTTTTTTTTTTTACCTTACATTTTTAAGTTTTTCTGTTGCAAAAAAATCAATGTTTATGCTTTGTGAATAAAACGTAGCATATTTTGTACATATTTCAGCATTTGGTTTTATGTTTTGTGTTCGGCTTTTATTAATGTTTCAGTTTCACTACAAACAAGCACAAATATTCATTTGTTCTAAGTATTTTTACTGTAGTTAAAGTATGTAATATTCTAATATGTTTATGTATTGAATGTACTATTTTAAAATATTTAGGGCTCCATTACGATATCGGGCGGATTGCCTCCGCCAGGGTGGCGGTGGCCACCGCCACCCTGGCGGAGGCAATCTGCCCGACAACCACTCTCGTTTTCCCCTCCGCCTGATTAGGATGGCGGAGGGGACAATGGCGGACGGAAAGACCGTCCGCCGCTTTACCGCCGCGGTCGCCCTGCGACCGCGGCGGTAATAGATTAATATGGTGGTGGTGTCCAATGGACACCGCCAGCCATATTACAATGGCAATATGTAGAGGTCTTTCCGCGGCGGCAATGCCGCCACCGAAAGGCAGGCGGAGATTGGTGCAGGGGCCACCTGCAGGGCCCCCAGGTTGCCACCACTGTCGGGGGGCACATGGGGGGTACCTATGGTACCCCCCCACATTTGCATATGCAAAGCGGCAGGCACCGCACGGTGCCTGCCGCTTTGCATATGTAAATGCAAAAAAGCATTTTTCACATTGTGGCGGGCGGTGCAGAGTGCACCGCCCGCCACAATGCTAAAACTACAGGATGTGCCCGCCACTGTGGCGGGCACATCCTAATTCCCCCCACGGGACCCCCGCCCTTATGGCGGGCTGTCCCGTTCTGCGATAGGGTGGCGGGCGGACAATGTCCGCCCGTCATCCTAATGGAGCCCTTAATGTTTAATTAAAATATTGATGTTTTTCTACTTTTGATGAATAATATATATATATCATTTAGCGACTTATGATTTATCGTTTAAGCCCATGCGCACTTGTGCAAAGATTTCCATTTGTTGTAAAAAGGTCCGTGCTTGGCTACTGAGAGGAGCCCATAATTGTATCATGATCACATAGATTCAAGGGGAAAATGACAGAGTGTGAGCATCTTGTGAAAATACTTACCCCATCATTTATCTAAGTTTCGGATGTTTAAAACATGAGCGATGTTAAAGACGGGGGGAAGAATAAAGTTTTTTGGAACTGACTCATAACCACTAGGATAAAATTTAGGTTTGCTGCTCTGGCTTACTTTAAATCATAGCTGAAATGTTACCAACTGAATGTAAATTTAATATGATGTAATATTGAAAAGAAAACACGCATTTGTGTGGTGGTTGAAGTCTGTCTTCACGTTTTTTATTTTTTTCACCAGTCACGTGATGTTTATTTAAACACTGTCTTTGAGACAACTCAAGTACTCGTGAGCAGAGAAAAGTGGTTTCCGAAACGCGTAGAGTTTTTGCCATAAAATAAACTCTGTTTGAAAGCATTCGTGATGCCGTGGATCGTTGTTTATTCTGGGATAAGATACGACGGAATTGTGGATGTTTGGGCTTCGCTAACCCTCCACGGCCCTCCGTCGCTAAGTGGCTCGAGTTGAAGTGAACTTTGTTTGGTGGATATTTTGTATCAACTCCTGCCTGCCCTGCTGTTTGGATATTTGGTGCTTCCCGGACTGAAAAGCCTTTCATAGAAGTTACCGCGAATTGGAAACTGACAACGTCGGACTGAGGCAAGAAGAACCAGGTAAGCATGACATCGAGTGTTTTTGTTAACCATTTCAAATTCAAAGTTAACAGCTAGAGGGCAGACCGAGTCCTGAGGATCGTCATTTATCATTGACTTTCCCGAAAGGACCGCTTTCTTCAGAGACGCGCTACAAGCGTTTTATTCATTTTTAAGTACCAACACGATGGCAATGCAGAGAAATGCAAAATGCAATGAGGCAGCCACATTAATACTACCAATGATGTTATTGTGATCACAGAGGGTGCCCCTGATAGACCATCAACCAAGAATAAGAGACAATTGTGGGACAAGCTTTGGAAAGCACTAAAATCCGAACAAAATAAGTGGTGGGATGCGACCACCCTACAGAAATACATTGACGTAGGAAGAGTCCTACGCGGATTACGGATTTTTATAACACCAACTTTCAACAACCCCGAGTTGGTCGAGGAATGGGCAGGTAACAGCCACAACTGCTCTACAATAATGCTGGGTCTTCTTGTCAAATATGCACATAAAGATTGTGAAAGACTGGCTATTGAAATTGATGAACCAACATCCAAATTAAAAGACTGTTGTACACCTGAAGAGTTCCTCTCTGACATGACCAAAATGGAAACCAAACTCGAGAAAATTGAGGATGATATAAAAGCTAAGAAACAGCGCAAATATCACCGAGATCAAGTTGACTACGAGAAAGGACAAATATTAACATTCGCTAAAGGATACGATCATCTGCGGAACCAAAGACAAAATCAAACAACGAAACCTAAGAAAAGGGTTTGCGTAGTCACTTCAAAGTCTAACGATGCAGATAAATCTGGAGAACAAAGGGAAAACGGTGATAGTGACAATTACGAGAGTGATGCATCTGCCATTTCGGAACACCCGGGTGTAAAAAACGGAATTTTAAACAAATTTACGCTTATGGCACAGGGAAGGATGACGACCCAATACAAGCAAGGTGCCGCAGGCTCCAAAGGACGTGGACGTGGCGTGAGAGGAGAAGGAAGCAATACTGCAGTATCAGCAAGAGATGTCGACAGCCCAGTGGGAAAAAGAACAAGGGGCCAACAGAAATCAAAATGAATAAGACGAATAACAAAAGAACCTTTCAGGCCGGATTTTAAGCCAAGCAGAGATCGAGGTTCTTTTCCTTGGCCTTTCTTTTTGTCCCACTTCTAACTTCAATTATACACAGAGTAGTATTGATCTTTTCCAATTCACTCGTAAATTAAAACTCAAGAAATGGTTTTCAACGAAAGTAACTACCTATAAGGATGAGATACCCCCTGTAACCAGCACTCTAAGTATAGATGACATTGAATTGTACATGACATGCATCCCTTACAGGACGATGAACATCTTATTGATGACCCGTACCTCAATCTAATTAATGACAATATCCAACTAGACTTGTGCCATGCCAGTGGTTTCAAGACGAAATCTATCTTTCTCCCTCAGATTGTAGTGTGTTTTATCTAGGTACCTGAATCAATATCCTATTCATTGCCCTTGTCCGGTTATAAATCAATAATATCCCTGCAACGGCACAGAAACCCTTTTCATAATTCGGTCATAGCGCATGCTGTCACATTAAGCAAGCCTATTCCTCCAGCCCCCTAGAAAGCACACCGAGTTCTTAAAACAAATCCAAGCCTCCAGCAACCTGGGAAATCCCCGCTGCTATTGTTTTGATTTCGTCCGAGAACTCCTGTAAAGCACTGTAAGAACGACCAGTTCTTAGTGACATCTTTATTGACGTCTTATGTCCACCCTTACGTCAACCCCCGCACCTTTCAGGTATAAAAATACCAACGTTGCCTTAAGCAAACACACGGTGGTAATCCTGGAGCAGAGCAGCTACTACTTCCGAAGAGCCCAGCTGATGCGAGAGCCCACGGACGCTGCCCCTCCCTTTTGACGCGCTGAGAAAGACGCTGTCTTTTCTCTTGCCGAGAAATCCAGCCTCCGGCGTTTCCAGCCTACCCTTGCGGGTGACTGGGATACCGAGTCCTGAGAGAGAGATACCAGCCCTCCTGCCTTCTAATACCCAGGTACTGAACTGACTAAACCCTTACAGAGAATTCTTGAGTCAGATTCTTGGCAAAACAAACTTAACTTAAACTGCTACTTACTTACTCCCACCCATGTATTAGGCTAAGGTCACGTACACCGGGGTAGGCGTAGTTAGAAGCACCAGTTGAGTACGATTAGTCAATGTATATATGTATGTATCTATTTTATCCATTTTAAAGTATCATATGGCTAAGAAACCATATCAATGCTTTTACAGTATTATTTTATAATCCTGCTTTTACTGTATGCACTTTACTTAACTATAAGTATTGCAATTGTAGCAATTCATTTCTCTTGTATGAGGAAAGAGACTGCTCAATAAATAACACCTCTTATTGAAAACGCCCGTCTCTCTTTTTCTCTGCAATCTGGTGAAACTAAGTACGCACCTTTGACTTAGTGAAATAGCTGTCTTTTGTTTTCACACGACTCTAGAGATATACTCTTATTCAGGGAGAGCAAAGTTGTCATGTTTTATGGTTGTCAGAAACGAAATCCCTTCTTGTCTATCCAGGGAGGTTAAACTCCTCCTCGCTTATTCGAGAAAGTTTCTAGTGAACTCTGAGCTAGCTGGCAAAAAACTTAAGTCTAATATAGTCAGTAAAGACCTAGATAACCTCAGTCCTACGTCTACACTACTGAATATATTATTCCAATGCGCAGAGCCTATTGGGACTATAGGAACTACACTACATGCGCCCAACGTTTGGTAAGGCGATAAATCTAACGCAAGACGTTAGAGTAACTCAGTCGTGCTTTTTCACACAGACCCTTTCTCCCGTAAATACTCCAAAGACGTCTGGAGTGGGTAAAAGGTTAAAATCCGCCGGAACTTAGTAGAAAGAGATTTCTATGTATAGTTTTTGGTTTATTCAACGTTGAAGGATACAGTGTTCCAAAATATCGTGCACCTAATCTTTGTTTCCTTGAAAACTTGATCTGCAACAACAACAAAAAAAAAAACCTTCCTGTCAGTAAAATGTCAGACGGTGAAGGAGATAGGGAGACAGCTAGAATAGCAGCTCAACTCCTAGCGGAAGACACAAGTCTCCTACAGCAAGACCCGGATGCAATACTCATCCCGGTCAGCATAAGAAAAACTATAACTCTTAAAATAATAGAAAATGGACTAACATCGCGAGGTGGTACAGTCATATTCGTAATTGAGGCACATGAATATCGGCAGACAGAGGTATTCTATTCATGGATAAACTTTCCAGCAGCAAACGCTTTCACACATGAATTCCACTATTACAAAATAGAGGAACCACCGGATGAGTTTCGAGGAGGTGGAAATACCATTAAAATACCAAGAGCACCTGCTCTGGTTTAAAGGTGCCCTAAAACATAATAATCACATCACCAGGCTCGGTCCACTAGGAAGACCAGGAGCAACGTGGCCGGTTCTAGCCAGCTACACACCACATCCAGACATTGAAAAAATGTCAATACCAGAACTTTTGGTACAGTTAAAACAACTGATTAAAATACATAGACAATTAGTCCAATATGTAATGCAGACTTCAACAGTCCAACCACCTATTAACATTCCACAGCTGACCCCTCATCAGGGGAATACAAATAAAATAACACCACAGAACATACAGTCATGTCTGGGTAAAGTACCCGCAAAACGGTAACAAATTCCATTCTGGTTAGCACAAAAAATAGAGGCAGTATTTCCGGATACTACCCCTACTGAGAAACACAGAATTATGACTATCTGTCTTCCAATGGGGATCGCACCACATGTAGAGGACTGTGACACTTGGGGCACAGTCTTTGCTTCCATTTACACAAAAACACATGGTGTTCCGTCCATGGCGGTAATACCGGATGTGCTACGACAGATTCAAAACGAATACGGTCCAGAACCTGCTTTAACTCTGGGTATGAAATTACTGAAAGACTTCAAGCAGGTCTCAGCTTTATTATTATCTAACATAAAAGGAGAAGCAGCATCTGTGGCGATCCGCCAGAAATTGAAAGAAACAGATATAGCAGAACAGCCATTTGAACTTGCCAGAATCATAGAAAAATCCTATGAAGAACTAGGAAGAGATAGTTTGGGTGGGAAACCAGTAAAACCCCAACTAACTGAAAATCCTGAAAAGATATTTATTAAAAATAATCTAAACACTCCAAAAAAGAGCTGGGATGGAAATAAACAATCCACTCCCAAAGAAAAAAGATTCCAGTCCAGAGGAAAGTCTCCTCGGCGGAGAGAAAGATCCCCGGACCAAGGACACAGGTCTCCCCAGAGGGAGCCCTCTGAGAAAATATACAACCTTGGAAATACGGATAATTTGAAGAAACCTGATAGATATCAAGATATTGATACACGTCCCCCTCGATCTTTTCAGACTTCCTCGCAGAAATCGGAAAGAAGAGGACGGTCAGAACACAGGGAAGAGCACGTCAAGTCCAAAGACAAGGAACCTGCTCATCAAAGTAAAAAACCACAATTTCCAAAAAAGAAGGTATCCAGCATTAAAATAGTAAAACATGCCGAGGATCCTGAGGACACAGCTGAAAAAGGGAGAGTGGGCTCAGACAATGCTAGACAGCGCAGCAGAAGTGAGCATAGCTTGCAAGATCCTAATGAATCATCTTGAGACAGTGGACACGAATGAATACATTCAGGTGGAAACTGCAGACACCAGAGTTAGCAAACCTCATAAAATATACGAAATAACATTACGTATAGAGGGAGATAAGACTAGGAAAATAAGGGGTCTATTTTGGGATAACCTCTCAAAAGGCTATGACATCCTTTTAGCTGAAAAAGACTGGCCACCGGAGTTTGTCAGGGAGTGCCCTCATGGCAAATAAATGATTATGCCTGCCTTCTCAAATCACATTCCAATTCATAAAAAATATACACTTGCAAGAAAGTGGGCAGTAGCCCAAGCTCCTGCATTATATAAAAACCATGTTGGATGGGATGAGGACTCTCCTCCTCACAAAATCCAGTTAAAAAATCAACCAACTGCACAAAGGCAGTACCCAATTAAGCAAGAAGCTAAAAAACAGGTCAGGGAGATCTTAGATCAACTTGAATACCAGGGGGTGATTGAAACATGCACCTCTCAAATGAATAACCCTTTGTTTTCTGTCTCCAAGCCAGACGATTCATATCGTCTAGTTTTGGACTACAGACACCTTAACTCATGTTGCAAAACTTTTGCAGTACAAAACTCACATAGTGCAGCACTAATGAATAACATCGTGCGCAAAAAGTACAAAACAACATTAGACATCTCTAATGGATTCTTTTGTCAAAACATAGCACCTGAAAGCAGGTATTTGACCGCTTTCTCAATAATGGGCTCGCAGAAAAAATTCTGTCGACTCCCCCAGGGGTTCAAGAACAGCCCAGGATTATTCTCAGCGAGAGTAACAGAGTTACTACAACTGTATGATGATGAGGCATTATCTTATGTCGATGACATCTATCTAACAGATGATGACTTGGATACTCACTTGAAAAGAGTGAACACCATAATACTTAGGTTCGCAGCAGAGGGTTACAAATTCAACTTTAAAAAGTCCCGAATTGCCCATCTAACGGTCCTGTTTTTAGGATATGAATTATCAAGTGAAGGCAAAAGCCTGGCAGACAATTTCTTAGAGAAATGTGCTGTAATCCAAGCACCAAGAACGCTGAAAAACTTACAATCAATTCTAGGCTTCCTGAATTTCGGAAGAACTTACATTCTAAATTATGTAGAGAGGGTTAAACCTCTCTATGAACTAATAAAACCAGATTTTAAAACAATCAATTGGATTAAAAAACACACAGAAATTTTGAGATCATTGCAAACAGACATGTTAGCTAAAACAAAATTGCAAACACGCGATAACACTCGCAACCTTGTAATCCGGGTCATCCCAGGAAGATGCGGATTCACATACCTAACCTCAAATGAGGGAGAAACGGTACCAATAGCATACAAATCACATTTGTACACAAAAGCTGAAATGAAATTTAGCTCAACGGAAAAAATTCTAACTGCGGTTCAGACTGCGGTAGCAAAAGAAAGAGCCCTAGCACAAGGTAAACGAATAATCATCGTTACACCAGTACCAGCCCTAGAAGCGGTAACAAAGGCAAGCATTCCAAATGCTAAAGCGCTACATCCTAGATGGATCCAATGGGTTAATTCTCTTGCTGCAACAGACGTGGTCTACGAATTTGATCCTAATTTAAAAACACAAGAATTTCTCCAATATGAATTTGAATGTCCTCTGCCGACCGAAATCCTGCCCCTTGAACACTACGGCTGTATAATATATACAGACGGATCAGCACAGCCCGCAGTTGGGGGTAAACAAGCTTACAGTGCTGTGTGCGCGATTGTTAAAGGTCGTTGACACGAAGGAAAATTTAGACCACTGGTCACTAAAACACAATCTCTGGGAGATTGTACAGCTCAGCGAGCTGAACTACTGGCTTTTAAGATGGCGCTTGAAAATACTGATCGCGAATTCCCCACACTCATAGTGTGCGATTCGTATTATTGCGTTCAGTCTTATAATGAATACTTGCAGAATTGGGTTCTAAATGGTTTCAAATATGCAAAGGGTGGCACAATCAAGCATGGGAACAAGTAGTTCTTTTACAAAAGGAACTACAAAAGACTCACGTGATACATACACTGAGTCATCAACGTGATGGCGTTCACGTTGCAGGGAATTCATTGGCTGATGAGGTCGCGAAGGCAGCTGTGCAAACGGCTTCCGTAGCTGCCATCTCCCGGTCAAAAACAAAAATAGACAGCGACATATTATTTATTTATTTATTTATTGACATTTATAAAGCGCAGCATATACCCGAAGGTGTCTTAGCGCTGGTTAATTTGCAAGCTTCAGATGGTACTTAAATTAGATGCTCTGACCAAGTGCCCACTGAGTAAAAACTTATTTGGTGAACAGCCACGTTTTAAGTTTCTTGCGAAATTGGAGCAGAGACGGACATGTTCTAATGTTCTGAGGCAGGGTGTTCCAGAGTTTGGAAGCTGTCAGTGCTACAGTAAATAATGCGACAAAAACACTCCCGAAAGGCTTTCCAGTAAAGTACTCGTTAACTGATGGGAATAACGTTCCATTTGCTCGAATCCCTGGAGTGGGGGATAGGGCAATTCCAAACATGGAACATAGGTTAGGACTAATTATAGCGGCACACGATGGGCTCGCCTCTGCACACGCTGGTGTCTCGGCCACAGTATCAATATTAAAACAGAGATACTGGTGGCCACAAATGAGAAGACAAACTAGGAACTATGTTCTAGATTGTGAGATATGCCAAAAAATGAAAGTTTCAACAGTAAAAAGACCAGCACAGACGCCCCTTCTGATCTCAGATAAACCATTAGCTTGTGTTTACCTGGACCACTGTGGTCCCTTACAAAGGGATGGCAACTATAAATACATCATGGTCGCAGTGGACTCCTGCACGAGATTCATTTGGATGTGGCCCCAGCGCTCGGCTGACGCCAGAACTGTTATAAAAGATTTGCGAGTGTTTATCGGCACATACGCAATTGGCATGCTACACTCTGATCAGGGTCCTGCTTTTAGCTCTCGAGCTTATAAGGAGGCCATGACCAGCATGGGCATTGCGTTGCGGTATTCTTGTCCCTTCCAACCTGAGGGAAACGGGCTTGTGGAAAGAAAAAACCGAGACATAAAGCAATCTATAACGGCAAAGGTATTAGGTTCGGGTGTTGGGTGGGTCAAACATTTAATAAGTGTCCAACGTAGTCTTAATAATCTGCCAAGAAATTCTCTAAAAGGTTTCAGTCCGTACGAACTATTGTTCGGGACTAGAATGCATATCCAGGACCTCGATAGTCAAACTTCAGTGGTAGAAAGAAAATGCTTTGATATCAAAGATCGTTTGGCTATTTTACAGGACTTAAATGAAACAAGAAAAGACCTGAGCAACATAAAGTTGAAACAACAGCCAACAGCCACTGAAGAGAAACCACCTGTCCCAGCAAGGCCTGTCTGGATTCCAAAGATTGGGGATCTGGTCAGAGAGAAAATCGCGGTGAAGAAGGAATTTGGGCCTTCTTACAGAAAAGCAGTACCTGTCTTAGCTATCAACGGAACAAGATCAGTTGTACTACCGCCCCTTGCTGGTAAAAAGGAGAACCGAGTTGTATCCATCGACCTGGTTAAACCACAATCATGTGGCCAATAATAAGTAGTAGGCCAAGTGGACTCCCAAGAAGTAGCAGAACACCAAAGTTTGCTACAAATCAAGAGGTTCAAACTGAGAGAATAATCACATTTGATAAACCTACAGTGAATCAACAAGGACTATGCAACAAAGCCATGGAACTTATGCCTCTTGAAACCCAAATTACAACAATTCGTCAAGAAACACCTGTCTACAGCGATGTAGCCACAGACTATGCTAATAAAACAAGGAAAAATCCAGAAGCAATTCCAATAATTGACAGAACTGCGTCAGGCTACTTCATCAACTTCGATAACTTTTCTGAGGATCCGAGCGAACCTGAGGAACAGCCAACATCAACAACAACTTTTAAAGACAGGACTAAAAAACTCTTTCATCAACTAAAGGAGATATATCTGATTTCCCCATGGATTGAATTTTGGGTGGTGCTAGGTGTACTTTTCCTCCTGCTTTTGGCTCATCATGGTGCTATGCTTGGGACACTTCATTGAGGGAAAATATGTTACAATGGACACAGCAAGCCAGAACATCAACCTGGTCCTAAAGCCACACAAGTCTTCACACATCGAGAAAAGAGAACTTTCTTCAGTGAACTTCACAGCCAATCCATTACCCGGTGGGGTAGCATGGGACAAAACAGATTACGATATATATGGCCTGGTCGCACTCTTGAAGTATCCTCATCAATTTAAGGTTTCATTAAGTGACTTTGTAAAACCGAGTACATTCTCTGATGATTGGGACTTTGAAAGTATTAAGGATATGATGTCAGACTTAGTTATGTCAGCAAAATTTACAGAACATGATTATTTACAAACGAAGCTTGGAAAGTAACTCAAATTAAAACAGCAGAGAAAATACGGGAAATTGACCGTATTAATTTGGAAAAATCACTTTCTGTTGTGGACAATGGGTTAATGACTCTGTCTTCCAGAATATATTCACTGGACAGTATTGTATCATCTGCAATCGATATAATAGAACAGGACATGCTAATGTTACAACATGGTCAGTCCCAATTGCGTTCTATTGTACAGCTTGGCTGGACGTTACAAAATCTGCATTCAGGCTAAGTGCCTTGGCGTTTAATCAACACAACGTCACTATTCTCTATCTTTAACCTTACTGATATACAATACAGCTTGGCACAAAAGGGAGCAGAATATACAATTCTGAGCATTGAAAAACTTGAGAGATTACCATTGACAATGTCAGAACGACCTGTCATTGAATGGATAAGACACGGGATAATAACTATTCCGATACCGACTTTCCAATTTCGATACTGCCAACAGTATATACAGGCAGGCCAGTATGAAAGGTTGGGTAAAGGATACATCAAGTCATCATGGAAATTACCTTACACACACACATGTTATAGTGAAAAAGGACAGAATGTATTTCTTAGTGGTGATAATTGTGAACAATCACTAAGTGGTATACTTCTGTGTCAGGGCATAAATTTGCATGGGGCCTGTGAGGGGACTTCAAATAACCTTTCATGTCACCAGCTTGGCAGACCTGCAAATCGAATAGAGCCATTCTTTAGACGGCTTTCTAACGGGAGCTACATTCTAATTGTGGACCACAGATGTTGTGGCCTGGTGCCAGGAAAAGCTTATCTCGTAAGTGTAACGTCCAGGGTCACTTGCTGTGAGCAAGTATTGTATCCCAACGACACTCTAGACAGGGAGGGAAAAATTTGGCCCGGTCTGAAAATCTCTTCTATTCGAATTGATACTTTAAGCAGAATGAAGTCTGTTCTTCTACAGACGCCAGTGCACTTGACGTCATCAAAAGAAACGTATGATCTCCAAGTTGCAAGGACAACGGCAGAGATTCATAACCTTTTATCAACAAATTGCCCCCTACACTTCGCAGAAATGCTAAATGAAATCTTAAACATTTCTGATACGAATGGTATCGCAAGTGTATTTAAGACAATTTTTTCGGGACTGTTGACACCTTTCAAAGCAGTCCTGGGCATCTTTCCTAATTTTGTCCATTCACTCTTTGGTGGCCTTCCACTCCTGTTGGGACTCGTAGCAGGCATTTTATTTTTGACTCTCCTGCTTCGTTATGGCAAGCCATGTCCCAGACAAGACTCCAGCAACAATGGAAGAAACGATCCTAGCTATACGCTATCGGGACCGCATAACTAAAGTCCTTGGATTAGCCCGGCTAAGAAATCTGAATATGACCTGGTTTCTTTCATTCAGACCCATCTGGCAAAACTGTATCTTACCTGTGTTAAGATGTATGCTGTGCGGAGAAGAATGCGTGTTAGACGTCTGTCTTACACTACAATCAGAAGTACCATTGGATACAGATACTTTGCTGAACCCAGTAAAGGCTCATGCATCGTGTTGTCCCCAGCGGTTACCCATCCTGATGACGGCATTCGTTGAGACTTCACCACTGCGATTGAAGGGTAGTGAAGTGCAAGATGAGAGCAGCATCAACCAGGTACGACCCTATGTGAGCACTGCTGATCCTGTCATCGATGATAGCAATCATGCTCACAATTGCACAGTTGCGGCATTTTCCAACTTGGTCGAACTTTCACCCGAAGCGGTAAACTGCTTTTTTGAAAATCTATCTGAAATGATGTTCTCGCCCGAACAGAAAGAATAAACTCTTAAGCAAATGGGCACTCAGCGTTCCCTGAACTCTGAATTTGGCCTTCAGCTTTGAAAAACAAAAGCTTCTGAAAATATTTGGAACTGTTTTGACTTCTTCCCTTGAAAACAAAACTGTTTTTCCCCGATTCCAAAATATTTACTTTTTTTGGCACTCATCATCTGCTTAAAGTAGAACTATTCTTAGAGAACAGAGCTTCTATTTTTAGGAACTCTAGAGACAATATATTAACTCAGCCTCTAGCATATTTACAAAAAACTGTATTTATATGGGATGGAATGGTCTCGCACTTTTCTTTTCTGTATTAAGAGCCATTTCATGTGTAAATTTTCGCAAATCATTCATGCTGAGATATATGTGCAGCCTTTTTTTGAATGATTACACTGCTTGAAAGCATACAGTACCTATACTCATTTTCGTGTATTTCGCATATACCATTTCAGATGCAAAATAATGTATTTTGGGGTGGATCGGTATACACATGCACCGTTAGATATGTTTACTATTGCTTAGTTTTAGTAATTATGGACATGAATTCGTGGAGTGGGTGTAGTGTGTTTTATCTAGGTACCTGAATCAATATCCTATTCATTGCCCTTGTCCGGTTATAAATCAATAATATCCCTGCAACGGCACAGAAACCCTTTTCATAATTCGGTTATAGCGCATGCTGTCACATTAAGCAAGCCTATGCCTCCAGCCCCCTAGAAAGCACACCGAGTTCTTAAAACAAATCCAAGCCTCCAGCAACCTGGGAAATCCCCGCTGCTATTGTTTTGATTTCGTCCGAGAACTCCTGTAAAGCACTGTAAGAACGACCAGTTCTTAGTGACATTTTTATTGACGTCTTATGTCCATCCTTACGTCAACCCCGGCACCTTTCAGGTATAAATATACCAACGTTGCCTTAAGCAAACACATGGTGGTAATCCTGGAGCAGAGCAGATACTACTTCCGAAGAGCCCAGCTGATGCGAGAGCCCACGGACGCTGCCCCTCCCTTTTGACGCGCTGAGAAAGACGCTGTCTTTTCTCTTGCCGAGAAATCCAGCCTCCGGCGTTTCCAGCCTACCCTTGCGGGTGACTGGGATACCGAGTCCTGAGAGAGAGATACCAGCCCTCCTGCCTTCTAATACCCAGGTACTGAACTGACTAAACCCTTACAGAGAATTCTTGAGTCAGATTCTTGGCAAAACAAGCTTAACTTAAACTGCTACTTACTTACTCCCTCCCATGTATTAGGCTTAGGTCAGGTACACCGGGGTAGGCGTAGTTAGAAGCACCAGTTGAGTACGATTAGTCAATGTATATATGTATGTATCTATTTTATCCATTTTAAAGTATCATATGGCTAAGAAACCATATCAATGCTTTTACAGTATTATTTTATAATCCTGCTTTTACTGTATGCACTTTACTTAACTATAAGTATTGCAATTGTAGCAATTCATTTCTCTTGTATGAGGAAAGAGACTGCTCAATAAATAACACCTTTTATTGAAAACGCCCGTCTCTCTTTTTCTCTGCAATCTGGTGAAACTAAGTACGCACCTTTGACTGAGTGAAATAGCTGTCTTTTGTTTTCACACGACTCTAGAGATATACTCTTATTCAGGGAGAGCAAAGTTGTCATGTTTTATGGTTGTCAGAAACTAAATCCCTTCTTGTCTATCCAGGGAGGTTAAACTCCTCCTCGCTTATTCGAGAAAGTTTCTAGTGAACTCTGAGCTAGCTGGCAAAAAACTTAAGTCTAATATAGTCAGTAAAGACCTAGATAACCTCAGTCCTACGTCTACACTACTGAATATATTATTCCAATGCGCAGAGCCTATTGGGACTATAGGAACTACACTACAAGATATCTAATGATGTGATAGAGGTTTTTGAGAAGGGGGTGATGCCAAAATTTGATAAAGTCCGTAGAAAAAAACACTTTAAAAGGTACAATCTTAGTCAAGTGCAATTGAATGCAATTCAATCTATAAAGAATGACAGTAAATTCGTAGTCAAAAAATCTGATAAAGGGGGCAAGTGGTTGTCTTATCCAAGGAGATGTACCTACGTGAAGGACATCACCAACTTGACAACAAAGACAACTACGAAATAACTACTAAGACCAAATATGAACAGGCAAACAAAGAATATCGTGAACTGTTGGGAGAATGGAGGGATCGAGGGTTGCTGGAATGGGAGGAATATGAGTTTCTCAATTGCAAATACCCTAAACTCCCAGCATTCTATTTACTCCCAAAACTACACAAGAATGAGACTAATCCTCCTGGAAGGCCAATCATATCCTCAGTTGTTTAGAAAACACTTCACGCTATGTGGATTTCTATTTGCAACAGCTTGTTCAAAAACTCTCATCCTTTATTAAAGATTCGAGTGACTTTTTAAGACTACTCAATGAGATCAAATGGGAAGATAAATACCTATTAATGACTCTCGATGTTACGAGTCTGTACACATGTATCCCCCATGAGGCATGGATCAAAGCTTGCCGCCATTCCCTTGGAAATAGGCCAATCTCATATTTATTCCATACGGAGATGATCGTCGACATGATGTATAGGTGTCTCACACAAAATTATTTCATCTTTGACAAGGTTACATACCGTCAGATACTTGGAACTGCGATGGGGACCTGCTTTGCTCCCAGCTTCGCTGGATTATATCTCGGTTGGTGGGAGGAGCAGGTCGCCATCGCACTTCCTCTTTATAAAGAGTGTGTGGTCACATGGGCAAGATAAATAGATGAAATCTTTGTTTTCTGGAATGGCAGTATTGAGCAAGCTAATCAGTTTGTAGAATTGATCAATGATAACACCCTCAACCTTAAATTCAGCAGTAGGATTGAAAAGGAAATGATTGAATTACTTGACCTGAAACTAGAGGTGGCAGGTCAACGACTAGAAAGCTATTTATTCCGCAAGGAAACAGCTGGTAACAGCCTGTTACATGCGGCAAGCTGTCACCCCACAAACCTTATATGCAGCATCCCCTTGGGGGAGTTGCTGCATGCCAAGAGAAACTGTAGCAGTACTGAGGGATATGAGATGGAAAAGGAGACGATGATTAAACGTTTCCTTGAAAGAGGTTACTGTCAGAAAGACATCATGAAAGCCTGTGAAGAAGTTAATAACAGAGCTAGGAATTACCTCCTAAAAGTCAAATTAGCCAAATTGAATGAGAATGACACTGAAACCAAAATCAGGTTTACTACCACTTTTTCAAATCAGGTACACAAAGTTAGAGAAAGCTTTCAAAAATACTGGAAGATCCTTAAAACTGATAGCGATCTTGCCCCAGTAGTAGAGCACTACCCACAGGTGACTTACCGGAAGGCTAAATCTCTTAAAGACACTTTTATTCAAAGTACAGTAACACCGTTGCCTAAATCTGTTAACCAGATATATGGCTTCTACACATGCCAAAGATGTAAGGCCTGCAAATACAGCAAGAACTGCAAACAGGTTAAACTATCTCCCAACAGTAAGCCATATGTGATAAATAAACATGTTTCATGTAACACTGACCATGTTGTATATGCCCTCAGATGTCCTTGCAACAAGTTCTATATCGGCAGTACCATCCATCCCGCAAAGAAGAGGGTTCTAGAACATTTAAGGGCGATCACAAGAGAAGACAAACAATACTCAATAGCCAGACACTTTAAAGCAGTACACCAACAAACCACTAGTCTCCTATCATTCTGTGTCCTAGACACCATCCCCGTGAGAGAGAGAGGTGACAATAGGGTCCTTGAACTAAGACGGTTAGAGTCTAGATTGATAATAGAATACCAGACAGTACAGCCTTTTGGACATAATATTGACGAGGAACTTTCGGTTCACTTGGGTTGAGATGATCACAGGTGTCCCCGTGAACTAACTGACATACAGTGTTGTATGAAATTATTGGTTAGATCTATATGGGTGGGCAATGTCGTCCTTTTTTGCTGTTTTCATTTATGTCATTTTAAATTATGATGTATGAGTCATTTTTGTGACCCTGTTTTTATTATGTGTATTATTTACAGATCCACCACCAAACAAATTTTGGATCACGAGTTGGAATTCCTTTTTTATAAACAAAGAAGAGCAGCGGATTCTTGAGAATAGACCCCGGGACTGACAGAGTATAGCTGAGTTGCCATTTTTTGTGCAAAACTACTTATCCCCTTGAGTGTCAGGAATCTCCTTTAATAGGATGCCCAATTGCCATGGCCACTTGGGCTTGTTTCATTAGCGACTTATGATTTATCGTTGCACTTGTTTAAGCCCCTGCACACTTGCGCAAAGATTTCCATTTGTTGTAAAAACGTCTGCGCTAGGCTACTGAGAGGAGCGCGTAATTGTATCATGATCACGTAGATTCAAGGGGAAAACGACAGAGTGTGAGCAGCTTGTGAAAATACTTACCCCTTCATTTATCTGAGTTTCGCATGTTTAAAACATCAGTGATGTTTAAGATGGGGGGAACAATTACGTTTTTGGAAACTGACTCATAACCACCAGGATAAAAGTTAGGTTCGCTGCTCTGGGTTAAATCATAGCTGAAATGTTACCAACTTCTTGTAAATACAATATGATGTAATGTAATATTGAAAAGAAAAAACGCATTTGTGTGGTGGTTAAAACACACTACACATTTTTTATTTTATTCACCAGTCACGTGAAGTTTATTTAAACAATGACTTTGACACAACCCAAGTACTCGTGAGCAAGGAAACTTGGTTTCCGAAACGCGTAGAGTTTTTGCCATAAAATAAACTCTCTGTTTGAAAGCATTCGTGGTGCCGTGGACCGTTGTTTGTTCTGGGATAAGATACAATGGAATTGTGGATATATATATATATATATATATATATATATATATATATATATATATATATATTACCTACTGGCGATAGCCAGTAGGTATATATATTTAGGGTTGTTTTCCATAGGGAAATCGCAACATTCTATTGGGAATAACTTTGCCGCCGGTTGAGGAATCTTCCTGAAATTTTCCTTAACTTTGCCTCGCGGCGCTCCGTCATCAGTGATGTCATTTGAGATGTCATCAGTGATGTCACTGACCATGTCATGAATGATCTAATATGTGACATCATCAGCAGTGGTTTGCGGGTGGGCGAAATATAGTTAGTACAACTAGCTATATAGGAGCAATTTCATTGGTTTTGTATGAGTAAAATGTCCAGCTAACTATAACACCACTAAAACTTATAGTTTTTTGAGTGAATTTCAAAGGTTTTTTAAAAACGAATTCCTAACTATATAACTCCTGAAACCTATGGTTTTTTCAGTGAATTTCAAAGGTTTTTTAAAAATGCTAATTCCTAACTATATAAGGCCTGAAACCTATGGTTTTTTCAGTGAATATATATATATATATATATATATATATATATATATATATATATATATATATATATATATATATATATATATATATATATATCCATCAAAACGTGCCACAAAGTGAAGCGGTGAGAGCCATGTGAAAGGACTTTGATATATGACATAGCGGGTGTTGGCAACCACCTTTTAACCCACATGGGTAACACTAAGGCTTTTATTTGAGAGAGAGAGAAGGCACCCACTGTGGAAATAATCAGGCAGGAACTTCAAGCACCAGCATGCAGTGCGTGCAGACGCCCACTGGGGCGGGACTATGGGTGTAATTTCAGCTGTTCCTGCGCGACTGCCGGCCACCTCCCTTTGCCGATCAGCCCGTGAACAAGAGCAGTGATATGCTTGAAACGTGTTGGGCCATTCAAGAGACTAAGGGTGTAACTGTTACCCTGCCATGCCACAGCCCTTCATTAAAAGGCAATTTCTCATCGCTGTGTGGCGTCTTCACTTTGTGGCACTTTTTGATGGATATATATATATATATATATATATATATATATATATATATATATTTCAATGTTAAACAATTTCTCCACTGTGGTGTAGATTGGTGTGGAAATAGTAAAGGTACCCCCTCAAAGTCAGCCACTTTACCAAATTGGTTGAAATTGGAGTGGGAAGAGCAAATCTTCCCCTCAAAGTCCAACACTATCGCAAATGTAGCTGAGATTGGAGGGGAATAGTAATTTCACCAACTCAAAGTCCAACACTTTCTCCTATGTAGTTTAGATTAGTGTGGGAATAGTAAATGCACTGCCCCATAAAGACCACCGCTTTTCCCCAATGTATCTTAGATATGAACCTGAATAATACATTTCCCATCCTCAAGTCCACCACTTTCCCCAATCTGGTTTAAGTGATAGTGTGACTAGTAAATGTGTAGGTGAATTGTACTTCCAATCATGAGACATTGGTTTAGTAACATAAGTTTTATTTTTACAACAGTAAATCATTTTTAATGCAGTATTACGCTTTTATTAAATGTTTTACAGTTTTTATTTTGTTTTTTAAAAATATGTATGTAATAAATTTTGTTATTACAAATATTCATTGTTACAAACAGTTTTGCCTAATATTTAACATTTTCAAATGTGTTCCTAGTTTTACATGTTTCAGCAATTTTTTAATATGATTTCATTTTTTCACATTTGTAAATGTTTATAATTCTTTTCAATATTTCTAAAACACAGAAGCCATTTTGAATACAAACAAGAATGTGATAAGATCTTTACAATGATATTTTTGTGACTAGTAATACTTTCAAATAATTTGTTTCTTTTTTTGAAGTACTTACTAACATAATTGCAATGTTTTTAATTGGTATGTTTATATAAATATGAAATTTGTACATTTTTTCAGATGAGATAAAATTAAATATAAACAATATATTATTATTTCCAATTGTTTAACTTGTTTTCCAGTTGATATTTTTTCTTAAAGTGGCCATTATGTATACCAATTTCCATATTATTTTGGTCCATCTATCTCATGTGAGCTTCTGTGTGATTGTGGTTCCTCGTTCCACTCTCTGGTTGAAGTAAAACTAATTTTAATTTTTTTTGAGTGCTTGGTAATTTTGAGGATGTGTTTAGGGTTTAGTTTAGTATGTATAAGTTACTGTTTGTGGTTTCTTTGTTGCTAAGTGGCAGTGAAGTTTGGTAGGCTTTAATGTTTTGTGTTTATTTTAATGCATTTTATTGTGTATGTTTTTAGAGTAGCTATTTTTGTATTTGTGAAGTTTATGGGATTATTTGTGTTGTGTGGGTGGGTATTTTGTGTTTTTATGGGTATTTTATCAAGCCCCTGGGCATTTTATTCCCTTTTTCTGGATTGTGTTTTTTATATTGAATTTTTTGATTTTGGATGGATTTCCAATGGATTATTATTTTTCTCATTGAATATTATAATTTATTGTTGTTTTTTTTGATTATTTGAGTTCATGCACTTCCGCTACAAAAAAATAAGTTATATTTTGTATTATTTGTTAGGGGTGGGTAATGTTTATGTGTTTTACATTTTTATGTGTTATTATATTGTTTTATAATATGTTATACATTGTATTTTTTTGTTTTTGTTCTTTGCATTATGTGCTGTGCTCTTAAAAGGTTTTATTTGTTTGGTTTACTGTTTATTTATGTATTTGTTAATATTTATTTAAGTGATTTTGACATTTCAGTTTAAATGGATATTGTTTAAAGTTAAATATCTATTTTTGACTGATTAGTAAAATGTTTCAATAATATTCATTAATAACTAATTTAAATTATGTGTTTGATGTTCAGAGATATATTTTATATTTAGTTGATATGTATATGTCTGGTAAATCTTGACTGTTAGCAAACAGTTGGACTTTGCAGTGTAGCATTTAGTGCATTTCTTTGTTTTGTTTTGATATTTTGTGTTTTATTTGGATTAGAAATTGTTCTATTCTGAGTTGTTGGTAGCTTTGTACTTTTTTAATATTTGAGAGAATTGGTAGATTGTAGTGTGGGTTTTCCTAATCTCCCTTGGAATGAGTTGTGACACACAGCCACAGCATTGTTTGTTTTTACATTTTCTATCATGGTGCTGTCATATAGGTTCCACCATGGTATATGCCACTTGGGTTGGTGTCTGTGACCAGAATAGTGCAGTCTGTCGACTTAAGTATCTTTAAAATTGTCTACTTGAGGCACTTGAGACACCCCCCAGCATTCCTTGCACTTGTGGCCAAGCCCGGAGGCCGCAGCAGTGACAGCACCCTCCTGGAATTTGCATTGCCGCCTGCTGCAGCCTGAACTTTGTTTGCTTGCTGGAGGGAAGTAAAACTACACCCCCCAGCATTCCTTGCACTTTGGCCCAACCTGGAGGCCATGGCAGTGACAGGTGATGGGAGGTGCCGGAGTGCCTTAAAACTTTGACACAGGCCCTGCTGCATGGGACGCGTGTGAGGCACGGTCCAGGCAGAGACCAGGCCCAGAGCGGGCCGTCTGTGCCCTGTCAGAGCTCAGAACAGGCTGGGCTTGGCAACTACTTGTGGTTTTTCGACCCTAGAAGTCAACAACATGGGTAAGTGAAAACTAGAAAAGGGAAAGGGCAAGGGCAGCCCTGTTAAATACCGTACTGTGACTACGTTGGATAATTACCTGGCGTGTGTGGTCAGGAAATATTTACGGTAATAGACTTTGCCAAATGACGCCTACGTTTGGTTGAGGTAGGGTGCCTCTCCCTTGAGGACAATATGCAGAGTAATAACGGTGTGTCTAAAGAGGTGTTAACATATTCCCCTTCAGTACCAGGACGAGTGACAGTGAGTGAGACCTGTGGCCAAAATGAAATGTAAAAATAAATGACTAACAATAGAGAAGCCAAGCACACGGAATGCTAGGAAAATGGCACAGCCTAAGGAGACTGGAACAGAATCTGTTAGGAATTTGGACCCCAGTAACTGGGATTTGAAAGAGGAAAAACTTAAACAATTAATACAAAAATGTATTACTCCATTGCATGAGAAATTGCATAAATTTGAATCAATGCTTACAGGCTGATTTCGATGTTGGGCAGAATTGCTTCCACCTGACATCGACTTGTAAACAGGACCGACCGACACCTGATCGGAGGTCCCGCCCATCTTCTTAGGATGCGACCGAACACTGTTCGGTCGTATTTCAACAATTCCCGGCCAAAATGCATGCTCCTATAGGGAAATAGGAGGTGTAGTTCATCCCTGCACCCCTTGGCAGGCACCGCAAGGTACCTGCTACGTGGTGCATGGATCAACAGGGGGGCACCATAGTTGCCCCCTAGGCCCCCAAACGGATGCTGCACACTCAAGGAGACCCTGCTGGGGGCACCTAAAGACGCTTTCTGACATGGTTTCCATATTGGACAGGCTAGCATGGAAACCATGCCAGAAACCGTGCATCGAAATCCCAAGTGCGGAAAGGCCCGCCCTTTGGGATTACGAACCGGTTCCAGCTGGCCGATGGGCTCCTTGAGCCCATCAGAAACCAGATGAAAAGACCGGCCGGTTTCAATTCCGACTGGCTGTATAATTATCAGCCTGTCGGAATTGAAACCGATGTTGGTGGTTGGAAGGCCTCTAAACGCCATCGTAATAGGCCCCTTAATGTTTTAACCTCGAAAATAGATCATATACATGGCCTTCCAAATGTCAGTAAACTGGTCTACCGGACATTCAGAAATATTATTGGGCATTTCAACTCGGAGCAATTAACCAATGCATATATGGACCCAAGGGCGACCCTGCCTTCCAGATTGATAGATGGCTCCTGCCAGGGGTAGCTTTAAAGGGGCTCTATATGTGCGTTTGTTGAATCCTGCCACAAAGGAGTTTTTCAGATCACACAGGGAAAGATCACACAGGCCACGCCACTCTGGCATAGCGAACAACTGGGTAGACTGATTCGCTCGAAGGGCTTTAATCTCATAGGTATATCCAAGGTGGGAAACCTGTGGAAATCAGGAGGTATAATCCCTTTCACTCAGTTGCAGCAGGAATACGAATTGGCGCGGTCTGAACATTTTAGGTACCTACAAATTAGGCATGCCTTGCTTACTGTACTCCCTAGAGAAAGTACACTCCCGGAGTTCTCCCCACTCGAGGATAGAGTCTTAGATGGTGACCTGCCTGGGAAGGCCATATCACTTATTTACAAAAAGCTGATTAATAACAGGGCAGATCCCCTGGTCCAGCTCAGGGCAAAATGGGACCACGACGTACCAGGATTGGATGACGATGGAAGGCTGGCAGCTGTGGCCTCCCCTCTGGAGGTGGCCATCTCCTCCAGGCTTTGCATAGTGCAGCTGAAACTCCTTCATAGGTCCTACCTGTCTGGGCCATTACTGGTTCGTATGGGATATAGTTCAGATGGTGGCTGTGCAAGACAATGTGGGCAGGAGGGAACCTTTATTTACACACTCTGGGAATGTGCGATTATCCAGAGGTATTGGGAGGAGGTAGTGTGACTTATGGAAGGGGTGTTGAGGCAGATGATCGGCTGCAACATAAAGCTGGCTATCCTCAACTCCTGGGCCCAAACCTATCTGAGCTCCAAAGAACAAATATGGCCAACATTGGGGTTGATGGTGGCAAAGCAAAATATTGCAAGATTGTGGAAGGCTCAGACCTCACCAAGTATAGGAGAGTGGGGTAAAGATATAGACTGGTGTATGGTCACAGAAAAGACCATATACGAAGCTAGGGGGTGCCACAACAAATGGATGCAGGTTTGGGAAAAATAGAACACCCACAGGGGAGAGATATGTGCACTCTGAAGACGAGGAAGGATACTGACAACGAGATCTGAACACGTTAGAATTGTGACTGCAATTGTTGTCCTGTAATTACTTTTGCATTAAGTGTCCCTGGTATCATAACCATATTGCCAATGTCTGTGTAAATTGTCCTTTTCATATGGTAAACATTAATTTCAATAAAAAAAGATATTTTACATTTGTTTTATAACTCAGCGGTCAATATGGGCTGTCAAATTTCTGTATTATTTAAGGTCTTGTTTAGCCTAAAAATCAGGGCCAACTGTGGTTGCAGAATTTTAACTTAGTGCTTGGGGGTGATTTAAATGCTAAGACAGACCAACTTTGCCTTGATGAGAACCCTTTTGGGAGCGAAGTGCAACACAATTACTCATTTTGGGTCAATGAAAGAGGACGGCGGTTGATAAGAGCCCTAGAATGAGAAGATCTAGTAGATCTAGGCTCTTTAGTAGGGCAAGGCTTTAGTTGTAAACCAACTTTTATAGGGTGGGGAAAGGGAACAACTATTGATTTTCTATTCTTATCAAGGACAATGGGAGAGAGGGTCAAATCAGGCAATATTCTACCTACTAGTTATAGTGATCATAAGCCCATTGTGTTCGAACGAATACCTCTGGGAAAAGTAAGGACCAGCAATCCAGATTTAATTGGCCTGAAAACCACAGATAAGGGGTGCAGAATTAGGTCATGTAACATGCAGATTTCTGAGCAATTAAAGTCCCTGGTTAGCGCCAACCTGCATCTGCTAATGGATTCATTGCTTATGAATGATCCTTCTCCTGAGGAGGTTTTGGATGCTTCTGGATCCCTTACCAAAACCGCCAATGAGACCATGAAGAGTCTTTCTACCCCTGGGAAGAAGAGATTAACAAATAAGCTACGTAGAGAGACTCAACACTAGGCCTAAAATTAAAGCAGATGTTAACCAGGCCAGAGCAAGTTATTAGCTGGCCATAAAGTATAGGAAGCAAACACTAAAGGAAGAAACATGGGATAGACTAATGAATGCCTGTGCTGAGGGGAACTTCAGGGGCTTCTGAAAGATAGTCATGGGTAAAGATACGTTGCTAAATGCTCAAGGTGACACAGAGATTACCATCTCACCAGAACAGTCAGAGGACCCAAGCAAGTACAATGAAAAGGATGAGGATCTAATTGAGCTCCTACTAGCCATAACATTTGAATTGGAGGAAGTATGATAAGCTATTAGGATCAGCCCTGCCAACAAGGCTCCTGGCCTTGATGGGATCCCACTGGACTCACTTAAATCAAATATTCCATTCTGGGCTCTGCTGATGACTAATACCCTCATTGCAGCTGCAGCCAGAGATACCCCGAAGGAGTAGACGTCTGCTGCAATTGTACCGGTCTTCAAAAAATTGGACCATCAGAATCCTAGCTGCTATAGGCCCATTTCCTTGTTAAGTTCAATTTCAAAGGTGGCTGGAAGAGTTCTTTTGGGGAGACTAGAGGAATGGGCCCAAACTAATAATATTTTAGCCCTGTCCAAAATGTTTTTAGGTAGGGCAAGGGAACAATCGAACAATGCCTAAACCTAGAGTTGTTGATCGGGAAAAATGTGGTGGCAGAGAAACGTACCATCCACCTAGTCTTCATGGACCTAAGCAGCACCTTTCACTGATTCAACAGGTCAAAGATGTGAACTTTATTAGCAGATATAGGATTACCTAAAACCTTGTTAAATTTTTACGAGCCATGCACTCCAAATTAGCTGCTGTTGTTGCCAGGATGGGGAGTGCATGGATCCCTTCAATCTCCTGAGAGGCGTTAGGCAGGAGTGTGTCTTGGTACCCCTTGTATTTTTATTGTAAATTAATGTATTGAATATGTTTCTAATAGTCAAAGGAAAGGATATGCCTAGGGTTAACTCTGCTCTTGTACCAGCTCTGTTTCATGCAGTGGATGCGGTTTGCTATCCCGAACAGCTAATGGTCCTAGGGG
This sequence comes from Lissotriton helveticus, assembly GCF_964261635.1. Taxonomy (NCBI): domain Eukaryota; kingdom Metazoa; phylum Chordata; class Amphibia; order Caudata; family Salamandridae; genus Lissotriton; species Lissotriton helveticus. The sequence goes on from NC_136071.1 coordinate 822,163,059, forward strand.
ATTGGTGGACCTGTTTGTAAATTGTATGAATTATATTGACCTGGACACCTACACTTCTAAGACTCATTTAATGATTTGCGGGAAGATAACCTCTAAAGTTAACTTTTTAACCATTAAGTGCAGAGTAATTTTGTGGGCCAGCTCTTTCCCATACTTGGGAGTTACTTTTGATCAACATTGCAATTGGAACCCTCCTATGGAAGAGGCCAGTGGTTTAACCAAGCTTGTGGTGCCCGTTTTACATTTTCTGCAATGATAGGACACACACCCATAGTTTCTCTTCTCCAAATTTACAGGATGAAATGTCTGCCAGTATTTACATAAGGTGCAGCCATTTGGGGATATCAAAATTGTACAATAATACAGAGGGAAGAGAGCCGGTCCTGTCGCAAATTGCTTGGGGCCGGTCCCACCAGCCCAAGTATTTTTATTCATGACGAACTAGGCACGGGGTTTATAGAACAATCTGTAAAATTAGCCCCACTGCTTTTATGAATTTCCGTTTGGTGTGGGAACCACACAGCTTGTAATAGGGGAGTAATCCAGGATTGCCTTGACTGTAACCTAGGGCATAAGATACCATGGTTAGTCTATATCAGGAATTTGGCAACTAAATTGGAGCATCCTGAATTGTACTATACTCACCAGTCTATTGTTAAAGCAGATGGGAAAACGATGAAAGAGAAGTTTTTTTGCCTAACTGTGTATATGGCTGAAAGTATTGCCCTGGAGACTCTGATTATGGGAGCCTGTAAGATAATAACATTGAACTTAGGACATTAGCCTTATCTTACATTGGTTAGAAATCTGTGGGAGAGATCATTGCTTACAAGGTTTCGATTGGGCTTAATACGGTGTTGTCTATGTTTCCCTCATGGACAATATGAACGTAATTCCATTTTAATTTGTCCATCTGACGGAATTGACCTACAAACCTTGGACCATCTGGAACTATTGTGCCTGGTGTATCACTACCTGTGTAGAAACTACCTGCTCCCTATATTAAGGTCTATGGGTTTTATCAGTATAGGCCTGCTTTTTTACACTTACAGATGTTGGCAGATTCAACTATCATAGCAGCTGTTGTGTCCTTTATAAAAAAAGTGCTTTATATTTTAATGCTGCTATGCACATGTAAATATCCCATTATATGCACTAAAGTGAGATGTCTTTTTCTCTTAGTTTTGTAGATCACATATTATATAATCTTTTTTAAAATGTATACTTATTTAAAGTATTTCTGTTTTATGAGGAGTGATGTTATGATTGTGATTTAATCATAATCGAATAAAGAATTATTGATGTGATATGAGGCACTTAATGTGTCTTTCTTACCATGGTGATTTCATTATTAGGTTGTAGTATGTAGCTATTTAAGTTACTGTTTAAAGTCAATGATTATGTTTTGGTGATACTAATTGTTAGATTTGGATTGTATTTTGATTATTATTGTGTGGTCTGTTGCACTTTGTTTGGTAAACTAATAGAATGTTTGTGTAGTGATATTTTCTGTGTAATGTGCAGAATCATATGAATGGTGGAGGACATGATTTGAATGTGCTATCCATAATCCACAACTTGCTCTGATTTAAGCTTTGTAGGTTGTTGGCAGCTGCATATATAATTTTTCTCCTGCCCATATTGGTGTCATCCTATAAAATGAAGGATTTATTGCTGTTTGATACAGTTATGTTTTCGGGGCTCTTTTTGGAGCATCAGGGGTTTTTGCTGGCTTGCCTAAGGTCTGGTAATATAATTAGGATTTCAATTTCTTTATTGACTTGGGGGTGAGTATGCTCTTTACATTATCAACAAGATAGTTGTTTTGTCTTAGCCCTCCCAAAACACACATTAGTCTAATACTGTGTACATTTCCTGTTTGTCTTTTCACTGCTTGTACTTTCTTGCCTGTAAGTATATCCCATGCCTGTCAATAACAATTCTCCTTTCCGAGATTTGATGTATGTGGCTCTTTCTGACATTTTATATTTGGATTTTAGAATAAAGCAATAAATATCTTAAGTAGCATTAATTTTTAAATATGTATTACATTGTTTCATTTATACCTATGGATTTGATGTAGCTGTAATTTGTAGAGGTGTTTGTTGAGGTATTTGTTGGAAAATTGTGGTCCAGGTGTTTGATTGTATTGATGCATTTTTTTAAGGCTTATTTTAGTTTAATTATTTTAAAACTGTAGAGCGGTTTGATATTTTTCTAAACTGAGGTATATTTGCTTACTTTTTTAGTTAAGTTTGGTGTGTTTGGCTTTTGAGAATTATGATGTACTTATTTCCTTGTTGTAATTATTAGATTTTTTTTGTTGCCGTTAAATATAGTAAAGAAACATGAATATAAAGTTTTATATGAATTATTGAGATAAAGTGCAAAGTTTTGAATGTTGGTGCTATTTATTTATTAATATTGTACTTCATTTTATTTATCCTGGAATTTGCAATTCCTTTTAATTGGAAGTGGCTTTTTAATTTCTTCTGTGCACAATCCATCAAGGTGTCACTTTCTTGTAGTTTTGAAGTTTGGCTGATTTTCAATTAGTAACGTGTTGATATTGGTTAATTAACACAGTGTTTAATTTCATTTGTTTGGAGTTTGATTTTGTTATGTTTAGTCCTTATTTGGTGGACCCTAATTAGTATTTATGTGTGAAAGTTACATAGATATATATTTTTAAATTATATTTAAATACAGTGTATTTGCCTTTGTTACAAATTGTTCTTTGTGAATATTTTCCACGTTCTTTGGTGCTATTTGTCTTTGTTACAAGTTGATATGTGCCTTCTTTATTGATGCTTTTCTTTTGGTGAATAGAATCTTTCATTTTTTTCATGTTCCTTATTTATGTGATATCAGGCAGAGCATTTCCCAAGGCTTAGTTAAGATCAATGGGGTGGGAGAGTTCCACAGTGACTACAACAAAACTTAAATACTCTTTAAATTCACCAGCCAAATTACTGACATAAACATAACTCCCCACAATCATGAATTAATACAAGAACAGTGCATAGCTCACATAAAATCTTTGCAAAAACTAACTCCAAAAAGAAAATGTCTATCTCTCCCTCTCTGTCCCTCTCTTTCCCCTCTCTCACTCTAGCTCTCTTTTTCATTCATCCCTTTCTCCATCACCTGATAGTAGCATGTGGAGTTGGGAATGGAAGTAATGGATTTTTCATATTCTACATATTGTAAACATTTTTATTACTATATCAGAGCGCATATAGCAACAATAGAAATTGACACTCAAAACTATTTACATTTAAATTGAAATAAAGACATCAATAATGACATTATACATATATTTAACATACTCCTGGTTAACTATTCACATTATGCATCAACAAATATGGTAGAAAAGAGAATTGAAACATTTCATGAATCTAATTTAGCACATGTAATATATATTTGTTATTTCAGTTTTTCAGGATTACATTTTTTTGCCCAATAATTGATGCATTTATAATCCATATTTTCCAACAAGGCCATATTTCACTGACATTATGGGCAAGGCAGAAGGGAATCAGGTGATCATCAACTTTTAAAGCACTTTCCCCTTTATTTTAAACTTTTTTAATACTAAATATGAAAGCCTATAGAAATGTTTTTAATTGACATCCAAGACCCTTTATATTTAAATTGAAACCGGGGAAGCTGTTTGTTTGTACCAGGGGACTTCAAGTGGCAGGATTCTATGCGCCAGAAAGAGGGACAGGAGAAGACTAGCAGCGCTTAATAAGTGCACTCTAACCCCTGTGGCATGGGATGCTGTTTGTTTGTACCAGGGGACTCCAAGTCCCAGGATTCTATGCAGCAGAAGGAGGACAAGGAGAGGCAGGAGAGGACCACCAGCCCTTAATAAGTGCACCCTGACCCCGGCTGCACGGAACACTGTTTGTTTTGTACCAGGGTACTCTGGCTCCCTGGATTCTATCCACCAGAAGGAGGGGCAAGAGAGGCTGGAGAGGACCAGCAGTGCTTAATAAGTGCAACCTAACGCCTGTGGCACAGGACATTATTTGTTTGTACCAGGGGACTCCAAATTCCATATTTCTTTGAACCAGAAGGAGGACTAGGAGAGGAAGGAGAGGACCAGCAGCGCTTAATAAGCGCACCCATGTCACCCGCGGCATGGGAGGCTATTTGTTTGTATCCAGGGACTTTTAGTCTCAGGATTCTGTTTGCAAGAAGGAGGGGCAGGAGAGGCAGGATAGGACCAGCTGCACTAAATAGGTGCACCCTGCCCCCCACAGCTCAGGACACTGTTTGTTTGTTCTAGGCGACACCAGGTCCCAATATTCTATGCACCAGAAGGAGGGGCAAGAGAGGACACCAGTGCTTAATAAGTGCACCCGACCCCTGTTGTGTAGGACTGCATGGGTTGCGCCCAGCCAAAGCCTAGGCCAAGTGCAGGCCTGTCCACACTTATCAGAGCCTGGATGAGACTGGGCTGGGACACCCCTCTGACATTCACTGTTCCTCCACATAAATGTGTTTTTTGATAATGGGTCCTCTACCCTTCTCACCCTGAGTTTGCTATCACATTGACTCCCCACTGGCCACTTGTGCTAATTTACTGATTCCTAATGGTTAAACCATGTCATAGCTACTTGTTGTTATCCACTTTTTCCTTTCAATCCTACTTTAGATCTTTTTATTGCAGTTTGAATCATGTGCAAACAGAAAATGTCACCTATGCCATGGACTCAAAAACATTTGCGCAGTGGGCCCAGCATATTAACCTATTTGACATCTGAATTTGGGGTGATAACTGATGAAATCAATACTTTTGAAGAGGAGTTGAGGTTGAGGATAGCTTCTCCTACTGATTCTCAATCCACTTGTGCTCCAGATGGGAGGGTGTCTCATGAGGGGGATGCCATCAATCCTACTGAATTATGTGGTCCGCCTTCCATGGGTAACTTACATCTACTCAAAGCTATTATCCACCATACTTCAGATAAGGGTCTTGTCACAAATTCACCTCCTCTGCTTCCTCTGAGAAAAAGAAAAGCAGCTGTTGCTGGGACTCCTAAGAGCACGGGATAGACTCTGGAATGTGTGGAGGACTTATTTTCTCGTTAATTTGGTAAACTCTAGAACTTTGTCACATCGTCTTTTCCATCCTGAAATGATAGGTTGGAGAAACTGGAATCTGCCTTTGCCAAACAGGTGAGGCATCACAATCGACTCAACCAGCCTCCTCTGGGGATCTCCAGTCCAACACCCATTCCTCAGCATTCTTACAGGACCGTGAGACACTGATGGTAGGGAATCTGGCATCTCAAAGCAAGTGGGCCCTGTATTGAAGGGAGTGTTTACATCTATTACCTTACCCAGCTTGTTTATAGGGGGGATGTTTGTTCTCTTGGTCAGGGATCCTCCAAAGGAATGTTCCCTGAGATGAGACTGTTTAACCCTTTTTTATAGTGGTGATTCTAATCCCACTCATAAGTTTCTTGATTTACCTCCTGCCACTGCTCTCTAAGTTATTGTTCGAGCAAATGTGGCCTTCCTCAAACCTGGTACGATTGAACGATTTCCACAGCTCATAAACTAAAATAGTACTTTGACCTGAGGGGCTAATACAAAAAGACCTGAATATGTGTGACACTATTATCATGGCCCGCAGTTTTCATTGGTTAGGTAAGTTGCCAAAGACTATGGATGGTGACTGCATTGTTGTGAATCTTGACAATCCTAGCACTGCAGGTCTTCTGTTGCTGGACCTTTCTAACCATGGTTACCTTGTGCCAACATTCAGCCTCTACCCTGGTGCTATTTTTACAGACCATGGATTGAATCTTCTATTCTTTCTGTGCCCCCTTCTTTTCCCTCTAATAAACAAGTTGCTGCAGTGGCTAGGTGTCTTTCTCAAAGCATTTCTACTTCTGAAAGATTTGCCCCTTTGAATTCTCTTAATGCAAATGATTGACTGTCCTGGGCTCCTCCTCTGTTGATGTTTATTTATTTTATTTATTATTTGAGCTTTTAGAGCGCGACAGCTACCCGAAAGGATTTCCCGGCGCTATGATAATGTAGTTAGTCGTGGATGGTCAGGCCAAATCAGTTATTGGTCGAAAAGCCAGGCCTTGACTGCTTTACGAAAGCGAATATAGCTGTCCTTGGAGCAGATGTTCAGAGGAAGAGAATTCCATAACTTAGGTCCCAGATAGGTGAAGGAGCGGCCTCCCATTCTGGAGAGTTTGATCTTTGGCACAGAAAAGAGGATTTGGGAGGAGGAACGAAGGGACCGGTTCGGGGAGTAGCATTTCACCAAGGTCTGTAGGTAGCTAGGTGCCACCTTATGCCTTATCTTGTGCATATAGCTGAGTGCCTTGAACCTCACTCGGTTTTCCACCTTTAACCAGTGAAGATTAAGAAGGCGACTAGATATATGGTCGGTTTTGTGGCAACCACTGAGAAGACGTGCTGCAGCATTTTGCACCAACTGCAGGCGTTGAGTGACTGCCTTGGCCGCCCCCAGATAGAGTATGTTGCCATAATTCAATCGGGAGGTGACCAAGGCATTCACCACCGACCTCTGGGTGTCACTGGGTAGCATCCACAGGCTCTTTCTCAACCAGCGAATGATGGTAAAACATGTGGAAGAAACCTTGTTGGCTTGGCATTGCATTGTCAGGTCCCTGTCAATTGCAACGCCTAGATTTCGTACCTGTTCCACCGGTGCAGGAAGAGGGCCCAGTTCAGCTGGCCAGTCTCTCGAAGTCCAGAGGTCAGGTTTGTGCCCCAGGACAAGGACCTCTGTCTTCCCACCATTCAGCTTGAGGAGATTGTGGTTCATCCATTAGGCAATTTCTCCAAGTCCAAGCTGAAGGAGGGAGACGGAGGCCCCGTCAGATTGAGTGAGGGAAAAGACGACCTGCGAATCGTCGGCATACGTAAACAGAGTCTACTATGTAGGCCAAAGTGGTGAAATAAAGATTAAAAAGTAGGGGACTAAGAATAGAGCCTTGGGGGACACCGTGAGGTTGGGGATAAGTATTGGAAGTGGCTAAGTGAGAGAAGATTTGAAAGGTGCGATCAGAAAGAAAAGAAGTCAGCCAGTACAGGGCCGATCCTTTCACGCCCATGGTGGCTAGGGAGTCCAGAAGGATTTTAAGGGAGATGGTGTCGAACGCCGCGCTGAGATCAAGTAATATCAGCGCGGCCGTCTCCCCTCTGTCAAGCAAGGACCGAAGATTCTCTGTGACGCCCAGGAGTGTAGTTTGCGTAGAGAAACCTGGCCGAAATCCTGACTGCGAAGGATGGAGTAAATTATTTATAGTCACAAACTGAGTGAGGTGATAATGGATGTGATGTTCCAGAACCTTAGAGAAAGCAGGTAACAATGAGATGGGGCAATAATTAGAAAGGAGCTCAGGGTCTGCAGTAGGTTTTTTCAGCTGTGGCGTAACCATTGCATGCTTCCAGGTGGCAGGGACGATGGCGGTCTTGAGCGATAGGTTCAAGGTGGAGCAGATTGCAGACAGTTGCGGAGGATCAAGGGACCGAAGAACAGCAATGGGTAAGGGATCCGAGGGGGAGTCAGATTTAATTTTGCAGAGCATTTCGCGAAGACCGTCTAGCTTTAAGTTGGGCCAGGTTAGTAATGAGCAGGGAATAGGAGCCACGTGACAATTGTCTTCCTTAACAAGAGTGGGATGAGTCACTTTATTATTGTCGCGGTTACAAGTAGAAATGTCCGAGTGGATCTTATCCACTTTACTTGTGAAGAACTGGGCAATTTCATTGCATCTATGACTCGACAGCGGGGGAGATTTTGCCGTAGTGAGAGAGCCAGCAAGATTTTTGACTAGGCCAAACAAAACTTTGGATTTATCAATGGCATCCGATATGGATTTCGTCACAAATTTAGCCCTAGTAGAGGCGCATGCTTTGTGATAAGACTTTAGGACGTTTCTATAAACGGAAGCTGCAGACTGGGAATAGTCTTTACGCCAGATGCGCTCGAGCTTCTTGCAGTAGGATTTTTCAACTTTTAGCGTCTCTGTGTACCAAGAAGCTGGAGTCTTGTGAGGTGCATCCTTCTTTAGAGAGATAGGGAGACAGATGTTCTCATTGACATCAGGGGGTCTCAGAAACCACTGGCCTAGGTTCACACAGTCATTTTGAGTTGGAGTTCAGCGGGTGTGATCAGAAATGCTGCAGATGCAGAGTGGGTTTATCTATTAAGAAAACACAAATGCCATTTGTTTACAAGAAACTATGGAGGCATCTAATAACTTCCCATTGGAGGGGTGTTCATTTTTTTTTGTTTCCGTTACTGGTTCAAATTCGGGAAGAGCTAAAGTGGGTCTTTCAATATTTATTTCTCCGAGACAAAACTGCAGTCCAAAACAAATTGACACTGGCTCTTTGAATTTACTTGCTGTTATTCTTTTTTTTCCAAATTGGGGCAATAATCTGCTTGTCAACTTGTATAACGCTAACCTGGCTCAATCTCGCAATGCTAACGCCTTGCAGTGGAGAGGCGTTTTGGATAAACAATAACATCTTATCAATGGGGGTCCCTCTATAATGTTAACGGTGCATTTTAATTCTCTCTTGTGAGATTCGTGTCCCCAGACTGATACCTGCACTTGTTCCCCTCTACTGCCAGTCACTCAGCATTTTAGACATTCTTCCCAGGGCAAGCTTTTAAATGCTATTTTAAGTGATTTTGATTTGTTTTTCTTAGATGCCGATGATTCTAATAAGCCCTCCTCTTTCAGTGTGTCCACCTTTTCTGGGAGGGGTTGGTATTCTGTTATTTATTTTATTTTTCTTTCCTCTCGCTTTGTATCCACCTTCTCGAACTTTGAGGTTTTCTGGGACCACAGAAGCGACCATAATCCCTTACGGGGCTTTTTTTTCCTGTGAAGTTAATATTGAGCCCTTCAATCACGTTTTGTGCAGAAGAGTTTCCACTAAAGACCAGGTTCACAGAATTAGCTGGGATAAGGTCCTGAGTCAATTTCAACATGGTTTTCAGCCTGGGAAGAGTACGGTGGATCTAGGTCTGAATCTATACTTGCTCATAACTACGTACTTCAAGGTCAAGACGGGCTCCTGTACCTAAACTCAGCCTTTTACAGGGTCAATAGGTCTATGCTTTGGAGCATTATGCTGGGCATGGTTTTTGATAAGACTGTCTTTTCTTTCCTTAATGACCTTCAAGCTGATCTCGCAACCACTATTCAGGGAGGTGTATGACCGAACTCACCTTTAATAGAGGCATCAGATAAGTTTGTATTTTGTTGCCGATTTTATTCACCTTATAACTTAGAGAAGTTCCTCTGTGCTCGGGGTAAGTTTTGCCTAGGGTGAATGGTCAGTCCATACCTGTATTACTCAATGCTGATGATTCTGTCCTGATTTCCAGAACCACTCTTGGTCTTCAATGTCTACTTAGCAGTTTTTGTGATTTCATTGGAAAGCCGCAAACTCACCACCAATTATACTAAGTCTAACATCATGGTATTCAGCCCTAAAAGTAAACAAAGCAGAGCCCAATCCATCACAGGCGACAAGCTTAGAGAGTTAAAGACAGTCCCTTATCCTGGGATTCTTTGTGACACCTCCCTTTTCTGGTTTCCCTTGATTAGCGCTAGAAGGCTTGCACTTTCAAGAAGCCTAGCCATGCTTTTCGAATTTGCCTCTAAACTAGAGCAACAATAAGTACCAGCAATTCTAACAAACTACCAAGCTAAATGTCTTTCTATTGCTTCTTACGGTGATGAGGTCTAGGAATATTCAAATTGGTTGCCCTTGCAAATTGTGGAGAATAGGTTTCTTAAGTGCCTGCTTTCATTGCCTTGCACTGAACCCTCTTTTAAAATGATAGCACTAGCCCATTTCCCTGTGACAGACGTAGTTAACACTACAATTTACTTATATAATACCCTTTCTACCAACAAAATGAAGACAAACTAAGTGCATAATGGATTATTTTAAAGAAATTTGGGTTGGCAGGCTGCATTGCTCCGGACACAGATGCCAACCCAAATTCAAATGGCATATAATGTATAACAGCATTTTGTCACACCAAGCCCAAAAAAACACGCAGTGGAAGGATGGCACAATGCCTTCCAATCCACACTAGGCAGAACCCAGCCTACACTGTATGGGTCTTAGTATGATTTTGGCAGTTTTGGAGTGGGGCCGCCACACTGCCTCCCTGCTCCGAGATCGCCAAAGCCATTAAAGACTGGCTGCCAAAGTCCAACTTTTTTTTACGCTGTTGGCCGGTTCTCTGGCTGTCCCACTGCTATGTCTTTGAAAAAGGCACTGCAGTGGGAGCGTCAAAGGCAGTCCCTGATGGGCATGGTCTCTTAAGTGGGGGACCTGGGGGTGCATGCCCACAAGAGGGAACAGCATGTGTCCTCCTGCATTCACCCCATGGCACAGAGGCCTTTAGTTTCATCCCTGTCACACTTTTCATGGTGGTCGCACTGCCATGGAAAGTGTGGCGTGATTTTGGCAGTTTTGGAGTGGGGCCGCCACACTGCCTCCCTGCTCCGAGATCGCCAAAGCCATTAAAGACTGGCTGCCAAAGTCCAACTTTTTTTTACGCTGTTGGCCGGTTCTCTGGCTGTCCCACTGCTATGTCTTTGAAAAAGGCACTGCAGTGGGAGCATCAAAGGCAGTCCCTGATGGGCATGGTCTCTTAAGTGGGGGACCTGGGGGTGCATGCCCACAAGAGGGAACAGCATGTGCCCTCCTGCATTCACCCCATGGCACAGAGGCCTTTAGTTTCATCCCTGTCACACTTTTCATGGTGGTCGCACTGCTATGGAAAGTGTGGCGTGATTTTGGCAGTTTTGGAGTGGGGCCGCCACACTGCCTCCCTGCTCCGAGATCGCCAAAGCCATTAAAGACTGCCTGCCAAAGTCCAACTTTTTTTTACGCTGTTGGGCGGTTCTCTGGCTGTCCCACTGCTATGTCTTTGAAAATGGCACTGCAGTGGGAGCGTCAAAGGCAGTCCCTGATGGGCATGGTCTCTTAAGTGGGGGACCTGGGGGTGCATGCCCACAAGAGGGAACAGCATGTGCCCTCCTGCATTCACCCCATGGCACAGAGGCCTTTAGTTTCATCCCTGTCACACTTTTCATGGTGGTCGCACTGCCATGGAAAGTGTGGTGTGAGGAAACTCTTAATATGCTTGCCGGTGGCGCAGCAGTACTGCCACCATATTAGCGGCCTCAGGCCGCTGCACCTCTGCCATGGATCATGAATTTCTGGCAGCAGCAGCGATCCCATGGTGATACAACCGCCACAGTCCTAATTTGAAGGCGTACCACCAGACTGGCGGACCGCGGACAGCCATCACAGGTTTGGCGGTCCATTGGAGTGTTACAAAAGGAGCAGAGCTACCAACAACTATGAATAGGGCAATCTGCTATCAAAATTGCCCCTAAACGTAGCAATCAACTAAAAGCATGCATGCCACACTCTTATGTAAAATCAAAATCTTCATTAATAGGAAAAAAGCAGCTTACAAGAAATAATAGCTAAAACATATAATAAAATTATTAGTAACCAACCACACTCCCAAAAAACTATTACAAAATTTAAACCAACAAAGATAATAAATATAACATTTTATTACATCAGTTAAGTAAAAAAGTCCTATAATAATGAACACTAAGATAATAAAATGATATATAAATTATTCACAAAAATATGTAACCATCACCAACTAAAAAAACAAACTTAACACCATCACATAATATAATTACAACACAACCACAGAATTCCAAAAGAAATTATATAAATAAGACTTACTGTTGTTTAACTGCATGATCTTTCCAAAATAATAATCCACCAAAAACAGGAAAAATATTGTCCAACCCACACCCCAAAAAATTCAAAAATAAAACAAATTCAATAGAGATATTTCAAAGCAATCCACAGTATCTAGGAACCATAAAAATAACTGAAAAAGTGTATAAAAAAAAGAAATGCTCCAGGAAACACCCAAAAAAGGAAATCATAGTAAAAACCATTGGTTTATTAAAAACCAAAATTGCTCTCCTTAAAAAAAAAAGCAGAAACTCCCAATGCCCATAGGACATATTAGTAAACAAAATAGTGTAAAGCAACTAAGAAAACCCACCCATCATGCTAAATCATCAAAATATAAGTAACATAACACAAATTAACATAACATTACTAAAAGTGTTCGTAATCCCCAAACTACAAACTAGTGAAAAATACTACTATTAATACATCTGAATGTACAAAGAACCCACAAACAACACTATAGGCCGGATTACAAGCTTGGTGGCCTGAACGCCGTGTCTGCCAGTAGACCACATCGCTAGCCATCTTCAGACCGCCGTATTATGAGTTAACCACGTTGGTGGCGGTTTAGCTGCGGAGATCTTGCAGATTTGGTGATTAGTTTTCCATATGTATCGATACCTGTGTTAACTTTTCAACTGAGCATAACATCTTCGACCCATCTCAACATGGGTTACGCCCCCGCCATAGCACGTAATCTGCCCTTTTGGCGGTTATCGAATCGATTCGAAGTAGGTTGGATGCGGATGAATCAGCGGCCATGATCCTATTGGACCTAAGTGCCGCATTCTATACGGTATCCCATGAGATTCTCCTTCATCGTCTTTGGACGATTGGTATTAGGGATGCTGCTTTGGAATGGGTTCAGTCCTTTCTGTCTGAACGGTCGCTCCAAGTGTCCGTGCCGCCGTTCCATTCGCATATACATGCTCTGGGCAGAGGGGTTCCTCAAGGCTCTATCTTGAGTCCCCTTCTGTTCAATTTGTACGTGGGACCTCTGGCGACAGTGGCCAGAGCCAGAGGGCTGACTCTGGTGTCGTATGCCGACGACACCCAGTTGGTGATTGCTTTCTCCCAAACATGTAGGACCAATCTGGAAAATTTTAAGGAGGATCTAACAGCTATCTCGGCTTGGATGAAGGTGAATTACCTTCAACTAAGTGCCAGCAAGTCTGAGATCTTGTTGTATGGGAAGGACCAGGGACTCTGGTCAGAGAAATGGTGGCCCGACCATTTAAAGGTGTCTGGTTCGATACCGGTCTGACTTTCGATAAGCAGACAAAAGCTGTAGCTGCTGTCTGTTTTGGGCTTCTGAGAGGGTTGAGAGCCTTGCTTGGTTTCTTCCCTCCCGGAGTACGTCAGACCATCCTGCAAGCTTCCATCTTGGCAAGGCTAGACTATGGCAATGCCCTATATCTTGGTGCTAACAAAGTTAGCATCAAACGCTTGCAGAGGGTCCAGAACGCAGCCGCACGTATGTTAGTGGCTCTTCCTAAATCGCACTCTGTGGCCCACGTTCTTGTGAAACTGCATTGGCTGCCAATCGAAGCTCAAATCCAGTTCAAGGTGCTCTGTATTGCGCACAAAATCTTGCGACTTCAAGGCCCAGCAGGGCTACTGGGCCTGTTGAAGCCTTACCTGCCTAGTAGAGCCTTACGATCGACCAATCAAGGTCTGGTCTGTGTCCCTCGTGTTAGGAAAGCAAGAGCGGGGGGCGGTCGTTTGGCCTCTTGGCGGCCAAACTGTGGAATTCTCTTCCAGTTTGCATTCGTGCCATTCCTATCTTCTGCCATTTCGCAGGTCCCTTAAGACTCGGCTGTTCCCCACACTGTGATATCCCTTGCTTGCTATGTTCTCCTGTTCTGATTAGGTTTCTGGTTGTGCTGGGACGCCTCGTCGCTGAGGCAGCCATGAGCATTATAAATCTTGTAATAAATAAATAAATATGTGTCAAATACACACATATCATGATACATGTGAAAAAATACCATCTACCCATTGCTGCAGTTTGGTCCTGTATGTGGGCAGTCCAGGCAATGGGCATATGGCACAAAAAGGACTCACCTGTATATCGCTGCAAACAGGGTCGTAATCGGGGTGAAAATGCTGCTGTAAAGGGGGACCCAAAGAATGGCATCCATGTCAAACTCTGATGGGAAGAACAGGAAAGAGGTTAGAACGCACCCTAAATCCTTTATTTCCTCCAGCTTGAAGCTGGCGGTCCCACTGCCGCGGTCGGCTCTTCAGAAAGCCAACTCGTAATATGAACGGAGGTTAAACGTCCCTCTACAAACCTATGGCTGCTGCTCTTCCCCGACCACAACCCTGGCAGTCTGCGGTGTACTGGCAATAGCAATCCACCCAACTCCTAATAGGGCTGTTGACCCGCCAAGCTTGCAGTGGTCAGACAGCGAGTACAGCAGCTCACAGACTTCCAAACTTGTAATAAACCCCTACAACTAACTTGTAGACCTCCCCTCTAAAAACTCCCACCCTCAAAACCCATAAAACTCCTGTTCAACAACAGCAGCATCTTACCGTAACCCATTTCTTGGATAATAGACTGCTAAACACAAATAGATTGCAAATAGAAAGTAGTAATATATAAAATGGCTGCTAAATGAGACAGAAAAAGACTCTCACCACAGAAATTAATGGGAATAATGTAAAATGCTGAATAAATGTATGAAAAGTGCAAAAAATGATTTAATGTGTAAAATGTGTTAGTAAATGATGTAAAAAATTTAAAGATTGTAAAGGCTAAATTAAATATCAGTACACAATATGTACAATCATTTAATATATATTGAAAACAATTATGCAAAACTGATGTTAGTAAATATGTATATAAATCAATTTAGGAAATGTTAAAAAAGTGTAAACAATGGAAAACAGTGGAAAATGTACAACAATAGTATTTACAGATAATTTACAATATGGTTTCAGTTCTGGGATGGGGACTATCGAACAAAGCCTTAACTTGAGCATCATACTATATACAAAGATCAAAGGCAGCAACCTGTGTTTGTAGATTAGTCCTCTGCCTTTGATTGCGTTAATCACTCAAACTTATGCGTCATTATGAGTGAAATGGGTGTGGACCACGCCATTATTCATTTTTACAGGATTTATATTCTGGTACTAAGGCTAGGATCATATATGGGAACCTGGACGAATGCACAAAGCCATTCAACATAGAGAGGGGCGGTGAGACAGGACTGTACCCTTGCACCGTTTTTATTTTCACTCTACATAAACAATGTAGGTACTGCGATGACAACAAACGCAAAAGATCTGGCTCAGGTGGACACTGCCCTGTGCCGGCCCCTCTCTACGCTGACCATGCCGTCCTGATGGTACGGACCACAATTTCCATGCAGTTGGTACTGAATGATTTTGGCAATTATGTGCAGGACCTTGATTTGCATGTAAATCAAACCAAGACATGCCACAAAATTAGAATCCAGGAATCCCGCATTGATTGTACAGATACTTTTTCTTATCTGGGTGTCTTATTTGATAAAGACGGAGCATGGAGGCCCGCAATCAAGACTAGGACACTGCTTTTTAGAAGCGCCTGTATGGCCTCAATGAAATTTGTCACAATATTAGGTACAAATCTGCTGCAAGAAATGTTGATAATTTATAGGGCAAAATGTGTAAGCAAAGCACTATATATGGTTCTGGCATATGGGGCTATGCAAACCGTACTGCAATACAATTAGTGGAAAATAAATGTTAAGGTACTTTTTTGCCTTACCTAAATCTGCCTCAATCTTTGTGTGTCATACAGAGTTGTGGGTATCTTTTCTTGTTGATCTAATAAAGATCCAACAAATTCTGCTGTGGCACAAGGTATGGTCGTCAGAGCATACTGCTCTAAACCAGCTCGTGATATGGGACTGCCTAAGGTCAACCCTCTATTCACGTATTTCATGGCTGAGATATATAGAATGCTTTTGTCAAGATCTGGGGCACCCAGAATATTTTTCTAAACCTGAATGTCTGGCCGAATTAAGTAGGAAAGATCTGAAGGCCGACTGTTTAACACATCTAGACAGTGTTAGGATGTCCGTAGAATTGTTAAAACCAATTGTTTTAAGGAACCAGCTTATTTTAACCAGTTACGATATGCAACTATACCTTAGATTTGTACCTCATCAAAAACATAGATATATATTAACTTGTTTCAGATTGGATAGTTTTCACTGCCTGGTCACTTTCCCTGAACAAAATAACTGGTCCCCTAACTTATCAAAATGTCCTTGTGATAATGTTTCAACACAGACTACAATCCATGTGGTATTCTTTTGTAAATTGGATAAAAAGTGGAGGACATTTTATATATTAAGCTTTTTCAAACATTTAGAATTCACTCAATGTCACCCGGCATACCTTTTTTTGCAGTCCCTGCTCACAGTTGATATTTGTGTAAGAAAGTCATCTTTTTTACGGAGCGTTCTTTGACCATATTGATAGAGGATATAGATAATCAGGGAAACAGCTTTTAAAGAACCTTGTGAGTAATCTGATCTGTTGTGTGTTATTTTTTATTTTTTATTGTTGTTTTATATACAATTTTATTAATAAAATGGCAGTAGGCCAACGAAATTAGGATCGTATGGTAGACCCAGATATGAGGTTTTTACCTTCCTGTATTTTTTAGTATGTTTACATTGTTAGATTTTTCTCTTTTAACGGACATAATTCAACACTTGGTATAGACAAACATTTTGAATGGTACAGAATTAACTGGTTCTATATACGATGTATGATTTTTAATTTTCTTTGCAACTTTTTATCATCATGTGTGCGAATTGATGTAGTAACGAAATGGTAATGAAATAGGATTGAAAATGTACTGTTTTTCAAATTATTTGTGTTTGTCAACGCTAAATGTGTTTATATGATCTAATATATTTTTGATTGCATAAAGAAGAAGAAGATGATGACATATAATTAACATTTTTTAACATTAAAAATCATTGCAATTTTTTTCATTTATTTAACTATATTAAAGCTTATTTTTAAGTTCAAAAATATATGTTTAAAAATCTAAAAATATACATTAGGTAAAGTTTGAAAACAAATAAAATGAGAAAAGTGTTTTAAATGTTTTATTCTATAATTTTTTTATAAATTAGATTATTGCATACAAACATACAACTAACTATGAGGCTGATTACAATGGTTGAGAGACTGCCACTTACAGACTCTCGGTGGCAGTCTCCTCACTATAATAACCAACTTTACAGTCTGCCATATTATGATGGCGGGCGGACGTGTGACTTTCATAAAGACTAACCTCCACACATCTGATGGGATCCTTGAGCCAGCCGGTGCAGCGGAGGAGCTTGTAGTCCCTACAATGCTGGTGATGCCTACCAAGAACTGCAGTAGGGATTACGATGGCCCTTACCGCCAGCCATTTCATGATGGGTACCCGCCATGAAAAGGCTGGTGTAAAGGGACATTGGGGGCCTGTTGTGGGCCCCCCTTCTCCCCTGGCCTTTGGTTATGGGTGTTGGGAGGCACCATAGTTATCCCTGTACCATTTGGCAGGCACCACATTGTGCCTGCCACGTAGTGCAGGGATATGTAACATGTTCCGTTTTTACATTGCGGCGGGTGCTGCAGCCAGCAGCACCCACCACAGTGTAAAATAAAGGCATTGTGACCAGCGTGGTGGCGGTTACATTGTAATGCCTACTATGAGACTGCCAACAGCATATCGGGTGGTCCCAATCTCTGATACGATGGCAGATGGACTGAAGTCTGTCCGCCATTGTAATCAGCCTCTATATTATGTTACATTTCTAAGCACCTACAATACTAATGAAATAACACAAACTATTTATACTACATGCAAATTACATTAAAAGAAAGGATTTCAGATTGAAATTTTAAAAGTAAATAATCACACTCCCAAAAAAACATTTTTAAGAAAGTGTTGGACACTAAGGGGCCGATTGCAATGCCGTAGGAAATGGCTCTGACCCTCTGTCGGAGCCATTCCTACGGCATTGTAATCAGTAGTTTGGATTCATTTCCACCGACCAATTTGGATGGAGTAGGTCGGAAATGAATCCAAACTGGATTTCCGAATCGTTTCCCACAGGCTTGGAGAGCCATTCGGAAACCCTCATGTAATCCCAAGGGCCGTTCTTTCAGCCGGAGCGAATACAATGTCGGATTCCGGCATGCCTTCTCTGCAGGCCTTTCAGACACAGAAAGACTGTCGGAAGTCAACTTTGGAGGCCCCCAGCAGGGCCCCATGGGTGCAAGGCCTCCGGATTGCAGCTTAAGGTGCCTGCCACGGGTTGCAGGGATCTGCACCTTTTCACTTTACACTGAGAGCTTGCATTCCACTCAGAATGCATGTTCCCATTGTAAAGAATAGGAGTGCGACCAAACAGTGTTTAGTAGCATCCTAATTGCTGGGTTGAGACCGCTAACAGGAGGTCGGTCAGTCCCAGTACCCAAATGATGTCGTACAGACTCAGGTCCATCCGACATCGTAATCGGGCCATAAGGAGTGATATTCACTATTCCCGCTCCAATCTAAACCAATTTGGGTAAGTCATTGGACTCTAAAGTTGTGTCATTTACTATTCCCACTCCAGCCTATATCAATTTAGGGAAGGTGTTGGGCACTAAAAGGGTAGCGTTTACTATTGCCACTTAAATGTATACCAGTTGGCCACTAAAAGGGTGATATTTAGTATTCCCAATCCAATATAAATTAAGGGACGGTGTTGGACACAAAAGGAGTGCCATTTATTATTGCCTGCTCCAATCTAACCCTACTAAAGTGGTGAGGTTGACTATTCCCAATCCACTCTAACCATATCAAAGGAAGCGGTTGGGAATTAAAGGGGTGGAATTTACTATTCCTACTATTCCTACTGCAATCTAACCATAGTGGGGCAAGGTGTTGGACACTAAAGGGATGATATTTACCATTCCCACTCCAATCTAAAACAATTTATATAAGGTGATACAAAATAACATTTTATATACATAAACAATGCTCCATAATCATGCAAAATTATTTAACTATAAAAAAACGAAAATGTAGTCTACGAAGAAACCAACACTACAAACCTATGTAGTTAACATATCAAAAATATTTTAATACTATAAAATAAAATATAAAACCATAAACCAAGACAAAATCACAAAATAAAAAATACATAAAACCAATTTAAAAATAAAAATATTTTTTCATAAAAAAGTATAATTTTAAACAATAAAAAAATCAAACATTTGTATTATTTATATTAATTTTTAACACAAATTATACATTTTAGAACTTTTATATACAAATACTCTAATTAATTTACTTGATTAAAATACATTTTTATATATTTAAAAATGTTAATATATTTCAATATTTAAAAAATATATATTTTTAAATATTAAATTTAATAAGGTCCCACAAAGCCTTTTTTGACCACACTCAAGTCATGAGGCACAGAGTCAGACTGATTTGCATATGGCCATGTCTGAACTGGGGTGGCGGCGTAAGCTAAAGAATGATGATGGATTAAACCCAGACCAGTTGACTGGGGGTGAGTGCTTGCAATGTTCAACACTCCGTCCATCATCCCTTTGGTTTTGCTTTGTTTACCCTAAGTTGGCAGGGTATGCACAGACGTGGGTGCCTTGCTCACTTTGCCACTGGATTCAAGCTAGCCTGGCTGATGATGGCTGATTAGCCAGAAACCGGTTCCAGGATGCCTGTTTCCAGCCCAGGGAAGACATGGCTTGGCAGTTCGGGCTGGACTGTTCCCATGAGGCACAGGGTCAAACTGATTTGCATTTAGCCATGTCTGAACTGGGGTGGCGGAGTGAGCTAAAGAAGGATGATGGATTAAACGCAGATCAGTTGACTGGGGGTGAGTGCTTGCAATGTTCAACACTCCGTCCATCATCCCCTCTGGTTTTGCTCTGTCAAGTAACAAGGCACCAGGTCCGTATGGCATCCCACCGGATCTCTTCAAATCGGATCCACTCTTTTGGGCACCGGTTCTTGTGGTTGTGCGTAACGCTGCAGCTAGAGATGGTTGCCCTCATTCTTGGGCTACGTCAACAATTGTGCCAGTGTTTAAGAAGGGGGACCGCAATAGCACCTTTTGCTATAGGCCGATCTCCCTTCTTCACTCAGTGGTAAAGGTGGTGGGAGGGGTGTTATTAGAAAGATTATCTTCCTGGGCAGAGGAGCACACAATATTCTCTGATATCCAATACAGGTTTCGCCCAGGGCGGTCAACTGTGGGCCAATGCCTCAATCTTTACATGATCCTCGGTAAGAACCCGATCGCTCGCCCAGGTACCATCTACATGGCCTTCATGGACCTTTCAGCCGCGTTTGATTGTGTAAACTGGGTCACACTGTGGCAGTCCATGAGGGCCATGGGGTTGGAGGATAATATCGTTAACTTCCTAGAGGATCTGCCCAGGGCCACTAAGGCCAATGTTAGATACACCCAGGATCTTCGTGTTTCAGGAGATTTTAACATCAAGAGGGGGGTACGGCAGGGCTGTATTTTGGCTCCTTTTCTGTTTAACCTCTATATAAATGATTTGGATAGAGTGTTGGCTGATACAAGGGCAGATTTTCTGTTGTAGGGTGACGGAGTCTCCCCGTCCTACTAACGCCGACAATGCAGTGCATATAGCCAGAACTGCTAGGGGCCTCCAATCCCTGCTTGATACCTTTCTAAACTTCATGAGGGCCCAAGAACCAGCAATAAATAATGCTAAATCCTATATACTGCAGGTTGGGACGCAGCCTAAGAAAAAGTTCCTCTTTACAGTAGGTCCCGAGAAGGTCCCTCTGAAGACTATTTTTTCATATTTGGGGTTTTTATTGGACGATAACTTGAAGTGGGGGGCCCTTATTCAAAAGAAAAAGGGTGAGCTTACAAGGGTAAATGCAGCTATTTTTAACTTTGCTTCAAAGTTGGGCAAGCGCCCAAATGCAGCCATGCTGAAAGTCTATCAGGCCAAAAGTGTAGTAACAGCTTGTTATGGTAGAGAAATCTGGGGGTACACTGCCACAGATAGAACACTTTTTTAAAGCACTTTTTGGGCATGCCAAGCGGTTTATCGAACCTGTTGGCTCATGAGGAACAGGGGGTGCCTTTTTTATGTGACAACTTGGCTCTGCGCCCCTATGGTTCTGGCTCAAGTATTGGATGAATAAGGATTTAGCCCTCAGCCAGCAAATTATAAGTGAATGTATGAGCCTTGACCACACGTCCCGTATACCATGGTTGAAATATATTCAAAGCTGCTTTGAAGAGTTGGGGCGTCTACAACTTTTCTCACAGCCTGATTCTATTGTACAAAAAGATGTGGAGTTTGTCAAGAAAGCATTTAGCAGTCTAGTGAAACTAGAAAGAGACAAGCGAGAAGTACGAAAACCCAGCGTTCGCAAATTTATAATGCTAAAAACAAATCCATTCACAGAGCCTCATCTCCTGGGATCACTGTCTACATATGAGCCGTTTTTATTGTCCAGGTTTCTTCTGGATTTTTTTCTATTTGCTACTAGCTGTTCCGAAAGGGTGCAGCAGAGGACAGGTGTTAGCACCCTGTGGCTGTGACTGAGTGTCTCCACAGGATCTTCTACACTTCATGTTCTTTTGTAAATTTTACGAGGTACCCCAGAGATATTTTCTATTCCCCCTTTTAAAGAAGTTGAAATGTAACCAGGTTCGCCCAGCGCTTCTGTATTTGCAACTGTTGCAGGCTGACTGTATCTATTTTATTGTGGGCTATTTGAAATCTTCAGTGAGAACCAGGGCCTGTCTGGACAATTAGTAACTCTTTTGGTAGAAGGCACTCTTTGTATTAACGTTCAGTATGTGAGTCATACTAACGGGGCCTTTTTCTCCCCTTTTTATTGTTATGAACTGTATTTTGTATGTAATTTTATTTTAGCATGTTTTAAATGAAATGTGGATGTTGTGAAACTTTTATGGTTTTCTGTACGCGAAACCGAATAAAGTTAATTATGATTTGATTTGATATATATTTTAATTAATTCTAAATTAGAATGTATTATAACCTAATGTAACAAAATAAATGTAAACATTTTAAAATATACATTTGCATATCATTAAGATAACTAACATAACATTTACTATAAAATATACACTTTTTGAAAATCTCACCATTCTTATCCCCTAAAAACCCAATATCCTGCTACAAAAAAATTATAAAATCATTATTTATCTATATATATATATATATATATATATATATATACTAAAAATATAAATTTCAACAATTTTATAACTAATGAATTCTTTTTCTAGAAACAGAAATAAAAAAATAATAAATATGTAGAACCAAACATAGTACAATAAATGACATTCTAATTAACACTTCCAAACAATATTCTTTACATTTTCTGCACCAATCATTTTGACAACAATATTAAAAACAACACTTAAAACAATAGTTCTACCTTCAATATTCATGTTGACAATATTTTTAACATCCCGATATTCTTGACACAATATTTTTGTATCACACTATTTTTTGCTGATATTTTGGCCAAACACCTTTTATGTTGCAAGACAAACACCAAAGACTTTCCATAAAAACAAATAAAGTCAGGAAAAGGAAGGGGACTTCTCAGATAGAAGGCCATACTACAAAAACTGTATAGTTCAGAAATCTAGGGGAAGGGCACCAGATGGAAACCTATAAATATTTGCCTATAATGGACCAAGCAGAAGCACAAATATAATTCTGCTTCACAATCAGCCAGAGCACAGACTCTATACTGAGCCATATAACCAGTAGACTATTGGGCATGTGGGATGGGTATTGATCACTAGGCAGTTCATAACATACACCTCCCAATATACACTAATTCATTTTAACCAGGATTTAACCCCAGAATATGCAGGTACCACTTATAAAAATGCAGGGATGGTCACTGTAGGACCCTGGAATAGCTATTTGATGGGGGACAAATAAGGTTGCCCAAAAATTGCAAAGAAACTATGGTATTTAAGAAGACATAATCTTATGATACTAATAGCTCAGGCATTGGGCTCTCAAACTTACAAATAAGGCAGTAGCAACTAGATAAAATAATTGCATTTTAGAAAGCCATTAAGACATTTAATTGCATCAACGGTCTGCTTTCATCTCTGCCATACCAAATTATGGTGACATTTTTTCATGCCATTAAATGGAAATATATTACCATCTGGGTAAAGGCAGCAAGTTGAGAAATACCCATAGAAGCATAGGGTTATTTAATGAATCAATCATTCAATCAATCATTTGTAAAGTGCACTGCATACCCGCGAGGGTCTCAAGGCGCTGGGGGGGGGGGGGGCGCTACTGATCGAACAGCCAGGTCTTGAGTATCCTCCTGAAGGTCAGCAGGTCTTGGGTTCGTTATAGGCTGAGTGGGAGGGTGTTCCATGTCTTAGCGGCGAGGTGGGAGAAGGATCTCCCACCGGTGGTTGTTCTTTGGATTCTCAGGACGGTGGTGAGTGAGAGGTCGGCGGAGCGTGGCTGGCGGTTGGGGATGTAGGAGAGCTGTCTGTTGAGGTAGGCTGGGCCGGTCTTGTGGAGTGCCTTGTGTGCGTGGGTGAGGAGCTTGAAGGATATCTCTTGTTGACGGGGAGCTAGTGCAGGTTTCTCAGGTGGGGGGTGATGTGGCTGTGGCACGGTACGTCGAGCATCAGTCGTGCCGAGGCGTTTTGGATGCGTTGTAGTCGTTTGATGAGCTTGGTCGGGGCTCCTGCGTAGAGGGCGTTTCCATAGTTGAGTCTGCTGCTGACGAGAGCCTGGATGACTGTCTTTCTTGTATCTGTTGGGATCCATCTGTAGATCTTGCGAAGCATGCGGTGGGTGTTGAAGCAGGAGGAGGAGACAGCGTTGACTTGCTTGGTCATTGAGAGTGTTAAGTCGAGGATGATTCCCAGGTTGCGTGCGTGGTCGGTGGGTGTCAGGGCTGCCCTCAGTGCAGTCGGCCACCAGGAGTCGTCCCAGGCTGAAGGGTTGGAGCCGAGGATGAGGACCTCCGTCTTGTCCGAGTTCAGCTTCATACGGCTGGTCTTCATCCAGTCGGCGACGGCCTTCATTCCTTCGTGGAGGTTGGCTTTGGTGGTGATGGGGTCTTTGGTGAGGGAGAGTATCAGCTGAGTGTCGTCGGCGTAGAAGATTATGTTGAGGCCGTGCTGTCGGGCTACGTGTGCGAGCGGGGCCATGTAAATGTTGAACAGCTTTTGTGGTTGATGCAATGATACTTGTAAGGCAATGCAGGTAGAAGCGGAGCTAGCAAAGTGTATTTTAAGTCATACCTCAGGCTATTGTTGGTGCACCCTAAGGATTTTCCCCTAATGAGAATGCATTTTGATGGAGACATATTTATGGCTATAACATTACTCCTAGGAAGTGCCATTTCTTCCTTCTAGTTGAAAGATTAGGGCAGTGGCGTAACACAACTTAAGGCCCCCCCCCCTGCAAAGTACATGCAGGGGGCCCCCCAGGCTCCGGACCCAGTCCGGAGCACTCAGGCCAGGGACCTACCAATGCTCAAGGGGGTCCCCAGAGCTCGGGCCCCTGCACCGCAGGGGCTGCAGGGGCTTTTGTTATGCCACTGGGTTCACTTGGTTCTACGTATACCCCTTTGCTAGAATTATCACTTCATAAGACTTCCTCTTCCCAGTCCTAAGATTTGAAGGGTGCTAATCTCCATGGACTGACTTCTAAAATCTTTAACTGGAAATCTGAAAGATGTTTGCACCACTCCTCCAGGGGAGGGATAAGATAGAGCTGTATCATGGCACAGGCTTGTTTGTTGCCTGTGGGAGACAGGTAAGATGATGTTTGTCTTATTATTTAGTTCAGTGAGGTTTGGAGGACTTATTCAAAGAGAATGAATTAAAGAGGAGGCTGCTCTGCTTCCATCTTCTTTATGATTAAGGCATAAGTCTTGTTAGGTGAGCAGCCAATGGATTCCTGCATGCCATTTCTCCTCTTTGCCCTGGGATGATGCCATTAAACTGTTTATTTACTCCACAATGCACTGCAAGCAGCATGGTGGGGAGAGTTAAAAAAAACTTTATTTTTCCCTGTCTGTGTAAAATTTGTAAAATTGTTATGGAGCCTTGCTTGGCTGATCTTGTGGAGTGGATTTCTAGATGCAGAGGGTTGTATCTGATGCTTCTGGGCCAGTTTTGCACTGTATCCCAGCAGGGTTTGCACACACTTTCCATAGGAGCTTTCTTTATTTAAGAAGAAGCTCAGTTTTACATGGTTAGTAGTTTCACTAAGCATATTTTGTGCTAAAAGTATCTCTTTGTACGCTATGAACTCGCTCTCCCTTCCATTACGAAGCGTTTCTCAAAAATATGCAAATCAAGAAAGAAAGCCTGTCTCACTCACACAGATGACACAGGCATACCAGGAGAGAGCAATAGCATTGGTCTGTTTTCCCTACTTCTCCTGCTACTCTAGTCCTGTTAACAAATATTTTGAGACTGATGATTGAAAATACTGAATGCTGTCATTGCTCTGCATTTCCAACCTAAGCTACATCTGCTTGGTCCTGGTCTTGGGAATGATGAAGATTTTGTCTCTTTAATAAATCATGATGAAATCCTACAGTAGAGTAAAATGGTGATATCTTTTTTTTAAGTGTTTTCTTTCAAAGACCTAAGATATGATTTTTTGGTTCCTCCCTGAGATCTTCCATTAGTTGCAAAGGCTTTCCAGATGGCCCTTTAGAGCCCTTAAAAGAGGCCCCTTTTAATAACCTTTCTGCTAAGGTGTTTTTTCTGGAGACCATCCCTATGGCAAGGAGAATAGAGTAAATTGGTACCCTACATTTTTTTCTTCTTTTCTTTCCTGTGGTCTTTGTCCTACGTCTCTCTCCTGCTTTCATTCCAAAATAATGTATTTGTCTATATCCTTCCACTCCTTTACCTGGGGAGATTCCTCTGCAATCTCTAGATGTTGACAGAGCTGTATGCAT
Source organism: Lissotriton helveticus (assembly GCF_964261635.1). Lineage (NCBI taxonomy): Eukaryota > Metazoa > Chordata > Amphibia > Caudata > Salamandridae > Lissotriton > Lissotriton helveticus. Next base: position 822,188,890 of record NC_136071.1, read on the forward strand.
TTACCTTCAGAGAACTTCTGAACTTTGTTCATGAGATCAATTTTTATGACTTTTGGTTCATTAAGAAAATAAAATAAACCTTCAGTGGCTACCTTTAGTCATTGAGTATGAAATGCAATTTTAACCTCTAATGAGTTGTCACGTATTTCATTCTCTCCTTCTATTTTGGGCTGCTCCATAAGGTGTATGGCTACTTGTTGAGCAGTGGCCCTGTGAATTTCAGTGTCTTGGGTGTAATGAGCAGCCACTTTACACTTTGCATGTGTTAAATATTGTGGCTATGTTGGTTTCTATAGTCGTTGAAGCAGTGAATACATTAATATGGTATATTTATTTTCCAGGGTAAGTGTATTGGTGCAGAATCAATTTATTTGCTTGTTTGTCCAACCATGCCTCTTTTGTTTGTTATATCCCCAAATCCTATAACTGAGAGAGAGAAGTGTAACAAAGCAGTAATGCCCTGATTACATACTGGCACTTTTCATTATCCTGAGTATACGTTTCCTTGTCCCATTCCTACTCCCTCCCTCCCGGATGTATGACATTACAACGCATGCTTTTACACCGCATGCCTTTACAACGCGGTATTTACAACGAATACCTTTACAACACATAGTGCTTTTAGGCGCTGGATAGTGAATTGTTTAATTTACTATTCCAACTCCAGTCCCCGTGGATCGTAGGGAAGGTGTTGGATAGTAAATTAAACCTATTCCCTATCCTAGAGCGCCCCCAGCACAATGCGTTGTAATGGTTTGTGTTGTAAAAGTTGCGTTGTAAAGGCACTGCGTGGTAAAAGTTGCGTTGTAAAGGTTGTTTACCCTCCCTCCCTCTCTTGAAGTTGTGGGAGGCATAAATGTATTTTGTTATGCTTACAATTTCAGGAAGTGTTTAGGGTAGAGCTCTATCTAGTACCTCCCTTGAGGGAGGGTCAGAAGCCAGTCCTTCCTCAACTCTTAGGACTGGGAAAAGGAAGAGTATATAATGAAAGTAACTGGTAAGTAAGAAAAGGAGTTCTGTTAAACTTAGCACTGGAAGCGTCTAAGCTTTCCTCTCACCACTGCCCAGCAACAGGATACAAGGGAATATACATGAAATCGCCCAAAGCCTTCCCTCCTCTCTGCAGAGCCCTAATCAATGCCTTATTAATGAGCAAAATAGACATCTATGAAAGCTCCTTTCCAACCTTCCATGATATGCTCTTGCCTTACTGGACAAGGACCTCAGCTTTGCCAATCAAATCCTCTTTGACCAACCCAAACAATGTTTCGCCTCCTCTTTTATACACAATGCCTGGTGTTTGTATTCAAACAACTACTGATGCAAGTGTGTACCACTTGCAAGATACACTTTGCTGCTCACCACATACTACCCACTCCCCAGCTGCGTGGCACCACATCCAGGTTTGAATCTTTCAGCCTCTTTGCTCTGCTGCGTTTGTACATACTCTAGTTTGTTCCAAGTAGCCACCTCCCTCTCAAAACTGCACTCAGAGTGCCCCTCACTTTAATCAAATGAGTGGAATGCTGCTCATAGAGTGCGGCCGCTACACAAAGGGGGCCCAGACTCAGAACATGGAAAAAAGAAAGAAATTGTAAAAGTGTGCTACACAAAAGAAGAGAAGGAAAAGAAAGGAAAGGAGGAAGGGAGATATATGTGATAGGAAGAAATAGAGACGAAGGAAGAAAGAGAAAGAAACGCACACAAAAGAAATAGGAGTAGGAAACAACAAAAAAGAATGAAATAAACAGAAAAATAAAAATAAAGAAACAGAAGGAGGGAGAAAAGGAACAAGGAAGAAAGGAGATGTGAATAGGGAGGAAAAGGTGGAAAGGCAGGAAGATGGAAGTGTGAGAAATAGAGAGAACGCTGATGTCCTACAAGTTCTTGAGACACTCTCTCATCCGCACCTTTCTGGTAAGCTCTGTCGGAGGAACAAGGAAGCGAGCGGCGTGCTGAGTGCTACACTTGAAACATGCAGGGTAACAGGAGGTAACAGTGTGAGGAGCAGAACTGAGGAGAGACAGACAGGCACAGAAGAGAGACAGGCACAGAGGAGTGGCTGCACAGAGAGAGGAGAAACAAAGGTATAGGAGAGACAGCAGGGGGGGTAGACACAGGAGCCATGGATAGACAGACAGCAGTGACAGATACAGTGGGGGAGAGGTGGGGCAGAGCGAGAAGCACACACGAGAAAGAGGCACAGAGAATAGATAAGGGGGGTCAGCCACAGAAGAGAGCAGCAGAGAGACAGCCGAAACCAAGAGTAACATGGGGAAGAGACGGACACAGAAAAGGAATAGATAAAAAGACAGTCCGAGAGTAGAGACAAATAAAAGAAAAGACGGAGGGTGAGAAGTCACGCTGTCACACCGGGGTGGAGAGAGACAGACAACTAGAGAGGCACAGAGGCACCAGAGTGGAGAGAGACATACATCTTGACAGAGAGGTCACCGCGAGTACAACCACTGGCGGGAGACACTTCGGGGGAAAGGGAAAAGGAGACAAGAACACTGAAACATACAAAGTCTGAAAGAGACACTCAAGACATGCACTTCAAGACACGCGGGACAGCAAAGCCTTGAGCAGTAACTAGAGCAAAAGAGAACACAGTGCGTCAGCGGCAGGAGACGCCGTAGGAGAGACATCAGCACACAGGCCGCCCCAGGAGAGCAGCATGTGTGGCATGAGGAAGATAGAGACCACAGCGTCAGCAGCGCTCTTTTATCATCCAAGAAACCCCCGAATCTAGGAACCCGCGCGGCCCTGCAAGATGGGGGTCCCCACGACAAGGTAGGTGATACCCCATTGCTCAGATAAAGACATGCATTACTCGAGGTCCCGGTCAGAGGGAAGTTTGCTTTGTTGAGGTCACTGGTGGTTGTGGCCTTCATCATGCTGAACATGTGCAGCGCCAAGTTTGGGACCGCATAGTGCCTAGCGCTCAGAGGTGCACGCCTGTGTGCCTGGAGATCCCATTGGGGCCCCTCACATTACAGAGAGGCTGTAACACGGGGGCTGCGGGCCTACACTAAGTTTTATGGCCTTCCCCATCTGATGTCCAGTATGATGCCCAGCCCAGAGCCCACCCTACCCTCTGAGACTCACCTGAGGCCTGGACTGCAGCTTCAGTGAAAGGCGGAGCGGGTGCCAGAAGACTCAAGACTGGGCAAAGGTAGCCAGGTGTTAGCAATAATTAAAATATAGCTGCAGCCACCACACCCTCTCACCCATCTTGGATTAAAGGCATGCCTTCCTCGTCCTTGTGCGTACTTTTAATTGCGCAATGCGAATGCGCATGACAATGACCAGCTTACACAAGGTGCATCGACGGTGCAACAAGCGTAACCTAACCAACATATAATCACATCCCAGGCACAGTGATGTGTGCAGTGTTTTCTTGCTTTGCGGTGGGGGCCCCTGGAGCGTGGGGGCTGCGGGGACCTGTGTTAGGCCCCTGGATTAGGGGTTTATTACGATGCCAGTCGACACTTGTCAGACTGGCATTGTGTCAGAATGGAAACCGCCTGACTAGTAGTCGGCGGTTCCATTCGTCAAATTAGGATGTGACCGCACACGAGGAGGTCGGAAACATCAATTTTTCCATTGTGCCTTGTACTGCGGTTGGAAAAGGGCTGCATCACAAGCCACATTGGTAACAAGGATGTTTTGAAGCATCCATGTGCCAGGTGCCTTGTCGTGCCTGGCATGTGGGGTATGGATGTTTTGGGGGGCAGGCCTCATAGCGGAGGTTTTGGAGGGACATAAAGTCTGTTTCCTACAGCCTTTCAATGGTGGTCGGACCGCCATTGAAAGGCTGTCTGAAAGGGACATCGTAATCCCTATGGCGGTGTCTGAGTAGGCACGGCCCTCATTGTAGGGAATTATATTCTGACCGATGGTCGGATGGGCTTGGCAGCATTGGTCGGTCCCTCCACCCTTCCTCTCACCGCCTCGCATCTAAATTCAGTGGTCAGACTGCAGCAGCATATGTCGGTCAGACCGCAACCGACAGCCTGTTGGTTGCGATCCAACCACATCGTAATGAGGCCCATAGTGTTCACTTCTACAGTTGGCATTTCTGTTAAATCAGGTTGCAGGCTTATTGCTAATTTTTTCATGATTTCTTAATTGTTGGCTCAGGCATGTGTGAGGAGGCAGTCAAATTGGACGTGTCTGTAAAGCCAAAGAAAATGGAAGGGCCAAGTTTGATTATAGCCTTCTTTGGAACAGACTTAAATACAGACTGCATTCAGACAAGGTTATCGAAAATATTAATGTGATGTTGTAGCTATTGGATAAGGCAGTTAGCTAGAGAAGGATAGAGCTAAAGAAGGTGCAGATGTTGCTGGAACATTGGTATTTTAGATGCAGAGTTGTGAGAGTGGACAGAGTTTTCTGCAGGGAATTGAATTTTGCCATGTCAGGGGCTGTATTGTGGCACCAAAGAATAGAATTTTCAACAGGCTTTTGAGCTGACTTGTGGATTTGGAAATATTTCTTGCAACACTTTTAACAGAGTGACCATGTTAGCATTAGATGACAAGATGCTGTAGCTGTGAAATTTTTTCAGAAGAGGCAGACTGGCAGCATTGCTTTGTTCTGGAATGATAGGTAGCTCTCAGAATGGTGGATGGAGCTTGAGACTGCTGAAGTACTTGTGAATGTTCATGCTTGGTTGCTTAGAGCATAACATTTCTGATAGGGCCAGACACATGCCCAGTGTGGGCAATAACATTGCTGATGATTTGTCTTATTTACAGTAGCAGCCATTCTGTGGCCTATTGCCTGACCTGACTTATAGACAACCAAACTACTGCGGGAAATTGGGCTTTGGCACAATAAGGATGCTTGAGTTGCTTGGTAAGTCACTGGCATCCTCCATGAGGAATAGATATGTGTAAGCCTGTCGGAGCTTGTGGACAGAGGGATTAGAAAGAGGAAGCTAAGCCTGACCTGTTGATCCATTCAGGAGAAAACAAGTCGGTCCAATTGTCAGGATTAGCATAATTGCAAGTTATGAAGGTGGAATGCCTGGGGATCAAATGATTGTGGTTGTGCACTTTCATTGCTTGGACAGAGCTGGCTTAAAGGAGAAGAATGGCATTGAGAAGTCCTGCAGGAAACTAAATGGAGAGGTGTGAATGTTTTTCAAAAGCCAAGAAATTGGCCTTCTTCAGAATGTGAAGATTTCAAAGAGGATTTTAAGTTGTTTCACCCAGATAGCTTTAGTTTAAACTTGTGGAGTACTGAGTACTGTTAGAAGTTCGAAAGTTATTTTTTAAATGTTTGAGTGAAGCACTATGGGGCCGATTATGATGATTAAAGAATCCGAGCCGCATTGTAACGGGCCGGTCGGATTCCTTTCCGACTGTCTCATTATGATGGAGGCGGTTGGAAAGGAAACCTGCAGATCATTCTGGCCGGCTTCCGATGTCCGAGCCCGTCTGCCAGTAGAAATCCGGCAAGTAATCTTAAGGGCGGGCCTTTCTACCCTTGAGATTACGATGACCTTTTCCGACATGGTTTCCATGCTGGCCTATCTGACATGGAAAACATGTCAGAAAGCGTCTTTGAGGGGCCCCCAGCAGGGCCCTCTTGGGTGCACAGGCTCCGGTTGGAGGGTTGAGGGGACACCTTGGTACCCCCTGTTGATCCCTATTAACTCAATAGGGTAACACAATTTTCCCCAAGGAACTAGGTAAAACGATTATCTCACACATAATATAGCCCTTGTGGAATTATTTACATCCAGATTATTTCCAAACTTAATCACGGTCACATATGTGAATCAAGTGATTAATCACACAATTGATAATTACAGTCACGGACGTATTCCAAAATTCAAATATTTTTGCTTCATTTATACGCAATTCATTAAATTTATATTATACACATCATTCAAATAATCCACATTATGTATACAGGCAGTATATACCTATAATTAATAGCAACAATGGCACTACCAAACAATCAATTCAAATCTCTAGACTCTTTCAAATCAAGGGATTGATGGTAGTGCAGTCACTACTTTTAACTAAAACAGTGTAGAAATCATCTTCAATCCCAATGAACCAATCATTCAAATGCTTGCATAAAAGGGACATGACAAAAAAAACAATGTTTAATGTTTCAAGTTAAAAAGGATGCGGTACTCGGACCGGATATATTAGTCAGACGTGTTCGCATGGACTACAAAGGAGACGATTAAAATTAATTTGGAGTTGGTACTCAATATACAGATTGTTGACATTTGTCTTGAAGTCGATTAAGAAGGAAGCAAGTATTTATAGGATTTACTTTTTTGCAAAGATGAGTCCTGAGGATGGTCTCGCGGACCTATTGGGCCACTGAAGACACCAGAACATTTTTAACTTGAAACATTACAAATTGGTTTTTGTCATGTCCCATAGTAAAATGTAGGAATGCGACAGACCATGACCGATGCGGTGTCGTAATGAGGGCCTATGGTGTTAACGTTGACTGTTACAAAGGAGGCTGTTTTAACTGGAATTGTTTGGGGGTGGTAAAGTTGGTTTTCCTAATTGGCAGGAGGAGGTGATGACTCACTATTTGGAGAGTGTTTGATATTGGTTGGAGGGGATCCGGATCAGCTAGAGGGAAATTTGGCTGTTCAAGAAATTAGGGAAGGCATACAAGAGAAAACATTTGGGGAAAAAACTGGTAGGTTTAATGAAGTGTTAGAATGGTTTGATGTGGATGTGAGGTGGTTGTTTGGGGATATTTGGGTAACTGGAAGGATTAAGAATAGGATGGCTTTAGAAATGTTAGTGTATTAGTGAGGTGGGTTTTATTATGTTTATGTAATGTTTATATGATGGTTTATGGACTTATTATATTAAAGCAGCCTGGTGCACTACAATTGCCTGCAATGTGGTTCTTTGTGTCATCTTTCCCAACCAGTATCATATAAAGCAGGTACTATGATAAGTCATCCCACTCTTTCCTTCATTACACTGGGGTTAACCACTTTGTAGTATTCATGCAACGTCTAATCAGGGGGAACATATAGCGAGTAGAGCGTGCAAAGTCTAACAAAATGCAGTGTTCAGAAATAGTTCAAACAACAGTGTGTGGCGAGGGCAGGTGAATCACTCTCAGAGCCTGCATCCTTATTATTTACACCTTTCAGCAAATATATTTTGCTGCATAATAACCGAAATTCGGAGCTAATTCATTGTTTCACAGTTTCACTACTGAATCCCCATTTTTAGTTGCATAGGTAATGATGATCAGAGTATTTCGGTGTATATAGTACTGCATAACTATGCTAATGAAGCAGCATACAGTAAACTCCTTCTCACATCAAACTCATCCGTGATCAAAGAAAATGATAAAATCACGTTAACACATTTTTAAACATTTATTAAGGTTCCTCGAGACAACACACAAAATACTTTGATAAATTACAGCTTTATATTTGGTAAGAAGTGCAGGTTCTAATCCAGTCTAGCGTTTTTCTTGTTACACTTAAAAATGCTGGCATTGTGTTGAAATACAACACGTGTACCCTGAATTTGGTCCACAAGTGAATTCAGTCAGATGTTTGGATTTTAGCAAAAAAAGAAAGAGCATTGATCATACAAAAGCAAGAATTGTCAATTCCTCTTCAGTTGTGTCCACTTCATTCCTTTTAACAAATTTGACAAGGTTTTCTGTAAAATACAGAATTATTGAATGTTAAACTTTAAGATGTATAGGAAACATGTAATTTGACATTTCTTCCAATAAAATATGTTTTGCCCTGTTATCCGTTAGATTTTATTATCTGCAGTGTGCATTGTATTTTTTCCCATACACATAAAATAAATATCTTTTTTTTATTAGTAAGATAGAACATTCCTTTGATTTAAGTATTACATGGGAGGCTTTGTGATCTCCTAGTAGATCGTATAAAACCTGCTTCGAAGCTGGTAGGGTGGGGGAAGGGAAGAAGGGGAAGGAGTACTGGGCCCTAACCTGTTACAGGTTGGAGCACATTCTTAACAATTATCAATACTGATACCAGACAGAAAAAGACATATATCAATAATATATTGTACAAGCTTATACAACAACACAGGTTGATTTGCAACACTGTACAGTTTAAATCTAAAGTGCACGTCCTCAATCTGAGGTGACAAGACAGTACTATCAAGATACAGGATTAAAGGCAACACAGTTACAAACACAATTCAATCCCTTTTCTCAAATCACTCCCATATGACATTACATATAATCAAATGATAGCAGTTATGTAATTCTGATCAAACGCCCACACAGTGCACATCGTTTTTTCAAGTATCGTAAGGAAAAGGAAAGAATATTGCCTGATAATGGAAAGTGATCTAGTAAATTCTTGTAACATCAATAGCTAACAGTGCTGTAAGATTGAAAAGAACAATAGCAATACACGGTAGGATTACATAGACCAAGTTTGTGCAAATTTGCAAAAACATAACTGCATTACATAAATGATTGTGTTGCCTATGCAATTTTGCACTTACATTTGGGTCAGTTAGCTGGTGCAAAATGACATTTTAACACTGGGGTCTGATTCAGAGACAGATGGTGTGGTATCTCTGAGGGACAACCCGCTCTGCCTGATCAAAGTTTTTTTTTTTAAATATATCCTTTATTGAGTGTTTTACAGCGTGTAAATATTAACTGTTGTCATCATTAACATTGTCAGTGAGAGAAGGAGCAAATCAAGATTTTCCAGATAAAAGACTAACCAGGTTGACTTTATCAGTTGGAAAATGCAGCTGAGAAAATTGCAAGAGGATTGGGTAGGGACAAATAGAGTCTAGCTCCTGTCTGACCTATTCCTATTACGAAAGGGAGTAAGGATGGCTGCCACCCACCAAGCTCCTGCCTTCCCTGGGCCTGACACTCTTGGCATTCATTAACTGCTCAGAAGGTCTGCTCAAAGCAGGTGGTAAATTGTAGTGAAAAATGGTCCATTAGTCCAGCCGAAATGGGAAAATGTGTGTGGGTTTTCACCCGGCATAAGAGGGTGCATTTTTTTGTAGCCATTTCAGGTGAAATAATTCTGGATAGTTGGACGTGGGTGTGGGGATACTGTCTGAAAATATTTTTTCTGGCCAAACAGTGCCCTGCACCTAAATACAACCCACTCTTATTTAGGGCCTGGAAAGTGATGAGAATGATGGTGCAAAATGGCACCAATGCATTTTTAAACATTTCTTTATTGAAGTTCTCAATTTCAAAAAGCAAAAGTAAGCAGACTTTCAAAATAGCATCATAAATCAGATCATCCTATTTACAGTCCTGCCTTTGGTAGAAACTGTTAATATCATCATAGAGCTTTGCATACGAGGGAGGTGTCAGTAATTTAAGGGACTGGCAATCTTAGACTGTTCCTGTCTGCAGCCCTGCAATTAAATTCCACTGGCTGCTGAGATCGTTTCACAGTAGCCATGCCCACGTGGTAACCTCTATGCTTTATCTTTTCCGAGATGCCTTCCTCCCCTGTCATTAGGCTATCTCCTTCCCTCAAGAGGATGAAAAGAAGTTCAGATGTTCCCAGGGAGACCTCTGAATAGCAATCTCTGAATTATCTAGAAATGTTTTCGAAGGAGATTCTGAGTCTGTGAAGCTAAGTCCTTTCTGACATTTTCTCTGAATACCTTTGCATATGAAGCATGCCATCCGACTGTCTACAGGGCAGTATGAGTGCATAGGATAAATGAATTCAGCAGAAAGAAACTGAAGTGTGTGAGGTATCCATAAATGTTAGAGCGTATTTTAATCATAGATTTCAAGTTAGCTCTTTTTCAACGTTTAACAGTCACACCTGAGAGTTGGCTGAAGGATTTTCAAACAGTAGCCAAGTTAGGTAAGTACACAGCAAGTGATTTTGTTTTCAGCACTATGTGCAACAACTGCACAATGTTAATATTTCTTAGCATTACTTGACTGTCACCAAACCACTCTCTGGGGCATATTAGCAAGAACCTTGTTAAAATTATCGCAGTTTTAGCAGCAGGAAACTGCCGCTAAAACGGCGATAATGGGCTTGCTAATATGCGTTATAGAATTCCAATAGAAGCCCAGGTTAGATGTCCTGCCCATCTAACCTGGGCTTCTATTGGAATTCTATAACGCATATCAGCAAGCCCATTATTGCTGTTCTAGCAGCAGTTTCCTGCAGCTAAAACTGCGATAATTTTAACGAGGTTCTTGCTAATATGCCCCTCTGTTAATGTCTAAATAGTGATAGGTGATATTCTATGTTTTTCTCAGCAAAATGTAAAAAACATTAAAATAAATATATAATATATATATATATATATATATATATATATATATATATATATATATATATATATATATATATAAAATAGGATAAACGTACTTGTTATCATATTGACTGAACATGTGTTATCCTCAAATTGATTGGAGATTTGCTCAAAGATTACCCTCGTAGGGAGTTGATTAAAAGTGAGAGTCTTATAATTGGTTGGTTGAATTGTTTACTTTGGGAGTGACAGCTGTCAAAATGTACATACCTCTGAGGTTACCAGATAACACTGTTCCTTCACAACATAGGGAATTCTGGGAGTTGTAGTCATTGGTTGACCTCATTTGGATTAAACATTGTTCAAAAGGAAAGCCCAGTCCTGGAAATATGGTGTATACATTAATATGAAGGGGCTGATTATGAGTCAGATCAAGTGGTATCCCCAGTGGGATCCTGCTCTGTCTGATCAAGACTGGCCTGGTGTTCCTGCACCCAGTTTCCTAACGTGCGGGAAAACCATATCCAATGTTACTGACATATGGTAAAATGGAGTGAGGCTTTGACTGCACTAGCAGCCAATCTTCTTTCCCCACTTATCCTGACTTTTTTCTGAAGCTCTGTGGGAGTATGTAATGCTGGAAATAATCTTCCACTTCCCTCCCTACTATCCCAACCAACTTCCTCCACCCAAACAGTAGCCCCTGCTCCCATTTACCGCCTACTCTGAGGGGGTGATAAATGGGAATGTTGACCTCCATGGATTTTGGGAATTCAGAGCGGGTTTACACTCAGTAAATCTGGATCTGGCCAGTTATTTCCCCTTCACTTCGGTTTAACCAGTGCTGAATTTGTAAAAGAATGAGTGCCTGTGACCAATGCTCAGTTCAGAAGCCCACAGCTGGCAGCATTAAACATTGGCAAACCAGATACTAAGGATCCTTAGCCTTGAATCCACCTCATTCCACTTTAATTTACTACCAGACACACCCTGCACCTTTATCTCACTTTTGCAGGTTATTGCTTTCTCCTTTTGAGATGGTTTTTTTCCCTTTTTCTATCTTTCTTTTCATCCTTCTTTCCCCTTTGTCTGTTTTTCCCTCTCTTGCTTCCGGCTAATGTCTGATGAAGAGCAATATGTGCCAGTCTCCAAAAATGATTGTCGGTTGGCCCCACTGGAAACCACCTGTTCAAAGTAAGCACTCAGTTTATATGTATGGGTATACTAGCCAGCAACGGTAATTCTAGCCTTTGCACATGTCTACTCCTAATTCATTACTGGAGCCAAAACGTTCCATTGACTAGTGCACTAATGTGCTCTTGTGATTGACATTCTTTATATCAGTGGTGCTGCTGCTCTGCTTTTACTTCTTGTTGTCATCTTATACATACTTCTTTCAGATAATGGCTTTAAAGCAAACGTTTCAAGGAACAAAATGCTTTTCACATTACTTCAGCTAAAATACTTATTTTGATCAGTCCCATTACGCAGATGTACTGCCGTATGTGGCTGGTCAGCTGGAAATGAATGTCAGTATATTTTAGGTTGGGCAACTGGACAGAGTGTAGATTGACAAAATAGTCATTGCGGCCCCCTCCACTACAAAAAATTCCCCAGGTCTTGGCCTTCATTTTATTGAGGTTGGTCCTCTCGTATATATCCTCTTCCTTCCCTCTAGTGTTTTCCCCCTGATTTTTCCCTCCTTTCCCATTCTGTATTATTGCCTCTCCTCTCCACACCACTCCCCTCTCATCCTCATCCCGTCAGAGGCTCTTTGCTCCTTATATATTCTGAAAATAAAAAAATATATAACATTTAATAACAAGAAATGGCAAAGTCAATAGGTCTTGGCCGAGAAAACTATTGGCTTTGGGAATGTTTTTTTTTACTCAGATGGCTGCTGCAAATGCAAGAACATTTGTAGCAGCCATATTTCAATGGCTTTTAAAACAAACCAATATGCATTAGAAGATGGCCACTACAGTTACGCGTGCATCCATGGTGGAAATCTTTCGGTGCAAGTGGTGTGTTTGAATAATGGCAGTCATGAGTGTGTACGCAGCCATGATGGCAATCTTTCGAAAACCTTTCTTTTATTCAAATTAATATAGTCGAAAGATGGCTGGTGTGGATGCATATGTAACCACGATGGCCTTCTTTGAATATAATTTATTTAAATACAAAAAAAACATGATGTCCAGGGCTGCTGCATACGGACTAAGATGGACCTCATCAAATTGTCAAAAAAAAGCTTTAAAATGTTCACCCACCAACAGAGTGAGAGTTATCAAAAAGCACATAATTCAAGTTTCGAAAACACTGGGACTGCTGGGAAGGACGAAAAAGTCGGGGGGGGAGGGGCAATGGGAGCATGGTGAGAGAGATGAAGAGAAAATAATCCTTCCCATGCACTGCAAAGAATTATCTGATCTCAGCAGTAGAATAATATATCATCCATTCAAAGCAATATAAGACTGAAATGTCCCTGAGCAGGACAACCGGAGGAAAACCACTGACTCAGGATCAAGGGGCTGACTGAAAGCCGCTAAGTATATATAATATGTTGTAAACAATAGATCTTGTCAACAGGCGGCTAAGGTTGCCTGTAGCGGAAACATTAAAAGAGTAGTAGAATGCTAAAATGTAATGCACCTATGTGCTCTTGTCATTGTTATTACTAAACAATAAAAATAAAATAGCACAAAGGTGGATAATAATTCACATTCTTTCATTCCTTCCTCTTAAATATCTTGGCCCGATTACTAAAAGGTTACTCATAGGTTTTCTAGGCACAGTCCAAGAACAATGCATTTTTAACAAATGACACCAATAAATATAGATATTAACAGATCTCCTGCAGAGTAATGTGATATTTGAAATACAACATTTTCTAACAAAATTCAGACATCACTGTGTCATTCTAATATAGCGTGTGCATAGCAATAAACGTAGTCATCAGATAGCTTTGCTTTTGTTCCTTATATGTTGCAGCATGTTGGATAGTAGATTCAGTCTTGTGGATTCACTGGAATAAAAATTGTTGTTATATAATACATGTGACCTATAGATAAAATTACTGTTCACCTTAATATATTTTGGTCTCTGCTTCAAAAATAAATAATGGCAAATGTAATACCTATGCTTAAAATTACTACAGCACATTCTTGTTTTGGCCCATTTCTTTTAATATTCACAGAAAAAAACTATACAAAATAAGATTTCGCTCTAATATATATAGATATATCTGGTCCCTTTTTAAAATTATATGTATTTAAATACATCTGAAATGTTCCTGTAAGTAAATAATACATTATTTTAGAATGCTATGAAAAGGCAATATATTTTCCTTTCTAAACAAACATGCTTTTTGCCTTTCAGCTTTTATCACCCACACAAATATAGATTCACCTGCTAGTTAACACATTTGGCATAATTCAGTCTAATAACTTTCAGATATTTGTAAAGTTTGTAATAGTTTCCTAATGGGAACAGTTTCATGATATTTTGTCATTGTTCCCAATTGAATGCAATTTTCAGATGCTAATCACAGAGGTATTCTAACATGAAAAAGGGGGTATTTTAAGAGGAGCAATGTTTCTTGATTTTAAACTGTACTCTACCTTGACAGCACAATATAGAATCACTTTGAAACACACTAAACATACATTCACACAGCTTGTTATAACTCATCCGTGTCTAAGTAGGGATTTGAAGCCAGCCTAGACTATATTATAGCCCAGACTATAAATCTTGTCCAAGACGTTCAATTTCGTCCGTCAGGAAATCAATGTCCTGGAAAGAGGCTGCAGGGTTTGAGATGACCATGCGGAAGAAGTTTACTTTGTCTCCTAGTGGCTGATAGCTGACCATGGTGGACCCATATTCCATCATCCGAGCTTTAATCACTGGTGCAACCTGAAATGAGACAAAACATAAGTATGACTTTAGAGCTGGGATTTTTATGTTCAAAACAGCACTGGTATTATTCTCAGTATGTGCACATGAGATACCTTTCTGTGTATACAGATCAAAATATGCAAGTCAATATAAGTAATTTAATTGGTCCAAATTAATCAATTCAAACGTGAGTCACCACAGAAGAGCATTTCTTCTAACTAAATCTAGGAAAAAAAGAATTTCAACACTTTCTTGGGATAACAATGAACTATACTCATTAGAACTGCTTTCATGATCTAACTCTAGGATGGATTCAAGCTAGTCAGTTTCAGTCAGCAAGATAACATGGCTTTACTCATGTTTCCAACCTCTTGATGACAAAATGTTTAATACCATTGTACAATCTGTTTTTATCAGTTTTACTATCTTCATTATGTATTATTGTTTTGTAACAACAGAACATTTTTTATCTGTGGTACAGGTGTTAGATTTGTCAGTAATAGAGTGATCTCTCTAAGAAGTCTGCAGCACCTAAAAGTGGCTCTTGTGATAAAGCCAGACTAGAATTTGGGCTTTTGATGCCGGGTTACACCTTGCTCAATGGAGTACTCCATTGTTGTACTATTACAGCTAGCCTTTTCTGAAAAATAATCTATCCTCTTAGCGAAAAAAAAAAATTCATTTATTGAGACTTCTTAAAAGCATATATAAATGTAATTAAATGTTAAAAATATATAAATATATACATTTATTTTGAATAATCCAATAATCTATTTTAAAACTTTATTTATAATTAAGTTAAACATACATGTAACTTTATTTTCATTCCCCACATACATTTTAATAAGCATGTATTATAAATAGGAAAACATTATTTTTTGTAATGTAAAATTAAATTAATATTTCATGTAAAACAAACTTAATAGTGCTGTAACATTTTTTTATTTGCTATTTAAATTAAATAAATTAAAGTAATTTAGATTACTATTTATCTTAAAACTATTTATACTAATTTTCTTTAAACTTTAATAAACTTTTACACTTTAAATTGTACTTTACCATAGGGAAATCTCAACCCCATTGGTACTCTGTTACAACCCCTGTCTGTGATACTGATGTTCCACCCAACCTATTGAGAATTGGGGGTTGTCAGATTTCCATTGACTGAGCCCTTGTTGGATCTGTCGATGGAAAACTTCCTCCGATGGCCCAATGCAGTTGGGCCTGTTGTAGGAATGGCATTACACCCTCTATCCTATTTATGGTTGGCGGTGTGATGTCCTTTTTTCTATCCCTCACTGGCAGAGGTAAGAGACAGAGAAAACAAAAAATGACCCTCACACCCAGATAAAAAGCTCCCCAGATGTGGGAGTCATTAGGCTGTAGTTTATCGATAACAAACTTACAGTTTGGGAGATCGTTTTTGAAAAACAAAAAGCTTGTTAAAGTTTGATGGATGTCCATCAAACTTAGAGGCGGACATCCACCATACTTTTTTGTACCTCGACAGTGACTGCTGTGCCAACTGCTTTAGTTTAGTTACAGAGATCACCCCTGGGCCAGTGAAGATTGCTAAATTTGCCAGACAGTAATTCATCAGCGTGACGGACATAATATTCTCTGCAACTCTTACAGAAGGAGTACCATCTGCCAAGCTCTAGTTCTAGCCCTAGGGGTTGATTTATAGTTCAGCAGTCAATCTACTCCATTGCAAATGTGATGGAGTAACCTGTCCATCACACTGATGGTCTGTGCACCGTATTTAAGGTTGGGACAACTGGCAGCTTTCTGTTAATGGAGCTCACTTAACTCCAGCGATGGAAAGCTTTCTCCAACAGCCCAACAGAATATGGACCATCTCACGAATGGTGTTACGCTGCCCACCTTAGGTAGGATGGACAATATAATATCCTTCTTAAACCTGTTGGTAAGGGACAAAAGAAAACATATAATGGGGGTGTCATCAGTTTTTTTTGCTTCTCAAAAACAAGTTGCAACTTTGGGAGTTTGTTTTTCAAAAACCAAAAGTTTTTTAAAACTTTGATGGACGCTCACCAAAACCGCTGGTGGTCGATCAACCAGCTTTTTGTAACTTGACAGGAATCACCATGACAGCAGTTCCTGCCAAGGTAAAGACATCTCTCTTGGACATTCATGATCTCTAAATTTGGCAGATGGTAATCTGTCAGGGTAGCAAAGGTAATGTCCTCCGCCAACCTGATAAACGGACAACTGTTCACAAAACTCTAAATCCAGCCCTAATTAACTAACATGACTCATTGTATTGTTTTACTCTAGGTGATAACATTAAAAAGAAAGCACAACATTTGAGTGCCCGATTCATGTAAGTATGGAGGTCAGTACACTAAACTCTAGCTTAGAGATAACGATCCAAGAGCTTTTTTCGAAAATAGAACCGCATTAAGAAACCAGGAATGTGGTTTGGGAGGGGACAACTCAAATTCAGTGATGTAAATGGATTGCCATGCCTTTAGAGGTCAGAAAAACATAGAAACAGGAGAGGACTTATACTTGTGAATGCCACTAAACATTTACAGAACATTGTGTTTATTTTATCCATTGGCTGTAATGTGAATGGAATGCAGCAGGTCTTTGCGGTGGGAAGGTGGGAAGGATTAATATTATGTGAAAGTAAAACGTTTAACCAGGCAAAAAGGAAAGTTGTTTTCCAAATGAAAGCATACGTTTTAAAGGTTCACTTGGAATAGTGTTCAGTTCTAAAATTCACAATATTAGAAGGATGAAAACAGATTGGAGACAGTCTAGAGAGAGGCTACCAAAATGGTTTCCGGTTTACCGTCAAATTTATGAGGAGACCAATACATTGTAACTTGTTTATCAAATACACACTCACATTTTCACATTCTCTAATAGGCACAAAGTGCAAGCGACATACTTCACTTACTGAGTAGACTTTGAATTGGAGACTATGACAGGAAGTGGAAAGAGGGGCATGGAAGCCTCCCTAGTACCAGTAGAACAAAAGTTGAAGAAGGGTAGTGAACTTAATATCAGACATAATAAACAAAACACTACACATTACAAATGTTCTAAATTGAGGTCCAGGGTCATAGACCACACCCTGTGAAAATTGGGAGGTTAAAATGGAAGAGGAATACAGCACAGTTTCTATTATCTTGTGGAGTTATTCCCCAAATATCCCCAGTGAGAATGGACAATAATGTATATATTTCCCTTTCTAATTTGCCTTGCAAATTCTTCCAAGTAACCTGGGGGATTTGCTCCAGGAAAGTTTCCAGGACCATACACAAATGTATGCACTACTGCGAGCAGGCAGCATTCGTACCTTATTTCACATTCAAAGCAGTACACTGATACTGATAGAGGAAATATAATGCTGACAAGTGAAGAGGTTTCTTTCAACCATGGAGCATGCCGGAGAAAAAGGATAATCTGCATTATCTTGGCTGCTCTGGTCAATTCTCAAATTGTGTTTATCTTTTAATGACTTCCCCAGAGCAAATGAACGACTAATGAACTCCTCATACCTCACGGTTAATTAGGCAGCTAGAAATTAAATGCTATGGAGGGATTTGTATATAGGTCTTTGCCAACCTCTGGCAGCAACTTCATGGTATTAGAACACTCTGGTGCAGAGACGTTTTAAGCATGGGCAAAGTGGGCTCTAGCTCCGGGCCCCAGGCTTTCAGGGGGCCCCTGAGAGAGCCATCTGTTTTCTGCAGAGAGCCTTGCCCTAATGACCTTGAATAATTCTTAAACAGATTTTTTTAAATACCATTTTCCTATAATGTGGGTGATATGTCTATTGCAAACATATTGTTGTGTTTATACTTCATGCAACATCCCTAAAAAAGTCTCTTTTAGATCAAAACAGGACCCCCATATGAGAAATTGGAGGATGTCACGGAGATTATTTGCAGTAACATTAGTGAACTGCTGCTGAGTTACAATATTGAAAACGACAACCACTATCCCTGAATATTATATGTAAACACATGTATAACTTGACAAGTGTTCTTGTGCACTATCAGTGACCTGGCAAAGAGGGCATGAAAGAGCTGAAATTGGAGCATGAATTCAAAGCTCCTCAGAACAGGGGCCCCAGAATACGTTTGGCCCAGGGCCCCCAAAATCTTTAAGATGTCCCTGCTCTGGTGCATATAGAAAGCAAAACTGTGAGGATAAGAAAGTCCGTGATGGAAACATAAAATATACCCAACGTTTTATGACCACAGTAGCTCTTTACCAATGGCTTCAAATTGAGAATAATGCCCTTTGTCCTGTGCTTTACTGTCTTCCTGCTTCTGAGTGTAGGCAACCATTCTAAAACAGTATAAATACAGAACTAACTTTGCATAGTTCAGATGCTTTTTTTCCTGAATATATTATGCTTATGCTGTTTATGTTACCATAATTGCAAGAAATGGGATCATTATTTGAGAGTGGGGGTTGCAACCTACCTCAAGGAGTAATCACAACCCTGTCAACGTGAACCGTCAAAGTCACTAAATTAACCTCAGCTCAAGCCCTTGGTAGCTGTGGCACAGAGCAGACAGGCTTAATTTAGGGCAATGTGTGAAGTATTTATGCAATACCAAAACAGTAATAAAATCCAAATGCAAAACAATACAAATCCAAAAATGAATTAGAACCATAAAGTAAAAGGTGATACACAAAATGACACTAAAGTTAAAAAATCTCATAAGGGAACCAGAGATATGATTTTTTAAAGTTTTAAGTAGGAATGGCGTCAACAAAAAAATGTGCCAATGATAGTTAATGGTCACGTTTGACCAGAACCTAGGTGCAATTTGACAATGATCTCACTGTAGAACAGGTTGGATACACCAACTAGGTTCATTCTGGTCAAAGATTTTACCTTCTGACTTTAGCCTTTTATGTCCCAATCCACCACAGGAGTACACTTCAAAAGTCCCCATAGGACCTCAGGGGAGGTACTGAAATACTCACAGAGCGTCAGGAAAAGGGCAAATAGCAGGGTTCAGTCCATAGCCAGTGGCCACTGCTCACCTGGGTGGTTCCAGAAAAAGGTATTTTGCAGCTTGTTGCCGTAGCCTTAACAGATGTTCAGATGTATGACACTTGGAGTCCACTTCTTTGTCATGGATAAGCGAGAGAACAGGTTCAGTCCTCTAGGGCTCTTCTCGTCACACATAGCAGATTCAGTCCTCTTCTGATCTTCCTCGGGTCCAGGAGTGTTCTGAAGTGGGTGCTTGGAGATGCTGCTTTGCTTGGGATGAGCTGGTGGGTGGGAATGACTTCCAGGCACACCCTAAAAAATGGGGTCAAAGTTCCAATGCCCAACCCTAACCACTTTAGGCATTTTCAAATTGACTGTAGTCTTTGGTCACACTAAAAGTGGGCTGGAGGGTGTGTTGGTAGTGAACTATGGCAATCTTAGTGTCCTAATCTACAATTCAACACTAAAATCCAGTTTGGGACAGTCACTGTAACCCCAATAAACACAGGTCTGGTCAAACAAAGCAGGGGTTTCCAACAACCAGACAGTGGATACATAATGTAAGAAATTGGAGTATTTACTGAAGAGTTTGAGTACTTTAAATAATAGTCACAGTTCGTATAAGAGTGAACCACTGAAGTTACTAAATAAACCTGTGCTCAACCCTCTGGTATCTGAGCAAAAAACAGTCAGGCTTCAGTTAGAGAGGCAATGTGTAAAGTATTTATGTAGTACTCAAAAAATAAAGTGAAACACAACAAGAAAAATAGCAACACAATTTTAAAAAGTAGAGAATATTTTAATAAATAAAATGTCACCAAAATGTCACACATCCAATAATTGGAACCGTAGATATGAATTTTGAAAGTTTGAATCAAAGATAGCTCCAAAAAGCACAAAGCAGTTATCTGGTTGTGCTTGACCAGGTCAAAGTCAAAAGTCAAGGCTGACTGTGATGGATCCCCGGTTGGATATAGGTGCCAAATCTGTCCCAGTGGAAAGTTTACCTTCTACTCAGAAATACTTCTGAGGCAAAGTGGTCATCAACGAGTCATTGATGGGGCAAGCTGCATGCTGGATCCGAAGTGGGGCTCCACGACGGCAGGTTGCTGAAGAGCAGGATCACGGTGAAGACATCAACGAAGGCTGGAAAGCTCTCAGTGGGCAAAGTTAAACGTCTGTGTCTAGGAAGTCCTCAACATCAATAGGAGGCTGCTCAGCATCAATCCTGATAAATCCTTTGACATTAGGCCTAGAAACGTTTTTGGAGGTCTGACCTCCTTCAGTAAGTCAAAATAGCCAGCCACGGTCAACCGACGATTGGACAGCTTTGGCTTGGATGGCAATCCCCATTTCCATCAGTCCTCCAGGAATACGCTAACATCAATCTAGTGCCCAGGATCTGGGGGCACCACTTCGGGGGTTAGTACTACCTCATCAGTGGCCAGCAGCAGGGTCCAGGGCATATCCATTAGGAACTGGTTAGCAAGGCAATTGCAGGGAGAGGGTCCTTTATAAGCTTGTTGTGTCTCTGTAGCTCAAACAGGGGGTCAGCCAACTGACACTTGGAGTCACTTCTGGGGTCCCTGGTTCAAGGTATGCAGGTCCAGTCTTCCTCCAGGTTCTTTGCTGGGCAGTCCTTCTGATTCTTCATAGGCCCAGGAGTGTTTTCATGATACGTCTGGTGGGTCCCCTTTTATGCCCAGCTTTTGGGTGTAGAGCAAGCCTTTGTGTACACCTAGAAACCTGTTCTGGTCAGTTACTCCACTCCCACTGGGTTCAGTGCCAGCCTGACTAGAGAGATAAAAGGGAGGCAGGCCTAGGTATGAGTTTCCTCTGCCTGTGGCAAGGCAGGCATCCTTTCAAGCGCAGGAAGGGGCTGTGGACAGCTTCCCTGGCCACCCGGTTAAAGATGACTCTCCACTTTGCCCACAGAGCCCTTTGTCCACTGTCTGACAGGAATATACATCCCACCACAGAGGAGCCATCAGGGGTCAGATGATAGCTGGACACTGACAGGATAGCTTTTTTGTTTCAGGTACGAAAATGTCAACTTTCTAAAACTGTCATTATGAAAATAGTAATATAAAATCCTACTTGGCCATGAAGTTGGAATTCAATTACTATTAACATGATTCCTTAAACCATTTTTCTAGGTGCTCCCTAACTGAATTTAACATTTACTAAATGTAATAGTGTAAACAAAAGTTAGCCTATCAGAGAGCCTGCCTTGCCACAGTAAAAAATGACTTGGAGTATTTTCACTGCCACGACATGTAAAACATTAAATATACCGGTCCTACTTTTTAAATACCATGTACCCTGCCTTATGGCCCTCTTGGGCCTACCTTGGGTTGATATATAAGTATAAAAAATGAAGGTTCAGGCCTGGCCAGATTTGTTCTGCCAGGTTGAAATGACAGTTTCAAAACTGCTCACCTAGACTCCAGTGGAAGGCGTAGAGACTTTTCTACAGTGCTACTTTAGTGGGTGGCACAAAGTGCACGGCAACCCACTAGTAGTATTTAATTTACAGGCCCTGGGCATACATGGCACCATCCACTAGGGAAGTACAAGTACATTAAATGTGCCAAATATGGCAATTCTAGCATGTTTATCAAACAGCATACTCCACTGGAGAGCAGGAGTAAAGTGTGCAGAGTTCTGTGGCCAGCAAAAACTGGTTCAGCCTAAGAAGGCAAACATCTGGTGGAATACCATGAAAAAGTTGGTCATTTCAACCACACAAGGATTGTTTTGGAATTATGTTCCCTTTCCTTTCAAGAGTGTCCCCAGTGTTAGATGCAAAAGCCCAGAGGCAGAAGTCTGGTGGAACAGAGTAAGGCTTTCCAGCAACCAGACAATGGATTCACAAGAATTGTTTTGACATCCTGTTTTCCATCCTTTCAATTGTGCCCCCATTGGTATATATAAACTAAAGAGAACTATCAACTAGGATTTGACACTGTAATGTCAAAAAGGATGTTCACGGCCCCACCCTGCATACCCTGTCAGGTTTAGCGCAGTCATCTCTGGCCATTCACGTCACCCTATTTATTGTTTTCTCCTGGGAGGCATTTGACACCTTTCACACTTGTTGAAATGATAATTACAGGCTGGCAAACATGGGAGAGAAAATGCAGGGAAACAGTAACTTTCTAAAAATGTATCTTCCTTAATGTTTATCAAATTGTTGTTCAACTATTCCCTATCTGTGTTCTAAGCGAAATTAGCATGATTAAATGTAAAAATGTATCCAAGCATTTTCATAAGGAACAACTAGCCTTGATACAGTGAAAATAGCTTTCAGGACATTTTCACTATATGGGCATATTTAACATGTAATCCCTAAATGTCAGACTTTTAAATGCCATGCAACCTGCCTTAGTAGCAATAAGGCCTACGTAGGAGTGATTTGAAAATATTTAAAAGGAAGGTTTTGACCTGTCAAAAGGGGTTATTTTGACAGGTTGAATTACAGTTTTTAAACTTTCACAGACAGGCTGAAATGTTAGGCCTGCAGCGAAGTTTTACCCTATCACTGTAGTGGGTGGCACAATGGAAGTTGTAGCCCACTAGTAATATTAAACTTACTGGCCCTGGTTACATGTTGTACCATATGCTAGGTACTTATAGGTAAGTAAAATATGTCAATCAGGTGTATACTAATATCTCAACATTTTGGAAAGGGAAGCAGAGGCATCTGTACCACATCTGTACCACATGTGTACCACATGTTAGCATGGGTAAAGTGCACAGAGTTCTATAGCCAGAAAAAAATTGGGGTCGGTAAAAAGCCAAAAAATTCAAGGTGATCCTGCAAAAATGGCAAATTTTTTACAATAATGTCATTTTAACTAAGCGTAAACTTTGCACTTGTCCTGATTTTCAATCATGTTGACTTTGATGCCTTCCTAAGTATGAACTAAGGATTTCAATACTAAATTGCAAATCCGCATTTGGCAAGGATGGCAGTGGTTTACTTTGCTCACTTGCTTGAATCAAGTACTAAGGTAAGGCGACTTAAAAAGGTTGGAAGAGAAAATGAAGTGATGCAAGTAGAATATTAGTAAAAAAAAGCAAGGAATTTCAGTTCAGTCTCTTAGTTGAAAATCAACTTCTTGCCCTGGAAATATGAAAACAATGTGAATGTGCTCGCTGTAGCTACAGGGAAATAATTGAGGTCATTAGTTCAACAATTTGGGACTCTCTATTCATAATATGAAGGGAAATACAATATCTTCTGTGAAGACAGTGGGCAGACAACAGACAATTGCAGTTGGACACACAAAACAAAGAAGTCAAACAGCCCACTTGCAGGCAAATTCTCCTTTGATGCAGTAAGACATATGTAAAGCTGCCATGAGAAACCCATATGTGCATGAAAACAATCTCCAAGCTTAAAAACAATATGTTGACCGTATTTTATACTAAACAAGAACTTTTATAATGTCCTTTGACATTGAAAATTTTCTCCCATGGATTTAAATTGATCTTAAAATCTGAATTTGTGCCAATGTTAAATATGCTTCACAGCGGTGGGATGAGATATGGCTGTAGCCTTGTCCACTTTCATTCATATTCTTTGTGCTTCTTAAACTGTATTTTTCCTTTGTAAACCATGTGGGAGCTGGTCAAAAATTACACTTGTAAGTAATTTACACTTGTAATTTACTCTTACATTTTTTTGTACATTTACCGCTATTGGCTATTCTCAAAATACGGATATAAAGTTACTAAAAAGTGTAGACTTACACTGTTCCAGCCCCTGAAGTAAGCAGGTGGAGCTAAATTAAGAAAAGTAAGTCACTGCTAGCAAAAAGAAACAGTAGTAAGTCCAGGACCACACATGGCCAATCACTGGTACTTAAACATCTTCATAAAGGAAATAATGGAGGGGGGGGGACTAAAAATAGAAAAAAAAGTTTACTGAAGTTCGTAATAAATTTATAAAAATATTCTTATGGTAAATATTAATGTAAATTAATTTGATATCTTTATTTTAAATGTAGAACCAAATAAAAAAAATGCTACAGCCCAAGTAAAATTTTTTAAATTAAATGTTTAATTTATTTAATATATTAAATAAAATAAATATTCCTATTATAAAGTTTAAATACAAAAATAATTCCCCACCTAAAGTAAACAAAAAAGTTTTTATTATTCATTACTAAACATGATGTTTTGTATTAATTAAAATAGTTTAATTATATTTTAATAAAAAGGCATGTTACTTTACTGTGTAAAACCAACAAAGGTTGTGAAAATATGTTATAATTAAATAATTAATATGTTTTATCTTTAGATATTTTTTTAACAAAAAAATATATTTATATTTTTAACTATTTTAATTTAATGTCACATTATTTCCTGTGGTCCCTACCTCCATTATTTTCTACGGGAAAGTGCTGAAGTACCAGTGGTTGTAGAGCTGGAATTGCTTCATGTATGAGTTGGAACAATTTACTACTTTTTGTGTCCCTTTTAAGCTATAGTAACTTTAGAAGTGCAGGTTGTGAATAGCAATTGTCTTACTCTTACTCTTTTTTGGGTGGGTGCATGTTCCTCCTACTTAACTGTCTCTAAACCCTTCCCAACTAGTCCCTAAACCTCTCCTGTTTAGTAATAAGTAAGCCACTCTTTCCTGTCACTTCTATCATCCCTCCAACATTTACTACTACGTAGCATATTTACATCTCCCCGTAGAAAAGGTAGGAGAGGTGGATTTACACTCATAAGTTTGTGTATAGCTTTTTGTAGTACTTAGGTAGTGCTATTAAACATTCTAAAAAATGCAGTTTGTGAAAAGGCCCTTGTGTCTTTATTCCAACAAGTCTGTAAAATTGAGTAATACACTTTGATGTGCCTTAAATATGTTCTTACGTATGCCTCTGTTTTCCCCCCTTAATTAAATAAAATTCAAACCAGTCTTCTTTGTGTATTAGTGACTGTATTCCATAGTGGCCAACAACCAGGAAAATACTCTTAGCCTTGGGAACATTCCAAATACTTCCCTTTCTTTAATTAAAGCACTTCTCTCAAGGGCAAGGAATATTCATGACATGAGAAACCTAGCAGGAAACCTACACCGTGGCCATCAACAAAATCTCCATCCATTAGATATTTATACACCAGCTCACAGTGAGGTAGAGTGGACCTCATGTACTGCTGACCTCTTTCCTCAGGAAATCAGACCGAGGTAGTAAGGTACAAACCAATTCTCTGTCACATTCGAGGGCATGATATAGACCTAATGCAGGTAAAGGGCAGTTAAGATGAATCCATTAAGAGCTTTAAATCTTCATCAGCCGGATAACTAATTTTGACATTAGCATCCCAAGTCTGGACTACTTCAACTTGTTCTAACTTAAAAGTCTCTTGATTTCTTGACAAGATGTTTTCTTGCTGAAAACTGCACCATGGCAGCGAAAGAGAGTTTCTAGACTATATAGTTAGAGACCGGGCCGCCGTTTGCCCAGGATTTGCCGGGGTGTGGCCCGTGCTGTAGGAGTGGTAACTGCACCCAGCGAACCCTGCTCATCAGGACCCAGAGATGGGGTCTTCTTGCACTGTTCCCCTGGCACCAGGGGCCAGAGGAGAAAGGATTTGGACTGACGTTTCTAGCCCTCTTGGAGGAGAGTGAAGTAGTGGAGACTACCTGACTCTGGAGAAGGTCTCAAGATGAACTCATCCAATCAGCTTCTGAAAGCCAGGCTGTCCAGGTTCTCGGCCCTATATCTACTGGACTTAGGTATGCCTTAAGACTGCCCTCAAAATTTACATTTAATGAACCTCACATCATATAGGTCTTATAAAGGTAAAACCAACCAACATCATTGTCTAATCTGTACCACTTTGAACATTTGTTATTACACCTAACAATTTTTCCATGAACTCAGTGTATTCCACTTTGTTGTGATTTTCAAGCATATTATATTCAGAAAACCGCAGCTGTAAAAGACTTAAGTAACAAAAGATAGGAAGGCTAAACTAACTTTGTTGTTTGGACCCAGCCATTTGTTGATAGGCGCCCAAATGCTCTAATAGCAAATTATTACTGCCTTCCACAGCATCTCTGGTGGAATTAAACATATGAGGTCACCCAGGGCTCTAGTTGATGAGAATTAGAATAATTAAAAGGGCGTTTTACTAGCTTGTAAACATACACAATTGAGCATTGTGGGAGCAGTTGTCTTACCCTCTCCAGCCCAGCCAATCAGTCGTTTATATTCAGACACTTATACTAGTCATGAACCCTGTAACACATATATAAGATGCATACATACGTAAGGCATTCTGAATAGGCCTTTTTTATTTCATATATGTACATCAAAAGGGCAGTCACACCATTTCATATATGTTTACATAATTCATATTTTCTTATCTCAGATTCCTTCAACGTACTTACTTTAGCTTCAAAACAAATACTTTCTGAAAATCAAGATACTTATCAATAATCAAAAATCTAATTTGGGGCAAATATAAAAAGCTCATGCCCAAAGCCATATTAGGAACAACTCTTATAAGTCACAGAAGAGTTGTGCACCTGTTTTGAAGACAGGGCTCTGTCTAAAGCAATATACACTTAACTCAGAAATTCTCTGAGTCTGTGCATGACCTGCACACAGCACAACTCAGAGAAGTGGTTGGCTCTTCAATGACTCTGAGCCGTGTTGTCAGCAGCTTATGTACTAACTTGATTTTTTTAAATTAGACAGGGCAGTTTCTTATTACAAGCACACAGCTCTGCACCAGTGCATCTTTCATGATAAGGCTCCTAGTGTTTACCATTCTAAAATAACAACCATATTGTACCAATAGCTGATGTCAAATACGTTATCAACACAATAACACAGCCCTCTTTGCCCTCCCCCTTCTTCTGTTGAGTAGGCTTCTTCTTCCTCATATTTTAGGTAAGCAAACAAGTTACCAAATTAGCAGAAAATCCAGTCGGGGAACAAGCAAACAGGCCGACTTTAAGCCTCTGATGTTTGTAGGGGTTTTCAAAGTTCCTAGTGAAGAGAAAGGGCCTGGCTCGGCCTCAAACAGCCACGGATGGGCCCACACCGGCCCACCATTTGCCCAGGCTTTGCTGGGGTGTGGCCCGTGCTGCACGAGCGGTAACTGCAGTATATAGCGCTCATGTGCTGCGTAGGACGGAGGTTTCACATCCCCCTCCTAGGACCCAAAGTAATCTGGGACACATATTCCCTGTGGAGCGTTAACTGCACTAGATTATAGTGGTTCCACGGACCACCTCCTAGGGCCCGAAGCAATCTGAGACATGAAGTTCCTGTGGAGCCAATCCAAGCATTGTGGAGAATCCTGTGCTGTATAGTGCTCAGGTGCTGAACATAATGGTGGTTCCAAGGGCCAGTTCCTAGGGCCCAAAGCAATCAGGGACACAAAGTCCCTGTGGAGCTAGTGCAGCAGAATCTCAGCTAGTGGACAATCATAGAGACGTTGTTCTTAAAATGATTGAAACCCTCCCATTTGCAATCCTTTGAAATGTCTGCAGTAGGTTATGCCAAACCGTTGGGTGGAGTGCCCATTATTGACTTAAGGGATCCTATGTCATTAAGCGTTAATAATGAAGCAAAGGGTAGACTGAACTCAGCCAAACTTTGTATCACAAGTGACTCTCATGTGATCCTCCGGTGGAGATCTCTATAGACATATCATCCAATCCCCAGCAGAGTATATTAACACTATCGCCCACAAAAAGTAAGAGGGGAGAAGACAAAGCACAGCGGGTGGAAACCATGGAAAGAAAATGAAAACCCGCTGACCATTTAAAGTGCTGTACGACTCTGGATGGATCTGGGATCAAGGCAGAGTTGATTGAAATTTGCAAGTTCTTCCTCAGAAAAATGGAGGAAGTTGTGTCAGCCTTCTTTCAGGGAATTTCAGAGCAAATTAAGTCTCTATAAACTAAAGTTCTAGCCTTAACTCAGATACAGGAAGAAATCCCATCAGTTTCAGTGCATGGGCAAGCAGGTTGACCAAGCGTTTAGCTGTCACTCCTAGTCGGATAGCTCTGGACAGACTGAAATACATTGCTGGGTCCCTTCTCTGTTGTTTACTCAAAACTCTGGAATTTTATTTCAAAGCCATCCTCAACTTATAACATTAGTCTACGTATCAACCGTGCACTGAAACATAACCCAACAAAAAAGTTGAAGGGGGATGTGTTATAGTAAACTT
The DNA here is from genome assembly GCF_964261635.1 of Lissotriton helveticus. Lineage (NCBI taxonomy): Eukaryota > Metazoa > Chordata > Amphibia > Caudata > Salamandridae > Lissotriton > Lissotriton helveticus. The sequence goes on from NC_136071.1 coordinate 822,217,237, forward strand.
CAAAACTCCATGGGTGGTGAGCTCCTTGCTACTCCGGCTTGACCTATCCATAGAACAGGTAAAGATTAGGGCCCTTCCCTTGGGCTACTTACATTGGCCCCCAATGTCTACCATCTCTAAACCTAATTAGCCCAACTCTGGTCCTAATTTGGTATTCCATCAATTATCTTTCCGGATACTGAAAATCGCTATGCTCTTCTGTCTGGACTCTCAGATATTGAATGACTGGATGTACCCTTGGCTCCAACTTCTATTACAGTGTTTCTCTTCACAGCTCCCACTCCTGTTTCCACCTCTAACAACAGTAGTGAAGAGGCTATAAATACTGCTACGCTCTTGGGTTATGATCCTCAGAGAAACCTGCGGTTTATTATCTGGAACATTTCGTGTGTTTGACAAAAATCAAAAAACGAAGATTGTTTACAACTGATTAAGAACTTTGATGCAGTGTGTGTCCATGAGAATTGGTCTGATAAAATCTTTTATATAGATGGTTTTCTGTCTTTTTGTATGGCAGCTCCACCATCTTCTCCTGGTAGATCTATATAAGGAGGGCTTGGGGGTCTTGAGCTCCCTTAAGTGGAAGGACATCAAAGTGGAAGAATTAAGGTCAACTGCTTGTTACAAATTTTTGTTATTGTCCACCCAAGACTTCTTAGACAGTTTGTTAATTAATTTTTAGGTAAGCAACCTTCAGCCCTGATTGATGATTTGAATACCTCCATTACAGACTATGCCCTTGGAAGGCATGACCGGGTGGCTATTTTTTGGATGGGTGACTTTAATAATCAACCTTGCCAGTACAGTAGTGATTGCGTCTTCAGCCTTACAGACAGACAAGGAGAAATGATCACTCATTTTAGCCATACTCCTTATAGTGATGCTCTAAACCTTTCTCATCTGACTATTGTAAAGAGGGCACCTTCCAGCCACCTACCTTTGTAGATAGAGGCAGGGGCAGCACAATTGATGTTGTTCTACTCTCATCTGATCTTGTACCGCTAATAAATGATTGTAATATTCTTTCCTCTAATATAAGAGATCATAACTCTGTTTCACTCTTTTTAAATGGGCCTCGCATATTTGCCCACGTCAGAATCTATCCCTGATCTCCAGTACTGCCCCAATAAGGGAGTCCACAAAGACCATACCTAGTTCTTTATGGATTTGTTATTAGGAAATCAGGAAGATGTAATGGCGGCTTATCGGAAGAAGTAAAGCCCCAGGCCATGCTGGCCAGCTAAAAAGATCTCTGCAAAAAGGTATCTGGCATGTTAACTATAAAGAAAACTAATAAGAGCCGCCCCATACAAAACTGGTTTAATCCTGCATGCACAGTTGCTTTAAAACATCTGAAAGTGGCAACTAATACCCTACCCCGCAATATTGAGAACATCAGATTGGCAAGGCACACATATAAATCGACCTTAGAGAAGAGAAAACCTGAGCTGAGAAAGAGGGCTTAGGAAGACTTAACAGCTGATGCTGAGCTAGGGGATAGATAAAAGGGTTTTCGGAAAATTATACATTGGCCTTTTTTGGGGAAATAATAACCCAGATTAGAGTGCTAAATCCCTGTTGAACAATGGGTTTACCTTTTTTCAAAATATTTTGATCATTGCAGCTACCCTCTTTAGATGCACCAAATATAACACTGGATCAATCACCTTCTCTAAGTGTAAGTGAAGTCACCAAAGCCATTCTTAGGTGGCAGGCTGGCAAGGCTCCTGGCCCGGATGGGGTAGCCATTGATGTTTATAGACAGAATCCAACACTTGGGCACCCCTATTAACTAATGTGTTTCAGGCAGCAATCAGAGACGGACTGTAAAGATACTTGGGAGGATTATCTTCCAAAAATTAGAATCATGGGTGGAGTAGTTATTTTTTTAATCAGACGTGCAATTTGGTTTAGCATTGCTAATCGGCCCTTTGCTTGTGTGTATCTTGATCACTGCGGTCCTTTTTCTCAGATACTGCCTATAAGTATATTTTAGTTGCAGTGGATTTGTGCACAAGGTTCCTTTTGGTATGGCCCCAACGCAGTGCTGACGCTCGAAATGTCATCAGGGATTTGCATGTCTTTGTAGGGATTTGTGACTGAGGCGCCTTTCTTTCTGACCAAGGTCCAGCATTCACCTCTAAGGTGTACAAGGATGCTATAAGGTCTTTGGGGGTGCTGGTGCAGTTTTTGTCTCCATACAGGCCCGAGGGCACCTCAACTGTGGAGCGAATGAACCGTGACTTAAAGCAATCCTTGACAGCTAGAGTCTTAGGTACTGGCAGGAACTGTTTAGCCCATTTGTTTGGAGTCTAACGTACATTAAATAATTTCCCTGGAAGACCTCTGGGTGGGCGGACCCCGTACGAAATGCTCTTTGGCATCAAAATGTTTGTGCCAGACCTTGATGGTCTAGACGTTGCGGCGGCTGTCGCAAAATCTGACGTAGATAATCATTCTGCTATGTTACTGAACCTTCAAGAGACCCATGCCAGCCTTGATTCTGAACATTTGTCCTCAGCAACTGATGCAGCACTCCAGAATCCTGTGTTGTTCGGCTGGCTTCCTAAAGTTAGAGATCTCGTCCGAGAAAAGGTGGAGAACAAAAAAGAATTTGGTCCCTCTTATCGTGCACCGGTTCCAGTGCTTGGCCTGAAGGGTACTCGAACAGTCATTTTACCTCTTCCTAAAGGTCGAAAAGACAACAGATACATCTTAGTGGACAATGTCAAGCTACAACATCTGGCCGATTCTGATTTGTATAACCCCAGCTGTGTTGTGTCCAATAATTTCTAGGACTCGAGAGAATATAACATTTTAGCAGCAGACATTGTGATTGAGATGGACTCTGTAGCTGACCAACCTTCTAACCCCCTTGCTTCTACATACAACGCAGATGTTGAATACAAATATCCCATAAATGTAAATGTGCAGGAATTTATATAGCGCAAATCACCAAGCGGTTTCTAAGCGCTTGCTTAGGGAACCCGTCCTGGTATTCCCCTGTGAGATAACCCCGGCAGGGTATCCGCAAGGTGAAAGCCAGGCATCCCGCCGCGAAGGGCCGTTGTGGAGATTAAGCAAGCTATTGCCCAGAGTCGCAGAGTGTGACCCCGTGAATCGAGTAGGCACCGGAGCGAGAATTGTCAAGTAAATGGACATTTTAGGACTCAAGACCACGCCGAGCCAGGAATTGAACCCTGGTCCCGGGCTGACCTCTGCTTCCAGGTCTGCCTCCTCTAACCAGTGAGCCACACTTCTCCATCCCATAGTGGGTCTGTACATGATTTACCTGTTAGTCCTTTGCACCATGGAAGTTTTTCTAGTGATTCATTCTCCACCTCTACAAGAAACCCTACCAAATTGTTCATTTTTTAAATCTCGGTTAAAGAGACTTATTTGGTTCCTCCATGGACATACATCTGGTTGTTTATTTTTGATATTTTTTATGTCGATTGGATTTGTGACTTTGTTTTTCCAACTCATCAATGGTCACTACTTGCCTGAACGCTCTGCTGTGAACCCTGTTGATGGAATTCTGGCCCGCCATCATGAAGCATAACCTGACTCTTGTCAACATTTTAGCGTTCTTAGTATCAGATGGTATCGTTTGAGATAAAGTAGATTTTCAAGTACATGGTCCGACAGAGCTGAATAATGTACTGTATAGCTTTAGAGTCTCCATGGGTGATGTGGTCACACATGACATTCGTTCTGATGATTGGGATGTGCATGCTATACAGGCTTTGTTTTGTGATCTGAAATATTATGCTGCATTTGATGCTGAAGACTTGTATATGAATTATGCAAATTATGCCGACCTATTGTGTTATCAACAATATGGGCATCATTTCATACACAAGACCAGTACATTACGTCCTGTGGTAAATTACACGCAATGGGAACATTGCCCTACCCCCCCAAAAGGCAGCTCAAAAAATCTTAAGAAGAAGTGTACCTACTTCTCAGATTTTGATAAAACAGATCCTGAGTCATATTACTTCAAGTTAAGTGGCCTTTCATCTCAAAAGGTCATGTTGAACCATAGTAAATTGATGTATTCCAATTCCTTTCGCAATGCTTAAAAAGGTGCTGCATGCCTTAAAAGGTTATGATCATTGGAAGGATACCATTGATTTAAAATCAATTTGGGGTTCTAAGGACTGGCAAGTGGGCAGCACTGAGGCTCTACATCGTGCCTGCCTCATCCCAACACAAATTTTGTTTTTTAATATTACAGTGTACCAAACAACATGCTTTGGCTTGGCAACTGCTAAGAAATGGAATGCCCCTGTGTGAGAGGGACCCCCGGTGCAACCCCGACAATGTATGTAGCAACCCCCAGAACGTGACCTGGACTCCTTACCAGTATGAGGTAGACGCCTATGGACTAAGCCAATTAACAGGTGACCGTTCCCTCCCGCAGAATCCAGGAAGTCACCCGGAAGAGCTCTGTCACCCGGGAGGCGGGAAGGAACACACAACCGACCAATTAGGGGCCAGTGGGGAAGGTCACGGTCTGCAGAAAACTGAAGGACACACACTGGAAGGCGCGTCAGCCAGCACAGTACCAGAATGAGACTGCCGAATCAACAAGGACTCGCTGAGGTACAACGCGGACGCCACCACAGCTGAGACCGAGGATTCCCCGAGGACAACCTACGACGGTGAAGCCCGAGAACCAGAAGACGACAGAGCCGAGACGTGGTCGGAAGACTGGTGGATCCCGGTGGACGCACGAGCCGCCACAACTCAGGAGAGTTGTGGCTCCTAGTAGTACGTGTCAGGAAAAGGGTCTTAGAGAGGGGGCGGGAGTTTGTTGCGGGAAGCGGGTGGTAAGCTTCAGAGCCAGTGGGCTTAAGACATTGGTACACCCCTGTTTTTCATATTGCCTGGGGACAACGGGTGGCTAAAGTCGCTTTTGCACCTCGGTCCGTCTCCTTTCTTGTGCACTCAACTGCCTATTCTGCGAACCTTACCCCAAATGCCCTCACACCATTAATTTTCCCTATTTTCACACGTGGTTTGGTGACGGTACCCTTCTTAATACAGTTGTGGGTTCTGACCACTATTTTCTCTTTATTTTGAGCCGCTCCAGGATCTGAAACCATAGGTTTCTTGGCCACCTAGAAGACCAGCCGACCAAGGTCCCCTCCAGACCCCGAGGAAGTGCTACAACTCTTGGAAAACAACCTATTGCTTTCTTGTTTTGGGCTCCCAAGACTGTTTCTTTCTCAATATTTTGCCATTAACCTCAATAAACCTTGTCACTATTGACCCCATACGGCCTCCTCACTTCTGCTTCCGACCATCCCTCTGGCACCCTGCCATCCCGAATTTAGCAGAATATAATCATTGGCAATCACATACAAATTATACCATTGAGGCTTTACAAAGTTTGTTCCAAAATAATTAATTTAATGAATCAGCCATGGATCTCCTAGGCTGCTTAATTAGGCCAACTGGTTCGAATGCCTGCCAACTTCGATTCCATAACTCAAGTCTAGGTTACACACAAGACAGATCCGACCCTAGATTTTCTGATTCGCATACTGTCACGACCTACTCAGTTGATAAATTGTGTCAACAATGGTTACAGCTGTATACACTCTTGTCCGCTAAACAACATTTATCTTTGTTGTCCAACAATATACATTTGGCCGATTTTGTCTTAGGACCTAGAGCTCCTAGAACAAAACAATGGATATATGCAGCTTACAATGAAATTTGGAAACTTTCTCAAATTGAGGCATCTTGTTTGCGTGAAATAGACCAGGTTAATTGAGAAAAAGTTTTGGCTGTTGTCGACAACAGTATTAATACACTGTCTTCCAGCATTTATACATTAGATAATATTGTTTCCTCTGTTATTGACATTGTGCAGGAAGATGTGTCTCTGTTATATCATGGTCAGAATCAATTGCGTTCTGTGATGCAATTTGCATGGACTTTACAAACATTGAAGATGGGAAAAGTGCCATGGGATTATTTGAATGCAACTGCCTTGTTTTCTCTGTTTAATTTGACAGACAAACAGCAATTCATGTCCATGAAAGATACAACCTACACCCTTTTGCACATTGAAAAAATAGAACCTTTGCCTTTTTCTGTGTCCGAGTCTAACTCTGCTGTTTGGTTAATCCATGGGGTAATATCTTTGCCATTTTCTCTGTTTCAGTTTAGCTCCTGTATGAAACATTACTCTGTAGGCCACTTTGAACCCATCGGTAGTGCTTTTTATATGAACTGTGGTTCTTGCCTTTCATTTATCGATGTTTAAGGGATGACACTGAGGTTTATCTTATCGGGGAGGATTGTGATTCCACAGTAGGACATTCCCTGGTATGCAAAAACATACAGTTACACGGAGCGTGTAATCTATCGGCTCCGAACCTCGCTTGTGTTTTGAAAGGTAAACCAGTGCCCGCCATAATTCCAACATTCACACTGCTTACTAATGGTAGCTATCTTATTTTAAATAACCAGGAATGCTGCGGCTTGCTTGCTGGCATCCCCTACATTGTAACGTTTTCCCAGCGCGTAATTTGTTGCAATAATGTGCTCTTTCCAACCCTGTGTGGGCAGCTGGATAGTTCGGTTTGGCCTTCAATACTAACTTTGAAAGCAGAGTTCAACAAGCTGAGCAGATTGAAGGCGCTTTTAATGCAACAAGAAACTGTATTGACCTCTGCACGTGAAATCTTTACCATCCAGGTGGCGAGTGCGGCCAATGAAATTCAAATGCTTTGGAATACTAACCTCCCACTACATTTTGGGGAGTTAATATTCAATGCGTCTAATACTCAAGGCCTGGCAATTTTTTTTAAATATGTGTTCCAGCCTTGTGTCTTCTTTTCAAACTATGGGGTCGACTATGAGGGCGGACGGACCTGCGTCCGTCCGCCACCCCCGAGGTGGAGGGACCGTCCGCAGGGGCAGCGGTGTTCCCTCCGTTGCAATTAGGATGTGACCGCCACCTGGCGGTCACATCCCGTATATGTAACATTGTGGCGGGTGCTGCTTTAAGCAGCACCCGTCGCAAAGTTAAAAATGCATGCTGTGCATTTGCATGCACATAGCGGCAGGCACCGCGCGGTGCCTGCCACATTGTGCATGCAACTGCAGGGGGGTACCATAGGTACCCCCCATGTGCAACCACCACCCCCCTTCACCCTGGGGGCCCACAACGGGCCCCCAAAGCAAGGACTGGATGCCTTTTCGTGGCGGAAATGCATAGCCACCAGCACATCCTGATATGGCTGGTGGTGTCTGATAGACACCGCCACCATATTAGAGCTTTTCCACCGCGGTCGCTAGGTGACCACGGCGGAAATGTCCGCCATGGTCCCCCCGCCATTGTAATATGGCGGGGGGGAAATAGGTGGCGGATGCGCAAGGATGGCAGACGGATCGCCACCGCCTGCATGGCGGTGGTGATCCGTCCGCCATCCTAATTGACCCCTATATTTGGTGTAATACCTGCATTCATTAATTCTATCTTTTCCAGCGTCTTGGGCGGTTTTCCTTAATTACTGTCTTTGGCAGCGGGAATCCACAATGACTGCTCCTCTTGTGGTACTGCACAGGCCAGGCCAGCTTCAACTGCTTTGTGACCGGATGCATGAATGCTTCGGTACATTGCCCCTTGCGACACTCAGTGTGTCTTATGGATTATCCTTCTGTTTTCATATTTTACTTGCGTGCAACCTGTGTTTTCCTGCCTCCGCTGTGAGTTTACGTGGGCATTGGAATTAATCCTCACCAACTCGTCATGTCCAGTCGCGGATTTTGATCGGCTGATGGGCCCCTTAGTTTCTCATGAGCAGGAGTGTACTGGGATTGGCTTAATGGTGCGTGCTGCTGCACTCGGAATTTTGGCACAATGGGATATCTGTGAGGCTTCACAGAATCTCCTACTTCAGAGCTACATTGAATATCACGAACGTTATGCAGAAATGCTAATGGAAGCACCCGATTATGAGGACCACTCATTTTTCGAACGACCAAAATTATGTCCTTCTGGAGGGTATTGCATTCTTTTGCACTTATACCTTGATGGATTAATCAGGTACTTTGCCAGTAGCCATCAGCTGGATTTTCGATGACTTGTTCTTCAACAATTTCTTTTACTCCCACTTCCTCCTCTCTTCTTCTTTCAAATTTGTTTTTTTTACACAGACTTTCTGCTTTGCTTTTTCCAAATTTATAGACAAGCTTATTATATCTGCTCACACTTTTTGAACTTTATTTTATTTTCATCTACTTATGATGGACTTATCAGGGGGAGGGTGTAGTAAGGCTTATAGGTCCATTGACGACATTTGTTAAGTTTGCCTGTGCTTCGCTGCCACGGGTCTGCTTTTGCGCACGACACTGCATGCATATTTTTAGCAAGACTCTGTTTCAGGGGCATAACACAGGCCCTTGCATCCCCTGTGGTGTGGGGGGCCCCAAGCTTCAGGGGGCCCCCTCAGCACAGAGTTGCCCCCTGTACTCGCTTCACCCGGCTACCTCAAGGGCGCGCCTGTATTCGTGCCTAGTTTCTGTGGTGTCAGGTTCTCCGCCTTTTGAGGGCGTGCGTACGTAAGAACTTTCCCTGTGTGTCTCTCGCGCTTCTGTGTCCCGCTCTCTTGTTTGTCTCTTGGGGATGTCGTGCGGAGAAGGGAAATTAGCTCATGTGCCCCTTAAAGAAACCACAGAATGTTCAAGTCATCTCAGCCTCCAAATCTTCGAGTGGTCCCTACGGCGTTATGCTCGCATTGAGCCCAGCAAGGCCACGTCTCAGGATAGTGAGAAGCCAGGTTTCAGCACCAACGCAGCCTCTTGGAAGGTGAGGGATTCCAGTGCTAGAGGGTATATGGCAATAGCAACTTGGCTTGCTTTTTATCTAAATTCAACATCTTGTGCATTTTAAAAGATGGCATAAATGCAGAACCTTTTTGAGAGTTTGTGTAGAACACTTCAGACGCCGAGCCCCAGTGACATCTAGCGCTTGACCCTCGGTGAGGAGAGTGACTGGGAGTGGTTAATTTGTAAAAGAAAAATTGCTTAGGGCTCAATGTTTTGCACAGAAACCTGTGGCCGACCCTATCTAAACAATCGGGGGTTCGGGTGAATACCGAGGCTGCTTAGCCTTGGTTCCACCTCTTTATTACACCACCAGATGCCAGCGGCCAGTTTATCTCACTTGAGAAAGCTCTTTTTCGTCCCTGCTTTCCTCCTCCTTTAGTTTTTTCCATTGTTGTCTTCCTCATTCGGTCCCATCTTTTGTGTTTTTTTTCTCTTGCTCTGGATCAAAATGTATTTAATAAAAATAATACGCGCATGTCTTATAAAATGAGTTCAGGTGGGCCCCTCCTTCAACCACCGGCTGAGTAGCCCCCTTGGACAGCCACCATCTCAACCTGAGGTGCTGCTCTACACATCTTTGAGTTTAATGTCAACCCAGCTTCAGCAAATCTAGGGGCCTGACACATTTTTGACTGTCATGTCTGGTACAAGGATTTATTTGCAACTAGGCTGGCCATGGCCAGACTGGGACCCAAAGCAGCCCTAGCAAATTTTGTCAGACCAGCCGCCATACATTGCATAGTGAGTGCAGCTAGAAAGCCTAGAACCACTACAAAGAGGCTTTGGTTTTTTTTCCCCCCCAAGTAAATTTGGACGAAAAACGACGCATTCTACAGCACATGTTTCATTGAATATTCAATTGTATTAACTTTTAAAGCAAATTAATTGTTGACAGAGTGCACCAGAATTCAACAATCTTTGTTGGGGCTCTGCAATGATTCCCTCACTATCATTCTCCAACAGTTCCCTTCATCTCGCCATAGCACTGCTCTCACATTTACTTCATTTGTTTTATAGTGCCTCTTATACCAGTGTACGGTGCTCCGACACCCTACCCATGTATGAGAGGCGCTATAAAATCACACACAAATACAGAGTCAATGTATCATACGTGTGTAAATCAGTATATAGAGAATGTTACAGAAGACTAAGGGCACTGCAAGGTGTACAATTCATGTCATACCTACTTGGTAGGCATTTTTAAGAATGCTTGGTCGGAGAAGCACAAACTCAGAATTCAGAACACAACACAGTAGGTCTAGTTGGCTTTACTAATAAGAATTTATTTCTATCCAGACAAACTATTTTTAGCAACATTAGGATAAGACTCAGAAAAAACATACTTTCTAACCTGTACCATGTAGTTTGCATGCAGCTCTTTGATGACACTTAATAGCTCAGTGTACTGGATTATGATTGTAACTTTTGAACTGTACTATAACAAATGGGTCTTTGTGACAAAAGCAGTAACCCACCAAGCAATGCACTTAGAATACTATTCTGTGATCTGCATGGTACACGTCCTTTGCAGGGGTATATTAACCTTTGGCGCTACATTAGGTGAGTCAAAACATCCACTAGACAAAGCTACTTGATATACAATGAACTCTGCAGCGGATGTTTTAAAAACTTCTGCACTGTAACAAAACCGGCTTCCCCACCCTTCCAGACTCCCGGTGAAATGCCAGACACCTAGTCTGGCCTTGAGGCTGGCCAATTTCAACTTAACAATAGCCTCATTGACAAGCAGAGCAGGGCAAGGCTACAGAAGATAACAGTGCAAAGTTGAAAGCCCTAGTGTCAGCGCCTGCTTGAGAGTGACCATCGGCTTTGTTGCTTTGTAGTTGGAGGGAGTGGCAAGGACTGGGAGTGTGACCCAGTCCTTCACCAGGGCTTCAGACCCCAGTATGGTGCTTCTATTTTCAAGCACTTCCTGAAGACTGCCTAGAGTCTGACATTTAGACTTACTCACTCCTACTCTGAGCAGATCATAGGCGTCGAGTGTCTACCAGTGCTACAGTGCCTGACAGATTAAAATGATCTTACAGACCAAAGATTGACTCAGCTGATCATAGGCTATATGTGAATATATTCCAGGTTAGATAACGTGGAGACAAAACAAAACAATGTAATGAAGGCAACTAAAATAATAGTCAAAACAGCCTTGCTGGTCAATTCTTAAAATATTTTCAGTAACTTCACTGGTATTTCTGGTACTTTGTGATGCCAGTAAGATGGCTGTTGTGATTAGTAGTTCTCTAGTTCGAATCACCTAGCTTTGTTCTTGACTAGAGCACAGTAACATAATTAGGCAGCAGAGCTGCTTCAAATTAACCTTCTGCAATGACAGCTGTATAAGTAATATCCTTCAGTACACGTGAAACTAAAGAATTTTCACAGTCTCTGCCCTACCTCTGTTAACTGCTGCAGCAGCAGAGGTACTGTGTGACTGAAGCAATATCTGGGTGATTTGATAGACCATGCTGTAAATGAATGTGACACAGATTGCAGGTGTGGCACCATGAGAGTACCAATAATTTACACGTTTAAGGAATAGCAAAGTATGAAACGTTATATAAAAATAAATGTTGGGATTGAAATATCCCTTGCATGGTGACAGATGTGAACTGCTCCCCTCAGTGTCCCAGCAGCAATGATGTCTGCATTCCTGGTCCAATTTCCTATTGTTATAGGCAAACAGGGATTATTGTAATGCACCATGACATAGGCCTCCTCAGGGACTGCAGTCTTATTGGACCAGGAGGGGAGCTGAAAGTATTAACCTGATAGTAGTGAAAGGCTACGGCCTTTGCCAGGACTTGAGTATCACAAGCGTGGTGGCGGCAGCACACCGCATAGTGATCAGAAGAAGTGAATAGGCCTTTTTACCTTCGTCACTGAAGTGAGACCTATAGACTTGCATGTGGGAAGTTCTGTTGCTGTGTGTGTAACTCACCATTGGCATACATTAAATGTGTATGTAGTGCTGTGCAGTGTGTGTGTGTTGTATGCATGTGCTGGGTATATGTCTGCCTGTGAATGATACAATACTTGGGAGATTTTGGTTACATTTTGAGAGATCTAGGGCTGACTGGAGGATCATGAGGAGATAGAGGAATCCCTCCCACCACCCTAGACATGTGATGTGGTGTGGATGGGCACACTGGAGGCAGGGAAGAGTCCCTACAGTACACTTCAAAAGGTGGTCTTTGATTCAGAGAGGCTACTGGAAAGGGGGGCTGTGCAGATCTCAGGAAAGAGATGAAGCTGATAAGAAAATCATAAAGAGTAGGACTTGGGGCCCTGTGGTAAACTTTTGATGCACATATTACTGTGGCTGACATCGAGGTGTGAACCTCTAGTAACTCCTGTGGCCTGTGTTGTGGAGTTGTCAGATTTGGAGTCACTCCTGCTGTGTCAGGCTGATATCTAGAGGCATGAAATGAAATGAAATGAATTTGTACTTGTATAGCGCACTTATACCCTGAGGTGTCTTGGCGCTGTACGCATACCGCTGTGGAACCCTTCCTGGCTTTTCCTTGTGAAATACCCACACCTGGGCACACCCACGGTTAAGCCAGGCATCCCAGCGCTGTTGGGGCCGTTGTGGAGATTAAGCAAGCTATTGCCCAGAGTTGCAGAGTGGGACCCATGTATAGAATAGGCACCGAGGAGAGAATTATCAGGTCAGAGGAAATTGAGCCCAAGACCCGCCGAGGCGGTAATTGAACCCTGGGACAGACCTCTGCATCAGGGTCTGCCGCTCTAACCATTGAGCCACACTTCTCCACATGGCAGAGGAGTGGGCACTTCAAAAGGAAGCAGACTCACTGGAAAGACTCAGACCCTAAATAACATTTGGTTTCTTGAAATGGGCTATAAAAAGGGGAGCTGGCCCCGAGAAGCCATGGGCTGCTCAATCCATGCTACCACTGAGAGTCAGTGATGTAACACAGGCCCCCACAACCCCTGCGGTTCATGGGGGCCCGAGCTGCAGGAGGCACCATCAGCACAGTTCTCTGGCCCGAGAGCTCCTGATTAAACCTGGGGAGGGCCCCTTAATGTACATTGCAGGGGGGCCCCTCAAGTTTTGTTACACCACTGGTTTGTGCTCCTTTCACACGAGAACTGTCTACCTTGCAAGTTCTTCGCCGTGCTCTGAGGTTTAGTCTGCACTATGGGTGGACGGACATTTCCATTCCGCCCAAGGAATGGTCGGAAATTTGCACTTTCTTCCTTCCGCAAAGAAGGCGGAAAAACCAGGCAAATTTCCGCCCATTCGCGGGCGGAACGGAAGTTGGCCGAAGGCCCGCCTCCCTCCACCTGCCTCCCATCTTATTACATTAAATTAAAAGGCTAAATAGAACTTTAAAGCAAACTTATCTTATTGCGCCGCATCTTCCCAATCCCGGCTTCATCTTTGGAAACTGCGCATGCGCGGGAGCCTGCGCATGCGCATTCCTGGCCAGGAATGCGCATAAATACCTAGTTTAATAATGAGTTGCTTTCTGGCCTGAAGGGCGGAAGCTGCGACCTTATAAGATCTAAGAGGTCACATTACAAAGTAGTATTGTTACAGCTTCGTAAGGCCTTGGGCGGTTAATTCTGGTACCTCATTCCTAATACGATCAAAACTAATGATACCAACGCTTTTTGAAAGCTAGTGGCCATGGGGTCCAGTGTGGCAAATTCAGTCTCTATAATGATATACAGCCCAAGGTATGGAGGAAGCACTTTTCAGACTTACAATACAGTAGGCACAGATGATTCTACCACCACAGCCTTCGTACCACCTTAGGGCCCTAGTCTGTGGAGCCTGGTCAGATTATAAATCTTTATGCCACAAAAAGTGCAATTAGGAGTATTCTCCCAGATAAAGCTGCTGGCCCGGAAGGGATTCCTGACGATCAACATCCAAAATTGGGTGCTATTTTTTCATATGGTTGCAAATCCAGTACTGGAGGGTGCTGAGATCCCTGAATCCTGGAAGGCTGTGGAGATCGTACCCATTCACATAAAAGGGTCCAAAGCATTTACCATTAAAGTTTAGGCTGATAGGCGTAATAGACGTTTCCCCAAAAATATTTTTAGACAGTTATTGAGTAGACTTGAATCATGGATAGAACAGGCTAATGCCCTGTCACCCCCACAAGCAGGGTTTAGAAAGCAAGTGCCATAGATCAAGTGTTTAGATGTATGACAATCTACTGAAAAACGGTGAACATCCAGAAAGACCATTTTTACATAGTTTTTGGGGACCTAAAAACAGCATTTTAATTAGTCCCCTGTGAAAAACGATGGGAGTAGCTTACAAATAGAGGGTTGCCCTTGCCACTGCTTGTTACCATTATCAGATAAGCATCTGGATTAGCTCAGGGTAGTCTGGGAGCCTGTGTATGCATCAACGGAGCTGAAGAGGCAGAGAACGTCAGACAAGAGGTACGTTTTGTTTTTATTTATTTTTTGTCTCCTGCACTGCCACACCGTTTTCCCCTGCTAGTGGCGGCCACTGGAAATAAGATCAAATGGATAAGTAACCTGAGGGCATCACTATCACATCTGGGTTTAGACGATTTTTGGGGAGTTGAGTGTCACTTGAAACCTTTAGGCAAATCTCAGCTAAAGGAGCTGTATTGGGCTCATGTATGGAGCCTGGAAGTCAAGGGTAAGCATCTAGGTTTTCTTTTTGTAGAGTTCATGGATCTTAAGAATAAGCTTGGCTTGAAGACTTCCTTGATTACATCTTGGTTCCCTTATCAAGGAATCTTTACGTTAAGTTCCGGTTTGGAACCCTCACTGTGAAGCCTTTTTGCAACAAGTGGAAGGGTACCCTTGATCAGAGCATTACCTTTCCTGTCTGCTCACATGCAAATTAGACACCCTTATACTTTTTTGTCTTTTGTCCAGGTTATAATCATCCAAGGAAACAGCGGCTGGTCCCTATTTGTAGGCAGTTGGGTACTAGGTAGTGCTATACTGCACTTAGATCGCTGCATGTTGAGAATGTGAAGATTCTGTGCGCAATAGCTAAGTATTTGCTTTGGAGTTAGACCATAAGGGCGAACATAAGAAACCAATTGTAAGTTTTGCTATGAGGTTAGAGAGGCTTTGATTACTCTGAGGCTTTCTTCTTGTACACACTTTGAAGTCCATTGTTGGTATATATATATATATATATATATATATATATATATATATATATATATATATATATATATATATATATATATTCACTAAAAAAACATAGGTTTCAGGGACATTATAGTTAGTTGAACATTTGACTCATATAAAACCAGATAAATTCGCCTGTTATAGTTAGTTGAACTAACTATAACTTGCGCGCCCGCAATGCGCTGCTGACGATGTCACATATTACATCACTCTTGACATGGTCAGTGACATCACTGATGACATCTCAAACGACATCACTCATGACATCATCCAGTGAATGTGTGTTTCTGTAAAGTTTAAATATGTTTTATATATATATATTAGTAAAACACAAACAATTGAAGAAGGGTCTGAGGGAAATTTAAAGACCTGCCCAGTTCGTATCCCCCTAACTGTAATCCTAACAACAAAAGAACCGGGGGTCTATAACGGAGCTTCAAGTACTCCGAGCTGCTGCAAAACTCCTACATAAGTAAGTTAGGCGCTAATGGAGCTACATAAGTCTCTATATCAGAATGTGTGCCAGGACAAACCTGTCGAAGGACCTACTGAGATTGTTGGTAAGACCCGTACAGAGATGTGTTGGATTCCCATCAAATAGGTATGTAGATCAAGTGTTCTCATTTGGTAATCCAAAAATGGGGTGGTATGTCTCTTGATCAATGAGACCCATCCATCGCCCTTACTCAATTGGGTCGCACCATCAATCGCTAAGGTACCCATGAACAAATGATAAAGATGGGATCGAGTGCAGTGCAAAAATCAAAAGATGTGTGAGTTAAAAACAAGGGGTAAAAGGATCAATAGGCGAAAAACTCTAATGTAATTTGTCCTTTCCCTCAAACAAACAAGAACAATGCAGAGGAAGCAGTCTAAACATATAACTGCATTTACAAGGCCAACATGTTTCAGCCGGTAGGGACAAGATCCCATGGCTTTCTTCAGGGCCAGAGTTCTAAGCATTAGCTACTGCATACATAAAGTGAACGTAACGACAATCTGTAAAGGATATACATAAATAGTCCAAAATCGTGTTCCTCTGTACCAAACGGTGTCTCTTACATCTGTTAACAAGAAACAAGAAATAAATTGTAGTAAGTCCTATCAAAACAGGAAAGACCTGGCACTGGCTTCTACTAATTAAGCCAATTTATTTAACTAATGTTACTCACCTGAATAGTACAGGGAGTGTACCTCACCTCTCCTGGAACCCAGCTCAGGAAAAAGGAGGCCCCGCTCTGTGAAGGCAAGGAAGGGGTAATGAACGGAAGGGTGGACAGTACTACTCTATCTCTCCCTCCAATACATAATATAGCCCCTATAACAGTCAAGCTTCACAGAGCCACAAAAAATCCTAAGGGTGGAATAAGTCACAGAGCCCATAAAAGTCCCAGGTTCCCAAGATCCATCACTTAATGTAAAAAGCTTTCCTCTAAATATGAGTGTCCTAAATAGGATGGAGCTAAACTGTAGCAGGTTTAGATCTAGGCTAGCAAAAGTTTGACAGACCAAGCCTGGTCTCATATCCCAGAAACATAGGTGAACCAGTCTATGCCACCCCAAAAGAAAAAAGGCCAAGAATAAATCCTAATGAGCCACTAACCTGTCCGGCGTTGTCTCATCGCAGGACCCGAGCTTGGTGGAAGGCAAAAAATGGCTGCCCACAGGAAGCTTATAAAGGAGATAGGGGCGGAGTATCACGTACTCTCGCGGGATTCGATTGAACTACAGAGTGATGTCACAATCCACTGTGTTGTAGTTCACCCAAGAACTACAAGATGACATCATTACGGCCATCTTTGTAGTTTGAACTAGTTAAAAAATAAAGGTGCTTTATTTAACCATAGCGCAAGTGTTTACAAGCGCGAAATAGTCGACCGAGCTGATGTCTGTTTATAAAGATCCATCAAAGTGGTCTCTGATAATGATCCCCAAATGAACCCAAAGAAAGGTAGCCAACGGTGGGAAGGGGGGAGGAGGAAGAGGGG
The DNA here is from genome assembly GCF_964261635.1 of Lissotriton helveticus. NCBI lineage: Eukaryota > Metazoa > Chordata > Amphibia > Caudata > Salamandridae > Lissotriton > Lissotriton helveticus. The sequence continues at coordinate 822,234,246 of NC_136071.1, forward strand.
GGCTGAATCATCCGCCCCTCACTTCAAAAACTGAAGTGGTAGAGGGCTGTCAAAACAGTACAATATCGTGCTGTGCCTGCCATATCAGAATAATGATGTTGCTTGTTAGTTCAAACTCACATATAGGCAAACAGTGTGCCAAGGGTACATCTGTAAAGAGCCCTAAAGGACCAAAGTGAAGGTGGGTGACCCTAGACTCAAAGGAAACTGAACCTAATACCTCCCCAGAAGATTCAGTGGTGCAGACTAGAGCACACAGTGTCCCTGGCGAAAGAACTACCTCCATAAAGTGTAGTCTAAGAGAAAGACCCGCAGCTGGCAGCTGCTCTAAACAGTAAAACACAAACAATTGAAGAAGGGTCTGAGGGAAATTTAAAGACCTGCCCAGTTCGTATCCCCCTAACTGTAATCCTAACAACAAAATAACCGGGGGTCTATAACGGAGCTTCAAGTACTCCGAGCTGCTGCAAAACTCCTACATAAGTAAGTTAGGCGCTAATAGAGCTACATAAGTCTCTATATCAGAATGTGTGCCAGGACAAACCTGTCGAAGGACCTACTGAGATTGTTGGTAAGACCCGTACAGAGATGTGTTGGATTCCCATCAAATAGGTATGTAGATCAAGTGTTCTCATTTGGTAATCCAAAAATGGGGTGGTATGTCTCTTGATCAATGAGACCCATCCATCGCCCTTACTCAATTGGGTCGCACCATCAATCGCTAAGGTACCCATGAACAAATGATAAAGATGGGATCGAGTGCAGTGCAAAAATCAAAAGATGTGTGAGTTAAAAACAAGGGGTAAAAGGATCAATAGGCGAAAAACTCTAATGTAATTTGTCCTTTCCCTCAAACAAACAAGAACAATGCAGAGGAAGCAGTCTAAACATATAACTGCATTTACAAGGCCAACATGTTTCAGTCGGTAGGGACAAGGGCCCACATGCATCATTGTGTCTTTTTGCATTTCTTAATTTGCGAAAAATAAGGAATCGCAAATTAAGAAATGCAAAATGATATGCATCAATATTTTCGGTATTCTTGTGGGATTCGGTAAAAATCGCATTTTTTACCGAATCCCAAAGAAATACCGATTTCTTAACTTAATTTTCGCAATTTCCATTGATTCCTATGGGCCAAAAGGCCCATAGGAGTCAATGGAAATTGCGAGTGGCACTTAGAAAATTTCATGGGTGCAGGGGGGGGTCCAAAGGACCCCCCCATGCACCCCTGAAATGTACTTTTCAGCATAAGTTACATACACACATGTCCTAAGGACATGTGTGTGTGTAACTTTACAGTTTAAAAAATGCATTTTTGTGCATATTTAATCAATTTCGCAATTTACCACGAAGTTGAACTTCGTGGTAATTTGCACTTCCAATTTAAAAAAAAGCATATTTTTCTATAATGATGCATAGCATTTAAGAAATCGCACAATTGCGATTTCTTAAATGCTAATGCAATTTTAGAAATCGTAAAAAAGATGCGACTTCTAAAATGGCATGATGCATCCCAACAAGCACTTTTGCATTCGCAAACGGCCGATTTTAAGGAATCGCACCGTCTGCGACTGCAAAAATGCTTGATGCATGTGGGCCAAGATCCCATGGCTTTCTTCAGGGCCAGAGTTCTAAGCATTAGCTACTGCATACATAAAGTGAACGTAACGACAATCTGTAAAGGATATACATAAATAGTCCAAAATCGTGTTCCTCTGTACCAAACGGTGTCTCTTACATCTGTTAACAAGAAACAAGAAATAAATTGTAGTAAGTCCTATCAAAACAGGAAAGACCTGGCACTGGCTTCTACTAATTAAGCCAATTTATTTAACTAATGTTACTCACCTGAATAGTACAGGGAGTGTACCTCACCTCTCCTGGAACCCAGCTCAGGAAAAAGGAGGCCCCGCTCTGTGAAGGCAAGGAAGGGGTAATGAACGGAAGGGTGGACAGTACTACTCTATCTCTCCCTCCAATACATAATATAGCCCCTATAACAGTCAAGCTTCACAGAGCCACAAAAAATCCTAAGGGTGGAATAAGTCACAGAGCCCATAAAAGTCCCAGGTTCCCAAGATCCATCACTTAATGTAAAAAGCTTTCCTCTAAATATGAGTGTCCTAAATAGGATGGAGCTAAACTGTAGCAGGTTTAGATCTAGGCTAGCAAAAGTTTGACAGACCAAGCCTGGTCTCATATCCCAGAAACATAGGTGAACCAGTCTATGCCACCCCAAAAGAAAAAAGGCCAAGAATAAATCCTAATGAGCCACTAACCTGTCCGGCGTTGTCTCATCGCAGGACCCGAGCTTGGTGGAAGGCAAAAAATGGCTGCCCACAGGAAGCCCTATCTCCTTTATAGCTCCAGTTTAGCTCCATCCTATTTAGGACACTCATATTTAGAGGAAAGCTTTTTACATTAAGTGATGGATCTTGGGAACCTGGGACTTTTATGGGCTCTGTGACTTATTCCACCCTTAGGATTTTTTGTGGCTCTGTGAAGCTTGACTGTTATAGGGGCTATATTATGTATTGGAGGGAGAGATAGAGTAGTACTGTCCACCCTTCCGTTCATTACCCCTTCCTTGCCTTCACAGAGCGGGGCCTCCTTTTTCCTGAGCTGGGTTCCAGGAGAGGTGAGGTACACTCCCTGTACTATTCAGGTGAGTAACATTAGTTAAATAAATTGGCTTAATTAGTAGAAGCCAGTGCCAGGTCTTTCCTGTTTTGATAGGACTTACTACAATTTATTTCTTGTTTCTTGTTAACAGATGTAAGAGACACCGTTTGGTACAGAGGAACACGATTTTGGACTATTTATGTATATCCTTTACAGATTGTCGTTACGTTCACTTTATGTATGCAGTAGCTAATGCTTAGAACTCTGGCCCTGAAGAAAGCCATGGGATCTTGTCCCTACCGGCTGAAACATGTTGGCCTTGTAAATGCAGTTATATGTTTAGACTGCTTCCTCTGCATTGTTCTTGTTTGTTTGAGGGAAAGGACAAATTACATTAGAGTTTTTCGCCTATTGATCCTTTTACCCCTTGTTTTTAACTCACACATCTTTTGATTTTTGCACTGCACTCGATCCCATCTTTATCATTTGTTCATGGGTACCTTAGCGATTGATGGTGCGACCCAATTGAGTAAGGGCGATGGATGGGTCTCATTGATCAAGAGACATACCACCCCATTTTTGGATTACCAAATGAGAACACTTGATCTACATACCTATTTGATGGGAATCCAACACATCTCTGTACGGGTCTTACCAACAATCTCAGTAGGTCCTTCGACAGGTTTGTCCTGGCACACATTCTGATATAGAGACTTATGTAGCTCTATTAGCGCCTAACTTACTTATGTAGGAGTTTTGCAGCAGCTCGGAGTACTTGAAGCTCCGTTATAGACCCCCGGTTCTTTTGTTGTTAGGATTACAGTTAGGGGGATACGAACTGGGCAGGTCTTTAAATTTCCCTCAGACCCTTCTTCAATTGTTTGTGTTTTACTGTTTAGAGCAGCTGCCAGCTGCGGGTCTTTCTCTTAGACTACACTTTATGGAGGTAGTTCTTTCGCTAGGGACACTGTGTGCTCTAGTCTGCACCACTGAATCTTCTGGGGAGGTATTAGGTTCAGTTTCCTTTGAGTCTAGGGTCACCCACCTTCACTTTGGTCCTTTAGGGCTCTTTACAGATGTACCCTTGGCACACTGTTTGCCTATATGTGAGTTTGAACTAACAAGCAACATCATTATTCTGATATGGCAGGCACAGCACGATATTGTACTGTTTTGACAGCCCTCTACCACTTCAGTTTTTGAAGTGAGGGGCGGATGATTCAGCCCCCCTCTTCCTCCTCCCCCCTTCCCACCGTTGGCTACCTTTCTTTGGGTTCATTTGGGGATCATTATCAGAGACCACTTTGATGGATCTTTATAAACAGACATCAGCTCGGTCGACTATTTCGCGCTTGTAAACACTTGCGCTATGGTTAAATAAAGCACCTTTATTTTTTAACTAGTTCAAACTACAAAGATGGCCGTAATGATGTCATCTTGTAGTTCTTGGGTGAACTACAACACAGTGGATTGTGACATCACTCTGTAGTTCAATCGAATCCCGCGAGAGTACGTGATACTCCGCCCCTATCTCCTTTATAAGCTTCCTGTGGGGAGCCATTTTTTGCCTTCCACCAAGCTCGGGTCCTGCGATGAGACAACGCCGGACAGGTTAGTGGCTCATTAGGATTTATTCTTGGCCTTTTTTCTTTTGGGGTGGCATAGACTGGTTCACCTATGTTTCTGGGATATGAGACCAGGCTTGGTCTGTCAAACTTTTGCTAGCCTAGATCTAAACCTGCTACAGTTTAGCTCCATCCTATTTAGGACACTCATATTTAGAGGAAAGCTTTTTACATTAAGTGATGGATCTTGGGAACCTGGGACTTTTATGGGCTCTGTGACTTATTCCACCCTTAGGATTTTTTGTGGCTCTGTGAAGCTTGACTGTTATAGGGGCTATATTATGTATTGGAGGGAGAGATAGAGTAGTACTGTCCACCCTTCCGTTCATTACCCCTTCCTTGCCTTCACAGAGCGGGGCCTCCTTTTTCCTGAGCTGGGTTCCAGGAGAGGTGAGGTACACTCCCTGTACTATTCAGGTGAGTAACATTAGTTAAATAAATTGGCTTAATTAGTAGAAGCCAGTGCCAGGTCTTTCCTGTTTTGATAGGACTTACTACAATTTATTTCTTGTTTCTTGTTAACAGATGTAAGAGACACCGTTTGGTACAGAGGAACACGATTTTGGACTATTTATGTATATCCTTTACAGATTGTCGTTACGTTCACTTTATGTATGCAGTAGCTAATGCTTAGAACTCTGGCCCTGAAGAAAGCCATGGGATCTTGTCCCTACCGGCTGAAACATGTTGGCCTTGTAAATGCAGTTATATGTTTAGACTGCTTCCTCTGCATTGTTCTTGTTTGTTTGAGGGAAAGGACAAATTACATTAGAGTTTTTCGCCTATTGATCCTTTTACCCCTTGTTTTTAACTCACACATCTTTTGATTTTTGCACTGCACTCGATCCCATCTTTATCATTTGTTCATGGGTACCTTAGCGATTGATGGTGCGACCCAATTGAGTAAGGGCGATGGATGGGTCTCATTGATCAAGAGACATACCACCCCATTTTTGGATTACCAAATGAGAACACTTGATCTACATACCTATTTGATGGGAATCCAACACATCTCTGTACGGGTCTTACCAACAATCTCAGTAGGTCCTTCGACAGGTTTGTCCTGGCACACATTCTGATATAGAGACTTATGTAGCTCTATTAGCGCCTAACTTACTTATGTAGGAGTTTTGCAGCAGCTCGGAGTACTTGAAGCTCCGTTATAGACCCCCGGTTATTTTATATATATATATACCAAGGTTTATTGAAGAATGAATACATTTACAAGTGCCTAAAGGAATTATTTCGTAGGTGCGTGACTGATTGTATAAGTGAGTGATTAAACATGTCTTACTGAATGCATGGGTTAGTGACTAAACTGTGTGAAAGTCTGTATTAGACTCTCCATTGGTGTGTAAAGAACTACATGGGTTGCTGAATAGATACATGAGTGTCTATATAGGTTATTGATTTCTTGTCTGAGTATCTGTATGGGTCCCTAATGTCTATGTGGGCGGGTGTATGACTCTGTGCATAGATGTCTGAGTGGGTGATTCAGTGGTTGTATGGATTAAAAAGTGCATCTGGGAAGGGATGTATGGGTGAGATAGTGTGTCTATGGGTGTGTTAGTGAGTTAATAAATGTCTCAGTGGTATATCTGTGACTAACTACATATGTTTCAAGCCACTATATGTGAGTGTTGGAGTATATAAATGAGTATACGTGAAAAGTTATTTGAAGAGTGGGTGTATAAATAAGTGTCTGCTTCTATCCGTGATTGCATAAGACAGTAAATATGTGTTAGTATCTGTATAAATAAGTGATGTGGTATGTCTAAAAATAACGAAGTTGGTGTGTATAACTGTATACATGGTTAAATGGGTATTGATTCTTTGCATTACTGACTAGGTGTGTGAGTAACTCTATGGATGAGTGGCAGAGTGTTACTGCATGTATAGATGTATGAGTGCATATTTTAGTCCTGTATTGATGAGTAACTACATGTATAAGTGACTGGATGTGTGTGTAGACCTAGGAAATAGTGAGTGCTATGTAGTATATGGCATTCTTCTGCGTATGGTTTCAAAAATAGCAGTCAGCATTTTAGAATGGGTGTATCAAAGTTTATAGTAGAGCATCAGTATGTGCATCAGATTGTCATGTGGATGATGTCATGAGTGATGTCATGAGTGATGATATTTGAGATGTCATCAGTGTTATCAATGATGTCACTGACCATGTCATGAGTGATGTAATATGTGACATCATCAGCAGTGCATTGCGGTCGCGCGAGTTATAGTAAGCTCAACTTACTATAACAGGCGAATTTTAAATGTTAATTTCATATTATAATGTTTCTAAAACCTATATTTTTTCAAATATTTTTTTAAATATTTTCGAACTCTATTACGCTTCTTTTTTTTTATTTAAAAATTATGTAATGTTTTATATCTTCCCAAAAAATATGTATATACGCCATTCCCTATTTTCTTTTTGTCTCAAAAGTATATCTAAATAACTTTAAACAGTATATGAGAGCAAGCGATAATCTAAAATATTTTAAACATTTATATATTTCTAACTGTAATAAACTTATATTATGATAAATATATTTTGTCAAAATTGCGTCTGGTGCAGCCTCCGTCTCGCTCGGTGCACGATTGCCAAATTACCTTAAAAAAAGCATTTGATTGGTTGATAACATTTCCCATTGTAACAGTTGTACGACCCCACCCATTTTACTCATTCTCTCTACAGCATTTGATGAGAGACACCTCTTCTGCTTAGAAAGCTTTTTTGAAAAGTGTTTCCTGTATACACATATCTTATACTACACACAACATGCAATGATCATCTTGATCAATATTCATGTTCTGTACATTAGCCTTCCACGTGTGATTGCCATGCATCTCAAACGTTCCATCAATAAACAAATCGGTGTTACACAATGCCCCTGGTGTGTGCACATTATTGTGCTCCCTTTCGGCCTGGGTATTCATGGCTCTAAGAAGTATCAGAAGCCACGGGCAGAGTGCACGTCCTAGATCACATGTGACAAACAGTAAACAGGAATGTGTAGATTTCTTTTGCTGTACGCTCTGTTGTCAGGCTTTACCAATATAGTAGTGTGTTATATGTGAGACTTTCAGATTCACATTTGACATGAATTGCTTGACTGTAATGAGTGTTATCATTGTGTATGACGTAGCCTCATTGCTGATCCTCCCTCCATGAAACGCGTTACTTACCTGTAACAGCAGTTATCCAGTATTGGTGTCTTTCATAGATTCACATGCCTGAATCATTCACCGTCGTCGAGACGGGAGCCTCCGGTACATAGAAAAGTAATGTCCTATAGACATACATAGAGAAAAATAGGCCTAAGGGCCTAACCTTAGTAGCCTATCCTTGTCCTTATGTAAAAAGGACCAAACTCTTAGAGCCAGCCAATCAGCTATCACCTCCCTCTAGAACCTTCCTGACAGGAGCCTCAGTCTCTCAGATTTTCGTACGCACCAAGCTAGGTAGGCGTAATATAGTTAGAGAGAACGTGAGTCCTTCCAGGGGAGGCGGGAGGGTTGCGTGTGAATCTATGAAAGACACCAATACTGGATAACTGCTGTTATAGGTAAGTAACGCGTTTCTTATCCAGTATTAGGGGTGTCTTTCATAGATTCACATGCCTGAATCAGAGTAGTCAGCAATATATTATGCACATATCTGATGTAATCATGCTATACAGTCATTTTAGATAATACACCTATTATCCTGCGACTTTGAAACATTAGCATATATCAATATATCATAACAGCAAGAGATGTGCATACCAGGATGGCGGGATGTTGGAAGGCTCACCTCACTGGAATAGATGGCGAAGCACCGCCTGGCCCACTGCTGCATCCTGCATAAGTTCAGCATCCAGGCAGTAGTGTCTGGAGAAGGTGTGCGGTGACTTCCACGTCGCCGCTCTACATATGTCCAAAATCGGCACTCCAGCGAACAGGGCTGCTGATGTGGACATTGCTCTGGTGGAATGCGCATGAACATTAGCACTCAAAGGCCGTCCGGCCCTGTCATGGCAGAATGCTATCCCTGAGGAGATCCACCTGGAGATGCTCTGTTTCGTTAGAGGCATACCCATCCTTGGCCTACTGTAGGCCACAAATAGCTGTGATGACTTCCTGAAGCTCTTTGTCTTGTCTATGTAAAACTTTATACACCTTTTGAGGTCCAAGGAGTGCAGCGTTCTTTCTGCTGCGCTGGTAGGGTTTGCAAAGAAGGAACGTAGAACCACCGGTTCATTAAGGTGAAAGTCTGAAGGCACTTTCGGTATGAACTTGGGATTTGTCCTCAGCACCACCCTGTCCTGTTTGAACTGCATGAAGGGTTCCTGAATGGATAGATCCTGTAGCTCGCTGACTCTCCTGGCAGATGTTAGAGCGAGTAGCAGAGCCGTCTTCCATGAGATATACTTGATGGGTGCCCGATGAATGGGCTCAAAAGGGTGCTTCATGAGTTGGGTGAGGACTAAATTGAGGTGCCATGTCGGTGGGACCCTTCTAGGTCTTGGGAAGGATCTAAATAGTCCCTTTAGGAACTGCTTGATAAGTCTACTGGTCCAAAGAGACGGTCCCTTGTAAGTTCTGGTGAATCGTGAAATGGCTGCCAGATGCACCTTTATAGATGCGTGCGCCAATCCTGACTGTGCCAAGTGCAGTAGATATGGCAATATCTGTTCGGGTGTGATATGGAGTGGTTTCAGGCCGTTCTCTAAACACCATATGCAGAACCGTTTCCATTTTAGAGAGTACGTCCTGTTGGTACTGTCCGCTCTTGCTTTTGCCAGCACATCCCTGCATTCCTGCGGGATGTTTAGATGACAGAACTCTCTGTGCTCAGGAGCCAGGCCGATAACCTGAGCGATTGTAGGTTCGGGTGCCGCACCTGCCCGTTGGACATTGTCAGCAGGTTCGGGTGCTGCTTCAGACGAATTGGTGTCCTGATGGAGAGGCGCTGAAGATCCGAGAACCAGTGCTGCCTCGGCCAGAACGGGGCAATTAGGATCAGGGTACAAGGCTCCGCCTTCATCTTCCTGAGAACCCTGGGAATCATCGGAAATGGCGGAAAAGCGTACGCAAATACGCTGAACCAACCAATGGAAAGGACATTTCCGAGTGACCTTGGTTGGGGACGCCAGCTTGCATAGTTTGGGCATTTGGCGTTCTCCTTGGTGGCAAACAGGTAGATTCCTGGGACTCCCCCATTCTGAGAATATGTGATCCAGCGTACCCTCGTCGAGCTCCCATTCGTGGGAGAGGGATTTCTGCCTGCTTAGGGCGTCCGCAATGGTGTTGTCCTTGCCCGGGACATAGTCCGCTTTGAGCGTGATCCCATGGAGAACAAGCCAGTTCCAGATCTTTTGCGATTCGCGTGATAGAGTGAGCGAACGCGTTCCTCCCTGCTTGTTGAGATAGTGCATCGTCGTGGTGTTGTCCGTTCTGACGAGCACCTGGGAGGTCTGGATGCGTGGTAGAAAGGCTTTCAGTGCCAGATGCACGGCTCTCAGTTCCAGAAGATTTATATGGAGTTGTTGCTCCTGATGTGTCCATTTGCCACTTATTTGAAGGTCCTGGAGAACAGCTCCCCAGCCTGCCAGGGATGCATCCGTGGAGATCACCAGCGGTGCTGCTGGAAGTAGGAATGGCAGACCTACAGACAGATTCTTGTGATTTTTCCACCATTCCAGGCTCTTGGACATTTGTGGTGTTATCTTCACTATGTCTTCGAAAGAACCTGTGCTCTGTGTCCATTGGTTTGTGAGGGCTTCTTGCAATGGGCGCATCCTGAGTCTGCAGTGCGGGATGAGGAGTATACAAGAAGACATCATGCCTAGGAGTGATTTGTAAATTCGAACTCTTAGGGACCTCCTTGACGCCACAGCCGTGGCCAGAGATATTATCTTGTTTTTTCTTTCCTTTGAAGGAAATGCTCTTGCGCATTCTGTGTTCAAGGTCGCCCCAAGGAAGGTGATGTTCCTTGTTGGGGTCATGCAGGATTTCTCGTGATTGAGAGTCAATCCTAGCTGCTGAAAGAGATTGTTGCAGGCGTTGGAGGATTCGGTCGCGCCTGCAGCTGAAGGTGCTTTTACCAGCCAGTCGTCGAGGTAGGGGAAGACCTGGTGACCCATTTGACGGAGAAAAGCTGCCACAGGTGAAAGGCACTTGGTGAAAATCTGCGGTGCGGATTTGAGGCCGAATGGTAGGACTTTGAATTGGTAATGCTGTCCTGCCACCTCGAACCTCAGGAATTTTCTGTGCCCCCTGAGTATCGGGATGTGGTAGTAAGCATCCTGGAGATCCAAAGATGTCATAAAGTCTCCTTGCTCCAGCATGCCCAGTATTTCTTGGATCGTCACCATCCTGAACGACTGACTCTTCAGGAAAGAGTTGAGTGCCCTGAGGTCTAGTATGGGCCTCCACTTTTTCTCCTTCTTGCGTATAAGAAAGAAGCGGGAATAGAATCCACTCCCTCTTTGAGACGATGGAACTCTCTCGATCGCTCCTTTCTTCAACATCGCAGATATTTCCTGGAGCAGCAGTCATAGATGTTTGTGCGGAAGCCTGCGGGGAGGTGTTGCAGGTGGGATGGTGGTGAATTCCAGGGAATGGCCGAATCTTATTAACTGGAGCACCCAACGATCTGTGGTGATGAGATGCCAATTGTCCAGGAAATGGGTCAATTTTCCTCCAATCTTTAATGAGGGATATAGTGGCTGGACTGGCTGGAGTAATCGGTCACTGGCGTCCGCCAGTGCCCCTCCTCTGGTTTTTGCCCCGGAAGTTTGATCTCCCGTAAGAAGTCTGACGACCTTGTTGCTGCTTCTGTTGGTACTGGGATTTATTCTGATAGGAATACGAGGACCTATTTTGAAAGGACCCCCTGTAGGAGGACTGGCCCCTGGATCTGTTACCTCAAAAGGACTGGTTCCTTGCCTGCAAAGTACCAAGTGCTCTAGCAGTATCAGTGTCTTTCTTGATTGTTTGGAGCGCTTCGTCAATTTTGTCTCCGAAAAGGTGTTGGCCATCGAAGGGCATGTCCAGCACCTTCGTCTGCACTTCCTGTCTGAATGATGTTGCCTTGAGCCATCCCTGACGGCGCAGGACAGCTGTCCCAGCTAGTTGACGAAAGCCCGTCATGGCTCCATCTATGGCGCAATCAATGATCTCAGCTGCCGAGGTTTGACCCTCAGTAAGTAGTGCCTTGACCTCCTCTTGAACTGTATCCGGCAGTTCCGCTATATATGGGACAATATCTTCCCAAAGCTGGCGATTATAATGCCCTAACAGGGCTATGGAGTTGGCCACCTTGATGGTCATGGCCGATGTCGTGGTAAATCGCTTACCGATGGTGTCCAACTTCCTTCCTTCCTTGTCCGGTGGGTCTGACAAAGGGGAGGAAGGGTTGCGAGAATTCTTTTGGGCCGCCTGGGTTACAACCGAATCTGGTTTCAGGTGCCCATGAAAGCAAGCTGCCGCCTTGGTGGGAGCCTTGTATTTCTTGTCCAGGCGTGGAACCACCGCAGGTACAGAGGCCGGCGTCATCATCAGTTTCTTTCCCTGGTCCCAGAGAAAGTCTATTATTGGGATAGATTTTGTTATCTTCTTTGTTTGCTCCTTAAAATCATATAAGAAGGACTCGGTCTCAGTCGATTCCATCTCCATATGAAATCGTTTCGCTGCTCGTTCCACTATTCTGTGGAAACCGCCAATGTCCACTGGCGGTGAATCTGACTGGCGAGGTTGGGGTGAAGCTAGGGAAGCTGCCACATACTCATCGTCCTCGTCATGATCCGTCTGATCCTCGTTGTCAGGATCCGTGTCCCTCGCCAGAGACTGTCAGCCAGAAGGAATCCGTGCTGGAAAACATCTTTACGATGTCTGCTGAGGTCCTGCAGCGTCCCGCCATGTTGGAAAGGTAGTTTCCAGCCCCATCAAGCAAAACATCCTGCAGCGGTCTAGTTGATAAGAGCAGTGGCGAGCATTGTCGTTAATGCGCATGCGCGAGCCTCGCGCTGCGCACTTCAACCGACTTTCATCGCCTGACAGGAGCTTCCTTGCTCGCTGTCATTTCCTTGAGGAAAAATCTTGCGCACTTTTCAAAGAACATTTTCCCTTGTCCTTCACAGTGACTGCGTGTTATTAAAGAGTCTTGACACGCTGCTCAATTTCATCGTTTGCCCCCTCCCCCCCCCTTGTTTCTCCTCAAGTGTTCCGGAATTTGGGCAGCTAAGACGCTACTCTTTAGCGTTTTCAGTTCAGAGTGGAGAAGAGACTTCAGAGTGTTTTCTGTGAAGAGAAGACCTCGAATCCCAAGTAAGAGTGTGGTTTTTCGTGCTTCAGTCTCTGGGCAATGACTGAGGTGATGATATCTTCAAGCTAATGGTGTTTGGAGCAGAGGATCCTAGAGCCCAGAGACTAACACTTCAGAGCTCAGAGAGAGAGCTTTATTTTTTCCTTAAGACTTTTGAGAGTACTTGTTTAATGGACTTATTTCCTGTAACCCTCTTCAAGGAAACTCAATGACAGTATGTTTGCTTGCCGCCTGTGAAGAGAGTTGGTGGCCTTGTTCTTAATTCAGTTTCCAATGGGTTATTTGCCTGTTTCTATCCAGTGAATCAGATACTTGAGTACCAGACAAGCACACATAGGGAGGAGCTAGCTTCTGATTAGACACTGGTAAGGATAGCTTGGGTTTTAGAAAGAATAGATAACAAGAAATAATATTCTTTGTGAGTCAGAAAACTAATAAGTGTTTTGCCTTTACAGCGCAGACCAGACCAGACCAGGTTGGAAGCCAGTGTCGAAGCGTGTCTCTCGTTGTTTGTCTTCCACTTCCCCTTTCCCCCACGGGGTAATTTTGTGGACTGCGAATTCTCAGTAGTCCCTGAGTTATCCTTGGGGTGGATCTGGGGTAAGAGCTTCTGTTCCTGAGGGGACCGCACCAGTGTATCCTTTGAATCTGACAGATTGGAGTGCCAGCCTCTTTATTGAGGAATCAGGTCCCCTCCTGAGCAGAAGATGGTGGAGAACTTTGACCTAAAGGCCTTAACGGCTGTTTTGAATGGTATGCAGGAACAATTAAATAATACTTTAGAAGAAAATAAAGCCCTGAGGGAGGAGATTAGGAGGTCGAGGCAGGAATCCACCCGAACTAGGCAAAGGTTAGACGACTTAGAAGCAGCTGGGTCCTTATTTCAAGGTAATATTCCTACACCTCAATCCACATCCTCAGCGGGTGTCTCCACCCAGGTTATTCATTCCATTTCCCCAGTAATTCCGTTAGCTCCTCCTGAGAGATATGGTGGGGATCCTTTGAAAGCACAAATCTTTTTGACACAGTGCTCATTACACTTTCTGTGTCGTCCGGTTATTTTTACAGACGACCAAGCTAAAGTGGCTTTCATTTTGTCGTACCTGACCGGAGATGCGGCTGCATGGTCCATGTCCTTGGTCACCAGGAAGGATCCTGTGTTGACCAATTATGCCGACTTTAAAGTAGAATTTGAGAAAATATTTGATCGAAGGTCAGCATCACAAGCTACAGACAATGAGTTGTTGGACCTTAAACAAGGAAATAAAGACTTGGTAGGGTATTTGGCAAGTTTCAATAAGTTAGTGGTGGAAACAAATTGGCCAGAGACAAAACGTGCAGCGATCTTTTACAGAGGCCTACGAGATGATCTTAAAGATGCTCTGGCTCAAATCCCTCAAAGACCTACGGAAGTTTCAGAACTAATTGATCTGGTGTTGCAGTTGGATCATAGGCTTAGTGAGCGGCGGAATGAGAAGAAGAAGGATTTTCGTTTCATGCCTCCACGATTTGATCGGGTTAAGGTGGAATCTTCAAAAAATTCAGAAGCAGTTTCCCCGGAAGAACCCATGCAAATCGGCTCAGTTCGTGGACCTCTTTCTAAAGAGGAAAAAGAGCGAAGAAGAAGTTCCCAACTATGTTTATATTGTGGGGGCGCCGGCCATTTTGTTAAGGAATGTTCTAAGAGACCAAAGACCACCTCGTCAGTAAAAGATCGGCTTCGCCCGTAGATAGAGTCGCACGGGTGGAAGCGTTTTCAAAGACGACTCCCGATAAACAACACATTATGAATACCTTACAGTCTGCGTCTCCTCATTTGACAGCTGTTTTTGTGGTTAAATTTCGTAACCATGAGTTACATGAAGTTTCCGTGATGATCGACTCAGGAGCCACAGGGAATTTCTGCGACCTTAAATATGCCAGGCAAAATGGAATTCGACCAGTCCAAAAACTTGTGCCAGAAGCGGTTCGAGCAGTAGATGGGACCAACCTGTCATCAGGTCCCATTACTCACGAAACGGAAATGGTGCTGTTAACTGGGTTGAATGGGCACTCAGAGTGGATGTCGTTCAATTTAATAGACGCACCCCAGTTTCAATTGATCCTTGGTTTGCCTTGGTTAACCGAACACAACCCGAGAATAGATTGGAGTAAGAGAACCATTGAAATGAACTCTTCTTATTGTAAGGAAAATTGTTTCCATGTTCAAGAACATAAGGAAGAGCCCACTCCAGTAAAGATTTTAGCCTTTGGTCACAATACTCAAATCTGCGCTCTGGAGATTAAGGAAATTCCTGAGCAATATCAAGATTTGGCATTGGTGTTTGATAAAAGGGGTGCGGAGCAATTACCCCCCCATCGCCCATATGATTGTAAAATTGAAATCGAGCCTGGAGCAATTCTACCTTGCAGTCGGATATACGCCCTCACTGAAAAAGAAAATCAGTATCTCAAGGAATATCTGGATAAGCATTTGGCTAATGGATTCATACGCCCATCTCAGTCCCCGGTGTCATCTCCTTTGTTTTTCATTCCAAAACGAGATGGGGATCTTCGGGCTTGCATAGACTATAGAGCTGTTAATCAAGTAACAGTGAAGAATCGTTATCCTCTCCCGTTAATTTCTGTGTTGCTTGACCAAGTTAAAGATGCCAAGATCTATACCAAGTTGGATCTCAGAGGAGCGTATCATTTAATTCGAGTGGCACCCGGTGATGAATGGAAGACTGCGTTCAGAACACGATATGGGTTATTTGAATATTGTGTTATGCCTTATGGACTCTGTAACGCTCCCGCTGCTTTTCAACATTTTGTAAATGATGTCTTGGGAGAATTTTTGGACAAAGTTGCCGTAGTCTACATAGATGACATCCTCATTTTCTCGAACAGTGAAGAAGAGCACGTCCCTCATGTGAGAGCAATTTTAACAAAACTGCTAGAGAATCATCTCTACGTGAAGCTGGAGAAATGTGCGTTTCATGTAACTCGTGTGGAGTTCTTGGGGTTTGTACTGTCCCCTGATGGTGTGAGTATGGATTCCACTAAGGTCAAGGCAGTGCAGGAGTGGCCCTCTCCGAAGTCAGTCAAGGAGGTTCAGAGTTTTTTGGGATTTTCCAATTTTTATCGAAGATTTATCCCAGATTTCTCTCAGAAGGTGATTCCAATAACTCGTTTGTTGAAGAAGGGAGTCAAGTTCATTTGGAACATAGAAGCCGAACACGCCTTCCAGTACCTCAAGGATTCTTTCACAAGAGCCCCAGTTTTGCTGCATCCTCGAATGGAGGACCCCTTTTTTGTGGAAGCAGATGCTTCAGACGGAGCTATTGGAGGAATTCTATCACAACGGCATCCAACTTCAGGACAGCTGCATCCAGTGGCTTACTATTCTAGAAAATGAAGTTCCCCAGAGTGTAACTATTCAATTGCGGACAAAGAGCTGTTGGCGGTCAAGAATGCTTTTGAGGAGTGGCGCCATTACTTAATGGGAGCCAGACATAAAATAACAGTCTATACTGACCACAGAAACCTCCAGTTTTTAAAATCTGCTCGAACCCTCACGGCTCGGCAGTTACGTTGGTCTTTATTTTTTGCTGACTTTGATTTCATTATTACCTTTCGACCAGGAAAGAGTAATGCTAAAGCTGATGCTTTATCTCGGATAGAGTCTGGATCTTCAGATGCAGAGAAAGAACCTCAGAATATCATTCCAGAAGAAAAAATCGTTTTGGCTGTGGATTCTTCGAAATTGGTTGTCCAGTTGCAAAAATCCATGACGGATCAAGAAATGAAGGATTGGTCCAATCAGGCGGAGGGTCGAGAAGTGAAGAATGGAGTTCCTTATCAGAATCATCGCATGTTCCTCCCTACCCCTGCACTTCAAGAAAAGGCCATGGAATCCTGTCATGATAGTCTGTTAGCAGGGCATAAAGGAATTCATAAAACTACAGAGTTGGTGGAAAGGAATTTTTGGTGGCCGGACATGAGATCTCAGGTACGACAATTTGTAACCACTTGTGAGAGATGTCTGAGGGGGAAGTCTGAGAGAAAGTCTCCTCAGGGAAAATTAAGACCTTTACCTGTTCCGCCTCATCCTTGGCATACTGTGTCCATGGATTTGATTGTGGAACTTCCCTTAAGTCAGGGGTATACCACAGTTTTGGTATTTGTAGACGTTTTTTCTAAAATGGCACACTTTGTTCCCTTGAAGAAAATTCCAGATGCTCCTCTTCTAGCTCAGCTTTTTGTTCAGCATGTGGTGCGCCTTCATGGCATTCCAAAGGTATTGATTTCGGACAGAGGAACTCAATTTGTTTCACATTTTTGGAGAGCCTTCTCTGCAAAATTGGGAATTGACACTCGTTTCTCCACAAGCTACCACCCAGAAACGGATGGCCAAACGGAAAGAGTGAACCAGGAGCTTGAGCAGTACCTGCGTTTATACCTGTTGGACCAGAAATTGGATTGGTCTGAATTGGTGTGGGCAGCAGAGTTTGCTTATAATAATGCTGTTCACTCTTCCACTGGTTATTCACCCTTTTTTGTAAATTATGGTAGGCATCCCACTTTCATTGTGGAAAAAGAGGAAAGTCCGGTCCCTGCAGTGGAAAAGAAGGTTAGTGAAATGCAGAAATCCCTCGTTCAAGTCAAAAGAAATTTAGAAAAGGCCAAAGAATCTTACAAAAGACACGCAGATAAAAAGAGAAGAGAGAATCCAGTATTTCAGGCAGGAGATAGAGTGTGGCTATCCACAAAGAATTTGAGGTTAAAAATAAATCGAAAATTTCAGCCCCGATTTTTAGGTCCATTCAGAGTGGAAAAGATGCTAAATCCAGTCACAGTGAAAATCCAACTGCCTTCATATCTTAAGGTACACCCTACTTTCCATGTATCCCTGTTAAAGAAAAGTCCACCCAAGTTGAGAGGGCGTTTAGCACCAAAACCCATTCAGGTAGACACACATGAAGAGTTTGAGGTACATAAAATTTTAGATTCCAAATTGAAAAGAGGTATCTTGTACTATCTGATTGACTGGAAGAATTTTGGCCCAGAGGAAAGATCGTGGGAGCCCTCTGAAAACGTTCATGCTCCAAGACTCCTTCGGGAGTTTCACAAGGCCAACCCTTCTAAACCCAAAGGAGAAAGAGCATTCTTGGTGGGAGGTACTGTCAGGATCCGTGTCCCTCGCCAGAGACTGTCAGCCAGAAGGAATCCGTGCTGGAAAACATCTTTACGATGTCTGCTGAGGTCCTGCAGCGTCCCGCCATGTTGGAAAGGTAGTTTCCAGCCCCATCAAGCAAAACATCCTGCAGCGGTCTAGTTGATAAGAGCAGTGGCGAGCATTGTCGTTAATGCGCATGCGCGAGCCTCGCGCTGCGCACTTCAACCGACTTTCATCGCCTGACAGGAGCTTCCTTGCTCGCTGTCATTTCCTTGAGGAAAAATCTTGCGCACTTTTCAAAGAACATTTTCCCTTGTCCTTCACAGTGACTGCGTGTTATTAAAGAGTCTTGACACGCTGCTCAATTTCATCGTTTGCCCCCTCCCCCCCCCTTGTTTCTCCTCAAGTGTTCCGGAGTTTGGGCAGCTAAGACGCTACTCTTTAGCGTTTTCAGTTCAGAGTGGAGAAGAGACTTCAGAGTGTTTTCTGTGAAGAGAAGACCTCGAATCCCAAGTAAGAGTGTGGTTTTTCGTGCTTCAGTCTCTGGGCAATGACTGAGGTGATGATATCTTCAAGCTAATGGTGTTTGGAGCAGAGGATCCTAGAGCCCAGAGACTAACACTTCAGAGCTCAGAGAGAGAGCTTTATCTTTTCCTTAAGACTTTTGAGAGTACTTGTTTAATGGACTTATTTCCTGTAACCCTCTTCAAGGAAACTCAATGACAGTATGTTTGCTTGCCGCCTGTGAAGAGAGTTGGTGGCCTTGTTCTTAATTCAGTTTCCAATGGGTTATTTGCCTGTTTCTATCCAGTGAATCAGATACTTGAGTACCAGACAAGCACACATAGGGAGGAGCTAGCTTCTGATTAGACACTGGTAAGGATAGCTTGGGTTTTAGAAAGAATAGATAACAAGAAATAATATTCTTTGTGAGTCAGAAAACTAATAAGTGTTTTGCCTTTACAGCGCAGACCAGACCAGACCAGGTTGGAAGCCAGTGTCGAAGCGTGTCTCTCGTTGTTTGTCTTCTACTTCCCCTTTCCCCCACGGGGTAATTTTGTGGACTGCGAATTCTCAGTAGTCCCTGAGTTATCCTTGGGGTGGATCTGGGGTAAGAGCTTCTGTTCCTGAGGGGACCGCACCAGTGTATCCTTTGAATCTGACACTCGTGGACTTCACCCTCTTCCATTTCCTCAGCCTCCTCATCTGATGAGTCTATCACCTGAGGTGGCACTGTGTCCTGGTGGGCCGGAGTATCTGGTCGTGTCTGTTTTGGGGCTGCCGCTGGTGTATCTGCAGCAGGCGTCGGGCACCTTGTCTCAGTTGTCGGTGCTTCCGGGAAGCGCTCTTTGTAGTCCCGGATAAGGTGTTTAAGGTCATCCACAATTGAAGCAGGAAGGCACACCATCGGGGTAACCTCTGTATGAACATGAGCTTGGAAAGAGTGTTCCTGGTAGCTCATCTCCTCCTGTTCCTCGTCTGTGCTCTGACATTTCACATGGAGGTCTGAAATTGAAGTAGCCTGCTCCTGGAGTTCTTCTTCAGATTCTTCACTCTGGAGAATCTCCCTGGGCAAATGACTCTGCACCTTACTTGGTGACGTTGTTTCTGGAGTAATCTGTTTCTTAGTCAGTTTGCCAGACACAGGACCTTTTGCAGGAGCCCCTGCCATCGTCCCTAGTGTTGTCGGCGGTGGTAGAGTCCAAGACGATGTTTCTATCAGCTTGGATTTCTTCCACGGTTCAAGAATGACTACTTCCGTCGACGATCCCCCCGTCGACGGTACCCTCGTCGACGGCATGACTTTCGACGACGGTGCTTCCGTAGACGATATTTTCTTCGTCGACGATGTCTTCGTCGACGATGCGCTCGTCGACGATTCATTCCTCGTTGACGTCTTCGTCTTCCTCGTCGACGTCTTCGTCGTCGACTCTCCCGTCGACGGCGGACTCTTCATCGACGTCGTCGTCGTCGACGGGCCCATCTTCATCGTCGACTCTCCCGTCGACGGCGGACGCTTCATCGACGGTGTCGTCGACGTGCCCATCTTCGTCGTCGACGACGGCTTCAGCAGTATTATAGATGGAATAGGTTTACCAGCTGACGACGATGAAGGGGTGGTCGTCGTCGTCGACACTGTCGTCGTCACTGTGGAGACTGAAACTGGCGGCACAACCCTTTTTTGCGTCGAGGATGTCGCAAGCTTACTGGATGACTGCGTAGGCTTCTTGAAGGCCTGAGAGGCCTTATCAGACACTGAAGATTTTGTTGATCTTGCCTCTGAAGACTTCTTTTGAACCTTTCTGAAGAAATAAATCACTTACTTCAATGAGAAGGGTTTGAAGTAGTCCTGTACGAACTTTTGGAGAAAGAACTCACTTTACAGAGTGAACAAGTTGGTTTTGAAGAGATCTTGAGGAGAACTCAGGTTGGAGACTCCCTAGCACAACGTGCGGTAGAAAATCTGAGAGACTGAGGCTCCTGTCAGGAAGGTTCTAGAGGGAGGTGATAGCTGATTGGCTGGCTCTAAGAGTTTGGTCCTTTTTACATAAGGACAAGGATAGGCTACTAAGGTGAGGCCCTTAGGCCTATTTTTCTCTATGTATGTCTACAGGACATTACTTTTCTATGTACCGGAGGCTCCCGTCTCGACGACGGGGAATGATTCAGGCATGTGAATCTATGAAAGACACCCCTAATACTGGATAACCGAGCACATTCACATGTGTACTCTTCGCGATAGCAACACTTTCAATAATACCGCACACCATTGACATGCGTGTCTGTGCATATCCACAACCTTGACAGCGACATGTAATGTTCACCATTCAATTTTTTCAAACGCCCATCTCCTTAACGATAGTTTCTGCCCTCCCGACACATGCTACACTAATTTAAATTGCACACTCTGCAAGGTCAAAACTACAAAAGAAACACACATAAGTACACTTCCTGGCCAGACAGGAACTGAACAACGCCCAGGTCCCCAGAATAATTATTCACACCCCTACGCTGGCCTGGTGTACGCAAGCCCTGCCCACTTTGCGTATGTATAAATAGGATAATGACGACGCCACATGTCCCAGTTCTTCCACACTGCCTCAGGTGATATGGCTGCATCCACCTCACATATCACAATGCGCAATCAAAAAAAAGAAATGGATCCATGAGGTGTACACCATCCTGGCAATCAACACGGGCTCTAAATTGTGAGCCCTACTGCCCGTCGTCTACGAAAGGGATCCATGAGGTGTACACTATCCTGCAATCAACACTCCATCTGAATTGTGAGCAATGACAGCAGGTAAGCAGAGCGGCCTGGGTGCAAAGGGCCACCAATTGAGCGCGGTGTGGCAGGACGGGTGGGGTGAATCATCCTGGCTGCGCAGGTGCGAACAAAACGATGTTGCCGTGCGTAATGATGTGATCTCTGACCTCATTCAGTCTCATCTCTGTCTCATTTTAAAGACCTGCTGGACCGTAAGTAGGCCTGAGCCAGCGGGCAGCGCTGCCGTACAGACACCTCTTGAGCACGGTGCTGCAGGAGGGGTGGGATGCATCAGCCAAAGTGCTCATGTGCAAATAAGCGATGTTGTCGTGTGTAATGATGTGATCTCTGACCTCATTCAGTTTCAACTCTGTCTAATTTTAAAGACCTGCTGTACAATACTGTAGGCCTGAGCCTATGGGCAGCGCTGCCCTACAGACACCTGTTGAGCATGATGCTGCTGGAGGGGTGGGGTGCATCACCCTGAGTCCGCACGTGCGAAAAAGCGATGTTGCCATGCGTAATGATGTGATCTCTGACCTCATTGAGTCACATCTGTCTCATTTTAACGACCTGCTAGACCGTACTATAGGCTTGAGCCAGCGGGCAGCACTGCTCTACAGACACATGCCGTTGGCTTTTAGGACACTGTAGTGACCTCGTTACTAAGTGTACCTGCACACAGGCTTTGGTCACTGCATTACACACGCACATTATGCTTCTAGCATGCGCTCTGTTCCTTTCTATATAAACCGTCGTATAACGCATAATTATTTAACCTTATGAATTCTCGAGCACTCCATCTCCTCTTTGAACCACGATTACAAATAACAGGTGGTAGATCGTACTTCAAAAATGAAGGATGCACTCAAGTCCTATTTTCTATCAAGCTTGCAATAAACCTTCATTTACCTCCAGACGTTTCCACCATTAAATTATTTCTCCCTTTTCAGACATTCCATTGATTGACTCAAGAAGGGCGGAGCGGGAGCTGACCCCCCAATGATGCCCTGGGCATTCAGACACTTTTAATTGTGGTATCAAGGCACCGTCCCCGACTGGAGACCTGGTCTACTGTACAAACGTACCCCGGACTCGGAGCTTGCACCAACACATTGTGGGACACACCGGTGGTGGCAGGTGAGCAGTCAAGCCTTAGTGTGCAAGACCTACAATTGAGCACAGTGCGGGGGAAGGGGCTGGGGTGCAGCACCCGGGGTGCAGCACCCTGGGTGCACAGGTGCATGCAAGCGATTTTCCCGTAGCTAATAATGCAGGACAATATTATCAAAGAACGGCGATAACATTATCACCACTTTAGCGGTAGGAAACTGCCGCTAAAGTGGCTATAATGGGCTTGATAATATGCCCTCGTGAATTCACATAGAAGCCCAGGTTCACACCAGAACCTGGGCTTCTATGGGAATTCACAAGGGCATATTATCAACCCCTTATCGCCGCATTATCATCAGTTTCCTGCCGCTAAAGCGGCGATAATGTTATCGTCGTTCCTTGATAATATGGCCCATAATCTCTGCCCTCATGCGTTTCATTTTAAGGACTTGCTGAACCACACTCTTTCTCGCGATTCCAGCGTCCTAGACAAACGGGTGATGGGAGGGTAAACACTAAGGGCTGGGTGCAGTAGGCCGATGATCTGTCTCCTCCTCCCTCCCTTCTTTTTGCTCTACCTCCCCTTCTCCATTCCACCCACTCCCCCTCCCTTCCATTCTCACTATCAACCTTTCATTCAGACTACCTTTCTTTACCTCTTCCACATAGCACATATACTTATGTTTCATTTTTGTCTTGCAGGTTTCCTACGCTGCTTCCACTGGAGTCCAACCCACTGTTTCTTCTATTAAAGTTACATTTCTATTTATTTGTGTTTTAATAAAGGTGACTTTTTTTTCAACTAAATAACTGAGTGTGTAGGTCTTCTTTTTCTGACAACACTTGTCTATTATTTATTGTGAAAGTCATCTCTTTATAAGAGATTTTGAGGACAAAGTTATCTAATATTAGAGTGCACCTACCAAAACATAATCTAACTGACTATTAGACAAATGAAGCCTGGGTAATTGTACAACTGCAAGAGTTCTATGAGTGTATCACTTTATAACACCATAAGTACTGCCTGTGTGATTACCAAACAAATAAGGCACTGCCTAGGACCACTGAGGCTTCAGGGACTGCCGAGGCCCACCCTGCATATTTAAATGAAGCCCCGGAGTGTGGCGATCCCCGGACTTCAGTTGGCCTCGAACCCCACCGAACAATTAGTAAACAATACCCTGGAAGGTGGTGGTCCCCTAGGCTGCAAAACGTCTCTGTGCCCTTCCGTGTCTAATTTTCATGTGACATTAAGATCCCCAGATCTACAGAGAGCCCGCAATATAATAATTGGATTGGCCACGGAACGATACCCACCAGGGGCCTCATTTAAAAGAATGGGTGAGACCCCGCTTTTTTTTTTCTTCTTTTTTTCTCTACATTTTTACCATCTGCATCCCCACTATTAAAGCGATACGAGGTTTTCCTCCTCTCGCTTCAAGTAGTCAAACAAGTATTTGCTATCAAAGGGTGGAAACCATGCACCGGCCCTCTAATAGCAAACACAAATGTCCCGCAAATGCACACCCCGGGACATTTTGTGACCTGCGCCTGACATGTCGCCCTCCCTAGGACCATGATCAATTTGTTAGTATAAACGCATACTAACACTACTTACACATGTGTAGTACAGCGACCAGAATGTAGTAAAGAAGCAGAGGAAGCGCAAAATATAAATCCTACCAGAAGTCGGATGACAGTTCAAAGAGCTGACGACCCTGGCATGAGTAGAAACAGCTACACGAAGAAAACGGGTCTTCAGCACAACGCAACCAATTTTGAAATATTGGTGAGTGGTGCTTTCTTTTTACCTTCTCCTGCTCGTCGCCAAATTTATGTAGTGAAGAGGCAGACAGCAGTGGATTCAATAAGTGGATTTATTACAAGAAAACAAGACACCTGAAACAACTACCAACAGGAGCAGACATCAAAGCAACCGTCTTCTCCAGCACCACGTACAAACTCCGCAAGGGTCCCCTCATGACAGCCCTACATTCTAACATTAAATACTTAGATTCTAGTAGAATTACATACTAACATTCTACTATGACTTACATTGGAATACTACACAGAGCACATGACTTTACAGCAATGAGCTCATGGGTTCATTCACGAGTGTTGAGACCGGTAGTGGCAAGTATTTTGCTTTCCACTCCCTTTATTGTATAAACGTAAACTAACACTTCTTCCACAGGTATTCTACAGCGTCCAGAGCACCTCACTTTACAGCAATGAGCTCACAATTTAGGCTCACGGTTTAATCCCAGAGTCTTCACACCAGTAGGGGTGAGTAGTTCGCTTCCCACTCCCTATATATTATAAACGCATACTAACACTACTTACACACTTATACTTCAGCGGCTAGTATCCTATAGCGCCCAGAGCCCATCCCTTTACAGCAATCAGCTCGGTTTTATCCCCGAGTTTTCACACTGGTAGGCGTGAGTACTTCGCTTCCCACTTCCGGTATAGTATAAACGCACAGTACCAGTCAGTAATTCGCTTCCCACTCCCTGTATGGTAAAAACACCTACCAACACTACTTACACACGTATACTACAGCAGCCAGAGCCCATCCTTTTACAGCAATCACCTCGATTTCATCCCTAAGTCTTCACACCGGTAGGCATAACTACTTCGCTTCCCGCTTCCGGTATACTATCAACACACAGAAGCGGTCAGTAGTTCGGTTCCCACTCCTTGTATGGTAAAAACACCTACTAACACCACTTGCACACGTATGCTACAAACACCAGACCACATCACTTTACAGCAATGAGCTCACGTTTTAGACTCTCGGTTACATACCGGAGTGTAGAATCATATCATATCAGCACCATGTCACTCTGAGCAACACCGCAGTTTCAGACGGGTAACAGTGACTATTTAGCTTCGCACTCCCCCACAAAGCTTACAGTGCTCCTACCCTCCGTTGCTACTTTTATCGCCCTTTTTTCCCCTTACTCACTTCAACGGAATCACAAAATGGCGGCCAACACTTCGTAGTTGCAACACCATCACACCCAATAAGCAGCAAGCTCCTGCTCGTAACGCCTCAGCCAATCAGATGGCAGAATTCCCAAATATCGATATCTATAAATTTTGATATTTCTCAAAAAACACTGAACGGATTTACACCAAATAAACAAAAGCGTGCTTTCTACACCAAGGCCCTTCTCCCTGCCAAATTTGGGGTAATTCCGTTCGACCTGTAGCCTTGTCTAAACTTTCCTATGGAAATTAACATGGAGAAAACACATTTTGGGACCCCCTTCTATCTCAGCCCCCCTTGACGAATCACCCCCAAACTTTCAACATAGGAGCTGATATGAAAAAAGAATCAGTTTAAAAAATTTCATGAAAATTCATCAAATGACGCCAAAGTTATAAAGAAAACAAAAAATGCTCTTCCTACTGAAACTCGGTCCTAACTCTATAACTACCTACTGGCGACCGCCAGTAGGCAATAAAGAACAAAGTAGAATAGTTCCTTCATTCTTTTAGCTTTCAAAACTTCTCTCTATTACTGTCTTTCTAATTTTCCATATAAATAATTTTATTAATATTCAAGTACACATAGAAGTCAGAAATGCAACGTATTCTATCAACACACTTTCTAAAACATTCTATAATACGTAGAGGTTAAAAGTTCATCAATTTTTTTTAAACCTAACGATATGTTTTTGCAACATTTTCTCGAACATTTAAAGGCACTTGCAGGTTAAAAGTTCACGATTGTTTTAATTTCGAACAGTGCCTTCCAAATGTAAGTAGCAGGTGTGGTTGAGTTGAGCACATTTTATCCTATAATATGTACTCCACGTTCAAACTTCTTTAGCTTAACAAATCACAAAGACGCTTTTCCACAAAACGAATGTGCACCCTACTTTAAAAAACAATGCTTTTCATCTCCCAATCAGGTACCGCTTTGTATGCGAAAAGAAACTAATTCCCCATCTTTAAACATATCTCTTATTCTACAAAGGAACCGCATGAGCTACAAACATCTTTCCATACCTTCCAGCCAATCCTTCAAAATGCTAGTGTGAATCGTAGGACATAGCTATGTATTCTGGTGCAAGAGGTATGCAGAACAGAGACTTATTGACTTAGACCTAGGTTTACAAAATGTGGACATTAAATGGTTTGCACAGAGAGGATTCAAGTGGCACCAATTGTTGCCTTTGGTTAAAACCTGTTTGCATCTCCAACACCCTGACCTCATGATTGTGCACTGTGGTGGAAACAACCTAGGCACATTGACTCAGGTAGGTTTGGAAATGCTTATGAAGGACACCTTTGGGCAATTGATGTTACTTTTGCCTCAAACTGTCTTTGTATATTCCAATATATGCCAAAGACAGAAGTGGAAATGGTCCAAACGATTTTGTCCTCAGATGTAAAAATCTCGGAAGAAAATCAACAAAGCTGTGTCTACATACCTCAGAGACCACAAAATGGGCTCCATCTACAACAACAACATACGTTTTGATATGGCGGACATATACCGAAGTGATGGAGTACACTTCACAGATCAGGGAAACTGAGTTTGCTTGAATAACTTGAAGCTAAGTATCCGCACTTATAAGTATCTCCAACTAATAAACACAAGGGCTCTTTTTAGAGCCACCCTATAACTTACAACTTAAGACCGCTATTTTAGGGCCAGAGGCCAGATAATGGCAACTCCTGGACCCTCGCCATAAATGTATTCGCCACACAGCTGTGGCGCTGCAGCCAGAAAATCTCACTTTGTAGCACAGACCTCTCGCTTTGATCCCCGGCTCTAACCACCCATGAGGGTGAGTAGTTGGCACTTTACAAATACCAGATTGATTTACCTTCGCACTCCCTATACAACACCACCTAAGCACTATATACAAGTTGAACACATGTGGCACAGCACCCAGAGCACATGACTTCATAGCATAGCACGCACACTTTAGGCTCACGGTTTCATCCCCGAGTCCAGCAGCAGCTCAATTCAACAGCATGACACTCAAAGCAATACTTCACTTAATTTTCGTACCCATCACTTTCAGACTGGTAGAGGTCAGTAGTTCAACAGCTCTACCCCGAGTCCGTCAGCATCTCAGCTTACGCCCCCAGCACCAGCAGACCCGTAGGAGTGAGTAGTTAGCACTTCACAAATACCGAATTGATTAGATACGCGCAAATCTACCTTCGCACTACCTCTATTACGCCCCCTAAGCACCATACATAAGCTACAATGTTCGAAACAAAAGTTCATCCAAGTAGCTATAACTACATGCTAACACTACTTTTTCAGATGTGGCACCGAGCGGCCAGAGCACTTGACTTCACAGCATATGACACACAGTTTGGACTCACGCTTTCATCCCTGAGTCCGGCAGCAGCTCAGCTTAGCAGCATGAGACTCTAGACAGCACCTCACATATTTTCCGTACCCCAGGACTTTCAGACCAGTAGGGGTCAGTAGTTCGTCTTAGTAATTATAAACACATGCTGACACTACTTCCACAAGTGAAATGCAGCGGCCATGGCACATGACTTCACAGCATAAGACACTCAATTGGGCTCATGCTTTAATCCCCGAGTCCCGCACAAGCTCACCTTAGCAGCGTCAGACTCTAGGCAATACCTCACTTAATTTCCATAGCCCACCACTTTCACACCGGTAGGGGTGAATACTTTGCTTTGCATGCCCTCTATAGCACACCCTTTACATAATTAATGTCTTTAACATGCGCACCTTGCTCAAACATATATTTACGGCTGGCCTTAGTCGTGGAGAGGAGCTCCGTTTCAGAGGCAAAACAAGTATCCGTACCTATGAGGACTGAGGCGAGGAGAGTGATAATCGCCTGACAGCGCAACATCCACTAAGAATAAGCGGTTTCACAGCCTGCCCTCCCCTCCTACTTAAGGATGTTAAAGACATTAATTATGTAAAGGAACCCCAACCTACTCAAGGCAATTATGACTACTCACCTTGCAGGACTACAATATCCATAAGTCCCGGTGTTGAAACTCCACCCACTTAGGGCGGACCACGCCTTCTTTTCAAATAAAAAATGTTTGATCAGAGCAAGGTGAGCCTGGTGTTCCTTCACCTTGTCCATGAGGAAGGGGCGTTTGTGGCCCCGAAACGCGTCGGTCCTACTTTAAATTGGAGGGAGCCTGTGACACTGCACGGGAGCCAAACTGAAACCGTGAGGGTTTGGGTGCTGTGGTGAGCCCTCCCAAAGCGCTTGTGCACCTTGCTCAAACATATATATATATATACATATATATATATATATATATATATATATATACACACACACACCTTTGCTTTTCACGTTGTAGTCTTTTTGTGACTGTTTATATTTGCTACTTGATTATCAATGTCATGTTTTTTTAAAGATAGTATTTATCTGCGTAATTACGAGTTTTTCGTCTATCCATATTAACAATATGGTTGTAGCTGGCCCCATCAAAGCCAAGCGTTTATATTGAAGGTGGCTTGTGAGGGCGATACTTTGAGTCTGATGTTTTATGAGCACCGAGATTAAGGTAGTTTTAGACTGCACAGTGATATTAATAGTGATATTTATGTTTTAATGTTGTTCCCAAGGACATAGTTCACCATGCAGTGTTTGATAAGCATATGTACAATCAATGGGACGACCGAGTGTAATTATTATTTTTAGTTCACTCAATTTTAGTAACTGGACGTGCATACTGTAGGAGATGCTAGATTTTTTTTCTGGAGATTCTTATTCAAGTTAAATTGTGCCTATAGGGGCCCAACATTTTTAAATATTGCAATCTTTTTGTGGGGTCCATTATGGTGATCATAGGTGCCAATAGGTTTACTTTGCTGAACCTAATCTTGTGATGTATTTTTCAGTTCGCACTGCAAACGGTCTGTAGGTTTAACTCAACCTTTTTAATGAATTTATGGCAAGTAGTCTGAAGGTCAACCAACAGAAATCCTTTGTTATGACATGTGGCCCTAGAATTTACAGCTTAGGGGCAACTACTATAGGGAAGGTACAGAATTTGAATTGTCTTGGAATCCTGCTGGAAGCCAACCTCAGATGGAACAAACTTTTAACACAGAGGACATCCAAATTTGCTGGGCAGTTTACCCAATCTTTAACTTTGTGGAGAAACTCAACCAAAAACCTATAAAGTAATAAATTATGTTGTGCAAAAGCAAAAAGCAAATGCCTCTCTGTGAGTACATATGATGAAGGTGTATGGGTCATCTTGACCCAGGGACTCAGAAAATAATTGCAACCCCAAGGAGTACCACACGTTTTATTACCCATTCAGAAACAGGCCTCTCTTATCTGGAGGATGTGGTTGAAATCTCACCACTACTCCTTTGGTTAAAGATATGGCACTCTCCTTAAACAAAATGTTCCCGCTAAGGGGCCGATTCCGATGCGGTTAGGAACGGCTCCGACCCTCGGTCGGAGCCATCCTAACTGCATTAGATATGCCCGTTCGGATTCCATTCCGACCAAGCCATTCTGATAGGCTCGGTCGGAAAGGTATCCAACTCAGTTTTCCGGATGGCTTCCGAAGGGCTCGAGAGCCCGTCCACCATCCGGAAACCCTGCAGTTCGGACAGCATTTCTATGTCAGAAAGGCCGGCACAGAAATGCTGTCTCCACCCAACTTCGTAATCCCTCGGGCGGAAGGAACCGCTCTTGGGATTACTGAAAGCATTCTGAATGGTGGATGGGCTCTCCAAGCCCGTCGGAAGCCAGTCGGAATAACCGGTTGCAGTCCTTTCTGACTGACTACATCATAATGGGTCAGTCGGAAAGGACTCTGACCGGCTGATTATGATGTGGTTGGATCGTAATCAGGCCCTAGATATTTAAGCCTAGTCTGTACTGTAATATCTGTTTAGGCCTACTTCTTGTTGTGTTGTCTATCTGCTATTTGCAAGAATATTCTTGGATGTATTTAAATGGGAATTCAGATCGTTTTTATACTGTAACTTATTTTACCCTCACTTGTCTTTATTATCTGTTTTATTGTATATTGTTGTTTTTATGTGATAACCTCTTTAATGCAATTTGCTGAATAAAAGTATTTGATGATTAAGAACAACCATATTACCTATTGTGCTACAATATTATGATTCAAAATAAATCCAAAATTTACTAAAGCAGCACAAAGGAAATTCCGTGTGTGTTGCAGGTTCCCATGTGATTACTCAACCTCTTATGGAATCGGACAGCAGGTGTTTGCTTATGAAGATCACACCACAGATGTACAGTGAACAATCCTGCAATATTATTTTATCACTGGTTTCCTAAAGTCAATACACTTATTTTTTTTAAAGAAAAACTAGAGGTGAGGAATATTGTGGATATGGCTGCATGAAAATCAATATTGTTTTTGGATCGTGGTATGGTCATGCCCAGCAGAAAAATGTTATCAGGAATGACTTTAGGCGTTTTAAGCAGTAACATTTCTGTTTATTTTATAATTGATTATCTTTAGATCTGCACTGTTGGTACCGGAAACCAAGTTTTGGATTTATACGGGGGAGATCTTGTTAGAAAGCTCTATATTTGTGCAAGGATTCCATAAATCATGAAGCACAGCACTGGCTTCATAATTATTTATAGATTGTTTGGAAGTGAATGCCAATAAAGTTGGGTCTAACAAGTTAATTCAATGCATTTTTTTAAAAAGGTGACGTATTATTGACTTTAAATGTTTTAAGATCGTCATAATGAATTGTGAGTTTGTATTGTATTTTCAAATTTTACAGAGTGATCCAAACAAATTTAAGTGTGTGGGTGTTTGTGAGAATTTAAAAACCCACAAAAAAACTCTTCACACTGGTGTGATTTAACATACTGGACATACTAAAAGATAAGAAAAAATGGAAAATGGCCATCATATGTAACATTCCCATATGACGACAAATAGAAAGAAGATATCTATAGCTTCCTGTGTTTATCCCTGCTACTTCAAGTACTAGAAAGGTAATACAGAGAGGGGCACCTGATCCTGGAGTATAAGAGACTATACAGGAATTATTGAGATTCTCATGAGAGAACAGTTTCCTGAAATTTAAATAGGTAGTTTGCAAATTTCCCCTACAAACATGTAAAAAGAGAGATTCGCCATGCCAGCCTTCTTGGAACAAAACAACTAACTAAAGACATTATATGAACATTCCTCTCCTGTATTCTAGCTCTTTGAGTCTCTGACCCATTTACACCCCTTTTATACCCCTGTCTCTAGTTTTCATTCTATTATCCTGTAACTTCAATGCAATTTTCTTCGGGTAAATTTTCTTAAGCTATATTTATTTGTGGAATGAGGCACAACAGCCTATGCGCAGATTCTCTTCTACATCATATTTCCTTTCCTTTCTTTTTGATGCAGTTTTGACTTTCTCTTTTCTAATGTAGATCTTAGAAGATGAACTACCGTATTATATTTTACACCATGTTGTGGACCTCTTTTTGAAAGTGATTGAAAACTCTAAACACTTTAAGTACAAATGATCTGGTCTACAATATAGTTAAAATAAAGTTGGGATATTCATTAGTAATCACAATAGTGTCTGCAAAAATAACTCTGGAAAGCTGCCCTTACCTTTACAAGGTGCTGCATTCTTTCTTCATTGTGTTCCATGTTGCGTAAACTTGGAGGTACGTACCAGAAGCAGACATTGGTATGCTGTGGCTAAAAAGACATGAAAAAATACCAAATTACTCAAATGTGAGCAACATTTGAACTGTAAGTCACTCAACAGAATCTTTTGTGGACTGTGCATATATTCAGATGCGGAGGTTGATTGCGTTTATATTTTCTCAGTAAATATGTCTTTAAGCACCAGCAGACAGGCACCACGAGCAACAATGTATTTTCATATTGAATTTTGCCCACTGCATAATTAAATTGCATATAGGTACTATTTGCGATTCCCAAATAGCGATTTTTATGAAATCGCTATTTGGGAATTGCAAATTGGGATGTATGTAGAAATTCGCTATTTTTTAGCGATTTCTTAAAATTCCTTAATTGCGATTAGCAAATTGCTAATCGCAATTAAGGAATAATTTCCCATTCATTTCTATGGGCCAGGAGGCCCATATGAAGGAATGAGAAGATATTCTCAATTTGCGATTCGCAATTTGAGAATCGCAAATTGAGAATAATTTCAAAGGTGCAGGGGTGTCCAAAGGACACCCTGCTGCACCCCTGAAACTTACACGTGTGCGCATATGGCACACATATGAGCGCCACATGGCACCTCAGCAAATGCCAAAAAGTGCAGTTGTAAAAGAAATCGCAAATTACCACCAACTACAAGTTGTTGGTAATTTGCGATTTCTTAATGTGGATTCGCAAAGAAAAATGCTTGATGCATAGCATTTAAGGAATCCCAAAATTGCGATTCCTTAAATGCTTGAGCAAAGTAAGGAATCGCAATTTTTGCGATTCCTTATTTTGCGATTTTGCACATACATACCAAAACACAGTTTGCGATTTGCAAACGTCGGAATTCTGAGAATTCCGGCGTTTGCGAATCGCAAACGGCTTCATACATCTGGCCCCAGATGAGGTGTTGAGGGTGATATAACAGCTGACATTTGGGCTAGGCATGTTTTTAGTCTTTTTTGAAGGCAACAAGGTTGTTTGAGTTGTAGGTTTGCTTTCAAAGGTTGTTCTGCAGGTGAGGAACAGCCACTAAGAATCAGCATGTCACATTAAATCTTGCCATTTCTTTTTCAGACAATAGTGAGGTAGAAATTATTTGAACAGAGGGGTATGGAGGGCATTTAATTTGTAATCACTTAACTTAAAGCACTAACAGATACCATTTCCTTATGTATGGGCATTGCAGACACCATTCTGAAACAGTGAACATCTTTTCCCTCTGACATTAAGCAATTTGTTTAAGCGGACTTACCCTGCTCCCCACGATTCGCTGTAAAAAGTGGCATCTCACAAGGATCCAAACTTGCTGCTCCACTAGTTGTTCTATACATACAATACATACAATCTCTAGGGGGACTACTTAGGCAGCAGGACATTCAACCTCAGCCTCGAATATTATTGGAGAGTGACACTCCTAAGCTCATTTCATGCTAGGATACTGCCAAACATGAATGCTTCCCATTTACATTAATCTCATTTGAAACCAACTAAAACTGAATGTATCCTCATTAATGATGACAGACTATACAAAATCATGTCCAGGCCTGGCTAAACAGCATGAACATGGAGTGCTTTTTACTCAACCTCTGAACCCACCTAAAATCCACTAGTTTTTTTTGCATGGGTTTTATAATGTCCTTTTTCTGGGAAGTATGCAGGTTATCTTGTTCAAAGGAAGCATTGATGACATCTTTCCAGAATTGGATCAGAGAGGGGCTGATCAGTTTGAGTGTATTATGCAGTCAAGTACATAGCTGGAAGGTTTTGTGGAGGAGATTACTTCCTCCAGCTTTTCAAATGTGATATGTCTACAGGACGTCCAGCAGTTCCAATCTTCTTTAGAATCAGTGTTAATGATATTATAGTCTGGAACAGTTGCTTAAGCGGAATGTCACCTTAAATACTTTTGGGAAAGAAGTTTGCCTGTTCATCAGCCTTTATTAGAATAGCATTGCAAAGGATCTTGAACTGCAGGTCTATGCTTAGAAGTACGGTTAAGTAGAGCAAATGGTTGTTTAGATTGGGAAGGGCAAGTGAAATAATTAAATCAGGGTAAACAGAATAAACTGCATGAAGATAATATTGCTTACAGAGCATGCTTCAATAATCTCTAGAGACAAGTTAAGTGCGTATTAGTGGTTATTATGCCCTTGCTAAACCAAAGACTAAGTAAAACATTTAGTAAAACATTACTTTGAAGGTACACGTTTAGGAGCAAGTAATTGGTAAAACATAATCTAGATATTGATTTAGAGCTAAAACTCTGGGTACACATGTGCATATCATTAGAAATATACTTTCACCATCCTCACTTGCAGCATCGAGTGGCCGTCAATGTTCTTTCCGCACCAGGAGGCGTATAAAGCAGGGTCCTTGTCCCCGCAGCGTGGGAGACTTTCACCAGTGGCACCTGACTACAAGCCCCAGTCTCACCTAAAGCATCAAGGGGCGCCAACACTTCTACGCATCAGGAGGTGCATAAAGCACCCTCCTTTTTCTGGCAGCACGAGACGCGCGATGCTTGTCTGTGACCGTCAGAGCCATAAGAGGCTGGGCCACACTCTTTGCCCGAGGCACCAGTGTTGGAAGGAAGAGCACCAGTCATCAAGGACTATGGGTATGAAAAAGGTTAGTGGCATCACCGTAAACAATCAAGGAGAAGCGGGGATCGATCTCTATAGCTAATTACTTGTCTACTGCTATGACTGTGATTAATAGGGAGAGTGAATCTGTGACTCCTTTTAACCCTAAGGAGCGGACTCCAAAAGTGTCAGAGCTAATGAACCAGTGGGCGGCTCTTCAATGGGAACAGGGAGTCGAATGAACAAATGTAATGCTAACTTGACGAAATGCTTTGCCCTCAAAGTTGATTTGGATATAACCGCAACGCCAATGGAATATCAACCCCGACTCATGCCAGGATAAATTCACATCTGGATGACATTGAACATCCAAACAAAGAAAGAAAGTTGCCCCGCGCCTGGTGTATGCTTCAAATACAACTGGGAAGAAGCACATTGAGCTTGCTAGGCCTGCTAATATGGCGGGGGTCTTTGAAAATAAGGGGCAATCCCGGTTGTTAGCAGGGCTAACGGGAACCGCAAGTGCTGGAAAAGACCAGGGGTACTTCTGTTACCTGGAGGGTCTTCTTGAGAGATTATTGTACCCCCTGGCCATGGCATTGAAGACTATTGACAAAACCCTGAAAGAGCTCCTTGTCTATGCTAAAGCCAAGACACCCAAAGTAACGGGACGGAAAGAGGGATATTTCTTGCCCTGTAGGACGGAGACACCAATTATAATAGAGCCAGGAGATGACCCAGAGAAAAAGGTGTGTTCACAGGCTAATTTTGCAAGACAAGCCCCAGCAGTAAACTCCTCTACAATGAGCCATGCACGGCCATCTGGTAGAAGACCCATTCCCTCAACAGCCTCTAAACCTGGTCTGCTAAATAGATCCGAAAGCAGTACCTTTCAGGCTTTACAACTTTCCGCAGAGTGCACCCCATATGAGGTTGTTCTAAAAAACATCCCACCTCTGGATCCATCCCTAAAGGAATTGGACTATCGATTAAAAAACAAGGTGATCTACTGGTTTCACAAAACCCTCAGATGCTCTAGTGGTAATGTGCTTTAAAATGGCGTAATTGCTGTATGGAGGGTTCACTGGCTGGGCAACTAATGGAAGGCAGAAACCAGTGATTGTGTTGTAGTTACATTTCACGACCCACACTTTGTGGCGTTTATCTTGGCTAGACTTTGAAATCAGCAAGAACTCTTTCAAAGAATTCAACCGGTCCCACTGTGTTTTTTTACCAGCCCAGAAGAAGTCTCAGGAACCACGTTCAAGGCAGCAGTAACTTTCTTATCCCCAAACACAACCGATTTGCTACCTTGGAAGAGGTTGATTGACTGCCAAGGGGGTTGCAAATGTGTCCAGAGATGATTTGTCCTGGGTAAGTATAGGCTCTATACTGAATTGCTTAGTTGCTGTCTTGATGTGGCTAAGACAAGTCACTTCCCTAGCTTGCTGCCTGTTCATCTGGACCATCCGCCTAATCCATTGCCAAAAGGACAAGCTGTCCTTGGTCGATCTTGCAAGAAAGCAGTAAAACCAGCGGAATTAGTTGGCAATGAGGTAATTCCTCCTGACATGAACTAAATTTTTGGGAACATTGAGGGCATCAAGAGTAAATTGACAGATAGTAATTGGGTACCACTAATGTTTACACAGTAGATTGTCTGTCTCCAAGAAACCTGGTTGAGGTTGTGTGCCGATATAAATGGCATCCTTTCCGTCTCTTCGTGTGCAATGCCAACTCCTGCTAGACATTACAGTGGTGATATTCTAATTCTTATAAGTACCAAACCATAGGTTAAAGTGGTGAAGACCTGTGTGGACTCTCCCTTTTTCCAAATAATATTTCTGGCATGATTGGCTGCCCCCAATCATACTTATTCATATCTATCACAGCAACTTTGTTAGAAATAATGTCCAAATTGTGGATTCTCTTGCATGCAGTTTAGATGTAATGTTATTAATATTTAAAGGTGTCTACATGATATTGGGGGTGTGTGTGTGGGGGGGGGGTGACTTGAATCTCAGGCTCTGCCATATTGTGGACCCTCATGTGTGTGGGCTAGCCGATAGTGATTTCTCCAATTTTTAGCATTTAGAACATAACCCATGTGGAGATAAGCTGAGTAGGATGCTGAAGACCCATTTCCTTATTTTGGCTACTGATCAAACAGCAAATCTTACCCCACATCAGGTGACATATACAAGGAGGGGTAAAGGTTCCATAATTGATGTTGTTGCTGTATCAAAGGCATGGGCCATCAAAGTTTCTGATTTCCAGATGCTTGATAGTGTTTTAAGTCACCATAGCCCACTGGTTCTATGTCTTAGTGTAGGCTTTCCTAGGACACTCATGGACAGGATGGATTGCCCTGTCAAATACACTAGAAATTGGGGTGTGCAGAGGAACTGGAGGGACATTGACTCTGGGGTCTTTTTCATACAACTTGTGGGAAATCACAGTCTACAGTTTGAACTCTGCCTCAGTGATAATCCTGACCCGGGTCTAATTTTGGATGCCTTCTCTGAGATCTGTGAATTGGCTAAGGAACAATTAGCAACTTCTAGGAGTCATTATCCATGGGAAACTGTCAAATGGTTTGATAAAGAGTGCTCACAGGCTCACTGTAGCCTCTTTCACACTCTGAAATGCTCGCCAAGGGTCCAAGTGGAGGTAAGAAAGTGCAGGATGCGCTACAAAGAAGCCATCAGGCAAACAAAAGAGTAGAGTGGAGGCATGGGAGAAGCTGGGTAGTACTTCCATGAAGAAGGATGCAACTCAGTTCTTGAAGGTAGTAAATGTCACTTTCTGTGCATTTATTCCTAATTTCGGAATAGACGTATTTATCCCTGAACAAGTCTGGTTTGACTATTTTACTAAGCTAGATGAGCGTAACAAACTATTACCCCATGAACATAGCTTCCCCACTAATGCAGGTGTCTTGATAAACACAGATGATTTAATCATTACACTGAGGGACGTAACTTCGGCTATTAACAGGTGTCCTTCGAATAAAGCTTTGGGAGCAGATGGGGTGCCAGTTGATCTCTTTAAAGACAACCTGTCTTTCTGGGCCTGTCTCCTGATCTAGGGCTACCATTGTCCTGTGTTGTACATAAATTAAGTAGACAGCAGGACACGTCTTCCAGTAGTTAAGTTGGATTTATTAAGTTACAAGGAATAAGATAAGACAGCGGAGCACAAAGCCTCACAGCTGACCAGACCAACTGCCAGGGCTAGAATCCCAACACACCAGATAGAACACAGCTAGGTAAGAAGATAGAAACACAAAGAAAGGACAAAAGAGACCAAGAAGCCATATAGAGCTAAGAATGAATTTACAACATCCTGATACACAAGAAAGGAGACAGCAGTGACCCACATTGTTATCGCCCTATATTGTTGATTAATGCAACAGCCAAGATCTTGAGCAGAGTCCTGCTAGACCAATTTGAAGGCTAGGCAAACTATAATTGAATTCTAACAGCTGCCCAGTATGCCTTCATACAGAGATTAGGAAAGTCAGACAATTGCTTGAATCTGCACTTGTTGATTGATAAGTATGTGATCTTCAAGGAGGGTTGTCTCTTCTTAACATTCATGGATTTAAGTGCAGCATTCAACAATGTTGTGAGGGGTAAGCTGTGTGCTATGCTGCTAAAGAGGGGTGCTAACACAAAAATTGTACACCTTCTTTTAACAATTACACGCTGACGTAGAAGGTAAGATAAGGTATGGGCCTAATGGGGAATGCACCCTTACATCAAAATCAGAAAGTGTGTCAGGCAAGGTTGTGTCCTGGCACCCTTTCTTTTTAGCTTTTACATTAATGGTCTGGTGGTTTGCCTGACTGAAGCACAGCAGACCCACCGAGGTTAGGGACACAACACGTGCCAGTTCTCATGTATGCGGAAGACTCATGGCTCGAACGGGCAGGGGCCTTCAGAAACTCCTAGATAGTTTTGAGCATTTTAAGCCCAACCTAGTCCTCTCCACCAAATCCTATGCCATGGTTTGTGGTTGTCTGGGAAGCAGGCCAGCTCCCTCCCGTATTGGCGATTCTTCTCTCAAACGTATTTCCACTTTTTCTAACTTGGTTACTGCCTTTTGACAGCAGCAGTCCGTGGGTCCACCTGAAGACTGTTAGGGTTACGCAGTTCAAACAGGCATCAGAGTCCTTCTGTAAATTCACCTCCAGATTAGGCTCTATGCTCCTAGATGCTGCCATCACAATTTAAAAAGCTAAATCCATATCTATTGCTGCTAATGGCACTGGTGTCTGGGGGTCCACTGACTGCTCGTCATTACAGATTATTGAGAACAAATTTCTAAGAAAGCTGCTGTTGCTCACTGGTAGTATCCATTCCATCATAGGCCATGAAGAATTAGGGCTGCAGTATCTGAGAGTTAAGTAAGGCTGGCTCCAACTTTGCTTTGGCTTTCAGTTTGGTCCAGGCCTGAAGTGGGATTGACACAGCCACTGATTTCTAACTGCCTAAACTTGCCAAGGGTACGCAAGAGTAAGTGACTCATGTATGTCAAAAAATCCTTACATGCAATTAACAGATCTGAGCTATTCACTAACCCAGTGTGCATAAATATCCAGGTCAGACATCTGGTTAAGAGAGAACTTTTAAATGAGATAGTTGAAGAGAGGTGGAAGGTGGAACTAGGAAAGGGAATGGTGGCGGCATATTTACCCTTATGCACGTCCCTCAATATCGAGCCATACCTCCAAAGGGTTCCTCAACTTTGCAGGTATTTTTTGACAAGGTTTAGGCTTGGCCTGGTCCACTTTTTAGTGGCTTGCCCTTCCAATGTGTATACTGCAGAAGAATTGGCACCATGCCTGTGCACCTGAATCTCAACTACATATGTTCTTTTTGCGGGCTGTATCATGAGCAGAGAACTTGGATCTTGATTCCTCTTTTAAGGTCTCTAAATATCTAGCAGTGTAAAGAAGCCTTGATGTATTTGCAACTAATTCAAACTGACCAAGTATGTGTTACAATGGACAGATTGTATTTCTTTTGTGGTCAAAGCCAGGAAAAATGGCGGGAAACAAGCCTTTTTCAATACATAGTCTACCTTTGTTAGTAAGGGCTGCCAGTTGTATGCATTGTCTGATTGAGGGGTGAGTTCAAAGGATTTTTTATGTCTTTTTTTATTTAATCAGCTACCAAAGTCATGTTCAATCTTCCCTCTATTTG
This sequence comes from Lissotriton helveticus, assembly GCF_964261635.1. Classification (NCBI taxonomy): domain Eukaryota; kingdom Metazoa; phylum Chordata; class Amphibia; order Caudata; family Salamandridae; genus Lissotriton; species Lissotriton helveticus. The sequence continues at coordinate 822,273,801 of NC_136071.1, forward strand.
AACAATAATGATGAATTGCTAAGGGGCTATGAAATTGATTTTAAGGATGTATTTTTTTTAAGGATGGATTAGTGTCTACATTTTGAGACATTTTAATATTGACTCTGATAACTTATATTTTTTGCTTGTTTGCACAGTTTACTATGGGGATTAACCCCCTTTTTAACTAGCTTGTATATGTATGTATGCTTATATGGTTTATTTTTTTACTGAACAAAAGCTTATTTGAACTTGATCTTGAACTTGAAATATAAATAGGCGCAGGTGAGCCTCTTGAGTATTTTCTATTTCGCTAGTTTCAATATGGACGGTTTAAATTCCTATCAGCATATGTGAAAGCTATGTGAGATGATCACGGGGTTACCTATAAGTTCCCCACACAATATTGCCTCCATACCAATGGACTTGCTTGACAGATTTAACAAGACAATGATTCACTGGAATGGTAGACCATCAAAAGGTTGGGTCCTCCCGTTTTCTGCTTTCTTTTTGCACAAAGGGAGGTACGGAGGTGCCAGAGACGGGAGTTGGTTACAGCCGAACATGCGCTTCAGCTCCCAATAAGAGTCCCACTAAGTTTAGCGAGACATTAATGAAACAAGAAACTCAGACAGAAGACTCATGACATAGTTAACAGATTGATGAAGGCTCTGGAACAAGATTTTGCTGTAAACTGTAAATGGTAACTAATATGTAAAGGTCTGTTAAGAAGTGCTCAGTCACAGGTACGATGGAAAGGTCACCTTTTTTGGTTATTACTTCCCTGGACTGAAAGGCTAGATGAAGAAACATGAATTTGAAGACCGTCAGGACCCGGAATCAGGACATTGCAAGTGCTAATCAAAGTTAGCAAGGCAGGCTTTCTCAATGAGCAGGAGACCATAGGACAACCAAAGCGAGTACTATATGCCAACTGCCTGCAACCCAACTTTCTCACTGATGCCATGGTGAAATCAATTCTGCAAGATGAGAGATAGGAAGAAAAAAGAGAACCGAGAGACTCTCCCTGAATTGTGGCCTAGCCCAAAATTTTTTTCAGAGGAGTGGTAAACCTTTCTCCTGATCCGACAGAAGGACAGCAGTGAAACTGTAAGAAAGTGGTATGTCATTACTCTGAACTATTTTCCTTGCAGCCTGGGATCACTAAATGGTATTTGCATACAATTGGCACTGGAGACAGCAGTCCTTGCAGGAACAAGCCAGCATCAAGGAGGGCATAACTAAGACTTGTTTGTGATTGACACCTTAATCAAGCCTTAGTTCAAGCAGGCTGTATTGGTGCCAAAGGAATTCTCACTAGAGGAAAACAGACAAGAAACACTCTGCTTTATCTACAGGTTCCTCCCCTCTACTAAGCAGGAGAAACAATTAATTTGCATAGAACAGACAACTTCTTTGCTCTTTGACAGGTTATGGGCTACCAAGCTTTTTAAGCACATATGACCAGACCCCAGGCTATTGGTTGAGGGCTTAGAAGGTTGTCAGATGTTGGAGGATTTCAAGGTCACCTTGATAGATAACATTACTGTCTATAGCTCGAGCTGACAGGACCACCTTTTAAATCTTAAGATACCTCAAGAAAGCGCCCTGTGTTATATTATAGTGTATTGTAGATGCATTTGTATAGCGCTTCTTATGTCTAAAGTGGGGGTGAAGCACATAAGCAGACAGGTCCCATGCTAAACTAAGATGAAATGCTAGGTTGTACTAGTGTTAGAATTACAGGATGCCCTTTGTGTTTTGGCGTTGCATGTGAGTGGTGCATCTAGGTTTGTGATGGAAGGAAGAGGTGAGAGAGATAGAACACATGCATTTTCCAGTAAGGTACTATTGATTTCGCCTGCTTATATCTGACTACGTCTGACTATGTAGGTCTCAATAGATGTACTGAGTGAAGAATGGAAGTAAATGGAGTGCATTCGATACAGGTAGTCATATATGAGAAACGTTTTAATCCTTGAAGGGGAGAACATTGACCCATAGACATGGGACAAATACAACCAATTGTGCTGAATCATTTCACACTGTTCATGGCTTGAACTCTACAGGTCATGTATGGTATCCATGTATGTAATGGATCGAACGGTCACCCTCAGTATTGGTCTTTATACTTCGATCTTAGTATAGTCCACCTATTAGAAGCAGAAGGGGTACCCAAGGAAGAGACAGGTGGCTCCGCCATTTAAGTGTTTCCATAAGGACTGTTCATGGATGGCAGTGGAGTGACACATAGGGTACAGTTTGTTACAGGTGGAACACCTTAGTTCATACAGTGTTCCTTTACCCAGGTCTGGTTTTGAGGAACTTGAGGACAAGCAATAGCTGCGGGGAATAAATATCCTATAGAGAATTGCGTGGAGTGCCCTGTGAGAACATGCGCTGGTCTGTATAAAGTAGCCATAGTTAAACTGAAGGAGCAATTGAAAATGGGTGTAATTAATATGTATACAAACGAAGGTGCCATTATATAGGGTACTCTTGTAGCATCAACACAGGGCCACTTAAGGGTATTCTGTACAGGTGACCTGGGTCAAAAGGTCCAGCCAATATCAAAACAGATGGGACAGGACAAGACAAGCAATGTAAACAAATATGGCAAGTCACATCATGAAATTATGGCTTACTGTCCAGCTTGGGAGCCAATATTATGGAATCTAAAACTATATCTCAGAACAACAGCAATCTACCCAAGGGTATGTCTTCGTGTTTGAACTATTGTGAAGGGACAATTCACTTATAAAGTTTTATTATAGTGTTTGAATATCCTGTTTTTCAACATCCTTTGCCTTTCTGTACACTAACATAAGGGGAAATACACCAGACTCTCTACTCACTAACTCTAATCTCGAAGCACATTTAAAGGGATGTGTTACAAATGTCCTCCTCAGCCTATCCATCATAAAACGTTTATTTAACCACAATGGAGCATCTGCATATAGGCATGAACTTGTTTATAGTTGGTCTTTATTAGTGTAGTTTGCCCCCGTAGGGAAACTGATTACTTCAGAAATGAGATACCATCTCATTTACATCTGACACTGCAGGTGTCTGTGGTAAGTTTGAGCCCTGGAGAGACCTACACGGCTATGGTCTCAGTGCCCAACAACCATATGGCAAAGGCCTCCCTCTCAATGGCGGCCTATCATTTTTACTGCTGCTGCTGCTCCTGTGGTGTACTTCTTCCCGGGGTTAGAGGATCTTGCAGCTACCTCTGCTACAGTGGCGTCACTAGGGGGATGCGAGGGGTGCGGACCGCACCGGGTGACACTGTCACATCGGGTGACACCGTGACACCGGTCCGTGATCAAAATGCAAAATATTACTGTGAGGGAGGTGACTGTCCTTTGACTCATTCAGTCTTTTTTTTCCATGCTCATCGAATGAGCGGGAGTGTGAATGTTTTACTGGTGCTGTAAATCTCTCAGTGTTGTTAAATACAATAGAGCCCTTTTAAAAGGGAGGGGGGGCAGTGGGAGGTGCAGCGAGTGTCTCAAATAAATGGGGATTTATTCAATCAAACCAGTAGGCAAGGGTAGCAGCTGTTGCCCCCATATAGTTGTGCGTGGCACTGCCCGTGCTTTCACTGTCCTCGGGTAATGGAGGAGGCAGCAGAACTTAAAGTAAAGAAGGTTCGCAGAGACCTGCTGACTGCCAGCATTTCCTCTGTTGTCGATCACCAAGGCCATTGCCAGCAATCTGGTGGCTGTGGAGCAGCTAAAATGTACCTGAAGGCCAACCCTTTGATGTTTTTTGAGGTTAAGGAGTGCATGATGTCATTGTCACGTCGCACAGGGGTGTAACGCAGGCAGCTGCAGTCCCTGCAGTGAAGCCCCCCTATACTGTCTACTCTGGAGTCCAGTGGCGGCGACCACCCCCCAGGTGATATCCCTATTCGACTGCTCAGCCATGGTGCTCCATAGACACCACAGGAGGCCGCGACTTCTCCAATTGCTGCAAGGTCATCCACACTATGCCCCAAAGGTCACCTATCCCATCGATGCACCCCTCCCTAAGACCGCTTCCCCGGTGTCGCTCTCATGGATCTGGCCCCCACCTGTCACCGGTTTTTCCAACAACAGGCATAGCTCCTTACTGCAGACTCGCCTGTAGATTATTGCCTGTTAATTACTTAGGTGCTGGGGGGAAGGGGGAGGTCGGCCCCACTGAGTATTCCCGCAATCCCCGACAGGGATTCCTTGTATTTCTCTTCCTGAGGCCTATATGTAGGCCATCTGGCAACGTCCTTCACGTTCCCAGAAAGCTTGTCAGGCAGTGGTGTGCGTCTCTCGGCGCTCCGGTGGGATCCGTATTGTTCTCTTGGCCAGATTCTCCCTTCTCTGTTTTTCTGGCTTGCGTGGGTGGAACTACCCAGCAGGCGCTCCGCCTCAGGTCACTCAGCCCAATTCTCCATCAGGCCCATGCCTCTCTGGCTGGCGTGCACACCTTCGCCGAGACGCACACGGGGACTCTCTTCCCCCCCCTCCACCCAGCACTGTTGCCTGCGGGCCCTGCTCCACAGCTCCGACGGTCCACCAAGCCTCCATTAGGTACTTTGCAGCTGCGATGTCTGCCAGAAAGGACGGATAACATATGAATTGGCTGTCCAGCCCTCAGAGGCTCAGATGAATAGTACATCTCCTCGAGGAGGTCCATCATGGATTCATGAGGTAAGTCGTGAGGGGGTGACACCATGAGTTACCCGCACTAGGTGACACCAACCCTAGTGACGCCTTTGCTCTGCTATGTACCTGCTAGATGTGAAGGAAGCTTGCAATGCTACTGCCTGTACAGCACATGATCTTTGTGAGAGAAGCATGCCCTGCTGCATAATTGCTGTACCAGGTTAAGCGTGCTTTGCGGAACATTGTGAAAACCTTTTACCCATACAAGCGCCAAAACTATTTAGAGCTGATATGACCAAAGTCTGTCATTTTTAGCTAAAATACTGTTTATGTTTGGTTCTACTTCTTGATTTGATTAGCTTTACGAAATAGAATCCATTTTGATGGGTAAGTTAGAGGTGCCTTGAAGATGTATATTTCTATGAGAAGCATTAGGCAACACACAAATCTGACAATGACATATTACTAATGAATTTCCCTTGCACTCCTAATTAAATCTTGGTGACAGTCCTCTTTCTTACAAAGTTCCACTTCCCTCCTCCAACCAACCAATGACAATCCAGGGGCGGAGACAGATACACTATCAGTCGGGTGGCGGTATTCCCGCCTCTGTCACTCAAAGAAAGAGGCCTGGTTAGTAACCGCTGCCTGGCTCACATATACTCCTCAACCAATATATATCTTTGACAGCGCAATTGGAACATATAACATATAGGTTTACCAGTTATAGGTAGGTCTGTAGAAACAGACATATAACTTGCATAGGGAGAAGTTAAAACGAGAAAGAAAATGAAAGAAAAGCAAAACCTGAAAATCCATGAGTACGAATAAGAAACGATTTTACTTAAAGCTTCCTTTAATAAGACGGACAACGCAACCACCACACTAAGAAAATAGCTCCGCTTAGCCAAAGATGTTGTGTCTAAGGAATTTAAAACTTAATGTGCAAGCAAATGAGTCTGATAAGATAATTACTCCTATCAACAGAAAACACACCGCTGCACGAAAGCCAAAAAAATCCCACTTCAAACGTAAGAACTGTCGACTCTCAAGACATGAAAATCTCTTGAGCAGCTTAGGGAGAGCGCTGCTCTTTAACATCCTGCGTGTGTCGCACCGGGTAAAATGTGGCGTTGAGCCCTGGCCTGTCTGCCCTGAACATGAAAGAATGTAGCCCCAGCCAGGCTCTTTTCATTAGAGACATTATTAATACACCCTTACTGGGATGACCCGCAGCAGATGTTTTTAAACTGGCCTAAATAATTACGCTATTAAACAGGCAAAATCGGGGTCGCTAATCAGTGAAGCATACAGGACATTTCTATTATCTTTCCAAGGCAAAAACTCGGTAAAAGTGTGTCCGCTCCAAACACATGGTGAAGTTTAGGAAATTTTTAACTCAAGACAACCGTAGTCCTGGAAAGAGAAACGGCCATGCTGATTAGAGCACATATTGGGTTCTTGTGACGAAAAGTTGTAGGACTATTATATGGTCTCGTATAGTGGGATCCTAGCTATAAAACAAGGAAGACCTGTACAGCCTTGGGGGGCTACGCTTAAAGAATGTGCCCCCGGGATATCAAGACCAGAATGTCAATGGCACAGAATATCTAGAGCTATAGTTTGAAGCCGAAATATAGACAGGTAAGTAAATGTAGAGTTCTACATCTAACTCCGCATACATGCACCTTGGCAATATATATATATATATATATATATATATATATATATATATATATATATATATATATATATATATATATATATATATATGTTTTTCTTTTCAAAGTAGGCAGATATAGCAATACAAATATTAAATCTATACTTCGCTATATGCATTTACCTTTCAATATTTTGTCGAATCTCAGTAACCTCCCAGGCCAGTGAGGTGTTATTCGCTGCTTCAGATAAGCCTGGTCTAAATTGTGTCTTGTGAGTCAGAGCCTTGAATTGAATATGTGCTTCAATTGAAAGGCAGTGCAGCTTGCGGAGGGAAGATAAAACATAAGCAGCCTCTGGAAGATTAAAGGCTGTACGCACTGCAGGATTCTGCAAAACTTTAATGTATTGATAGTTTTGGACACGGCATTGTCATAAATCATTTAAGGGGCTATCACTGAACTGGCGATGGTTGTCCTGTCTTGTTGGTGTGTCTTGTGCAGTAATATAGGATGTAGACTACAGGTGTGATGGAAGCTGTAATGCTTTCGCCAATGATAGGTCCAGACGAGTAGCAAATAGTGCTTACTCTTCCATAGAGCAAGGCAGGAAACACAGGGTGTTAATTGCAGAAACCTCCCAATAAGGCTACTAGGTAGAAAGTGAAAAAGTCTAGGAAAACCTGCAAAAGGCTATCCTGAAGGTCAACAATCATTATTTCAACAACCAGAGCAGAGTAGCGGCAAATTCTATGAATGCACCTTATCATCTCGTGAAAATGGTCTGAGACTGAACTATTTTGTCTGATGCCCGATGGAGCTACCTGGTTTAGCTATAGGGGAGATGGGCCGTGGATTCCCTCCTTGGTCGTCACCTACCCAGTCTTTTGTTAGCCAGACTTCCTTTTGTCTCTACTCGTTGTCTCTTTCCCTATCCTCCCTTTCTCACCTCCCCTGGCCCCTCCACTACTTTTCTCTCTTCTTTCTCTCCTCTCCCAAGGCATTGCCTATTTTTTTTATGTATTGTGTAATTGTTGATCTTTTTTCTGTTACATTGTTGATTCTCATGTAAAGCGCTCTGATACCTTCGGGTCTAGCCAGCGCTATATAAAACTCTTTAAATAAATAAATAAACACCCTGTGTTTCCTGCCTTGCTCTGTGGAAGAGTAAGCACAACAGAGAACCATATATGTTATTAATTAGATATGTTACAACTCAGTGACTTTGCTGGTGCAAACTCATCCACAAAAGCCAAGCATAAGGGGACATACCAAAGCCCCTAAAATCTATCTGGCTCTAGCTAGCATGCATGTCAACCCGTTGCTGGACCTCCGCATGGCATGACACTGCTAGGTGCATTTTTGGCATATGGGAACCACTCACTAAATGGTAGAATGGCCAGTCAAGTCCCTGCTTGCACATAACACTAAAACACTTCTCACACGGACCACATTGCAATTCAGCACTCCTTCAACCAAGCACTCTCCATGGTTAGGGCCAATGGGATTATACAATGGGTAGGAGCAAATTATACAATAGGGTTGACTAAATTATGCATCAAGGAAAAAGGTAATTATGCAGTGCAATGTGGCTCATTTTCTGACAGTATTACTGCATTGTTTCGTCTTTTTTTACACATATTACCACTGTTTGGGCAAATGTTCCAGCTTATTAGTAACAGGTTACCTCTCAAATACAGCAGTAGGCTATTAAAAAAATGATCAGTCTTATTTTGCGAAAGGCCTTCAATTGTGCAGAAACATGTCGTGTTTTAAGTAACTTTTGATCTGTTTGAGTTAGAAAAACATCTTCATTTGGAAAAATCTGCAAATCTTACAGCAGATGATGGCTAAGTGGCAAATGCAGCCAATCTATAAATATGCGGAAAACAGCGCAACCGCAGAATCACATGAATCCAGTGGCCCTGCCCAAGATGTAGCATGATACCCTTCTGCTAAGGCACTGTAACAGGGTGCCTCTTCAGGGGTATAAAGCGCTATGCAAATGCAATTATAATACAACATAATGCATACTTCAAATATGGAAGAACAATTCTAAGATGTTAAAAAATGGATTAAAGGGCAGCACAGTATCACACACCTACAATGAAGGGTCAACAAGAGGTACATACCTTTCCATTGAACACCATTTCATATCCTTCCCTGTTCTTTATTTTATTGTATAGATATTCTGCCAGCTCCAAACACTTATCAACCTGAGCTTCAAACCCTTCTGTGCCCTGGAAAGAAAATAGAACAACATTCACAATCACAGTTACACGAAAATAAATGACCCAGCAAAATGCAGACATTATGTTGAGCAAAATAACTGCTCTATTTTTCGTGTGGAGGTTTTTTTGGGGGAAGACCACGTAATGGCTGTGGTTTTGGCAACAACCCAGTCCTTTCATGTTCAGCAGCCCGTGTCTGTCTAATAGGCCTCATTCCATTTTCTTGCTGTTTTGAAAGGGTGATCCATTCCAAGAGCCCTGGCTGCGTTTCAGAAGCTCTTTATCTGTTATTTTGTCTAGAAACGTGAACACGGCGTGGATGTGCTCGGCACATGTGCTCGACAGATTTTCCAGCCTTTTATCTCCCCGTACGACATTTCACAGAGCTGTAAATTGGGAGCACTTACAGAGAGGTTTACCCAGCACGAAACACCAATCCGGAAAGGGTCTTTTTTTACAGCATGAAGCAAATACTGGGACCCAGAATCACAAAGATATTGCTGTGACCTACTCACTCAGTATTCCTGATTTACTCCTGGAATACTCGTGGCTTACTACTTGAATTCAAACGTAAGCCATGTGTACTACAAGGTGCAAATTGAGAGGAGCAGGCCACAGATAAGTAACCACATGATGGCTGCACTAGCCATTCTGCCACTCTGTCATCTTTCCAGTTGGCTGCAGATTAGGGGGCTGCTTTCAGGGCTGGGTGGGCTACCATGACCAAGCCATGACCCAATTGCTCCTTTTAGGTTAATGCCTTTGGAAGCGTGGTCTGATATGAACATTTTTGCCACGTTTGATTTTGGATTTGAGTCTAGCCTTAAGAGATTTGCAATATTTTGTCCTGCATTACAAGTACTGGCCTAACTTCTGTTCCTTGTCCAAATGCATGTTGGCACACGGATTAATATTTACCACATGCAGTGAATACCTCACCCTATTACACCCAAATTGTAATGATAGTTTTAGAGCCGTCTTACATATATTTCAGCTAAGAAGGTTGCCCAGGCAAAAAAACACTCTAAGAAATGCATCATGTACAGCTGCCTTTTCAAAATGCTCATTTAATAAAATAAACACAAATCACAATATCTCGCCTGCTTAAACATCTATCACTTTAAGTGTTTAATTACAAGTCTGGGGGTCCACGGACTACCAGACTCATGGGGGCGCAGCGGTGGTGGTCTTCAGATGGCCCTATTCCAATTAGGGCAGGCGGACCGCCATTACCCTGCCACGGCAGCCAGGAAACTACTGCTCCCTGGCAGTGTTGCAGTGGTCAGGAGGCCACAATATGCTTGTTGGGACCACAGGGGTCCAGCCAAGTATATTACGAGTTTCCTCTCTGCCATGGTTTTCATAGTGGTTCCTCCTCCATGAAGACCGTGGTGGTGAGGAAACCTGCAATATGCTAGGCGGGACCACTGCGGTCCAGCCAAGCTTGTTGAGTTTCCTCTTCACCACGGTTTTCATGGCTGTTCATCCTTCACGAAAACTGAGTTGGAGAAGGAACAAAGAGGGACCTAGAGAGCCCCCTTGTGCCTTTGCGCCATGGGGTGCATGCTGGAGGGCACAACATGTGCCACTTTGTGTGCCTGCACCCCTGTTCCTGAATAGCATAGTCTTTATAGTCCATGCCATCCAGGAACTGTTTTTGGCGTTCCCATTGCAGTGCCCATTTTCAGGGCAAGGCTGTAGAAACGTAAAAGAAAGCCCAGACACGAAAAATTCCCATAATCTGGCTAGTGGCCCTATCACAGGTTTGGCGCTGCGGTTGACCTATCGCTGCACTTCATACTCATAATCTGGCCCTAAAACAGGAGATTCTGGTCCAAGGAGCACTGGATCCATGCCAGTTTTCTAAGATAAAAATATTATAACAATATGCATACAATTAAACTAAATAGAATTCATTGGCTTAGTCAGTAAATAACCTAAATATCTAGCATGGATCCAGCCCCCCAGTCCTAGGTTGGATGCCACTTCTTAAAGGGATGTCACTGAGAAAGTGGCAAATAATTATTAAAGTCAAAGACCCTGCCATGAAGACATTCTTGATATTCCCTGAGGTCTCTGGTGAAGAAGACATCTCGTTTATTATTTTCAGATTCTAATTTTGTAAACATCTGTGATTGGCAGTTAAAGGAAGCTCTTAATCCAAATAAGTGACAAAGGGTGTTATGAATTGACATGATGAGGGTAGGCATAGTTGAAGGAGGACCATTGAGCACTTTGGCAAAATAGTCTAGGTTGCATTTCTCTTCTACTTTTAGAAAGGTAGCACTAATTGGCATGAGATATAATTCATTCAGGTAAGCATGAACCTCAGGTACATCTGGGAGCTGCTTGGATGGAATTCATGTTGAAACGATTTTACGCCCTTGCTCCAAGTTACACCAAGCAAAAGATACTCTGACCTGACATGTAACCATGTAAAATAGAAGGGTAAGCATTTCTCAAAGACAATAGGTATGGTTTTTGTTTTTCAAAAAGTGTGCCTTCTTTTATTTGCAGATTGTATGTGTGTTTTTGTGAGTATTGGTGAGTAGGTGTATGAGAGAATGAGTCAGCCGGTAGATGAACTGATGAATGACCGAATACATGGGAGGACTGAATGGGTGAGTGAGTCAGTGCATAGATAGCAATATGGATCAATGCATGGACAAGTGGCTGCATGAGCAAGTGGGGCATTTGTTTGTGTTTCTTTGCTTTTCCAACGCCAAAGCCTAGGAACATATCTCTTGAACAGCAAAGGTCAGTGATTAACATGGAGGTTACCTATTTGTATTCATCCAGCCTTTCATCCTTCCAATGAAATGAATCTCATTCAACCACGGGTAACATTAGCATCAAGAGACAACTCTTCAAACGGTCAGTATGATTTTCATTCTACACATAAAAGATCATACTTCGTTAAACTGCCAATTTGTTACTCATGGAAAATTAGAGGATCCACTTTGAAATTAACATAACTGAATGTTTCATCCTTAAAGCTTTAGAAAAACTACTAATAAGTCTGGCTTGTTTGACACTGATATTCGATTCCCAGCAACTTAAACGCTCAGGGCCAGATTCACAAACTGCACTGTGTGTTACGTTGTGTAGTACTACATACGTACTAAAAAACTCACTACAAAGTGCTATTCACAAACTGTAATTTTGTAGTAACTTACAAATTCAACTTACTCTTCTGTATTAAGTCGAGCTCTGCACATGGCTAAACACTGGTACTGCAGCACTATTCTATTGAAAATAACAGGTACGGACTTAAAATAAAACTCTGTAGGGAGTAGTGTGAAATACAATTAGATCATTTAAAAAAGATAAGAATATATAAAAATATAAAAATTGCAAATATTATTTAATTATAAATATTTACTAACCTATTTTTAATGAAAAGCATAATGTAACATTAAATTATATTAACAATAATTCCATTAATTTAAATGCATTCCATACACCATTTTGAATGATTATTTTGAAAAAATCTTCCTGTGGGATTTTTAAACTTCAGAAAAATCATTTACATTTATTTGAATATATTTTTATTAATTAATGTTTTAATTCAAAATTAATTTAATAGTGCTGCAGCATGTTTTCTATTTTGTCCCACATGTAAAGTAAAATGAATTTGCTTTAATATTAAACATAAAAATATTTTTGATATTGATTTTTTAGTTATTTTCTTTTCTTTTTGTATACTGTACCATTGCGGAGATCTCAAACCCACTGCAAAGTCTCCCTTTGGTAAAGTGGTGAAGTATATTGTAAATTTAAAACAAAAATAAATATTAAAAATATTTTGCAAGGACAGACCAAAATGTATAAAAGGATACATATTTTAATATATATTTTAAGTTGCAGTTTGTCATTCTCCAATAACAGGAATGCAGTGCAGCACTAACATTCAGAGCACATATCCATATGGTAATGCCATAAGGAAGTAAACTCTCACAGCAGTTTAACTTGAATGTCCGCAAAGGGCCGCTTTGTTGTATTTGGTTATCAAAGCCAACACCCTAAAGTTTACGATATAACCGCAGTGTGCTATTTTTTGTTATATACTCATAAAACCTACTGCTGGGCTACTTGCCTGTGGATGAAACTCAACTACATGTCGCATAAAAAGACATGACCCCTGTGAGACTAAACGTTTTAGCTACCCATGACCCTGTCTTTAGCCAGGTCGCTCCTGCCTCGCCCCACAGCTCCACCAGTGTGCCCCTGCTGCTTGTCACCGCCACCTGACGCAGGTTCGAGGCCCCTCTGCCTTGGTAGTCTGGTACTGCTGTTTTTGTATTGCTACTTTTGTTTCTTGTATTGCTTCCTTGGTTTTGCACTGCTGCCCTATATTTGTCTCCTTGGTTTTTCTCCTTGTCTCTGTGCCCCCTTGTTTTTGCCCTCCGTGCACTTGCCTTTGCCAGTTTCCCGCCTCTGAGTCCCCTGCAGCCCCGCCCCCTGCCCGCCTATTCCTCACCCCACTCCCACCTCCCAACTGCTCCTCCCTCCCTCCCACCTCCCCTTATATGGCAGCTGCTGCGCGGTGAGGAGAGCGACCCTTGACCCTGTCTTCAGGCAGGTTGCTCCCCACTTGCCGCACAGCTCCACCAGTGTGCCTGTGTGCCTCTGCTGCTTGTCACCACCGCCTGCTGCAGGTTCGAGGCCCCTCTGCCTCGGTAGTCTGGTACTGCCGTTTTAGTATTGCTACTTTTGTTTCTTGTATTGCTGCCTTGGTTGCACTGCTGCCCTATATTTGTCTCCTTGACTCTGTGCCCCCTTGTTTTTGCCCTCCATGCCCTTACCTCCGCCAGTTTCCCGCCGCTGAGTCCCCTGTGGCCCGCCCCCCCTGTCCGCCGATTCATCACCCCACTCCCCCCTCCAAGCTGCTCCTCCCTCCCACCTACCCTTATATGGCGGCCGCTGCGCCTAAGGCAAGCCCTTCTTCGCCCATCCGCGCCTGGACCGTGCCCAGCACCAGAACCACCGGCCCCCGCGAACGCCACAATGCCCATCTCCGCTACGATGCCAGCACCCTCCACGCACGCAACACCGGATGATCACACACCTGCTTCCAGGCCGCCCTGAAGCGCATCCAAGGACCCTTCTCCTGCTGGAACTGCAGCTTCACCAGCATCCAATCCGCCAAGTCATCCACTGTGAAAGAACGCAACCACCTCAGATGCATTCTTCTCAACACCTGCTCCGCCCGCAAACACACCGCTGAACTCTGGGACCTACTCGACTCAACCTCCCCAGACGTCGCCTTCCTGACAGAGACCTGGATGAACTCCTCCTCGGCACCCGACATCGCCATAGCCATCCCGGACGGCTACAAGATCACCTGCAGGGACCACACCAACGGAACAGGAAGAGGAATTGCCATCGTCCACAGGAACACTTTCAGAGTCTCGACCAACACCGACGACACCCTCAGCACCACCGAACACCTGCACTTCCAGATCCACACTGACCCAACACCATCCTCAGAGGAACCCTCGTCTACAGATCCCCCGGACCCCAGCCACAGTTCAGCGACTCCATCGCCGACCTCGTCAGTACACACACCCTCTCCTCCACAGACTACATCCTCCTGGGAGACCTGAACTTCCAACTCGAGAACAACAACGACACCAACTCCACCACCTTGATCGCCAACCTCGGCAACCTTGGACTCAGACAGCTCGTCACAACACCCACCCACTCTGCCGGCCACACGCTTGACCCCATCTTCTCCGCAAGCTACCACGTCTCCTTCAGCCACACCACCGAACTCCATTGGTCCGACCATCGCTGCATCCACCTCAGCTTCCGGAAACCCACCACGCACCACCGCACCCAACAGATCCCTTGCCGCTGCTGGAGCAAAGTCACTGAAGACCAGCTAACCACCACCCTCGCCCAGAGCCCACCCGCCAAACCCACCGACCCCGGCACACCCGCCCACAACCTCAGACAGTGGTTCGACGACTGCACCAACACCCTCGCCCCGATCAAGAAACCCTCCAACAGGCACACCAGCAAGAAAGCCAGCTGGTTCACCAAGGACCTCCAGGCCTCCAAGCAGAAGAAGAGAGAAGAAATAGCACCGTGAACCGACACCGGAGAACTACACAGCCCTCAAGAACGGCAACCGCAGACACCATCACCTCATCAGATCCGCCAAAAAGGCCTCCTTCAAAGACCACTTAGATGACAACGCACACAACAGCAAAGAGCTCTTCAACATCATGAAGGAACTCTCCAGCTCCAACACCAACGACATCCCACCTTCACAAGACCTGTGCGACTCCCTTGCCACCTTCTTCCATCGCAAGATTGCAGACATCCACGACAACCTTCAACGTCACAACAGCCCCGACAGCCACTGAGACATCCGCCCCCACGGCCACCATCCGCACTGATCCTTTGCTCTCCATGACCAACATAGGCGACGACGACACCATCAAAATCCTGCACACCATCCACTGAGGATCTCCGTCAGACCCATGCCCACACCAAATCTTCAACAAAGCCAGCACCGCCATTGCACCCCATCTCCAGAAAGCCATCAACATCTCAATCGAGACAGCGACCTTCCTGGTGAGCTGGAAGCACGCCGAGATCAACGTCTTACTCAAAAAACCTAAGGCTGACCCTAAGGACCTCAAGACTGTCTGGCCCATCTCCCTGCTCCCGTTCCCGGTGAAGGTCATCGAGAAGACCATCAACAGACAACTGACCCGCTACCTCGAGGAGAACCGCATCCTGGACCCGTCCCAGTCCGGGTTTCGCAGCAACCACAGCACCAAAACTGCTCTCATCGCTGTGACTAATGACATCAGGGCCCTGCAGGACATTGGCGAAACCATGGCCCTCATCCTCCTGGACCTGTCAGCCGCCATCGACACTGTCTTCCACCACACCCTTCGCACACGCCTCCACAATGCTGGAATCTGAGGCAAGGCTCTGAACTGGACTACCTCCTTCATCTCCGACAGAACCCAGAGCGTCTGCCTTCCCCCTTTCCGTTCTGAAGCCACTGAGATCATCTGCGGCGTACCCCAGGACTCAACCCTCATCCCGACATTGTTCAACATCTACATGGCACCGCTCGCCCACGTCGCCCTACTGCATGACCTCAACATCATCTCCTATGCAGACGACACCCAGCTGATCCTATTCCTCACCAAGGACCCCCTCACCACCAAAAACAACCTCCACGAAGGAATGAAAGCCATCGCCGAGTGGATGAAGAACAGCCTTCTGAAGCTCAACTCGGACAAGACAGAAGACCTCATCCTCTGCTCCACCCCCTCGGCTTGGGACGACTCCTGGTGGCAGACGGCACTGGGAACAGCACCACACCCACCGACCACGCACGCAACCTGCGGTTCATCCTTGACTCTACTCTCTCCATGACAAAGCAGGTCCACGCCGTCTCATCCTCCTGCTTCAACACCCTCTTCATGCTCCACAAAATCTACAGGTGGATCCCCATCCGAAACAAGAAGAACGGTCATTCAGGTCCACATCAGCAGCAGGTTGGACTATAGAAACCCCTCTATTCAGAAGCCTCGGCCAAACTCCTGAAAGAACTACAACGCATTCAGAACGCCTCTGCATGCCTGATCCTTGACATCTCTGGCCGCAGCCACATCACACCCCACCTGAAAGACTTGCACTGTCTCTCCATCAACAAGAGGATGACCTTCAAGCTCCTCACCCACGTAAACAAGGCACTCCACAACACCGGACCAGCATAACTCAACAGACGACTCACCTTCTACACGCCCAACCGCCAGCACCGCTCCGCCGACCACGCCCTCACCATCGTCCCCCGCATCCGAAGAGCGACCTCCGGCGCCAGATCGTTCTCTCACCTCGCCGACAAGACCTGGAAGACTACTCAAGACCTGGCTATTCGAGCAGTAGCAGCATCCCCACCCCCAGCGCCTTGACATCCCCACGGGTGAGTAGTGCGTTTTACAAATGTTCTGATTGATTGATTGATTGATTATTGAAATGGGAAATACTTCACACATTTATCTAGTGCTCACTGCGTGACCACCACTGATATGTGCCACTCACTTGCTGTATAGCTGATATCCATGCTCCCTTTCTTCAGTACATGCAGCCTTGGGACAAAGTGACAAAGCACTTCAGACTCTACATTTAGGAGGGACTCCTGAGGGATGACCTGGATTCCATTTACGCTGGAGTTGTCAGGTTGAGCTAGTTTTCAATAAGCAGGGACACCTCTCTTGGGGTCCCTCATACACTCAAAGTAACTCCTGCTCTCTCAGAAGCATGGCCGGACTTCGTAACAAGCATTGGTAAAGTCACTAGTTCTTGCCTATGAGGCTTTTTAGGACCACTGTACAGCAGAGTCACCATGGCTAAAAATAATGTAAAAATGAAGATAATATGTCTCAACTGTCATGTAGTTTTGTAGAATTTTGTCAGAAGTGTGCACCTACAAAAAAGGGCAATCTTTTTATTATCCAATTCATGATGCATTAGTAAATAAAAAGTTGCACAAAATGCACTTTTTGATATTGTTCTAACACACATTTTTGATATAGCACTAATGCATTAAAAAAAAGAAGGAGTTGGTTAGAGGTGGGAAGTATGAAGGGAACAACATAATAAGGAGGGGGAAGGGCGGGAGAGAAGGATGTGGGTGGGGAAAGAAGTACAATCAAGAGACAGAAATTGGGAAGCGCAAGGACAAAGTAAGGTGGGCAGGGATGGAGAAGCACACGTACAACGTGGGTTAGATGGGCTAATAGAAAACAACATGGACAACGGTGGGTGAACAGGCTGAGATTTTGACGCTTACTGACAAAGGAGGTTGAGCTGGTGACAGCGCGGACAACTTAGCCAGGCAGGGATGGTGAAGCTCAAGCACAATGGAAGGTAGATGTGGAAGCACACAGACAATGGAAGGTAGGCAGTGAGGGTATACAGGGATGGGGAAGTACATGGGCAATGGAGGCTGGCAGGCAAGGATGGATATGCACACAGACAATGGAGGATGGGTGCACAGGGATGAGGAAGCACACAAACAATGGAGAGAAGTTAGGGGTGGGGAAGCACATAGACAAGATAGGAATGGAGTGTGAGGAGAAAGCAAGAATGGCAATCGAGGGAGGGAGGGCAAGGGGAGAAAACATGAGCAAGAAAATGGAACACAGATTACACAATTGTGGCAGCTGGAAAACACATGCACTCTTGTAGACTATTTGACCAAAAAGAAACAATATAGCACTTGAAAATAGAGCAGTGGAAGGACACAAGTAATGGGCCAATGGTCCAGGAGAGGGACAAACATTAGAAGAGGAAGGAAAGCTCAAGGAAGTTGAGGAGTAAGGAGCAAGCACATGAAAGTGACAATAAGGTCAACCAGTGGTAAGCAATGGGCAGCCTCTAAGACCACCGACAATATATCTCGCAACAGACACACCAAGCACTGTTTTAGGCAAAACCTGAATGAGTCACTATATGGACAGACAGGGCCTTAGAGGGGCTGGTGTTTATGCTGAGAACAGACTCATAGGAGCTCAGGCCCCCACTATCCCCCCTTTAAAAAAAGACTGAACACTTGTTAAGTCTGCCACTGATGTTGTGGGATGTTTTCAAACCCCTTAATGGACATCGGCTAGGAAGAGCCTCTCAGTGCCTAGATTTCCAGCTCGCCTTCCCTACTCCATGTGATAGCACCTCCTCATACATGTGCTAAAGTGTTGCACCATGTGCGTTGGTAGGTCTGTCGATAATGTGCATGCTAAGAGCCTGCTTTCAGAGCAGGGTGGCCTGCTGTGACCAACCCATGCCCCTCATGGCCCCATTTTAGCCACTGCCTTAGGTAGCGTGGAGCTGGCTTGAATATTTTTGCTAGGACTGATTTTGGTTTCAAGGTTTATCCAGCTTATAATTAGTGGAAGAAAAATGGACAGGTCAGTGCCAATTTAGAGTAACCCAGCTACTCTTCTACACAGCATCAAACCAACCCAGATGAGGGGATGAGTTAAAGGGTTGGGGGTGACATCCTGTGTGTGTGCTTGTCTTCTTAAGATTAGTACATATGGGGAGGAGCTTGGCGGGCATCCGAGATGGCCGCGTGAGCACAGCGCTCCCCGGACCCCCGCCGCTCCCGGCTTAATATCCTGATTTGATCCTGATTTTTGCGAGGGTTCATATAGAGGACGTTGGGCTGATCTACCTGGACTTTTCGTAAACGAATTTGGACCTCGGGTGTCTGAATTATGTTCACTTGAACTTTTGGGCTCCGCCCTCGAAGTGCGCCCGGGACTGGGTGAGGTTCGGTGGCCGTCTTGGAGTTGAACAACAACGGCAGGGGGATTGGTCGTGTGAGACCCCCTCTTAAGTTTCGGTTTCATTTCTGCCTCGGACTGGGACATTGGTGAGAGGACTGGGCCAGAGCTGCGGCCGCGCTCCACGTAGGTTGTTTGGCCCTTGGCTGCACTGTTTCTGGAGTGGGCTGCATCTATCCTGGTGCTACATCTCTTGTAGTCCTTTGGTCCAGGGGCCTCCGTTTCTGGTGCTCGGCCTGTCGACCCTGGTGACATTGCTTGTGACGCATCTTCAAAATGGCGGGCAGAGGGGACCGAGAGACGCGCAAGACGAAGGCACCTCTGCGCGGGGGTCCGGTTCAATCTAATGTCATGGATCGTTATACCCACTCTAAGGGGTCCCCCGGAGCTGCCCTGCCCGGTCCCACTGCGTCGGACCAAGTACTAGATGCGTCGCCGGAGCCCTCCTTGCAAGACATCATGGGCGCCATTTCTGGCATGAGGGAATCCATAGGCCACCAGTATGAAACTTTGGCCCACAAACTGGACACTGTGGCGATTGAGGTCAATTTGATTCGAGCCGATCTCTCCAAGACGAACGAAAAGGTGAAATCGTTGGATATCAAATCTTCCAGCCTCACGACGGACGTCTCTGATATTCAGACGGAGATTGGCAATCTCCGCAGGGTGAACGATTTCATGACCCGGCGCTTGGAGGATTTTGAGAACAGGGCGCGTCGCTGTAATGTTCGCGTGGTTGGTGTGCCGGAGAATCCAGAACCCCACTCGGTTGATCTCCTGGTTGAAGATCTTATCCAGAATCGCCGTTCACCGTCTGGCCTTAGTAAATTTTTCGCAGTGGAGCGCGCACATCGTGTTCCGGGGGGCCAGGGCAAGCCTGGCGCCCCGCCGAGACCTATTGTTGCCAAGCTTTTCCACTACAGAGATCGGGACGCTATCCTGCAGGCCTCGCGGGCGAAGGGCCCAGTAGCCTTTGAAACTGCCACGGTGAACTTTTATCCGGACTTTTCCCAACAGGTCCAGAAGCAGCGGATGGGATTTCGTGGTGCCAAGAAACGTCTTAGGGACTTGGGGATGCGTTACGCAATGCTCTTTCCGACCAGGCTGCGGGTGGAGCATGATGATCGAACTTTCTTTTTTGATCGGCCAGAGGCTGTGAATGACTGGCTGGACTCCCTGCCTAATCGACCTCCTGAGACTGAGTCCGAAGCCCACCCGGGCGGTGCTGAAGGTGGTGTTGAGAGCTAAACGTTTCGTTTTTGACTGATGCCTTGTTTTGTATGACTTTTCCAGGGATGTAAGCCTATGTTCCTCTATCTCATATGTGTTTTGATGTATGGTCTTATTCTCGTTATTTATTGATCGGGGGGCGGGTGGGACGGAGCCTTTCCTCCTCCGGGGTCTTCGTGTAGAATAGGGGTTCTTGGGCGACAGGCACACTGCAGGTTGGGGTGGCTTTTTAGCTTTTTGCAGGGGTGCAGGGTGGGGGGTGTTTTCCTGTTATTTGGGGGGTGGGTGGTTGGGAAGTTCATTGTTTGTATGTTCTGTGTTCAAGGCGACTTTATTCTGTATTTGAATTGCTTTTTGTGGTGTGCTCATTGATGGGGGGTTTGGGCTTTGTCGGGTGGGATGGGGGGTAGCGGGTTGAGATTTGTTTCGTGGAACGTTAATGGTCTGGGTGATCGTATCAAACGCAGTGTGGTGTTGAAATGTATACGACGTTTATCTCCTGACGTTGTTTTCCTGCAGGAGACTCATTTGATAGGCAATGTCTGTCATGCAATGAACAGGTGGGGCTATCGCCTCGTAGCACATTCGGGGTTCACCTCGGGTTCCAGGGGTGTGGGTATCCTCATTCGGGCTTCCCTCCCCCTGGCTATTGATGATGTTATACAGGATGACCGGGGGCGGTATGCTGTCCTTGTGGGTCGGTATGAAGGCCGTACCCTTTCCTTATTAACTGTTTATGTGCCCCCCGGCTTGCAGACTTCCACCTTTTCAGATTTGGGCCGTGTCTTGTTGGACCTTCCTGATATTACTCTCTTTCTGGCTGGTGACTTCAATTCGGTAGTCTCTGGCATTCATGATCGCCACCCTCCTAGGGATACCCCGGCGGCTCAGCAGTGGTTGGGTGGCTTTTTGGATACCTTCGGCCTAGTGGACTGCTGGAGGCTTTTGCATCCTACGCAGCTGCAGTACACCTTTCACTCCGGGGCCCATGGGAGTTTGTCTCGGCTGGATTATTTCCTGATGCCTGCGGCTCAGTCCCCGGCTGTGCGTGAGATTGTGCACTTGCCCAGGGGTATCTCTGACCACTCTCCGCTCTGGCTTCGTTTTGAGGTTGGGGTGGAAGCGGCGGGCAGGGTGGCTCCCATTAATCCGTGGTACCTTACCTCCCCTGAGACCCGCACCCTTTTACTTAAGTCCCTCGACTCGTATTTTCTGGATAACGAGGGGTCGGTTTCATCTGCTGTGTCCCTGTGGGAGGCCTTTAAGACTGTGATTCGTGGGCAGGCCCTCTCCCTTATTGCTGAGGCTAAGAGAGCGAGGAATAGAGAAGTGGTTGATCTTGAGGGGGAAATTTCTGTACTGGAGGAGGGCTTGGAATCTGGTGTCACGCCTGAGAAGCTCCATGCCCTGGGTCTGAAACAATTTGATTATAAGTCCTTGGTCACGGATGCCGCCAAAGTGATGTTTCGGGAGCAACAGGGACGTTTGTATGATGTGGGTGATAAAGCGGGTAAATTGCTGGCGTGGCTGGATAAGAAGGAGAGAGCTAATCGTGTGGTACCCGTGATTCAGTCTGCCTGTGGTGTGAGTGTAACGGACCCGATTGGGATAGTTGACCGGTTTGCCGAGTACTTCCGTGTGGTGTATACCCCTGTGTCTGTGAGGGATGTGGTTGACTCTCGCCTTCTGTTGCGTGATATAGCCCTGCCCATTGTTTCTGATTCGGACCGTGTGGCGTTGGACTCCCCCTTTACGGTTGATGAGATAGCTACTGCCATCCGTTCCCTCCGTTCTGGCAAAGCATTGGGCCCGAACGGGTTGCCAATCGAATTGTACAAATTGCGTCCGGATAGGCTTGCTCCGTATCTCCGCGCCATGTTTCTGGAGTCCCGGGAACGGGGTATTCTCCCTTATGATCAGAGACTAGCCACGATAGTTGTCATCCCCAAGGAGGGCAAACCACGTGATCTTTGTTCCTCCTAT
Source organism: Lissotriton helveticus (assembly GCF_964261635.1). Lineage (NCBI taxonomy): Eukaryota > Metazoa > Chordata > Amphibia > Caudata > Salamandridae > Lissotriton > Lissotriton helveticus. The sequence goes on from NC_136071.1 coordinate 822,295,841, forward strand.
AGACCCATATCCCTACTAAATGTTGAACCCAAGGTGTTGGCGAAACTCCTGGCCACCCGTCTCTTGACGGTCATTAGTGACTTGGTCCATCCGGATCAATCTGGATTTATCCCACATCGCAACACGGCTCTGAACCTACGTCGTCTTCATGGCGCGATCGCGAGGGCGGGGCTTCTGACGGAGCCGGCCATTTTGGCATCGTTGGATGCATCCATGGCCTTCGACACGGTGGAGTGGCCCTATCTTTGGGCGGCTCTTGAGAAATTTGGTTTTGGGCCTGATTTTATTGGTTGGGTCAAGTTGCTGTACGCGGCACCTCTGGCGCAAGTGGTGGTGAATGGTAGGGTCTCGGCTCCTTTCACCCTCGGCAGGGGTACCCGTCAGGGATGCCCCTTGTCTCCATTACTGTTTGCTCTCGCCTTGGAACCGTTGGCTGCCTGGCTCCGGTGGGAACCGTCTCTCAAGGGGATTCGCTGGTCTCCGGACTTTGAGGACCGCGTTTCGCTTTACGCGGACGATATCCTTTTTTACCTCACCTCCCCGCGTAAATCTCTGTCTGTTCTGTTTGATGTTCTTGCTTCTTTTGGGGCCAACTCGGGCCTCGTTATTAATTGGGCCAAGTCCTGTGTATATGTTCTTTCGGGGGTTTTGCCCCCCTTGCCGAGTAGACTTCCCATTCAAGTGGTCCAATCGGGCTTCAAGTACTTAGGGATTTTTATTACGTTGGACCCGACGCTCCGCTTTGAGCATAATCTCCTCCCACCGTTGCTTAGACTGCAACTGGATGTGGCCCGTTGGCGCAAGCTTCCTTTATCACCGCTGGGCAGGGCGGCCCTGTTTAAAATGATGTCCTTGCCGCGATTCCTTTACGCGCTTCACAACTCTTATGACGCTATCCCTAAGACCTATTTCCAAGAGATTGAGAGTCTTCAACGGCAGTTGATATGGGATGGGCGACCCCGTATCGCACTCGCAAAGCTCACCATCCCCTGGTATGACGGGGGCATGGCGCTCCCTGATATCAAGCGATATTATTGGGCTTCCCAGTTGTCTGCCATTAATCATGTGATGTTTTCCCCGGGTCGTAATCCTGCATTCGAGATGGACAGACTCCAGCTTCCGGGTGGGGACTTTACTAGAGCGCTTTATTCCCGATCAGCCGGGCGCCATCTTGTCGGCCCATCCAGGATTGCAGTAACGGTGTGGCGGGCTGCGAGTGTGAGTTTGGGGTGGGAGGATCGATTGACGTTAGCGACACCGCTTTATGCATCCGAACGTTTGGGCGGACTCTGGTCTACCAAGGGTTTCGACCGCTGGGATGTGATTGGGATCTGTAAGGTGGGTGACGTGTACTCAAACGGTTGTGTGAAGTCGTTCCAGGCCCTCCAGGCGGAATATGGTTTGAGTGGTAGGGAATTTTTTCGCTACCTGCAGGTCCGACATGCCCTCGTCTCAGTCTTGGTTCCTGATGAGGCCTTGCCTGACTCTTCCCCCCTCGAGGACCGTGTCCTTGATGGGCATCTTCCCGATAGCACTATTTCTCTGATTTACAAGAAGTTGATTAATAATCGGGTGGACTTACTGATCCGACTTCGGGAGGCTTGGGTTCGCGATGGGTTGGAACTGGACGACGAGGATTGGCAATCGGCGCTCTCTTCTCCCAAGGAGGTGGCCATTCCTGCCCGTCTCCGTTTGGTTCAGCTTAAGATTCTTCATCGAGTCTATGTCACTGGTCCGCGTCTGGTTACGATGGGCTTTTCTTCGGATGGGCTATGCAAGCGTGGATGTGGCTTGAGTGCGACTTTTTTGCATATCCTTTGGGAGTGCCCGGTTATAGCTGCTTATTGGACTGCTGTGCTTGAGGTGATGACTGCTGTTACGGAGGTGGCCCTGCGACCGGAGCCTCGCAGATGTCTGTTGAATGTATGGGAACCCACTGACTACTCTGTGGCCCAGACCAGATGGGCTACCCTTGGTTACATGATTGCGAAGCGGGATGTCGCGCAACTCTGGGGCGCTTCCAGGCCCCCTGAGGTCTCGAGGTGGGAAGACAATATGGACTGGTCCATGTTTCGTGAAAAGACGGTTTATGTGGCCAGGGGCAGACCCAGGGCGTGGACGAAGGTTTGGGGCCAGTGGAATGATTATCGTGGGGGTATTTGCACCCCTCCCCTTGAAAACACTGCTGAGATTGTCCTTTCTCCCTAGACTAGAGTTCCCGGAACCTTTCCGTAAGGTTTTTTATACTTCCGGTTCTCCCCGCTGCTCCCCTCCCCCCCCCTCCCCGACTTGATTGGAGCCTCCGGGCTCTGGGTGTGTTCTCCTGATCGTGGAACCGTCCCCTCCGCTCTTTGGGCTGACCTTAATTATCGTCCATTCGCCTTTAGTGTTTATGTTTTCCTTTTGTAAAAAATAAAAATACAAATTGTTCTGTGATGTCTATAGAGTAACGCTCTGTACTTGAGCTGTACCTATCCACGGGTGTATATTTTCTTACATGCATTTTGCCTTGTTATTAGCGGCCAGCCCGTGAGGTTGTAGGCCCATTCTTGTATTTTTCTATGCTTACTCCAATAAAGGTTTTGAAAAAAAAAAAAAAAAAAAAGATTAGTACATATAACTCATGGAGCAGCTTTGTGAAATATATGAAGTAAAGCATGGAAGCAGGTCCCCTGGCAACCAACAGTGCTATATGTGAATATAATATATGCTATGCCATACTTTTAATAGTGCTTTATGAAACTAATTTAAAACATGACAGCAGGCAGAGCAATACTAAAAATGCCACCCCCCATTTCTTCCTCCCAGCCCCCAAACCGTATTCTTCATGGATGTTAAGTACCCCCTGTCAAATGTGAGATCTACTGGGACTTTTTAGTCAGTAGCAGTTGAATTATGTGCTGTGTGGTATCCCTTTCAACAGAAAAAGTGTTGGAAAACAAATATGACTATGCCAGCTGCTGCTAGCTCAGATGCAAAACTGGCGGAAAGTAACACAGATGACAAGAGGCTGCTTGATAGCTACGGGACATTATAGGAAGCAATGAGCAGAGGTGCAGTCTGACGTGTTGCCCAACTTTTAAATGCTACAAATATGTCACAGATACTTAAGAGACACACGGTATGAAAGGGCACTTAGCACATATTTCATGTGTGCGTATTGCGTATTGCGACTTATATAGCGCACGTATCACCCGAAGGCATCAAGGCGCTTGCCTTGGGAACCCGTCCTGGTTTTTCCCTGTGAGATAACCCCTACTGGGTATCCCCAGGGTGAAAGCCAGGCATCCCTCAGCAGGTGGGCCACCGTAGTGGAGATTAAGCAACTATTGCCCAGAGTTGCACCGTGGGACCCCATGATTAGAATAGGCACCGAGGCGAGAATTATCGAGTCCGTGGACATTTTTGGGCTCAGGACCCTGCCGCGTCAGGAATTGAACCCTGGTCCCGGGCCAGACCTCTGCGCTCTAATCAGTGAGCCATACTCCCCCATGTGTGGTGTAACACACTAAAATAATTGTTGCACTTAAATATTATTAAAGAGTGACTTCATTGTAGGATGACAGAATTTACCCATATTAATGTGTTTACTATTACTGAGTGTGAAAATTAGACGATGCTCATTTAATAGATAATGTATTCACCATATAGATGAAATGTGATTCTCTTAATGTGTGTGCTACATCACGTGAAAATACTTAGGGGCTAATTACAATGTCTGTTGGAAAGCCTCGGACTGCTGGTCGAAGGCTTCCTGACCGACATTGTAGGTTTAAAGTCCGACCGCCGTATTGTAATGACAGCAGTCCGAGTTTAAACTGGCCGGGGAATCCAACACAGTTCCGACGGGCTCAAGGAGCCTGTCGGCCAGTCGAAATGGCCTCATAATCCCTTAAAAGGGGCATTCCCGTCATCAGGATTATGATGTTGGTTTCGGGGAGCCTTTCCATGCCGGCCTTTCCGAAATGGAAAGGCTGTTGGCAAGTGACTTTGGGGGCCCTTAGCAGGGCCCCTGTTTCCCCCTGACCCACTGTATGTGGCCCGTGCCTGCCACACTATGCAGGGATTTTCACAGACTCCCATTTCTCAAGAAGCACAATAATGAGGGTCCTTTGCTGGTTTGGGAGGACCAAAAGCAGTGCCTCACTCATTGTTGGAGTAACTGATTTGGTGGATGCTATATGATTAAATAGGTGTAGGTAAGGGATTATGTCAGAGCTCAAGCCCAGGGGATTTATGCAGTTTAAGGACATTGATTGCTGTCTGAACTTATTCCTTGCTAATTGGGCTACTCAGCTCTTCGTTTTGATCTACTTGGGGTAACTCTACTTCCTGGAAATATTCAAGCTGTGACCCCTCGTTTGTTTTTTTGGACTTATATAGATTTGCATAGAAATCACTGAAGGCTTTCGCCTTGTCTTCCGCAGTCTTGGCTACCTCTCCCGTCTCTTTGCAAATATGAGGGATGTAGTCTTTCTTGTGTATTACTCTTAGTTGACGTGCCAAATGGATGCCCACCTTGTTCCCTTTGTGGTATGTTTTGTGATTGAGGCATAGCAGAGTGAATTCTGCTCTGTCGGTGTATATTGCATCCAGTTTCCTTCTTAGAGCTGTGATCTTCCGCTGCAATGGTAAGGTGGGAGCATTTTGGTGAGAGTACTCTGCTATCTGAAGCTCTTTCTCAAGAGTAAGTCTGTCTTGGGTTTTCTGTTTGTTTAATGTAGTAAGCAGGAAGATACAATTCCCTCTAATTGTCAGCTTGAAATCGTCCCATGAGGTGGAAAGACTGGTGTCTTAAGGGTCATTTAATTGGCAAATTCTCAAAAAGGCTTTACATTTTTCGTCCCATAGGAGACAGGCCCTGATGAGAGACCACAGTAAAAACCAGCGTCACAGTTGAGGCCGAGGGTCAGTCCAATGTAATGTGAGCTCTACTGAGGTGGGTCAGATAACACAATCGGATGAAAGTCGGTTGCCATGATAGCATGTTCTAATGATTGGCTGATAAACGTGTACTTGAGACATGAACATGAGCGATGGGAGTGGGAAAAGAAAGTATAGTCGTGGGTGGATGGGTGGTTCCCCCTCAGGCATCTATTAGGCCCATAGATGGCATTGATGTTATTAGTGCTTTGGAGAAACTGAAGGGGTCGGCTCTTTGTGGGTGAGTGCTATCCACTTCGAGATCACAAGTAAGGTTAAAGTCTTCCATTGATATAATCTCACACTGCAAATCCCCCCAAGAGAGTAATGAAGGAGAGGAAAAAAGTAGCTTGTGCAGTATTCAGGGTGTAGATTGATGCTATCTTGCACATCTTGCCCAGTTGTGCTCCCTTCACCATTATTACTCTCCCTTCTTTGTCTGTTTTGCAGCCTAATGGTTGGAACCTGAGAGAGGAGTGGAAGTGTAGGGCCACTCCATTGTGTTTGGTAGAAGCTGAAGACCAATAAATGACAGGGTGTGCTTTATGTTGTAGCTTTGCCACAGTTTGTGCCTCTTAACTGGCAAATGTAGCCCTTTAATGTTCCTTGTTAGTGTAGTTAACACCATATTAGCACTGGATGGTCAATGGTAAACATGGTTACCCATCGTGCCTCTTCCCTGGTGTCCCAGTATGACCCTCCCTCCAGAAGCCCCGGGCTTCTGCCCTCCCAGGCGCTCCCCATGACCCCACCCCGTACATTGACTTGGTCTCACTTATAGAATAAAAAATAAATAACAGAACAAAAACATTCGGGAACACCGTTCCCCAACAGTTGTGTAACAATAGGGTAAATTGTGTTCGTGTAAGCATGTTAGCCATGAACCACTTTAAGCATTTGCGCTAAGATAATATTTGATCGAGGTAACAGCATGTAAACTAGAATCTGAAATAAATCTCCCAATACCACTGGGCATAATGCACCATACAGGTTCTTCCAGTTGAAGCAGAATTTTATAGAAGCTGGTTAAGAATTTCCCCTGTGGTGGGGCCTACCATACAAATATATAGCAGATAATGCAGAAAAAAAGTCATTTCTGGTATACAAGTTTTAGTCTCCGTGTCCAAGTTCTCATTGCTTTATATTCAGAAGCCTGGGTAGGCATGTCAGCCTAGGGCTCCACACTTCTCCTGCCGTTGTGACCATTGTTGTGAGAACCATTGTCATGCGCCACCAGTACATGTTGTGTTACTCATGGATTGACCTTCTGTTTGATCATCTGGATGATCGGGTTTGGAGATTGAAATCCAGGGCAGAGCTGCTGGCTCCTAAAGGTCTGAGAAATGATATGACCTGTTGTGGTAGTTGAAAGCGAGACCAAAAGGATAGGTCTTTATCTGATGTTCTCGTGGCACAGTTTGTCCATAACTGGCTTGAGCTATAGATGTCGAGCTAGAGTTGCTGGGGCGAAATCTTGGAACAGGAGCAGGATACTCCTTGAAAGAATACCTCTTAAGTTTTCCTCGCTGCCTGCAGAATTGCATCTTTCACTTTGAAAGAATTGAGCTTCACCAAGACGTCTCGGGACACTTTCCCTCACCGTGGTTGAAGGGACCAACCCGGTGGAACCGTTCAAGCTTAATTTTCAGACTTTTCTTCCCCAGGAGTTCTGAGATCAGGCCAATTAAGAAAGCCTCTAAGTCTGATCTCTCCAGTCTCTCCTCTAGGTGTTGTAGTCTGAAATTGTTGCATCGTGAGCGATTTTCCAGTTCTTCACATTTTAGTAGTGTATCCTTTAAGTAGCTTTTAAGGTGAGAATAGGAGCTTTCGTGCTAGCTCGCTAGTTGTTCTAGGGTCTGACACCTGTTGTCCAGCGCAAATGTCTGTGTTCCAAAGGAGTCCACATCTTGTTGAAGAGTGGTGAGCTGCGAGGTGAGATCTGACTCAAGAACTTCCAGGGAGGTAGTGAGGTCAGCCGTAAGTTTTTCTCGCTGTTTTTTTAAAAGTTCTGAAGGGAGGATAGGAGATTGCCCTTAGTTAGTGCCATTTTGCCATCCCGGGTTGAAAGTGGGTGCAAGTCTCTTGTTTTAGCTGGTTGAAAGTAGCTGGACACCCTATTTGCTTGCGATTTCTTCGAAGGCATTTGGAGCTTGGATGCTAAAACGGGAAGAAGATTGGCAACTAGGCCTCTTTTAGGGCTCCTTTAGGTGGGTCCAGGAAAGCCCATCCGTGTGTCTCCCCCTTGTTAGATACCTTGGAATCTCTTTGGGGCTGCTGACTAGGGCCAATCTGAAAAGCTCTGTCTAATTGAGGGGGTACTCCGCTGTAGCAGGGTGGCATTGGATCAATACTCTCCAAAGCTGGAAGGGAGCTTGTTTTTAAATCAGGGAAGTGGGTGCCTAGCTCACTAGCGTTTTGTAACTGAGCTTTCTGATGCACCCGATCGGCCTGGCTCTGCCTGCTCCAAGGCCACATGGAGAGGGTGTAGCATACTCAGATGATATTTGATGTGGCGCTATGGGTCAGCTTCTAGCCTAAAACTTGCTTCAGGAATCACTCAGGCCTTCAGGAAGGGAACACCAGGTGCCCACCTCCTATTTTATTACCTTTGCCTCATTTCCCATTGGGGGGTCACAAGGTCTCAGGCCCCAGGCTCGTTGGAGGCTCTAAATCCTCAGTGCTGCCAATGGAGTTCAGTGATGGACATGGAGCAACTGGGGATACATTGGGTAGCAGCAGCGTGGGGTACCCTACTCTGGCTTCTCTCGTGATCTCCCCTCCCCCACTGTCATACCTGATGAGTTTTTTTGTGTGGCTCCGAAAGGAGTAGCAATGCAGAAAGTTTGACTTTGAATCATCTGCATCTGCCACACACTGGATGCAGGGTTATACAGCGGTGCGGCTGATCTCCTTGCAGCGCATCCTCCATTTTAAAGTCAGGCATTGTATAGTCAGGCAACAAGGTCTCCCCCAACACCACGAGGCCACCACCCAATACAGCGCAGTTCTTCCTCGAATGTAGGCACCGGTGTCCATGCAGCTCAGGCACAAAGTGAGAGGCGGTTAGAGTTAAGTTATCTTCCCCAAGGCCCCCCGAGTCCTTGTACCTGGCGTGGGTGCTTCCGTTTACGTTGCCTCCTCATGGCCCTGAGTTGCCACACTATCTTAAGGGTGGGGATCTCATGGGGGACAGGATATTTGTTTGTGTGCCATTAGATCCTGCTACAGCCTCCGTCCGAAAAGACAGTGGGGAGTCTCTTGCCTGCGCTGCGGGGGGCGGGGTTAAACCATGTGTCTTTCCGTGCCTCTCCTTCTCCATTGTTTCAGGGGCACAGTGTGGGTTAATTTGTTCCTGATGGGTGCAAGCTTCATGGAGAGGAAGAAGCACCGCACAGCCCGAGTCTGTGCAGAACAACTCCCAGCCAGCCTGCTCCAGTGTAGAGAACAGGCACTTGGAGGATGACAATGCACCTAGGACACACCAGCTTGGCGAAACATCTTTTTAGCACATAATTGACCCTAGCAGAGACTTTTTTTTTTTAAATTAAACTATATACATGTGTGTTTAATATTTACCAATAAAAGGCATACCTGCTTATTTCCTTTGGGGGAGGGTTCTAGTAGGTTGTGTGGAGTAAGAGAATGGTATCTGTGCACCTTCCCGAAGTCTTAGCAGCACAGGTGTGAATTGCTGCTTCTCATCGAGGCACTTGTGGGGACACTTTACTACAGCCTTTGAATAAGGGATGGTGGAGGCTGAGAGAGGGCTGGCATAAACACACTGGCTTTACAATCTGGGCAAAGCAGGGGACATACTAAGGAGGGAAGAAAGCTACCTGACTCTTGTGTAAGTCAATGATTATCAGTCTTTGGCACTGAACGGGCTAAATTTCAGGCACATTAAGCACAGACAAAATGCTAGCATTCACTATGAGGGGAGCAACAGCTGAAGTAGGCTTGCACACTGCCCTATCCTGAGTGCAAATTGTGAAAGACTCTGAAGCACACCAATGAATGAAGAGGAGAGACTGAAAGCCACTCTATGCATGGATCTTGGCTAATGCCAAATCTAAAAGTAAACAACATTTGTGGGAGGCTACTGGGACAGAACACCTGCTATTTAAAGAAGCTTTTGAGTTCAACACCAGTAGTGCCACAGTAATTTACTAATATGTTGGTACATAGTAAACAGGTAGTCCATGACATCAAAAGCATTTACATATGCAGTTCTATATGAATTTGTGGTTTTATTTCATTTTAAGTGACCCTGTATTTATTTCTACATTCGTTTAACTGAGAAAACCCACCACGAACTGAATGTTATGACTACACTACTTCCCCACATTTAAAGCACATGTATTTTACTTAACAAGGATTCTAGAGCAAATAATTCATCCGAATTTTAAAAAAGGGGTCAGGACTAGGTCTGTGCAAATTTTGTATTATGCCCATGTATTTACTACATTTGACTTTATTCGGATTACAGAAACTGTCAATATATTTTCCCACTACAAAATATAATTTAACATAATATTTTCCCACTGGAGATTAGTTCGAGCAGAAAACGCCTTTTCTTCTAGGATATTGCTCCTGCCTTTTGAATTCGATTTATGTGAGGTATGCAATCCATTTCAATATAAATTCCATGCAAGACACCTGCAAGTGAATTTCACTAAAGTTCAGGTAATTTTGGGCAATTTTCGCAAATTTTCCCTAGCATACATTGGCCATACTTAGCCTGAACATGGCTTATGGAAATGTATACATAATATAATTTTGTTTGCCCTTATTAACCTTTTAAAACATTCCCTATTATGACAATGAAATGTTTTTCGTCTGAGGCACAGGTTCTTTCTTTCTTAACCTTTTGACTTATCTGGTCCCCAATTACTAGAATCCGGGGAGCCCCACCGAATCATTACTGGAAGTCGGGGGTCACTGGCTTAAGCAATTTGGATGGTTTTAACCTCAAAACAATGGACATAATACAGAAACAATCATGTATCAAACACATACAAAAATTATACAATATTTGATTTAAATCCTATACAATTTTAAAAAGTCAACGTTTTCATTTTATTGGGAAGGTTGGGACTCTTCAAAATTCAAATGAGACCACACACCGGGCACACAATATATTTTGATTGATATGCTTGCACTGCTCCCATGAATCAATCTGAGGACAGCAACCTAATTTTTAGCCTCCAATTTGAAATTCCTTCATATTTACAGGACGTTGTATAATTGTACATTTTATGTCTTTATTTATATACACTTTAATAATCTGTCAATATAATTCGATTTGCTAAGCAGTCACAGACCCCTTCAGTAAACATGGCAGACTCCAGGGGTTCCTAGACCACAGGTTAAGAACAGCTGGTCAAAAGTTACAGAGGGTTTAATTGAAAAGGAAAATCGAACGCCCATTAAGGATGTTCATCTCCTTACAGAAGACTGTTAAAGATTAATACAAAAAAAAATCCAAGCTTTTTGGGTGATCTTGCAAAAGACACATGTTTTAGTTGTTAAAAAAGCTTTCATTTGTAAGGATAAATAGACAAATACATGCATTCAGTTGAACTATAAGGACGTACAGGAAAGCAGGGGATGAATCTAGCGGTGTACCGTCAGTGGCGTAATGAAACTTGAGGGGGCCCCCCTGCAAACTACATGGACGGGGCCCCCCTCCCATCCTCCGTGCCAGTCTAGAGCTCACAGGCCAGCGACCCGCCATACTGCAGGGGGTGCGGGGCGATTGTTACGCCACTGTCACCAATGCACCCGTTATAAGTAACACTGGATGGTGGAGTCAAAGTTTGGGATTAGTCTGCCAGCAGGCTTTCATAGGTGGTGGTCCAGTCATTACAGGGTCCCGCCATCGGTAGACCGGGGAAGTTTGCCCAATGTTAGGTGGGTTTCCTGATGCAGACTCCTGTCATGATATACAACATCGGGCTCACTCATTTTGACAAAAGTGCATTGACTGCTCCTTCTCGTTTCCGTTTTAAAACATTAGACAATGCGACAATGCAGTATTTCAAAAGCAGATGTAACTACAAAGAGCAAATTTTCATAATACATTTTTATTAGTGGACAATAGCAATCTTAAGAGGCATTGCATAGCTTCATACACACTTTGACCCCAATTCCATCACAGACTCTCTCTCTCTCTCAGTGAGTCAGTCTCTCTCTCTCTCTGTCATTCAGTCTCTCTGTCATTCAGTCTCTCTGTCAGTCAGTCAGTCAGTCTGTCAGTCTCTCTCTCTTAGTCTCTCTCTTAGTCAGTTAGTCTATCTCTGTCATTCAGTCTCTCTATCAGTCAGTCTGTCAGTCAGTCTCTCTCTGTCAGTCGGTCTCTCTCTCAGGCAGTCAGTGTCTCTCTCTCTCTGTCATTCAGTCTCTCTGTCATTCAGTCTCTCTGTCAGTCAGTCAGTCAGTCTCTCTCTCTCTCTCTCTGTCAGTCAGTCGGTCTCTCTCGCTCTATCAGTCTCTCTCAGTCAGTCCCTCTCTCTGTCAGTCTCTCTCTCAGTCAGTCTCTCTCAGTCAGTCTCTCTCTCAGTCAGTCTCTCTCTCAGTCAGTCTCTCTCCCTGTCAGTCCCTCTGTCTGTCAGTCCCTCTGTCTGTCAGTCCCTCTGTCTGTCAGTCTCTCTATCAGTCCCTCTCTCTATCGGTCTCTCTATCTCTCTCAGTCTCTCTCAGTTAGTCAGTCTCTCTCAGTTAGTCAGTCTCTCTCTCAGTCAGTCTCTCCCTTTCTGTCAGTCAGTCTCCCACAGTCTCTCTCTGTCAGTTTCTCCCAGTCAGTCAGTGTCTCTCTTTCAGTCAGTCAGTCTCTCTCTTTCAGTCAGCCAGTCTCTCTCTATCAGTCAGTCTCTCTCTCTGTCAGCCAGACTCTCTCTCTCTGTCAGTCAGTCTCTCTCTGTCAGAGTCTCAGTCTCTCTCTGCCAGTCTCTCTCTCTCAGTCAGTCTCTCTCTCAGTCAGTCTCGCTCTCTCAATCAGTCTCTCTCAGTCAGTCAGTCTCTCTCTTAGTCAGTCTCTCTCTCTTTTAGTCCCTCTCTCTGGCAGTCTCTCCCTGTCAGTCTCTCTCTAAGTCAGTCTCTCTCTCAGTCAGTCCCTCCCCCTGTCAGTCCCTCTCTCTGTCAGTCCCTCTCTCTCTCAGTCTCTCTGTCAGGCTCTCGCTCTCAGCCTCTCTCTCTCAGTCTCTCTCTCTCTGTCAGTCAGTCTTCCAGACAGTCTCTCTCTCCCTCTGTCAGTCTCTCTCAGTCAGTCATTCTCTCTCTCTCGCAGTGAGCTAGTCTCTGTCAGTCAGTCTCTCTCTCTCTCTCTGTCAGTCAGTGACTCTCTCTGTCAGTCAGTCTCTCTCTCTGTCAGTCAGTCTCTCTCGCTCTGTCAGTCAATCTCTCTCTCTGTTAGTCAGTCTCTCTCTGTGAGTCTCTCTCTCTCTCAGTCAGTTTCTCTCTGTCAGTCAGTCTCTCTCTCTCTGTCGGTCAGTCTCTCTTTCTCTGTCAGTCTCTCTCTCTCAGTCAGTCTCTCTCTCTTCGTCTCTCTCTCTCTCTGTCAGTCAGTCTCTCTCTCTCCCAGTCAGTCTCTCTCTTTCCCAGTCAGTCAGCCTCTCTCAGTCAGTCAGTCTCTCTCTCTCTCTGTCAGTCTCTCTGTCAGTCAATCTCTCTCTCTGTCAGTCAGTATCTCTCTACGTCAATCAGTCTCTCTCTATCTCTGTCAGTCAGTCTCACTCTTAATCAGTCTCTCTCTCTGTCAGTTAGTCACTCTCTCATTCAGCCAGTCTCTCTCTCTCGGTCAGTTTTTCAGTCAGTCAGTCTCTCGGTCAGTCAGTATTCAGTCTCTGAGTCAGTCAGTCAGTCTCTACTTTTTCTCCACTCTCTCCATTCTCTATCTTCATTCTCTCTCTCAACTCTGTCCACTCTATCTCTACTGTCTCTCTCTCCACTCTCTATCCACGGTCTCTCTCTCCACTTTCTCTACTCTCTCTCCACTCTCTCACTATCTCTCTCTCAACACTCTCTCTCCACTCTCTCCCTCCACTGTCTCCCCCCACTCTCTTGCTACTCTCTCTCCACTCTCTCGCTCCACCCTCTCTCCCTTCTCTCTCTCTCTCTCTCTCTCTCTCTCTCTCCACTCTCTCTCTCCACTCTCTCTCTCCACTGTCTCTCGCCACTCTCTCTCTCCGTCTCTCTCTCTCCGTCTCTCTCTCTTCACCCTCTCTCCCTTCTTTCTCTCTCTCTCTCTACTCTCTGTCTCTCTCCACTATCTCTCTCCACTCTGGCTCTATTCTCTCCCCACTCTCTCTCCACTCTCTCTCTCTCTCTCTCTCTCTCTCTCTCTCTCTCTCTCTCCACTCTCTCTCTCCACTCTCTCTCCAATCTCTCCACTCTCTCCACTCTCTCTCCAATCTCTCCACTCTCTCCACTCTCTCTCTCCAATCTCTCTCCACTCTCTCTCCACTGTCTCTCCACTTTCTCTCTCTACTCTCTCTCCACTCTCCCACTATATCTCTCTCTCTCCACTCTCTCCCTCCACTGTCTCCCTCCACTGTCTCCCTCCACTCTCTTTCCACTCTCTCTCCACCCTCTCTCCCTTCTCTCTCTACTCTCTCTCCACTCTATCTCTCTCCACTCTGTATCTCTCCACTATGTCTCGCTCCACTCTGCCTCTCTCCACTCTGTCTCTACTCTCTCTCCACTGTCTCTCCACTGTCTCTCTCCACGTTCTCTCTCTACTCTCTCTCCACTCTCTCACTATCTCTCTCTCTCCCTCCACTCTCTCTCCACTCTCTCTCTCCACCCTCTCTCTACTCTCTCTCCACTCTCTGTCTCACTCCACTGTCTCTCTCCACTGTCTCTCTCCACTCTCTCCCTCCACTCTCTCCCTCACTCTCTCTCTCTCTCTCTCTCTACTCTCTCTCTCTACTCTCTCTCCACTCTCTCTCCAATCTCTCCACTCTCTCTCTCCAAACTCTCTCCACTCTCTCTCCACTGTCTCTCTCTCTCCACTCTCTCTCTCTCTCTAACTCTCTCCACTGCCTCTCCACGCTCTCTCCACTCTCTCTCTTTCCACTGTCTATCTCCACTCTCTCTGACTACTCTCTCTCCACTGTCTCTCTCCACTCTCTCACTCTCTCTCTCTCCCACTCTCTCCCTCCACTCTCTCTCCACTGTCTCTCTCCACTCTCTCTCTCTCTCCACTGTCTCTCTCCGCTCTCTCTCCACTCTCTCTCTCTCTCCACTCTCTCTTCCCTCTCTCTCTCTCTCCACTCTCTCTCTCCTCTCTCTCTCTCCACTCACCCTCTCTCCACTCTCCCTCTCTCCACTGTCCCTCTCTCCACTCTCGCCCACTCTCTCTCCACTCTCTCCACTCTCTCTCTCCACTCTCCCTCTCTCCACTCTCCACTCTCCACTCTCTCCCACTCTCCCTCACTCTCTCCCCCTCCCTACTCCACCTCCGCCTTGCATCCTTTTCTACCTTGCAGCATTCTCCCCTCTGCCTTGCAGCATTCTCCCCTCTGCCTTGTACCCTTCACCCCTTTGCCTTGCACCCTTCTCCCCTCTGCCTTGCACCCTTCTCCTCTCTGCCTTGCACCCTTCTCCTCTCTGCCTTGCACCCTACTCCACATCCGCCTTGCACCCTTTTCTACCATGCACCAGTCTCCCCTCTGCCTTGCACCATTCTCCCCTCCCCCTTGCACCCTTCTCCTTTCCCCCTTGAACCCTACCCCACCTCCGCCTTGCCCCTTTTCTACCTTGCACCATTCTCCCCTCTGCCTTGCACCATTCTCCCCTCTGCCTTGTACCCTTCTCCCCTCTGCCTTGCACCCTTCTCCTCTCTGCCTTGCACCCTTCTCCACCTCCGCCTTGCACCTTTTCTATTGTGCACCATTCTCCCCTCTGCCTTGCACCATTCTTCCCTCTGCCTTGCACCCTTCTCCCCTCTGCCTTGTACCCTTCTCCCCTCTGCCTTGCACCCTTCTCCCCTCTGCCTTGCACCCTTCTCCTCTCTGCCTTGCACCCTACTCCACCTCCGCCTTGCACCCTTTTCTACCTTGCACCATTCTCCCCTCTGCCTTGTACCTTTCTCCCCTCCGCCTTTCATCCTTCCCTACCTTGCACCTTTCTCCCCTCCGCCTTGCACCCTTCTCCTCTCTGCCTTGCACCCTTCTCCTCTCTGCCTTGCACCCTTCTCCCCTCTGCCTTGCACCCTTCTCCCCTCCGCCTTGCACCCTTCTCTACCTTGCACCCTTCTCCTCTCTGCCTTACGCCCGTCTCCGCTCTGCCTTGTAGCCTTCGCCCCTCTGCCTTGCACCCTTCTCTACCTTGCACCCTTCTCCTCTCTGCCTTACGCCCTTCTCCGCTCTGCCTTGTACCCTTCGCCCCTCTGCCTTGCACCTTTCTCTTCTCTGCCTTGCACCCTTCTCCCCTCTGCCTTTCACCCTTCTCCCCTCTGCCTTGCACCCTTCTCCCCTCTGCCTTGCAGCCTTCTCCCCCTCCGCCTTGCACCCTTCTCCCCCTTGCACCCTTCACCCCTCTGCCTTTGCACCCTTCTCCCCTATACCTTGCACCCTTCTCCTCTCTGCCTTGCACCCTTCTCCTCTCTGCCTTGCACCCTTCTCCCCTCCGCCTTGCACCCATCTCCTCTCTGCCTTGCACCCTTCTCCTCTCTGCCTTGCACCCTTCTCTTCTCTGCCTTGCGCCCTTCTCTTCTCTGCCTTGCACCCTTCTCCTCTCTGCCTTGCACCCTTCTCTCCTCTGCCTTGCCCCCGCCACCCCCCCCCCTCCCCGCGGACGCCCATGGTGCTTCTAACAAGAGTGCTTACCTGAGGGCCCCATTTTGCTGCCTCATCCCTTCTCATATGAGCTTTGCCCTTGAGAATGCTCTCTCTGGGGGCCCCCACCCCCACCCCCACCCCCACCCTTATCAGGGTCCTGACTCTGAGCAGTGCTCTGTGCTGCCGCCTACTCTCAGGGGTCCCCACCCCATGCTTGTCCCCGTCTCTTCTCTTCTCGGGTAGGCTTTGCTTATGGGGAGGAGAGAGTGGCGGCCGGTCTCTGAGCTGCCTCAGAGGAGCAGTGGAGACTGCTGTCTCTGGGGCCCCCACCCCACCCCATCCTTGTCCCTGTCTCTTCTCTTCTCTTGTGGGGCCCCCACCACCATCCTTGTCCCTGTCTCTTCTCTTCTCTTGTGGGGCCCCCACCCCATCCTTGTCCCTGTCTCTTCTCTTGTAGGGCCCCCACCCCATCCTTGTCCCTGTCTCTTCTCTTTTCTTATGGGGTGGGGCCCCCACCCCACCTTTGTCACTGTTTTCTCTTGTGGGGTGGGGCGGGCCCCCACCCCACCTTTGTCCCTGTCTTCTCTTATGGGGTGGGGCCCCCACCCCACCTTTGTCCCTGTCTTCTCTTATGGGGTGGGGCCCCCACCCCACCTTTGTCCCTGTCTTCTCTTATGGGGTGGGGCCCCCACCCCACCTTTGTCCCTGTCTTCTCTTATGGGGTGGGGCCCCCACCCCATCTTTGTCCCTGTCTTCTCTTGTGGGGTGGGGCCCCCACCCCACCTTTGTCCCTGTCTTCTCTTGTGGGGTGGGGCCCCCACCCCACCTTTGTCCCTGTCTTCTCTTATGGGGTGGGGCCCCCACCCCACCTTTGTCCCTGTCTTCTCTTATGGGGTGGGCCCCCCACCCCACCTTTGTCCCTGTCTTCTCTTATGGGGTGGGGCCCCCACCCCACCTTTGTCCCTGTCTTCTCTTATGGGGTGGGGCCCCCACCCCACCTTTGTCCCTGTCTTCTCTTATGGGGTGGGGCCCCCACCCCACCTTTGTCCCTGTCTTCTCTTATGGGGTGGGGCCCCCACCCCACCTTTGTCCCTGTCTTCTCTTGTGGGGTGGGGCCCCCACCCCATCTTTGTCCCTGTCTTCTCTTGCGGGGTGGGGCCCCCACCCCACCTTTGTCCGTCTCTTCTCTTGTGGGGTGGGCTTTGCTTGTGGAGAGGAGAGAGTGGGGGCCGGGTTCTGTGCTTCCTCAGAGGAGCAGTGGAGACTGCTGTCTCTGGGGCCCCCACCCCACCCCACCCTTGTCCTCTGACTGAAGAGAAACAATGTTGATACTTTGTTTCTCTTTAGTCAGAGGGAGGGGGCGAGGGGCTCGGAGCAGGCAACAGGCTGCACCTGCTTCAGTCACAGAGGGAGAGAGGCTTTGCGCTAGCCTCTCACAGCTTTCAGAAGAGCTGAGGGGGCAGGGGGGGCTCCCTTAATAAACTGACCAGAGTGTGGCCCCCCCGCACCGCGGGGGCTGCGGGGGCGTTTGTTACGCCCCTGTGTACCGTTGGCAACAAAAGGCAAAATCTTTGGGGTTTATTTTTACAAAGATGTTTCTTAAATCTTTAATCCACCAGTTGCTTCCCACTTCACTGACTTTCATTTTTTTTCTCCTTCTCATGCAAAGGGTAGCTCTGCTGATGGAGTGCGTCTGTATTTGGACTAATCTCCAGTTCTTCTCATTAGTCAAGTCATTTGCTTGACTTGGATTCTGCACCAGAAATAATGAAGGAAACTTAGTAGAGACGTGCAGAGTCAATTACCTCTGGCTAAATTCTCAGTTTTCACTTTTCATGAAGCTATCAATCCCAGTTCATTTCTAACTTTTTTTAAACTGGAAAATATGTGCTGATTTTTTATTTGCATATTTACCTTTTGCTCATCTGCTCTGTGAACAATGGTGTATTGTCTATAGGGAGGACATACAGGTGGCTAATTTAGGCTTTGGTGGGAAGCCACATTTTGTTTTCCACTATGTTGGTAGGGAATGTTCATGGAAAAGGCTTTTGTTGACAGGGCAGAAGCACTTTTGATAAAAAAAAATGCAATGCTGTTTAGGTTGCCATGTCATGATGGCAGGTCAGCATTTTTTTGTTTTTCAGAAACAAACCACAAAACAGTTTTATTTCTAAAAGCCGAACAAAGACACCTGCAAGACTTTGAAATTGTTCATAATATCTTGGGCACATCGTCCTTTTTGTCTTCCTGGGACCACCATGCATAGCTCCCAGTAAACCAATTCACAGCTGCCAGTAAGGCATGAATGAGCCCTTTCGCAACTAGGCTGTAGCAATGCTCCACGCACAGCCATACCTGATATTGCTTGACACTATAATAATTGCTCCCCATGCAGCAGGAACATTAATTAATGGACAGCGAAAGTAGAACTGGACCATAACCACACTTTAATAACTATGTTGGCTTTTCTTGAAACTCTGAATTACCTACAAGGTTTGCTTATTCAAGGCTGTCACCTCCAACACCCCACCCTAACTAGCATACACGCTCCAGCTCTCGACTAGGGAACATAATACTCACTGTTAGGGCACCGGCAGGCCTGTAACAAAGATATACTGGAATGAAAAGACCAGAGAGCCTTCTGTTTGTGCACACTAAGCATCTGGAACTCAAACTCAAAGCAGATCTGTCTAACACCTTTACTCCCCCACTTCAGGAAGAATCAGAAGACCCTCATAATGAAAGTGCACCTCAGTCAAACTTAACTATATTATTTCCTTACCATGGACGCCACCATTGCAGTGAACCCTCCCATTTTGAAGCACGTATTGATTGCTTTCACTTTGTTACTCCCTCTATTATACAGCGCTCTGTTACTTTGAATTGAGGTCTATGATATATAAATACTTACACATACATTGGTTGTATTATTCTGAATTTCCTCAGGTATCAATGAAAAAAGGGTGGATCCAATAATGTATGTGCTAAATCTCCTAATTGTTTTGTCTGACTCTTGTAAACAAGTTGTAGTGATTTCCTCCCTTTATGAGAGGAGGAGAACTTATGATTTAAGCAAAATTGAAAATGTGTCGTGTCTCACATAATAATACTAATCACTGAGTGCAAATAATCCATAACTTTAGCAATGTCAAAGAAATTTCATATCAATATTGAACACCCAAATGCCCATCAAAACATCCCAGTCACAATCCAAGCAACAGGGTATTAAAAATGTCCCTGATCTTTATTTACTCAACTCCAGGAAAGCAAAACTAGCCACTGTTTTATGAGGATGACAGCCCAAAGTAGCCCTAAAACATGGAGCTAATAGAGCTAATTGCAAGCCAGGAAGAAAGAGAAGCAAGTCTATTCATTTAAACAAGTGCACAGAGTCTACCTGAGGCAATGCGTAAGTTTACTGAGTTTCCATTACACGATAACAATATTAAATAGGATTTTCTTTTACCAAACCCATAAGGGATGGTGTCCATGGTAAACGTTTGTTGCAGAATACACTAATCGACAGGATCACCAGGAGACATCTCTTGATCACTCAGTTTTTGATGGCTCGGTGGACGGGTAAATCAGTGCTTTGTTGCTGGCAGGTGCGCAAAGTAATGTACTAGAGAACAAGTAGTTGACTCTTCAACACTCCAACTCGCAAGGTTCTCTTTCAGTGGTTTTCTCTAACGCAAATAGTGACAGACCCTTTCCTTCAATTTGTGCTTCTCTCTTTTCTTACCATGCTGCATGCAAAGTGTGCTTCATACCAGGGTTTGGAGGGTTAAGGCAGCAGGTCAGCAAGGGTAAGCAATAAACTATGGAACATGTGGTCCTCTTCTGGTCATTCATTCAGATCTCTTTTCTGAAATTTTGCCTATGCGCTTATCACTCAACCTACATTCCTCAGCTAATAAAACTACTTGTAAAAATACACTGACTCTTGACTATGACACTGCAATGGAACTTATATTTGGACTCATTGAAGCTAAACATATGTGTGTTTCTCAGTGAGAAATGTGCATAATGAGAACCACCATTTCCTACTGTGAATCAGTCCTTGAGCGACTTGTAATGGGGAATGTTTCTTTCCTACAGTCTGTTGTAATTGTTACTTTTCCACTACCCTTCCATTGATTTTATTTTCTAATTTTCAGTCTTTTTACTTTCGTACTCTCAAACCATTTTAACTGCATCACACAAATGAGCACCAAAAACAGCAAAAAGCACCGGTGACTGTTGCATGGTATTGAGAGGCGTCACCATTTGTCTGGCCACCTTTAAAGGGACAAGTACTGCCTTTAGATTATGTAATTATGCCAAGCTTTAGCTTGGAATCACTGAAGCTAGAAATGGCCTCTGTAAAGGTTTCTTGGTTTACATTTATGAATAGAACACTCAAGGAAGTGTGTGGGGTGGAGATAAACCCAACACATATATCTCCTACTCTACCTTATAAGGAAAGAAGCCACCGATGACTACAAGTATTTGAAATATTTCACACACTTAGCCTGTTGTTACGGATTACATCAAATCATTTCTGGATGAGCAAAAACAAATCTATATATCTTCTGTATAGGCTACATACTAAGACTAATAAATTCATTTTCGTCCAATACACAGTCTCCAAAGGAATTTAGAAAGCACACGTCTGCAATCGGCATTATATGCTTACTGTATGCAATCCTTCCAGAGTTTGCATGAAGGTGCTGGCAGATCCAGTTAATATGATTCCCATTTACAAGCGTGTCTTAGAATTCAAATGTTATTCGTTTAAAACCTATTACACAGATAAGATTCTGCAGAAAACCCAGGATACAGAGGATGCTGAGACAACATAGCCTGATCTCAGTAGGAGCAGCAATGCAATAGGATGTCTTCCCTGCCTTTCTAAAAGTCCCCATTTCCTAGTTTCCAAGGCAACCAAGGACGTGCTGTGGGAGAAGAATGATCAGTCAAACCTTGTGAAACAGCCTTTCTAAGTAACATAGCCACAAAACTAATGTAAGCGTGGCACCATCATGATTCTGTCTTCTCTGATATTAGCCACTGAGACAAGCTTCTTCATACGCTAATTTTGACAAAAAGTGACTTTTTAATAACACTATGTCCAATTATCTATTTAAATGTATAGTGGGGATGCTCAACTCCATGCCTTCTGGAGGGCTTCCCTCCCTATTATCTATGGCACCCTTTACAGACCCTAGCTGATTACCAGCCTATCTGCGCCAACATACCGAAGATTTCTTGCCTATGTCCCCCTGATATATTGAAAAATGTAATCGTGGACCTTCCACCTTTCACCACCTCTCTCTGGCTTTTCCTCTATTTATTCGTCCCATGTATTAAAAGTTCCTTGTTCCCTGCTCTTCATACATTTCATTGACATGCCTACATCTTTATCCTGGCCCTAGGCATAACAAATCCCCTATCTCTATGGACGTCAAATCATCAAAATGCCTGGGGTAGAGAAAGTGACATCGCATACCCTTTGACCATAATGACATCAAGGAAGTGACATCATATGACTTTTTGAACATTTTGAAGAAAAGGGTCAAATAGTGCATTTTAAAGTATGCTTTTCACATACATTTGCTAAAAAGCAATGGACTATGTTAGGGCGCTATTTAAATATAAAGTTCTATCATGATCTGAAAAGCCAACCTGACACTCCCCAGGAGATGAACCCCATTTCTTCAAAATGTTCTATGTGTGCCACTATGTGAAAAAACGAACCTCATTGTGTCAGAGCCAGCATATTTTCAACAACAATTAAAAACAATATGCCAGTCCTGGAATGTTGCTAATAATGTTTAAATAATATTAATGTTAATGCTATATAGTACACGTAACCACCATTATGCCAAATTTACCTCTAGTATGTTAGGGCCAGCATTTTGTCATGGCTGTCCCCCTCCTAAGTACCGCAGCTGTCCTCCTATATGCCAAGGTTAATCTCCAATGTGCAAGCACCCACATTTTGTCACGGGTGCTCCGTATGCCAAGAATGACCTTTAGTTTATTTTTGAGTGGGAGTCCCTAGTCAAGAATTATCTAAATTGTCTAAATTGATACTCTACGAAGGCGACCCACCGTTCCTTTCCTTTTAGGCCCTTGATAGCCATCTTCGGAGGTGCCTGGATCCCATTAGCTTTTTAATATCACTGTACTGAAGGCATTAATGCTGTTTTAATCTGTTTATGGTTTGTTGTTTTTCGCATTTATTTAATTTCATTTGTTGGTTAACAGTATTCTGGTACGCACAGGGGGGCCTGTGCTGCTCGAAGAGGGTTGCTGGACCCCAGTTGTATTTATTTGCTCAATTGTTTTACTTAAAGAACTCTAGCCCGACTCTGCCATTTGCCACACCCCTTCAACCACGCCCCTCTTAAGGGGCTGTGCAACGCAGCCGCGTGCAGCAGGCGTGCCAATGGTGTGCCAAAGGCAAGCCCATCTGTGCCCGTCCATGGCTGTACTGCCAAGTCCTTTTACTATTCAAAAGTACTCCAGAGCAGGAATTTAGAAAATTGGCCCATCTCGTGCATTGCTTAGGACTGATGTTTCAACCACGCAATTCCTGTGCCACATTTGTCCTTTCTCCTTTCAGACCGCCCGTACTCATTGCATGATAAGGAGGCTGGTCAGTTGTCTGCCCATCCTTGAATCTTACTCAGTAGGGCAAACCACGAGGTAGCCTGTTTACTACTCAATACACAATCGCTGATAATGCATAAACAGGAATTTGTTTAGAGCTACTTGTTCTTGAAGCTACAAAATCCTGATATCTCTTTTTTAACAGGGACATGGGCAGATGTGGTATCTAACCTAGATTTTAAAACAGATATTCCTGAAGGTTTTGATTTTGTTAGGGCTGATAGACAACATAAGAGAGGTGGCAGCAATGCCATTATTTACTGCAACCCTATTTCAGGCGACCTATAAATCCCTTTCACATTTGAACTGAGAACCCCTCATGTTCAATTTAAAAATCCATAACATCTTTTCCTTCAATGGCCTTTTGATTTATCACCCCCCAGGGCCTAGGGAGAATTTTATTTAGTCCCTATTTGGATTCATGGAATCCTGTGTAGATTTCCCTTACTTTACAATCCTTGGGGATTTCAATTACTATTTAGAACGTCTGCACAATAGAGACACAGAGCATTTAACTGGCAATTTACAGGGTGTTGATCTAACCTCCTGTTGTGTGAATCCCAGCCTGTAATCAATGGCGATGTTGAGCAAGCAGCGGCCAATTATGCTGCATGGGTTGACGCACCAGTCACCCAACTCGCTCCCTTAAAAATCAGGCCTAATCACAGGTCCTCACCATTGGTGCCCTGGTACTCTCTAGAGTTGAGAGAACTTCAAATAAAATGCATATACCAAGAGCAACTCTAGAGGCTAAATTACTGTTCGGAGGAAAAGCTATATATAAATCTATGATAAAAGAACACAAAGCCCAAATATATGCAACTAAAAAAAAAATCCACAGACAAAATTATGGCAGCTGGCAAGTCAGTTAAGGAGGAGCTCTTTCAAACAGTAAAGTCATTATCAAATGTTTGCAATAAAACACAGCCACATTGGACCAACAGCTATGTGACATGACAAAATAGCAGATTTCTTTTTTACCAAGACAAACAAAATATATTCAGAATTTACTATAATATCTGGCAAAACAGATCGACCCCATATAACAATAACGGATGAGGAATCTGTGTCTGATTAACTGAGTCAAGGCCTTCCTGTATTGACCAGCTTCTAACCCTTACTGCAAAGAAGGTAACCATCATTATTGAAACCATTAAGTCAATAGCCTCTTCTGAACCATGCCCTCATCAGGTGCTTCCTCCTGTATATTAGACTATCTCACGTTATCTTACTCTGCTTTTAACAGGACTGTCACTGCTCTGGCTGTTTTCCAGTTGCGTGGAAAAAAGCATCCATATTCTCCCTTTTGAAGCAGCTTATGCTTGAGGTGAAGAATGACAGGCCACCTTCCCCTACCTGCCAAGATCTTCGAAAAGGCCATGAATCAGGAGAGTATAACCTTTCCTGAAACCTCCAACCACCTTGACATAGCACAGCATGGGTTTAGACCCAATCATTGCACAGAATCCCATCTTGTTACTGCCACTGAACAGATCAGACAATATCAACAGAGGCAACCCGCCAACCTGAACCAGGGGCAGTAATTAAATATTCCAAACAACAGTTCAGGCGATTAACAAATCACAATTCAAACAAAATCAATTTAAGACAACAAAAAAATACAATTTCAGCAGAAAAAAGGAAAGAGAGGAAGGGAGCACAAAGGAGTCAAGGGAGAAAACGTGGAAAAAATTAGGAAAAAATTGTCAACAATTAATTAGAAAAATATCAAAAAAATGTATTATAGATAGTGCGCTCAACACATAATTGCTGGTTTTCAAATGTAAAACATATACACAAAAACAAAAAAGTGGCAAACAATATTTGTATTACAGAAGAAGGGATGCCACATATACAGAGATTATGTGCCCTCTACAATTCATATGCCACATATTCGTCGACGGCGTTTCGACCGTTGGTAAAAATAGCGGTCATCATCAGGACAAAAGCAGTTGGAGGAGCGTCAAGAATCTGTATTTACAACCAGAGCAGAGCAGCCACAGTAGGTCATTGCATGCTCACAATAGATTCCAATATAGAATAATCAAGAAGTGTATCAATTCGCACATGAGTTAAATCCTCTTTCCATGTGCATTTACACAAATATGTATCTAATGGAGCCAAAGCTAAATCATCAATCACGGATGCATAAATCAATTGGGCATCCGGCAGTCGGTCTCTACAACGCCACTGCCACGGTAAGGTCGGACGGTCAGATCAGAGTGTATAGCAAAAACAATGTCTCAACAGGTGATATTTAGGAGGCGGTTAAAAAAGGAACATGCACATTAAGTTGCAAAGAAAAAAGGAAAATAGACTCAAGGGTTTTGCTGAAAGATGCAAGGAGCAATCTGTATTTAGAACACGTATAAGCAGGAGAACAGTATCAGAACTGTTTACAATAAATGTGGACGTAACCCGAAAAAAACGTGTGCACGAGTGCTCGTGTGATATAAGGTGAACGGCGCACATGACAAGCGAAACAGTGAGAAACAGCGCAGACAGACAACATTAACAATATATTCAAGGTACTTTCTTGTTGACGAGTAATTTTTAACAGTGTCAAATTTGCAAGGGATTGACAATTTCGTGAACAGTCGATTTGAGCCAAGAATTGCGCTGGAAGGTCAACAGTGTTTTGACCTTTAGTGAGTTATGGTCACCTTCAGGGCCAGGTTACAGTATTTTCTTTTTCTTTGCAAGTTATTGAGCATATTTCTTTTGTAACGGCCTCCTAAATATTACCTCTTGAGACATTGTTTTTGCTATACACATTTATCACCCAGGTCTCAGCTGGGTATATGCGTGATCTCCGGTTGGTTGACCCCATCGTTGAATAGATCTTAGTCATCGTAGATAGAGGTGGCAATGCAACCCCGATCCTGTTGAATCAACTGTCTTGAAAGGATTGATATTAAAGGCTCTGCTCTAAAACTAATTAGACCTTTTTGTCCAATAGAGAGCATGTTGTGTCCCTAGAGGATTTCACTTATGCCTCCTTCACCCTTCCGTGCAGGGTCCTCATGGATCTTCGCTTAGTCCAACCCTGTTTAATGCTTATATCACTCCGCTGATCAAACTTATTTGAGCTTGCAGGTTTGCAGTATTCTCCGATGCTGATGACACCCAAATCGTGGTGTCTGTCTCTTCCTGGAAAAGTTTAATGCCTATATGACCCACATCGCTGACTGGATGCAGAAGAATTGTCTAAAGCTAAAATCGGAAAAAAACTAGATGCTACTGTTTGCAATGATAACTCTTACTGGAACACTACTTGGGGGCCGCCTAATTTAGGTCCCCTTCAACTGCCAGTCCAGAAAGCTAGACCCTTGGGGGTCATCTTTGTTATCAAACTAGCTTTCATGGAAAATCCTCCTGCTTTCTCACTCTAAGAATATTAAGGAAACTTCTATCCTTCCTCTAATTTGAGTAGAGGAAAACAGTCATCATAGCCTTAGTAATTTCAAAATTGGATTACTGCAATGCTCTATACATAGGCTCTCGATAGCATTGTCTTAACACATTGCAGACCCTTCAAAATGCGGCAGCCTGAGTTCTGAGGAACCTTCCAAAATTCTGTTCAGCCCCTGAAACTATCAAGGAAATGCGTTAGCTGCCGATCAGTGCGAGAATTAGTTTTAAGGCCTTGTGTTGGGCTCAGAAAGCCTTGCATCAGGTAGGTACTCTTTTTCTTCAAAACATTTTACAATGGTATTCTCCTACTCACAGTCTTCAGTCAAGTACATCCAGGCAGGCGATCATTCCCCAGTATTAAATAAAGCACACTGGGGAGGAAGGAGTTTCTCTTTTCCACATCCAAATGATGGACCTCTTTGCCCAACCATCTTCTAGCACAGCCTAATCTGCTAAAATTTAGGAAAGAACTAAAACCTTGGCTCTTCTGCCCCTATGCTTAAATTTTCCTTCTTGTTTGCCTTTTTTTTCTCTTAATGGACAATAGCGCCAAGACGCTGATTGGTATTTGCATGCTTTAAAAATTATTAACATTAACCTCCAGTATGTTAACAATTAATGTTTGCTGTGCATGTCCCATATGTCAAGGATTATCAGCCAGATGCATCAAGCTAAAAACCGGTCGCAAAGGGGCAGATTCTCAGAGTCTGCCCCTATGCGACCGGTATTTTTGCATTTGGGATGCATCATCCCAAATGCAAAAATCGCAATTTGAGAATTCGCTAAATTGCGATTGTTTGCATTTAAGGGATCTCAAATTGAGATTCCTTAAATGCAATGCATGAAAGTATCAAAAATAGCGAATTCGCTAATAGGGCACGCAAATTGCCATGAAGTACAACTTCTTGGTAATTTGCAAAAACTTTGAAAAATGCACCAAAGTGGGTCACAAAAAACACCTTAGATAATCTTTGTACTTTTTCGACTTTGGCAATTTAGCGGCGCTCATTAGCCTTTCCGATTTGGCCAGCTGAGCACTTTTCAATAGATCCACGGTGACCACCTAAGATGTTATGTGTACTTTTTGTTTTCAGCCAGCAAATAAATCACTCTGTATTCAACAGTTATATAACCAGGCACACATTCTTGACCACCAAGAAGAACTTTTTTCTACATCATTTATTTCCGAAATTACTGGCATGATCCACTTTTTTACTTTCTCATTATTTCTCACTGAGCACTGGAAGGTTCACAAACCATGTATTCATAATGTTTCCCTGTAAACTGCACGACGAACAGTCTCCCGTTTCCATTCTTTTAGAATTGATTGGGCAACACCTGATGAAGGGTGAATGGTTGACCCAAAATGCATTGGGTGCATTAAAATGCGATTTGGTTGAATCCTGAACGTCCTACGGAGAATAATGCATGAATGATTAATGTATAGAATGAACATTCAAAATTAGAGAATCAGATTCATAATTGGTTTAAAGTGTGTTAATCCTCAGAAAGATTGATTTAAACTTTATTTGATACCTCGTGTTGGTATTGATAACAGGGCTCCCACCAGCAAGAAGGGTTCCCCCTACTGCACACTTTTCAGAAATTAGCACGTTAACGCCCACGGACACGGCGTTGGTGGATGAAGCACACTGTAAATACATTGGCAGATTATTGAGTCTCATATACACATGAGTGCACATTGGCATCTATTTTGGTCACAAAGACAGTGCCAGCGGTCGCAACTGGCCAGCCAGGAGGCACAACTGTGACCCTTGTGGCCCGTATATGACACATATGGCTAGCCCCTTCCTCAGTCAGAGGAGTCAGAGGAGTGTGAGAAATCCAACTGCTACCATATAAAGGTTAAATAGCCTTTCATTAAGCGCAGCAACAAGAGCGTAGTCACCCTACGCCAGCCAGCATTCAACTGCCATGCTTAGGACACTCCACTCCAATCAGTATAGAACATCGTCAACATTCAAATCTTTAAAGAGAAACCCCCAAGATACACCATACAACATATCCTCTTCCCTTAACAATGCAAAGAATACAAAGAAATTAACAAATGGAGAAGCATGAGAATGAAAAATATAATAAACAATGAATATTTATGAAATTATACACATGATAGAAGTCTAATTAACATAATTGAATTGGTGATCTTCCATTCCTGACACTTCTTGCCCTCACCTCACACAATTTGAATTGGCACTTAACATGCATCAGGAATTTCTTCCACCCAAGGAAACTCCCTCAACAGCCCTATTTGATGAGGAACACAATGCATTGTCGGACATTAACGTGAATCCACTACACTCCTTCTCTTACTGACCCTCACCACATTTTTAGTAAAGTGTAACTCTCCTATTGTTTCAGCTCTCCCTATTCTCAAGAATAACAAATTACTTATGCACATCTTTAACCATAAAAGGCCTGTTGTACTTAGTGAGTCCCTGACCAACCCAGTCATACTTAATCTCACCCTTGCCCTTTCTTCCAGCATGCAACATGCCATTTAGCCATTCCTGAATCAACTTGGTGCCCAGAACCCTGCTACCCATCATCTCAAATGGAGATTTATCATTTACAGTGTATATATACCCTGCATGGTTTTTCCTCTCCTTGTTAATACAACCCCTTCATACACAGAACTTTGCGTTGAAGGAGCGTTTCATAGGGGTTGCTTTGGGTGTTCCCACGCAACACCCATAGAACAAGACACATCTCCAGATTTATGAGAAATCGTAAATCTGGAGATGTGTGTAAATGCTGCGCCATACTAGAGTTGGTGTAGCAAGGCGCAACGAGGAGAATTGTTTTAATTTCTCCTCTTTCAATGCATGCTGCATACATTGAAAGAGGAAAGTGCCTTTACTGATTCTTTTTGTGCAGGAAGGTGTTCCTTCCTGCACAAAAACAATCTCCGCATGATAGAGACATCCTTGCACCATGGTGCAAGGGTGCCTGTGTCGCCGCATGCCTGCAGTTTGTGCAGCAGTGCAGAGGGAAGCACAGAGTTGCAACATATTCACGTTACTTATGTCACATCTCTGTGCTTTGGAAGTGCCACAGTGCAGTGAGGCTAAAGAGCTTGCAGTGTCACGCTGCAGTACTTCCTCATAAATCTTCACCTATAAATGCACCATACACTACTAATGCATTCTTTCAGTCAATCATCCTGTGTACATATATTCAACCAAACTTTCACACATTACATTGCAATTATAGTTCTTTCTTTAACCAGATAAGGTGTTCTGATAACAACTTTTTTTTCTTCTTTTTTCTTTTGTATTTTTTTTGTTTAAATTGCATTTTTTTGGTGTTTTTTCAAAAAATGAACAAAAAAAAGAATGCATCAAACAGGAAACTTTTGGAATTACTTATCATTCCAACAACAACCCAAAAAAAATTAACAACGATGGTTGCGTTGCGCAGCAAAAACTGCATCCACCGACTGCTCACCGAAGCATATACGTTTCTTACACTTCACGCAGTGTTGCTGTAGAAAAGTGAATTCTGACCTAATGTCCATTGCAGGTGTTCCTGAGGACGCTCCAGACGTACTTGCCACAGCAGGTGAGGGGTTCTAAGCAGCTAGCCTCATTTCCTCCCGAGCAAGATTGAGAGGATGTGTGGTCCGGAGATGCTTGTACATAGAAGCAGTGCCGCAAGAGTATTTTTTTTCACTGCCTCTTGGCAGGACTCGGTCACAAATTTTGCACGTCACCTTTCTTGCATTTACTTTTTTTCTCTCCAGGTGAAAAAGTGAAGAATTTCCACACAACAGATTCTGGCCTCTGTGGACGTGGTGCCTCCTGCAAGAATTTTCTTCAGAAGATACTTCCTCCTGCTGCTGCTGATGTCCAGATGCCATTTTGTTTATATATGTTTTGAACAACACCAAAAAAAAACAAGCAAAAAGGGTTCTTGTAGGAAAAGAGATGTCTCTCTAAAGATGCTCCAACAAGAATGATTAAAATGGGTGGGGTCCTTTAATGTTATGAACTAGTGAAATCTTTTTTTTTTAGGTCACATGGGATCCGCGCACTCTGCGCTCACGAAGCACGCACCCGACGCGACTTCGCAAAAATATATTTAAAAATAATATAAGTTTATTATAAGTATAAATATAATATTTTTATGAATATCTTAGATGATCTCTTGCCCTAATATGTATATTAAAGACGCATACATATCCTTTTAGAACATACACATTTTTTGGCGGGAGTTGCACACCCAGCCCGTCCCAGTACGTATATGACGTCACGTGGGACCCCCCACCGCACAAGGATCGCATACAGTAATGCGCATGTGTCGCGAATGCGCGGGAACAGGAGTCGCAACTGGTCGCATACCAATCGAGCACATCACTTAATATTAAATGTATATGATGTAACTGAAAAACACGCAGCCGTCGCACACTGTACGCAGATCCTTCATGGCTTTCCTAAAATGGCGGCTAGAATCCGCGCACCCACCGTGATGTGTACGCTTTGGGTGCGCGACTCTGCAAAAAAAATTGGAAAAAAAAGAAAATAATATACATAAATAAATATATTAAAATAAAAAAGAAAACAAAAAAAGAAACAATTTTCAGTTTGAATTTTTTTTATATTTTTTTGCAATTTTCAGCAACATATATAATGTTATTTAATGAATACAATATTTATAAATAAACAGTTAGTAAACTGTAGAAAATCAGTTAAAAAAATAGGTATCACTACTATTACACTTAAAAATTAGCACTTAAAAAAGCTTTGAAATTCACTGAAAAAAACATAGGTTTCAAAGATGTTTTAGTTAGAAGTTAGCAGTTAAAAAAGCTTTGAAATTCACGGAAAAAAACATAGGTTTCAGAGACGTTATAGTTAGAAATTAGCATTTAAAAAACCTTAGAAATTCACATAAAAAACCATAAGTTTCAGGGGTGTTATAGTTAGCTGGACATTTCACTCGTACAAAACCATAGAAATTCCTCTGTTATAGTTAGTGCTGCTAACTATAACTCGCGCACCCATTAGACGCTGACTTCAGCTGCTGTCTAGAAATTTTAGGGGTGATATGTCAAGGGGTGGCCGAGATAAAGGGGAGGTCCAAAAACACGTTTTCCCCATGTTAATTTCCATAGGGACTTTAGACAATGCCATAGTACGAACTGCTGAATGGAATGGCATCAAATCTGGAAGAAAGGCAGTTATTTAAAGGTTTTTCAGATATACAGCTGGGGACACGAAGGGTTCGAGACCCCCTCCTGATCTCGCGCTGAGATCTGATTGGCTGCCAACACTTCAAACCAGGAAGTGTTGGCAGCCATCTTGTAAACTGGCTTGAACTGAGTCACAGAAAAAATCTAAAAAAAAAACGAAAAGGGGGAAGGGTAAAGACACCGTAAACCCCTAGGCCTCCTGTTGCGTAGGGACCCCGCAGGGCCAATAAAAGCATGTTTTTAGAAAACGTTTGCCATGATCCGCAGGTCCCAATGAAAATTAAACAAAACACGAAGCCTGGGATTCTGCGCTTCAATAATTATCGGCCTCCGGACATGCCCGGTCTCGGGGGGACTGTTTTAATAAGGGACAGAGAAGCATGGGTCCCCCACCTGGGGCTTAATATTGCCCCGGAGACCACCACCTCCCCGGGGCTTATTTAGCTTTTTACACAGGGGCTTAATCTGAAAATGTTGCCAGGGGATGCGTGGACCACCTGCAGCCCCGGGGGTTGTCACATCCTGGGACTTTAATTTTAAGGAATGGGGGGCCGCAAGGACCCCCCTCAGCCGCAGGGACCACCACCTGCCTAGGGCTTTTGACAAATTGAATGAGGGGATGGCCGCGCGCCCCCCATCCCCGGTTAATTATTAATTCAATATACAAAAAAATATTCTATTACCAGACGCCCAATGCATTCTTATATCTTTGGGGGGCCTGAAATAGTCAGAATTGTCACACTTGTAGGAGTGTGAAGTTTAGTAGTTGTGTTATAAGTATCATTGGCAGCATGGAAGGGGTGATGTGTGGCGTCCTCACCTTTTGCGACTGTTTAGAAAATCAATGAATATTAGATGATTAATAAAGTATGTATGCATAAAAAGCTAAATATAAAATGTTAAATGTAAAAAATGTAACCATCCAATTAATATTACATTTTTAATGTGTGTAGAATTTTTGTTTGCGCATTCCATTTTTCAAAATGTGTATACTTAATCAATTAATGCTTGTTTCTGTATGTTTGTATGTTGTGTTGATGCTCAAATTGTAGAAATTTCTTATGGTGGGGTCCCAGGCTTGCAATAGTAATTGATTGCAAGTCTCCAGAATCCAAACTGTCAAGGACAGCAGCTCTGGTAGATAAAGCTGCTGACTTTGAAACATGGAGAATGAGGTTCCAATCCTGACCTTCGCACAACATCCTATTATTCTGCAAATTGCTACCATGGCCAAAAACTGGAAAAAAAATTCTATCATAGCGTAGTACAATTGTGAAGTGCTCCAATGCTCTTGGGCCAAACTCACACTACTAAAAAGTGATACAAAGTTGAAGAATAGCTCTTAACCTTGATCAATGCAGCAGTGAGGGGCAGTTCCGGATTACCAAATAGGCAAAGTAGGCACCGGCCTATAGGCCATACTCCTTTTAGGGGCCCCGCAACAACAGATCAAAATAATATTGATTTGATTTTGAAAGAAAATTACAATCTAGGTTTCTTAAATTGTTTCTAAAAGATAGAAAAAAATAAATCAACTCAAAGAAACAAAAACTTTACATTAAAGACTCCACAGAATACGATGTCTTCCAAAAGTTAGACTACCGGCATATCATGAATGATTTCACCACAAACAAATTGAGGAAAGTTAATATTTAAAGATTTGTTGGATTATTAAAATAAAAAATGTTAAATAACATTAATAATTTTTTATGTTTAGTTTTGTGAAATAAAATTGTTTAACCCCTTGAGCGCTCGTGACGGAACCACTCCGTCACGGGCCACGGATGCACTGTGCTGGTGACGGAGTGGTTCCATCACGGCGCACCCGGCCCGCCCACGCTGCCACGATTCAGCGCCTGCGTGGCGGTTTTATTGAGCGGGCGGGGCCGTGACGGAACCACTCCGTCACAAGCACAGCGTGCCCGGGGCTCGTGACGGAGTCGTTCCGTCACGAGCATGGCGGCGCCGCACGGACCCCCTCCCCACCAGCGCCGCGGCGGAATTACCACCACGGCCAAGGAGTTAATTAAAATTGTTGGTGGTAAAATGAAAAACATATTAGGAGATAATTTGCGAGAGTGCCCTCCAAAATTTCGACTGCCTAGGGGGCCTCCACAGGGTTTCATCCGGGACTGGTGAGGGGCTGAGCTACTTCTGGGCAAGGCCCATACATGCCATTAGACCCAAATGAGTCAGAAGACTACCTATCTCTCTTTGATGAAAAATTGCTTTCTTTTCGCTTCCTCCCGCCAGAAGTTATTTTTTTTTGTATATCTGCCTTTTTCTTCTAAAATGCTGGCATGTTTGTCAGTGACTCCCTACATGGAATCTGCTACCTGTGATAAAACTGGGTAAATGTGGGAATCATGCCCAAAATAATTCTCCTGCAGAATCAGTAAAACTGAGCAGTAACAGCACATCCACAAAGTCGACTCTAGTTGATGCTAGTTGTATGTGTTACTTAAGCGCGCTTTGCAAGTTATGCCATTTTGAAGTTTTGACGTCCATTTGTACAGAGGGAAAAAAATACAGGCAGGGGAGAAAACTGAGGCAAGAGGAAAAAACTGAGGCAAGGGGAAAAAACTGAGGCTGACCACCATATTTGCACACTGCATTGGGTAATTTTATGTTGTACAATGAATTAAACCACCCTCATATGTCTCATACCTGCTGCTCAGCCAGGGTGACTGTGTGAGAGAATGTTGGTGAGTGGAATGTTGAGGAGTGTGTGAGGCAGTTGGTGGATGGGCTGAGAAGCAGAAAGGCTGCTCCAGGTGGGGCGCTACGTTGTAACATCATACTTGGAATAAACCTACATGAAAACTACTTGGACTGGACTGTCTTCTGTTCACAACATTTTGGCGACGAGTGCACACAGTGTTACAAGCCTTTTTCTTCTACAACCCTGTGGTTCCTAGTGCCACCGCAC
Organism: Lissotriton helveticus; assembly: GCF_964261635.1. NCBI lineage: Eukaryota > Metazoa > Chordata > Amphibia > Caudata > Salamandridae > Lissotriton > Lissotriton helveticus. The sequence continues at coordinate 822,329,748 of NC_136071.1, forward strand.
GTGGCAAAGTTCATTTTGACTTTGGTAAATTAATTCATGGGTGAGGTGAAGTACTTCACAAGTCGGCTTCATCGGTCAACTCGAGTGAGATTTCGCTCACTGGTGGCATTACTAGACATTGTTGGTTGTTCATGGTAGCACTTGCAAACTATTTTGCAAGTTTATAATGTCACGGATGGGTCCAGGGCATTTAGCAAGCCTAATGAATGAATGGGTTTTTCGGGGTGGGGGGCAAAGGGGGCAAAATGTTAACATTGGTTTATTTTCCGGCATGTGCTACATGTTTTAAAACATTACGGGGAATTTAGGAGGTACTTACAAAGTCCTGATGTTCTTTGCTACCAGAGCCTCGTTTACATTTTCAGTGTGTAGATGCTTTTGTTTTTTCTACACTCTTTTTGCTGAACATGATTTCAAATTCTGCAGATTTTGGAAGTTATGCACTTACTATTTTTTCTTTTTATATGGTGGTTGTGTGCTGTGTTTTTTTTTCTGAGAGGATTACCTTACTCTTCTTGATGTTGTGCAAGGGGTTGTGTGATGTGCTCATGATTCAGGGCAAAGTTCCGAAGTCATATTTTGTGCACGTGTAGTGTGTTCCGTGTGGTGTGTTTCCCACACATTCCACCCCAACTAGGGTTGGGGGAAGTACTGAAATGTTGTTGGGTGTAGTGTTCTGTGCATACTTTGTATTCCGTGTGGTATATTTCCCACACATTCCACCCCAACTTGCATTGGGGGAAGTGTTGAAACTATTTTTAAGTGTAGCGTTGTGTGCATGCATTGTATTCCGAATTGTGTGTTTCCCACACATTCCACCTCATCTAGGGTTGGGAGAAGTACTGGAATTTTGTGGGGTGTAGTGTTCTGCGCGTGCTTTATGTTCCGTGTGGTGTATATCCCACACATCCACCTCAACTTGCATTGTGGAAGTGCTGTGACTATTTTTTAGAGCAGTGTTGTGCGCTTGCATTGTGTTCTGTGTAGTGTGTTTTTCACACATTCCACCCCAACTTGTGTTGGGGGAAGTGCCGTATCTGTTGGGTGTTGCAGTGTGCACTTGCTTATGTTTCGTGTGGTGTTATACCACACATTCCACCTCAACATTGGTTGGGGGAAGTGCTTACTCTATATGATTGACTTACCTACTATTTCCTACTCCCTATTTCCTACTAGGTTGTGGAACTTCTTTGTTCCGTTCTAGAATCCGTGTGGTCTTTTATGCCACATCTTGCACCTAGGCTTCTGACTTAGGTGTAGGGCAGTTTATGCCATTTGTTCCCTGTGGGGTAGTTTACCACACGTTTTAACTTTTTCTTACTGTTTATTTTCTTCTTTTTTTGGATTGTTCTCTTCTACACTTAGTGGTTGCCACCCTTTTCTCTTTTCTCATGTTTGCCTGGCCATCTTGAATGTTTCAAAAATCTGGGTGTGTTTCTTGATTGTGGTGTGGGAGTGGATGAGGTTTGTTTTCATAGAAGGGGGGATGGGGCATGGGTGTATTCTGTTTATGGTACTTGTGTTTACTTTTCCTCTCTATCCATTTTATTTCTTCTGCATGGAGCTGTTCCACCTTCTTTTCCATGCTGATGTATCGGAACGTTGCCACCTGCTCATTTGTTTGCAATTGTTCTGGTATCTTCCTGAGAGTTTCTTTGCTGCCAATATAAAGGAAGGAGATGTGTTATACCTGCTGTTCAGCCAGGGTGACTGGGTGAGAGAATGTTGGTGAGTGGAATGTTGAGGAGTGTGTGAGGCAGTTGGTGGATGGGCTGAGCAGCAGGAAGGCTGCTCCTGGTGGTGCTCTACGTTGTAACATCATACTTGGAATAAACCTACATGAAAACTACTTGGACTGCACTTTCTTCTGTTCACAACAATATTGTACCTGGCTACTCTCTAAGAAGCAGCAGCCAATCTTTCTTTTTCTATTAGGAACAACAACTACTTCATCTTATTTGACTAGACTCTCATGAAAACATTGTTGAGTAACCTCCAGAAAACCGGGCACACTGCATGAAACTTCATCAAAGGAGCAATCCATACATAATTCTAACAGTTTTGACATTTACACAGGGAAGCACTTTCGGCCGCCCCCCTGCGCCGATGTTTGTGTTGGCACAAGATACACAGCTCATGTGCAGTATAAACTTCTAAATTAAACAGCTGTTTTTTGTCACCAGCAACACGTGCATGCGAAATATCGATCCATTTTATTTTGTGAGTCGAAAGTGGAATGCTGCCTTTGTTCAAACTTCCCAACAATTTTACAACTTGAATTGCATTTCTAACTTTGAATTCTATTTTAGTAAATGTTTAGTGCGTGAAACAGACCTATGTGGGTTACGTTGCACTGTGCTGCTTACTGAAATGATCTATACCAGTAACTCGAAGATTTGATTTACAAAAAGCAGATTTCAGTTTTGCAAATACTACATTTATATGTTCAATGAAAAAACTCTTTAATTAGGGATTGATAATGTTGTGATGGAAGTAATTGAATACATGGTTGCTATATGGTGGTTAATAGTTATGAAACCTAGAATCTCCCCCATGCACTGCTGAAGATCACACACATGGCTTTAACCTCTTAAATGTGTAGATGCCTTGTGTCCTCCACTGCAGTACCTCTGCAGTGCCTCCACAGTGTGGTGGAAGTCAACAGGCCGTCCCCCACATTCAAGATAAACATTTTTCTAGCACTGGCACCAGAGCTTTTTCTTTGAAGAAATAAAAAGGAGACAATGGAAGTGTGGTGGCACTAGCTTATCAGTGGTTGTAAACCCTGGATTGGGGTTAGCTGCTGTACACAACACTCATGCTCTCAGTTTGCTTTTCAGAGGGAGCTCCCAGCGACTCCACCCCCATTGATTTATATCCAGAGGCTCACCCGGCTTGAGAGGTGTGCAATGACATCACAGGCCTACTGGAGAGGACTCGTGGATTTCCATAGAAGAGATTCCCTCATATCTTGAGTTTCTTTTAGCTAAAGACATCTTAGGGACATTCAGAAACCTTCCCTGGGAATTCATCCAACCATTGCTTATCATTGGCTTTGTGGTTTGCAACTTGTATTTTCTGGCTTTTCAGGTTCAGTCCGTCCCTTCCAAGGAGCAACGCCATTTCACACTACCTCCCCTTGTATTCTTTCACGAGTGCTCATTTCTGTAAACAAGCCCATAAATCTTGTTCTGATCTTGTCACATTTGCTGTGGATTTAAAGACGGAGTCACATGTCCGGTTATGTCTTCCGAGGGAGCTTAGGGGCACATGCATCATTGAAAATTGCATTCGCAAATGGTGCGAATTGCAAAAATCGTCCGTTTGCGAATGCAATTTGAACTTTTGGGATGCATCATCATTTTTGTACTTTTCGCAATTTAAGAAATCGCAAAATTGCGATTTCTTAAATTGCGATTGCATTCCTTAAATGCAATGCATCAAACTTAAAAAAATAGCGATTTCGCTAATAAGGGGAGCAAATTACCATGAAGTTGACCTTCATGGTAACTTGCGAAAATGTAGAAAAATGCACTAAAGTGCATTTTTCAAAGTTAATTTTACACACACACATGCCCTTGGGGCATGTGTGTGTGCAAGATGTACTTATAGGCAGATTTCAGGGGTGCAACAGGGTGTCCTTTTGACACCCTCGCACCCTTGAAATTGCATTCTCAATTTGCGGTTCTCTAATTGAGAATCGCAAATTGAGAATGTCTTCCCATTCATTCCTATGGGCCTCTAGGCCCATAGGAATGAATGGGGAGGTATTCCCTATTTGCGATTCTCAATTAGAGAATCGCAACTAAGGAATTTTAAGAAAACACTATTTTCTTAGCGATTTCTTCATGCACAGCCTTTTGCAATTCCTTATTAGCGAATCCTTATTTTTCGCTAATAAGGAATCGCAAATGGCATTGTGATGCATGTGGGCCCTAGTGTTTACTTTTCTTTCTCCAACTTCAACGCGAAGTTTTGAAGCTAAGCCAGCAGACCCGGCGTCACACTCTATGCCACTGTACTCTATGCCACTCTACTCTAAATCACTGCACTCTACGTCACTGCACTCTACTCTGCACCGCTGGAGTCTACACCACTGCTCACTACGTCACTGCACTCTACGCTCATGCACTCTATGACAATCTACTCTACAACATTGCACTCTCTGCCCCTGAACTTTATGGCACTCCACTCTGCACCACTGCACTATATGCAACTCCACTCTCCGTCCCAAGACTCTACACCACTACACTCTAATTGACTCTGCTCTGCACCACTCTACACCAATGCACTCTACACCACTCCACCCTACTGCATGCTACTCAACTCGACTGATTGCCACTGCACCCTACTCTATTCTACTCTGCACCACTCTACTCGACAACACTCTACTCTACATTACTGCACTCCACTCCACTCCACTCTCCACCACTGTACTCAACACCTCTACACTCTATGCCAATCTACACCACTGCCACTCTACTCTGCACCACTCTACTCTGCACCTCTCTAAACCACTGTGCTTTATGTCACTCTACTCTGCATCACTGTACTCTACTCCTCTCTACGCTTCACCACTTTACTCTACTCTGCACCACTAAGCTCTGCAACACTCTACGCCAAAGCACTCTGCACCTGTTCACTGTACATCACTCTACACGACTCCACTCTATGCCACTCCGATATATAACACTTTATGCCACTCGCCTCTAGGACACTCTACTCCACTCTCCGCTATTCCACTCTATGGCACTTGACACCATCTCTCCTCTGCTCCACTAACTTTTAGCCATCCTGAACTGCAGTCTCGCTGGCATACAACATGGCTAAAACAAACTGGCAAAGCCAATAGCTCTTTCATAGGCGAGGCCTACGGGCTTTGCCAATGGTTGTTTTGTTTGCTGTGATGCGCAGTAAATAGAGTAAACAGAGAAAGCAGACAATGGGAGTAGGTATTTAGTACTGGAATTGCAAACTGATGCGGCTATATACGTTTGTTTAAACAATATTTAGGAAAACTTTCTTGTGCGGGGTAGTTTTGGAGCTAGAAATGTTACCTTTTTTACATTTTAGCATTGAAACGCCTACACACAGAATTTATTCTCAGCAGCTTCCATCTTATTTGTGGAGAAACAGGAAAATGAATGTTACAGTAATCATTGAGAAGATAAATTGCAAGCAGGTGTGCGAATTAAAAACGTTTTATGTTTAATTTTGTAGTCTGGTGGTGAGAAACAAAACATTAATCTTACTGCTTTCTAAGAAATATCTATCTAGGGAAGATCCAAACCACAAAATAACCCCAATTAAAGAAACCAACTTTTTCTCATGGAAAAATGAAAAAAGCAGAAGGTGGTTGAAGTCTTTCACTGAGCAATCTTAAAGTTACGCCGTTTAAAACATATCCCAATTCCTGGCCCTCAAAAATGTGGCCTGGTTAATTGCAATATGTGCAGTAATTTCTGTTACCGCACATATTGCAATTAAGATTTTTCTGGCCAAACCTGTCACTATTTATTGTGGGAGAAATGCCAGGTATTTACCAGAACACGCAGATTTTGGTGTAGTCAGCACTCAAAATCCGCATGTTATTCCCCAAAACCCGTAATTGGGTGGCATTTAAAACCCCGATAAATTCTCAATCTGCAGAGTCAAATTTTATCATGTGCGATAAACATCACAATAATTATTGGGCCCTCATAATGAGCCCTTTGTCTTACTACTGTTGCTCTCAAAGGTCTGCAGCTTTACCTTGATTCTATGTTGCAAACTATGGGGCCGATTATGATATCGGTTTTCCCGCATCCTCTGGGCCGGCGGAAGCCACCGCCAGCCCGGAGGATGCGGGAAAACCGCTGCGGACTGAAAAAAGACCCCTCGCCAGATTAGGATGGCTGGGGGATCTTTTTTCCATCCGCAGCTTTTCCGCCGCGGTCGCCTTCCGACCGCGGCGGAAAAGCTATAACATGGCTGGCGGTGTCTGTCAGACACCGCCAGCCATATTATGATGGTGCAAAATGTATGATTTTCCGCTGCGGCTTTTCTGCCATGGAAAAGCATACGGACCTTCACTTCGGGGGCCCGTTGCGGGCCCCCTGGGTGAAGGGGGGGTGGGGGGTGCACATCGGGGGTACCTATGGTACCCCCCTGCATTTGCGTGAACAAAGCAGCAGGCACCGCGCGGTGCCTGCCGCTTTGTGCACGCAAATGCGGTGCATGCATTTTTAACATTGCGGCGGGTGCAGCTTGAAGCTGCACCTGCCGCAATGTTAAAGATAGAGGATGTGACCGCCACCCTGGCGGTCACATCCTAATCTGCACGGAGGGAACGCCGCAGCCCATTCGGACGTTCCCTCCTACTCTGGGGTCGCGGACGGACTCAAGTTCGTCCGCGAACCTAATCGACCCCTAAATTAGGAAAACAAGGTAGGTATTTTGCATCTGAAATACACTGATTAATATTTCATTAGTATAAATTGAATAAACACTGCATTTCATTTTACTACCAAAGAACAAGTTTTAAATTAATTCATGTTTGAATGAAATAGACAAAAGTGATGAATTAACATGCTGAGCTATTGAAAAAACCTCTAGAACCTGATTTGCAATGCCATTGAAGTGCAATTGCAGTTTTAATCAGCAGATAGCCTTTTTACTAGTGTAAAACCATTTCTAAAATTCACAGAGAGTGGGTGAGGAGCATGTCTTTGAGATCAAAACCCCCTTTTTTTTCACACCCAAAAATACCCACAAATTTAACATAGGATATTTAGGCCTGGGTGAAATTTGAATCATGCCAATGTAATTGAAGTGATTTGGAAATTGTGTGACAACATTTATGTGGAATTACTGTGATGATGCTGTTATGACACAGCACCTATTTTCAGGAAGAAATTTCATGCAAGCTACTTTAGGAATGGAATCAGCATTTTAGGTAGAATTATTTTTACCCGAATGGACTGTTTGGGACGTTGTGAGCATGAAACTACAAATCTGAATGCGAGTTGCAGTATGTGGAACACAGGTAGTAGTTCCTTTAATGTGAGTGGTCAACAAATATTTCAGGTAGATTTGATACTCAAGTGTGCTGTTCAGTTAATTTTTTAGCACAAAACTACAAATCCAAACACAAGCCACAGAGAAATCAACTAAAAATTACATTTTCAAGCTGAATATTTACTGAAACAGAGAGTTCAGGTGAGTTTTTGAGTATAATATGCATTTTACATAACTATGCTTAATTTTGCTGTAATTTTGAGTTATTACAATACAGCAAATTGCATGAGTTTCTCACACCCCTAAAAATAATCACTTTGTAACATAGACTACATATGCAATCATGTATACAGTCAGAACAATAAAATTACAGATACCAATGAATACATACAGCACGCTTACAGAAAATGAAGCACAAGATCACCAGACATAAAGGCACCCGTATACACAGACCAGCAGACATTCAAGAACACAGACCGACACAACAAACATTCAGTGAGGTTGAACACAAGAAGGCAGAGATAGACCCATAGAGGGATGGTCAGCCCAAGAGAGTGTTCAATAGACAAGTGGATGGATGAATTCAAGCATTGGGCCTTTTTACCCTTCTTCTCTTCTTGGAAAAATTAGATGAGACTAAACACCCATACGATACTTAGCCTATGATTTGTGAAATCCTTCTCCATGTTCATCCTTTGTTGAAAAAGCAATTCAGATGTAGCAAAAGCAATCATAGAGGCATGACATTGAATGATGCTGCCTCACAGTTGATTTTGGCCCCTTTCACAATGTAATGTTCCTATGTGTTGGTATTTCCCTAAACAGAATTGTAAGCATAGTAACATTCCATATTGGTGCTAGCCAGTGCCTCAGTGCAATTTCACTTTTTTCTCCACTGTCAATATATTTTACCCATGTAGAAACACCTTTGCCTCATCCCATACAAAGTTTGGGAGTGTTCTGTTTCCCCTTTCACCCTGGAAAGTGATTTACTACACTAGCTAGCAGGAGCAACTTTCACATAATTTCCTGGGTGGAAAAGGGTTGGAACACAGTTTGTTAATGCCCACACACTGATGTGTTCTGTGCCAGAACTTCTGAAGGCGTACCATAGGTTGAACTACCCATTGCCTACTGTTTGCACATGATTTTCTCATGCATGGTAGTTTGCCAACACAGTGTAGTATTATCTTGGAATATACAGATTTATGAATGGAAGGTTCTTTTATAAATGCTTCCACTCATAAACCCAGCCATTTGTTTCTAACTTTGTCAATAGACTGGCTCAATATGGTTCTTGCTCCGTACAGACACTCTTTCCCACCTGGGAGATTACAAAGGGCCTGATTACAACTAAGGTGATCCATTGGACTGCCTTAGTCATAGTGGCGTTCCATGGACCACCAAGCTAGCTGTCCATCTGCCAGATTACGACTAGGGCAGTTGGACAGCCACTGGACCGCTGGTAACGCCAGGGAACCATGATCTGGCGGTGGTGGCGCAGTGGTCAGAGAAAGTAATATGCTAGTAATGCTGCTTACAAGTTTCCTCATCGCCCTCGTTTTCATGGCAGTGGTGAGGAAACTAAGGGGGCCCTTACAGTGCCCCTGTCACCTATGTGCATAGGGGTGCATGTAGGGGGCACATGGTGTGGCCCCTTGTATTTCTGCACCCTTTGTACCTGTACAGGAAGAAATGCACTTCACAGTGCATTTCTTCCTGTGAAGGAACATGCTGAAGCACTCCCATGGCTGTGCGTTGAGCCACAGAAATGCACAGCCATGGGACTGCTGCAGCGCTGACCGCCTACAAGAATTAAACTCGTAATCCTGCGGGTGATCTGCCTACAAGTTTGATGGTCTTCCTGCAGGGCGCTTGCATGGCAGCACACAGGAAGAACGCCAAACTTGTAATCAGGCCATAAGTAATGACTGGCAGATCTGAGCATGACATGAGGATTACTAAGTGAAGGGTACCAAAAATAAGCATACCACAAGTATTACTAGATGATGCGCTGCAAATCTCAGCCTAACATGAGAATTAGTAATGGATTATTTGCAGATATGAGTATGTCTATGAACTACCAAGGGTTCTACAATCATTTAAAATCCTCCAGTGTCTGTACAAAAGTCGAATTATACAAGACAATCCACTGGCTGAATTCCCTCCAACATAGGAATTGTGAAGGATATTATCTGGTGGATTTTATTCCATATTTAGAGTTTTTCTGGCAACAGGAGCATTTTCAGTTACCATTAACCTCTAAATTTGGCCCTATGTGATGGGAGGCACAACTGAGCCCTAACTGAAGATGCTGAATGAAGGGGTGCACATCTGAACATGTATCAAAGATTACTCCGTGACTGAAGTCCTATAGGAGGCTACTTTCTTGCTTAATGACCAGCCAATGCATTATGTACCAGAAAGAGGGAATGGGCTCAGGGGCCAAGTAAGAATGTATTGGTATTTAAACTAATATGGAGTTATTAATATTGAGCTGCACAAATGTTGAGTTTTTAATATTGTGACACATTAATATAGTGATGCAGAAATATTAAAGACATAAATATTGATTTTTAGGTACGTTATATTGTTTGCGTGAGTATCTGTGTTTTAATATCGTTTGCAATAATATTGTTTGCAATATTGTTGTAAAAAAATACCGTTTTTTATTATTTGTATGTTTTAGTTCATATTGTAATTGTATATGCTATATATTGTTTAAATAATTGTTGTTAATCGTTGAAATATATAGGGGGTAATTAGAATGGCAGAAGGACCACCACCACTGGGCCAGGGGTGGCGGTCCTTCTGCCATCACACAGGATATTCCCACAGCCGAATTAGGATGGCAGTGGGAATCCCAATCTGTCCCCGACAGAAGTAAAGTCCATCTGCCACGGTTCTGCAAGGCGGTCCTTTACCACCCACCTTGCGTAACCAAAACATAGCGCAGCATTGCGGCGTGACCTTGCAGGCACCGCCGTAGGGATTAGTAAATCCTTTCCGCCTGTCTTTTCACGGCGGTCATCCCAGGGCCAAAACACAGTCGGAGGCCGGATTTGGGGACCTGTTGCAGGTCCACTCTGTGTAGCAGGTGCACTGGGGGGTACCCATGGTACCCTCTGCAGTTCCCTGCACTAGGTGGCAGGCACAGCGTGGTGCCTGCCATGTGGTGCAGGGAAATGCACAGCATGGCATTTTTGCATTAAGTATGGTGCTGCAGCCAGCTGCACCGCCCACAATGTTAAATGCACTGGATGCGCTCGCCAGAATGGCAGGTGCATCCTAATTCCAGTGGTGCATGTCTGGCGTGCGGTCCCAGCACCGCAACGATGGCAGCATCGTAATGAGCCCCATAGTTTTTAATTTTAAGTTATTTATAATTTTTCATTTAATTGTTAATCATAATTTGTAATGTTGTAGTGAGTTGGGAAATGTGCAGGCTTACAGGATGGGAAGTTAATTAAGTATAATTAATGAATAATGAATGTTTAAATAACAATTATTTATTTGATAATTAATTATGTAAATTGTGTAATTATATTTTTTGTGATATTTTAGAAGTGGGATGTTTTGTTTGTAGGGGTATAGGGTGGGAAGGTAATTAAGTAATTATTGATAATTAATAAAGAATTGTTTATAATTATGTTAGTTAATTGATCATTAATCAGGTACATTGAGTAGATATAATATGTTTTGCTATTTTGTAGATGTGGGTTGGTGCATTTGGGTGGGAAGTTAATTAAGTAATAATCAATTAGCAATTAATTGTTAATTTTGTATTAATAATTATTTGAATCATTTACACAATATATTTTGTGTTGGTATGTTTGTAGGGGAATACGGTGGGAAGGTATTGAATTATAAATAAGTAAACAATATTTAATAATGAATTAATAATTACTTTATATATTACTTAATATGTTAATTGTGTTATTTTTAAAAATTATATTTAATTGTGTTAATGATCAATTAATAACACATTTATAAATGTTAAATGAAATATTGGAATTTTTAAAATGTATTTATATCAATAGTTGTTAAATATATATACATATACATTTGTATATATATATATATATATTTTTTTTTTTTATATTTCTGGATAATTAATAGAGCTATTCAAATATGGTATGTGTTTGAAGTGAATTACATTGTTTTACTGTTGCACGGGCTGGAGTGGGTATGGTAAATTCTACCTCCTCAGAAGTCCAACGCTTTCCCTACTGTTGCACAGAATGGAGTGGGAATAGTACATTTTACCCCTCAGAAGTCAAAGGCTTTCACTATTGTTTCACAGACTGCATTTGATATTTTTAGTAAATGTGTTTTTTATTGATGTGATTTGTTTTCATTTTTTAATGTTTTATGTATTTATATAAATATTTTAATATTAGTAAATAAAAAACATACACATTAATATAATGTAAAATATGTATATTTAATATTAGTTGTTTTTTATAGACATGTATATATAAACATACACACACGTGTTTTTATGAATGCATGTTTACAAAGGTATATATGTATTTTCAATATTAAATGTTACTTAAATGTAAGTAATATACGTTATATAATAGTTAATCAAAACAATATTTTGGTCAAATATTTAACGATATTAGTGTAAACAATATTTTTTACACAATATTTTTGTACTTACCTTTATAAGTATAGGAAAACGATATTTGTGTCAATATGTTTGACATGATATTTTTGCATCACAATATTTGTGTGGTTGATATTCTGTCACTGATCCGAATTTATCTCTACTCAAAAATAGATAGCAATGTTTTTTTACTCCTTTTCAAGTTTGCCTACACCGTGAATGAATGCTACAAGTAATGTGAATAAATGGCATACTTATAAAGTAGGCTTCCTAGTTTCAAGTGTAACTATTGTTCAGATAGGCAGACTATCTGCATTTCAAGTCTGTTACATAGCCAGTAAAATAAATTTAATACAGTGCTACGAGTACATTTAAACAATGAGATAACTTGCATGTATGCTAAATAGGTACATAAAAATTATTTAAAAAAAAATCTTCTACCAATCACCCTTTAATTAATTCACAACATACCAATACATGAGTCATAGACTTTTAGAAAAAATATTAATGCCAAGATATACAAAGTTGCTGTGCTGCGTTGCTTCAGAGGGAGAGAGTAGGTAAGCACAATATTTACTAAGATATGGCATTATCCTGTTCTCTCCCTGGCGGTAATACGCAATGAGGCTCCCTAGCATCCGTCACATACTGTTGATCCATAGTGTGTAGGATTCTGTATCATTTCTAGTATATGTTTTGTACTGAAAGGTTATTATTCTAGCACAAAATATTATGCTTAGACTAACTTTAAAACTTTTCCCACATCGCATGTGTGCTGTGCAGTGCAGCACACATGAAAAAGTGGAAAACTTCAGGAAAAAGACATGCATTTTCCCGTTTTACACCTGCTTCAAATTGGCATTATTTTTTTTGTTGCAAAACCCTATCTACTATTGTTGCTAGATAGAGTTTGTGTGGTTATATGCCCACATTGTGTCACTTTTGGGATCCAGTCCGGTGCAAAGTGTTTTTAAATCACCTGAGATTACTCTATGTCATTATTGTTCCTTAAGTTATTTGTACATAGAGAAAGAAATGCTTATGAAATGCCGAGTACTGCTATGCGATACTGGTTCAGAAAGGATAGTGCTGATAATAAATATATTAGTACATTGTTATGAATGCTTCTGAGCTACTACTACTAGAAATGTTTGTATAAGGATGCAATGAATGCTGGGAAGGCAGCATGCAACAGAATATTTTGATTTTCAGTCACTATACAGTGGTATTAAAAATATGCAATGTAGCTCCTTTCATTAGGGGGCATACACCAGTATTGTATTATTTGCATGTCTATTTCAGTTCAGAAACCACCTAATTTACCCAGACATGTTTAATAGTATGTATTATTTCCTTATCAGTACATTTAGATGTAATATACTTCAAAAGGAATGCATAGAGTCGCTCTTATAGAAGTAAATGCTTGTTTTTAGCGGATTTGGCACTGCAATAAGAACATTTTTCACAGTGCAAAACAACATAGCTGCTGTATCTTCATGATAACATTCCCATACACCTACAAAGAAGAGTGCCTCTATAGCTATTATAAGGATGTTTGCCATGTTCTAGAGCAAATCCAGGCTGGCTACTTTTTAGATCTAGCATCAGCCAAGACCTTTTGATTTTGCTAAAATGATATACTCAATATATTTACTAACAGGGGCTTACACCCTGTCTTATTTATGCATTGCTCTTTTGTAGTGTCATCCACATTTTTCATACACCCACTATGCCATACAGCTTGGAGCAATGGATGACCCCACTTCAGCCATTGTCTACCTTAACTGTGAGGGACAGCATTCTGCTTGTGCTTTCACAAGCAGAAGTGGAGAAGTGTGGCTCACTGGTTAGAGGAGGCAGACCTGGAAGCAGAGGTCAGCCCAGGACCAGGGTTCAATTCCCGGCTTGGCCTTGAGTCCTAAAATGTCCATGGACTCGACAATTCTCGCTCCGGTGCCTACTCGATTCACGGGTTGACACTCTGCGACTCTGGGCAATAGCTTGCTTAATCTCCTCAACGGCCCCTCGTGGCGGGATGCCTGGCTTTCACCTTGCGGATACCCTGCCGGGGTTATCTCACAGGGGAATACCAGGACGGGTTCCCTAAGCAAGCGCTTAGAAACTGCTTGGTGATTTGCGCTATATAAATTCCTGTACATTTACATTTACATTCAGAGACAAAACACATTTTTATATTGTCGAGGGACTAACAAATACTGCAACAATAACGTTTCCCCAAAAACTTGTCAAAACAAAGCAAATCTTGACAAAGTTAGAAGGCTGGAGGCTGATTGTAGACCTGCTGGTTTTCCTAATAATCGATTTTAAATGTACTGAAGTCCAAGAAGTGATGGGAGGCTAAAAAAACAGGCAATAACACATACGTGCCTTTAACAAATTAAAGTTCAAGGGTGGTACAGAGATAGTTTGGGAGAAGTCATGTCATGTTTCTGATAATGTTGAAGTGGCAGTTCCAGTCCTTTGTCAGTGGGTAATAAGAAAGACAAATGATTTATGAAATTCTTTCTATCACATATTTATTGGGATTTACACGCGATAATGGTATTAGAGAATGAGCACCCCGATCAGATTATCCAACAGTTAATACACTGGGTTCACAGCAGCTGGGTAGTTAGTAAAATAAGTCCGTTTTCAGTGCTTGCTGCTCACACCTGGTTTGATCTGTAGGTCATGAGTTCACATACGGCATGGCCTTTCTAAGCTTATCAATCATCGGAGATTAATAAACCAAGGGGCATATTATCAAGCAGGGCGTTAAAAATTATCGCCGTTTTAGCGGCAGTAAACTGCCCCTAAAGCTGCGATAATGGGCTTGATAATATGGCCTTGGAATTCCAATAGAAACCCATGTTCTGGTGTGAACATGGACTTCTATTGGAATTCTCCAGGGCATATTATCAAGCCAATTTTCGCAGCTTTAGCAGCAGTTTTCTGCCGCTAAAAAGGCGATAATTTTAACGCCCTGCTTGATAATATGCCCCTAAGTCCCATGAAATTGGGTAAGAGAGATACACTTATAAGTTGCAGTGTTTGAAATGGTAGAACGTTGGTATTATGCCTCATATAAACAGATGTAGTATTTTTTCATGGGAGCCATGACATCCATTCAGACTTTGACAAGCCTTGTTAAGAAGTTGGAACATACACAAGATATTGCCCTTGTCTTCATTATGGTTATTTGAGATACGAAATTGTCCTGTAGATAAATTAAATTGTCCCCTCTAAGATCAACCAATCATTGTTCAAGCACTATCTACAGATGTTCTGGTTCTTCTCAGCTTTAAACACACGTCTGATCGAAAATGTCAAGAGCCCCCAACAATCATCACTGCATCATTTTTTTACCACAGCGTATTCTATTAGTCAAAAATGATACGTTAAGACCAAGGTTAGGAGCTGTAACAATTTAAAATGGTTGTTGTTACATTTCGTTCTATTATCTTCATTTGGTAAATTTGAACAGAATAGAGGTTGTAGACATGAAAATATTTACTTAACTTATTCAGGGAGCATAAATGTTAGTACAGCAGTTAAACAAAAGCAGTTAAATACTTTTATATTGAATTTGCATCACACAGCAGTGTATTATTTATCATGTTTGTCACTCAGTAATGATTGCATTTTTAATAGCATCTTTAGAAGAGATGCGAAAATAATGAAACATAGTTATTTATGATGAATTCAATGATGTCCTAAATTATAGGCAGTACTTTTTTGTTTGCTTTTTACAAAATTGCTCCTTTCTGGAGGATATAACTTTGTTCTGACATATTACTGTTGTCATAGTTTCATTATAATACTGCTTGTCCAATGGATGTGACAGTCATTGGAGGTCCTTTAAAGAATATACCAGAGTGCACCAGAAGCCTAGCATTGTACACAAATGTCGAGGGTGTTGCAAAAATCCCCAAGAACACTAATAGAACTCTTCACAGGGTGTTTAGGACCATAAGCCCTCCTGCTACCCTGTATTTACTTGTGCTGATTAAATGCATTGAGGATAACATGTAACAATAAGAATGGGAAAATGTGGATTAGCACATAATATTTAGTGGCCTGGCCTAAAGACTGCTTAATCCTTTTGCCACCCTTGTGTGATAAACAAAATGAAATATACATACAAAAATACACACATAAAGAGGCTTTGGATCATCTCTCTCCATTTATTAGTCTGTTCAACTGCCATTCATTTTTTGCTTTCCGGCCAACACGACATACGTGGCAATAACAGGCCAGCACACGCATCATAATTGGCTGTCTTGCATTTTGTCTGATACCATGTGTAGAGCCATTTAAAAGGAGGTGCACTTCCTTGTTGGGGCTGGGGTACCAATGCGTTCATATGCGAGTGCTTTTACTTAATTTTTTTTATCATTTTTAAATTTTCTGTAGTCATTCTTCTGGGTTTAAACTATACTTTCAGTTTATAGAAATTCAAAGCCAATAGAACTTTTGCTTTGGGTTTATAAGAATACTTTCCTGTGATGTGCCAAACAATTAACAGCTTCTATGACAGAATATAGACCACAGCCACACAAGTATTGCAATATTGAAATATTGCTATAAAGAATACTGAGATCCAAAATATCGACTTTATATACTTGAATTATGAAGTAAAAAAATATTGACTACAAAAAAATATTGTGTACCAAAATACCAGCGACATAGGTAAATATTTAGTTAAATACTTACCCATAGTATGCATATATATGAACATATTATATTTAGGAAGGATACACGATACACATTTATAAAACTATAAAATATTAAAAACACTAACATTAATTTAACAGCTTCACAAAAATTGACATTCATAGCAATGCACGTAACTCTACAACAGTTACATTTTTTATATGAATATATTTTTTAATTGAATTATGAATTTTAAAAATATATTTTTTAAATAAAAATATATTATCAATAATCAAACGTGCATAATAAAAAAGATAAACATATACAAGTATTAATAATACTATGAACAATTGAAAGCAAAAAAATTAATCAACCATTAAAAATAATTTCAAGTAACTTAAAAGAATAGTCAAAATCAAAAACATATGAAAAAAAGTATGTTAAAAATTGAGCCACGATTGTTTTTAAAATAAAAAATTATAAACTTTTTGATTAAATACACTCTATGTCTTTTTTTAAACATTAGAACAATTAAAATAGCAACCAAAATCCAATCCAAAAACACAAAAAAATGAATTGCCAAATACATCTATGAATGTAAATATTGGGTAAAGTGCATAAGTTGTGGAGGGGGACCAGAATTACTATTCTAACTTCAATCTAACAAACACTGGGGAAAGTGCACATATTGGGGTGGGGAGGGATCAGACATACTATTCTACTATTCTAATTCCAGATTAACAAACATTGTGGGGAAATGCATTTATTTGGAGTGCAGATGTTCAATTCTAACAACTATTTAATAAGTACTGGGGAATGTACACTCACTGGGGGCTGTGATTTACTATTCTAACTTCAGTCTAACAAATGTTGGATAAAAGTGCATACATTTAGGGTGGGAAGTCAGAATTAATACTTTAACTCCAATCTTATAAACATCAGAGAAAGTGAATATATTGGGGGATTCAGATTTGCTATTCTAATTCCAGTCTAAAAACATAGAGGGAAGTGCATATACGAGGTGAGAGGGGAGGGTCAGATTTACTATTCTAACTCCAGCCTAACAAAGAATGGAGGAAATGCATAGCTTGAGGGGAGGAGTTGGGGGTTCCAAATTTACTATTCTAACTTAAGTCTAACAAATACGCATATATTTGGAAGTGAGAATTACTTTTCTAGAATTCATTTAACAAACCATGAGGAACATGAGTACATTGTGGGCGAGGGGCAGCTTTACTATTCTAACTCCAAACTAACAATTATTGAGGAAAGTGCATACATTGGGGTGGTCATATGTGCTATTCTAACTTGAATCTATCAAACATTGCAAAAATTCATCCGTTGGGGAAAGGAGTGAAAGATAGGCTTACTATTTGAATTCTAATAAAACAAACATCAGCGAAAGAGCATATGCGGGTTGGAAGGCACAATCACTACACTCAAATAATAAATGTTCCCTTTATATTTAAGAAATAATACAAATTAATAATGCAATAAAATGATTACAATTATACTAAAATAAACAGTACACCTCATATTCACCCATAAATCACACAAACATTAAAACAATCCTTTTATCAAAAAATAATTATTCATAAAACAGTTTGTTTCCCATTAAAGTTTAACAACTATAACTATTAGCTTAATAAAATATAAAAAAGACCATCAAATCCACAAAATACCACACGGCCATTGATTAGCCTGTTTCTTCAATTACATGCAATAATAATGATCAATAAAAGACACCTGCAATTGACTGCTTAAAAATTAATCATTAGAATAATGCATTAATCAAGTAGTAGAACTATTAAATATTTTATTTAAAAAGCTTCCCACCCAATTCTCCAAAAACACAACAACCAGAATTATAATAATTCATAATTACAAAAATTAACCAATTAAAAAACATTAGCTAATATATTGAAAATATTGTATGCATTCAATCCCTCAACATACCAAATCTAAAAAATAAAAATAAAAATAATGTTTAAAGAAATAATGATAATTTTACAATAACATATGTAATAAAATATAAACCTAAAGCAATACAATAGCACACCACAATACATACTGAATGATATTACAGTAAATGGCATTTAAAGTTTCGATATTACAGCAAAACACTTGCAGTACATAACCTCAATATTCTGGGCAAAAATGTTTTGGGAGTCACAATATTTTGACCATGATTTAATGTTCAGACAATATTTTTTAGTCATCACAATCATCATAATCTTTATTAGGTTTATAAATGAAACCATAATAGACAAAGCATAACAACATGAAAAACATCACATATGTGATAAACGTTTCCGCAATTGGACGGTACCTGATAAAAAGTTAGCCAAATAGAAAACAAATCTGCCCATCAGGTAACATAAAATAGAAGAAAGAAGGTTGTACTTGAGCAAAATGAGTTCCAGCTAGCAAAGGTACTATAAACGTTTTACGAAGTAAAAAAAAAAAATCCATACATCATAAGTGCATAGTGTCCTGGATTGAAACACCTTCACACTTACAAGGAGTAAAAACAGTCAAACTACCATGCACGAGGATTGGCCAGCAGGTGGTAATCTAAAATGGGTCAGTAGAAAATGGTAGGGTAGTTTGTAACAAAAAATAAGCTCTAACAGAGGTTTTATACGGTACATTTCTCTCTCACTCTATTTTACTTTTAGAGCCCTAAAGGCTGTCTTAGTCTAGACAGTATCACTAGTGGCTATTAGTTCTGGATAATTACAAATTTCAGGTTGACCTAATTTACTAAACCTATGAAGGTCATTACGTTGGCAGAAGGCCCGCCCCCGCCAGCAGTGCGGTGGCGGGCCTTCTGCCAATCTGAAAGCAATTTTCTCCCTGCCACATTACGATGGCGGGGGGAATCGTTTGCAACTGCGGCGGTCACAAAGACTACCTGCCACGCCTCCGCCACAGGCAATCGTTACGATTGCCTAGCAGAGCGGTTAGCATGTGTAAAATGGTGGCAGTGCCTAGCAGGCACCGTCCACCATAACGATGCTGGCCGTAGCCAGCCTTTCTCTGGCGGGTAAACCGCCATTGGAAGGCTGGTTGGGTTTGGTTTTGGGGTCCCGTTGCAGGCCCCCCTTGTGCTCTGTGGAGGTGGTTGTGCACTGGGAGGGATACCCATGGAACACCCCTGCATTTCCCCACACTGAGTGGTAGGCACCGTGTGGTGCCTACCGCGTAGTGCAGGGAAAGGCACTACATGCATTTTTACTATTGCAGCGGGTTCAGCAGCTAGCAGCACCCACTGCAGTGGTAAACATGCAAGATGCGACTGCCATGATGGTGGTCACAATGCAATTTCACATGCGGGACCTCCGTGTTGCAGGTGAGCTGTCCCAGGCACCGCTACGGTGGCGGGCAGACTCGAGTCCACCCACCATCTTAATGACCCCATATGTTTTGCAATTTTTAACCATGGTATGCTGGACGCACGCATGATCAAGAACCAAATAATCTTTATGAACAAGATGGTTAAAATGTTTTTTTAGAGTGTTGACAGACCGATAAACATTAATCTGCAGAATATCAACTAAAAACCCTGGACCAAGTACCTTATGGAGAATAAAGGAAGAACAGGTTTGAGGGAGGCATAGACTCAAGAGAAGAACAATCATTATCACTATGCTGTTTACAGCACCCTAATAAACAGGGATGTAAGTTAAAATTGTCGGCTAAGGCGATAAAACTATTTTCTAAGGTGGATTGAGACAAACTATCAAATACATTTCTAAGAGCATGAGGTTGACCAGAGCTTCCAGCAGGGAAAGAGCATTATAACAATTAATTATAAGCAAAACAGGAAAATTAAGAAATGTCAGCAGGCACGCAGCTAGAATTGGTGAACTAGCATTTTACACCCAAAGGGCAAAGACACCAACATAAGAAGACCACCTCTTGCTCTCCCATTAGATGAAAAAGAAGAATGACCATCAAGATGGAAGTTAATATCAACAACTCAAGTTTCTTGTAGGCCCACTAATTTGAATCTATGTAAGCGGCTATAAAAAGGCTCATTCCCCTCTTTGTTAGGAAGAAGAGTAAGAGTGTCCAAATTTCCCAAACAAAGCAAGGAATCAATCTAACAAGAGGATTGTCTACCGTTTGAAGTAGAACATGGTCAGTCATTGTCATGCAAAGAGCTGGTGCAAATGTGTTAAAAGTGGGAATACTGCTTTCATAAGTGTGCCTATGGTTGGGAGCTATAAGAACCGTAAAAGGGACTTGAGCAGTATTAAGCCCCTCATGATAGAAAGGAGGTGGCTAGTAAAAATAACTCAGAGGAAGATGACAACTACCAACAGGGGACTCAATTTGTATTGGTAAATGGGATAATAGAAAACCTGGTGGATGAGGATTATCACAATTCACTACAACACAATCACCTTCAAAATACTTTGGTTGGGAACCTACCCAAGAACCCAAACTGGCCATGATAGAGTTAAACAAATATATTTTGTGCCCAAATTGATTTTTAAACCAATAAAACACTTTATTATTAATTGAGCATCTATTTTCCCTAATAATAGGAGCAAGTGCTGGAACTTAGGACAAAATGGCATCAGGAGTCACCGGAGGAGAAGGACCAAGATTATGGCTCGCAGTATCTGATGGCCCGGGAACGGAACACATCATTACTGTGTGCCTCGATGGAACTAGTGTAAGGGACAAAGGCAAGAGGAAGAGCCAGCTAGAACATTCTCTTGATATTTGTGAAGCAATATTAACTAGAGGTAAGGTGAACTGCGACCCCGGAGCAGAATTTGGTCTCTGTACATGCTGACTCATGAACTGACTAGCTGGTAATGAACAAGGGTTGAGGCTTCAAGGTGCCCTAGAATGGGTCAGGGTGCCTAGAGGCTGTGTCAGTGCAGCAGTGGTCACTGCTCTTGCTCTCTTCACAGATTATTTGAAAACAGGAGGTTCCCCCTCAAAATTAGATGGATAAAGGAGTGTTAAAGAGAGGTATGGGTTTGTTAATAGTATCCTCAATCAAAGCATGTCTACGTTCACATGATTGAAAGGTAGAGGCAATCAAAAGTTCTAACCTCATGGAGAACTTTTTCATACGTCTGTCAGCTATTACATCACAATAGTCCTGAGATAATGGATAAGCTAGAGGAACACAAGTGGAGGGCTGCATAGTTAATTTACTCAGAGGAGCCTTAGTGGAAGGTTTTTTACTGGAGATGGTGGAGGGGCAGCTAAAGGTCTGCTCAGTCCAAACCGCCAATCTAAAGCACAGGAACAAATAAGGGTACCACCAATATGAGAATCCTAGGAACCATGAGGAAAGGCCTGCTGGAACAAGCAAACTAGCAGGGTCCTCAGTATCTGTACCAGAACCAGTGCCTAACTCAGGATGGGTAGTGACCTGATTAGCAAGGCCAAGTTCAATCTCCACAGCACTGATTTCCTCAGTAATAGCCCCCACTGTGGAAGTGAGGGGCGTCATAATGTTTTGTCCATTGCGAGGATGCTTA
This sequence comes from Lissotriton helveticus, assembly GCF_964261635.1. Lineage (NCBI taxonomy): Eukaryota > Metazoa > Chordata > Amphibia > Caudata > Salamandridae > Lissotriton > Lissotriton helveticus. The sequence goes on from NC_136071.1 coordinate 822,351,513, forward strand.
ACTTCCCCCGAAGCAAGACTCAGTTTCCGTTCCCCATGATGGGGTAACAATAATAACCAAAGTCAATGACAAAAACCAAGAGGGGGGCCCAGTAAGGTCTCAGCGGGCTGTGGACAGGCCCAGACAGGCCCGCTCTTGGTTTTGGTGTGTTCCGCACTATTTGGAATGTATAAAAAACAATGGTCCTGGACCAACTATTCAAGGAAGAGTTAGATTAACAGAATTATCAATTTTTTTGAGCTTGCATTAATCAGCTCCCAAACGTCTGTAAATGGTGAAAATAAATGTGCAGAAAAACTACTAAGTATGATTACAATATATGTATTTGGTCATTTACAGGAACAATCATTAGAGGGTCAAGAAGGTAGGGAAATGTTCTACAGAACATGTAAGAAAGAGTGCTCAAGTGTATATATAAGAGTCAAGAGAGCTCAAAGTGTGTAGAAAAGTAAAGGGCATATATTTACATGACTGTGCAAAACTGATATCTAATAAACAGTTAGATGCAACCTGGCTCACGTCTGACCGACAGAGGCTACCCGCTCAGATTTTTAAAAAACGTGCGTAAACGTGCATGGTTGAATAATAGAGATTCCCTTTTGGAACCCAAAGAGAGAGGGAATAATGATCACGACAGGTTAGTCTGTGTGACTACATTCTGCACAAAGAGCAATACCATCAAGAAAATTATAAACAACCACTGACACCTGGTGACAGATGAACTTGGTGGACTGTCACCACCCATGCATGCGTTCCGCAAAGGCATGAATGCAAGGGAACATGTTGTTAAATCCCTATTACCCATAGAATTGAGAACGTCAAGGATGTCACTATGGAACATCCCGCCCGTGAAGGGACATTTTAAATGTGGGCAATGTAGGGCGTGTCCCATGGCCAATGAATTTTAAACTTTCACACGCAACAACTACAAACACACACTTCAATATCACACTAACTGTAACTACAGCAGGGTAATCTACGCCATGTCCTGTCTTTTGTATATATAGGACAAACTATACAAAAAGTTAAGTCCCGTATCCTGCAACACTGCAGTCGTATACGGTGCCAGGTACAGGGAGCACCCCTCCTGGAACATTTTACATTATTTGGACACACACCGGAGAGCCTATGCTGGTGTGTAATAGAGAAGGTACACCGAAACCCCCGGGGAGGGTATTTTGGTAGAGTTCTGAGCCGACGCGAGTGTAGATGGATACATCGCTTTGATACTGTAGCGAGAGGATTAAATGAATTATCTCGTATTCATTTAATCTATCATCACCAGACAGGTGTCCACACTCAGTAATGTTTGTTGACAATAGGTCCTGAAAGCATAATCTCATGGCAATCTCCTGTGTAACACATATATAAATGTTGTTTCTTGACCCAAACCTGTTTGCTCCTACTGAAAATTGGCATCCTATGCCTTTTAGATGTGATCATTTATTGTTTCTTTTTTTTTTGAATGTCTGTATTTATGTTCAATGTGAAGTGCAATTTTTATGTCATATGTGAATAATTACGTACCACTAGGTTGGTACTTCATCTGTGAATATATATCCAAGCTTCAACACTGGTCGCTAATTGTCTATACACACTGATTCCGAATTGTGAATTGTGAGACTGCACTTTTTGTTTAATTGTACACTATCAGTTTCAAATACTCATTGATCGATTGAATCTAGCTTAAATATTACAATGGTGACATTGCACCTTGAGGCGTGTTGTAATTACATTGAAAACGCCACAGAAAGAGGAGCAGGCTTTTTACTTAATTGTACATTGGCAGTTTTAATATACATTGAACAATTGTATGCATCTACAAATATTAGAACCGTGACATAGCACTTTGAGGCCTTCTGTAATGCTGTAGAAACTGTGAGCTTATTGAGTCTTTTGACCCTTTTTACTAGCGTGTGGTTGACACCGCCCCATTTCAAGACCACCACCCCCTTTTCTCAGTATGAATGCTCCCGCGGACTGCTGGTCTGTTGGCTGCTACCGTGATGGAGTAAGGACGTCGATCAGATCGTCTCCAGGTAATTTTCTTTCACAACCGACCATCACTTAGGAATGCCTGGCGCTCCTTAGATAGCATTTTAATTAGAATTTGCTTCTTTTTTTTCTAGTTAAAATTACGCTGTGCCCTGGATAGCCTGATTCATTCAGCAAACTTTTGCCATACATACAGGCCTGAAATATTACGTTCCATGGATGGTCTGGGCACCACTCTATCTACTAAATAACGGGATTTGTCCTTAGTTGGCCCTGGCCACTTTATGGGTGAGTTGCTATAGGCAGTCCTTGTGTACTTTTAGTGAACCATCCTTATGGACCCTTGACAACAACTGTTGTTATTATTATTGAATTGCAGGCATTGGTGTAACCATGTTTTGGACTCCAATTGAGCATTGCGAGATTGATGAGGTGGGTTTAATACATTACTCCTGCCAATTGATGTTCAGACACCATGCCTGGGTAACCTATCAGGTCCCGGTTCTAAGTTCCATTGTTTTTATTCTGTGGGGTCACTTCACCTGACCCCTTGTCCTGAGGAAGATCCACATAGCTGAGGTATTAAAGTCACTTGTTTGCCGATAATCCGGATCGAAACGTCAACACTACACCCTACCGCACCTGGACCAATTTCCCCTTCCCCATTACCCCTGAAACTCTCCTTACAAATTCGAATGAATAATTTGCATGTGGCCAAGTTGCATCTAACTGTTTATTGGATATCACTTTTGTACAGTCTTGTAAATATATGCCTTTTACTTTTCTACACACTTTGAGCTGTCTTGACTACTATATATAGACTTGAGCACTCTTTCTTACACGTTCCCTAGAACATTCTCCTACCTTCTTGACCCTCTAATGATTGTTCTTTTAAATGACCAAATAAATATATTGTCATAATACTTTGTAGTTTTTCTGCACATTTATTTTCACAATTTACAGACGTTTGGGAGCTGATTAATGCAAGCTCAAATAAGTTGATAATTCTGTTAATCTAACTCGTCCTTGAATAACTAGTCCAGGACCATTGTTTCTTTATAATAACCGATACCCAGGTCCAGGGAGGGACCATTTGGGAATGCCCCAATGTTTATAATGGCTGTTTGGAATGTAGGCATACATAAGCGCCTCAGTAGCCCCTCCTCCAAGGCCAATCAGGAGCAGGGCAGGCTGGTCAATGTAGTCCCCCACACCAGCAGCATCTCCAGTCTCAGTGCCTTTATTAGGCAACATTTTGGTAGCATGCTGATTAGTTTGTGTTTCCGCTCAGCTGACCGTACTTCTACTACAATATAAATTCCACCAAAATCTTACTACAATACATCTGCCATATAGGCCACTTTTTCCATAATAATTGTGATTTAGGGTCGAACCCCACTTTAATCCAGATTCCTTAATGCCAGGTTTTGACCCAAGTTGACATCACTTAAAATCTATTGTTAATTAATGTCTGTTTGCAGTGCCTCACACAACTCCAGATGCATGCATTTTTAGTACTGGATTGAAACACAAAGGGGCTAATTGACAAAGAAAACTGAAAATTTTGCGCAGAGTTCTTGAGCTATTGCACATCAAGGGATTTCTTGAAGTTTGCCAATGCCCCTTATGTGTGGTTAAAAATACCACACAATTGCACACAGTAAGCAGCACAGCCGAACATTAAAAAGTATTTTTTTTCTTTTTCTCCACTGGAAAAATAATATTTCTGGTTTGACCCATTCCTCTTTCTATCCTGTAAAGGGAGTTACAACAGCTGTTTGCTGGAGTAAATCTGTGATAGTTACTGGGGCGCAAAGGCAGTGGCGGCTCCTCCGCAAAGGCGGAGGAGCCTCGTCCCACCGCTCCTTGAGCAGTGCAACAGACAAATAAAATGACACTAATAAGAAGTTATTCGTTTATTTTTCTTAGCTCTAGCCAGGTTGGGTGGGGCAGAGCTGGCATGCCGCAGAGGGAGCAGGAGTGGTTTGTACTTCCTTCCTACGTGCGCATTACGGCTTGACTGGCCCTAGAGGGGCATGTTCTTCATTGGGCTCTATTGCACAGACCCATGGAGAACATGCCCAGCCTCCCCAGACACTGACTGAGGCGCTCACACCCATCACGATGCTGCTCAGGCAGCATCATGATGGGCAGGGATAGTCCGGAAGCCTGGGTGCTTCCGCTGCTGCCAGCAGACGGACGAGAGGCGCATGGCGGCGGGAGCTGCTGTGGAGAAGGTAATTAATTATTTTTTTACCCACCACCCCCGTTCAGAGGCAGTGCCACTGCCCAAAGGGTCATATTTCAGTCTGTGAATGCTCACAAATGTATTCATTTGTGCATCCCCAAACTTACATGTAAAACCACATCTAGTTATTTTCTCTTCTCACCCTTGTTTGGAATTTACTACTGTAAATTTCTTGGCACTCACACCAAAGAAATCTTTAATAGTTTATCCATTTACGCCTCTCAAGAATTCTTCTGTGCATACCTGACAGGCGTAAATTAAGACATTTTCAGCAACAAGCATATGCCTTTGACATTTGGGCCCATGATTTCTCTAAGAGCAAGAGATTTCTCTAAGAATCATATGCTCCCAGTATTTTGGCTTGTATTCCATTAGTCTCATTTTCCTGTTTCTGTGTTTCATGGTGAATACAACGACACTGTGCTGCAATCTGTGGCTCCTTTCAATACAGATGAAGTTTGAGATAAATCAGGACAACAAAAATATATATAAAGTTAATTACTTCCACTGGCAACTCACTGCCTCCTCAGGGGTAATGGCCCATGGAAGATCCTCCTCAGCCGCGTTTACGACAAGCTCATGACCTCAAATGATGAGCTGTGGGCTGAGTTACATTTCGATTTACCACGAATGAATGAGTAAAGGAGAGTTAGTCTGTGGATCCAATGCTTTTTAACCTCCACCTTTCAATTCAAGGAAGTAACTTGGTCAGCGATAAGCAAGAGTCCTCTAATCTTACTGTGTGCCTTATTGTCATACTTAAATGCTGATACATAACTTTACTTTCGAACTTGGATAGAAGGGACCTACGATATTATTCGGCAGATGTCCCACTCTACATATGACAAACCGTAATTTCTCTTTTTGGTACTTCCTTTGCTTCTTGATAGCCGTTCACATACTGCTTTTTGCTACAGCTGTAGTAGCAAGCAATCACATCTATAGTTAGACATTTTCCAGTCTGCCATTGAAAAGCAGGCAATCTCAGAATCTATGGGGCTGTGCAGGTCAAAGATGAGTTACAGAAGGTAAGAAAAGCACGTTCCCCTTAATATCCATCAAGCATAATCTGCCTGAGAGGGAAGAACTTTATTTATTTAATTTGTAAATGTATTTTTATAGGGTTTTGGTAAAAACCTATAAACCACAATGCAGTATCCTCAGTGCACTTTGTAACAGATACATAGATGTGACATAATGGAACAAGTTCTTGGAAATAGCAGACAGCAGCCGCAATGATACTACATTTCAAGGCTCCTTTGCCATCACAAAAGTGATAAAGTCTTGGTGAAGAGTAAACACTGGTGTCATGTTTAGTTGTCTACCCAGCATTCCTCTGTTCTGTATGGGAATTGAGACTAGCAGAGGGAGGGATAACCACACATTTTCTTGAATAGGTGGGTTTTTGCATCCTCCTGAATTTGAGAAAATCAGATTCCATTATTAAAGATAGTTGTGGAGTGATCAAGAGATGAGACTTGCACAAGGAAGTCCTTTTGTCTGATTGTTTTAGTGAGCCACTAAAATGGACACCTTGGACATCTTGGGCCTCATGTAGTAAGGGTTTTAGAATTCGAAACCCCTGGTTCCATAACTCACAGGATTTGCACGTTAAATCGTTTTTCAAACGTACTAAGTCAAGTTAACAGTTTGTAAAACTTTCCCGAATCATTAAATGGGTTTAGGAAACCATACTGAATAGGTATTTGGAATCGGTCTGTTAAAGACATCCCTTCCAAATATCGATTCCTTCTGGTATGTATTATTTTATTGCAACTTAAATCAGGTTGCAAAACATTATTATTTTACTGATACTGCACATGAGGTGGTAACACGTTACCATATTGGACATGGTTCCCGACAGAACCCCATTTCCTTTGTAAATGTTGACAAAATATGATTTAGGACCAGGCATTGGTTCAAGGGACCTTTAAGGAAAACGGGCTGCATTTAAACAAAAAGATTGTTCTTTAAAAAAATAATCAGAAATGTTGTTGTTTGATCACCCCACCAGACCTCTATCCCTGCGAGGGTGGCAAATTGTAGTAGGTCTCAATTTGCAACCTACCTAATTAGTTATGATAATGTAGGTTAAATTCTGACACACTACAATTTGGTATTTGCTGAACCTACCTATTAGTATCTAGGTTGGTTTGCAAAACTCCAAATACCAATGTATTTGGTAAAACTTGGAGCGCAAATTCTGACCACTTTTATAAAATGCGTTCTTAGTACATCTGGCCCTAATGGGTTGATAAGGTACAAACAAATTAAGTGCTCAGCCATTTAAATTGTAATGGACAATACATATAGATTTGAAATGTTCTCTTTCCGGTAATGGAAGCCAGGAAAGAGATATCTGAGCTGGTGAAATGTGGTTGTGTTCTCTCAGGTGAAACAGAAGATGAGAAGCATAGTTCTGGATTTTGTAGAGTATTGATGCTGACATGTTGTAGAGTCCAATGGAGTGGCTAATGTAGTTATTGAGGCAGCATGTGACCATAGAGATCATTACAGTGATTTTCAGTGAGAGGTGAAAGAGTGACAGAAGACCTCTGATAACCCATAAGTAACAGAAGGCTTTTTGAGACAGCACTAATCTAGGATTTAAAGGATAGGACACCGTCAAACAGCACACCACGTTTTTGAGTTTTTATCAACAAATCTGGGGTGATCCCAAGGTCTGTGGCTCAGAAAAAACGTAGTTAGACTGGATTGACAGACGACAAAAGAAAGATTTTCATTTTCTCGACTTTGAGAGGGAGACGATATTTCTTCATTAATTGGTGAATGTGCATCAGTGAATACAATGCAGAAGGGTCTTACGTGCAGCTGTTTTATGCGTAGAAAGCCTGCTAGTTGTACTCTCACTCCCATCGCACTAACCCGTCTCACATCTCATTATCCTACACTCACACTCTGTCTGGACTCTGGTATTCAGGACTATTAATAGATTAAAAAAGTAAGAGGGCTGTATTCAAATGTTTTATTAAACACATTTCTGGACACAGTTGAGGGCCACATACCTACTCCTTACTGAATATTATCACAGTTAAGGGGTGGTCAATCCTGATAACAGCATAGTAACTTGTGAAACCTTTAAAAGTTTGAATTACACCAGATTCATTTGTAACCCTGCAATTTCAAAAGATCAAATATGCTTTGAATATTTCCATATTCTCTACAGTGTATAAAATAATTAAATCAGATCTAAAACATGCATCTAAACTTTGCATGTTTAATCCAAATACACACAACTGGAAGAAACAAAATTAACAAAGAAACAATATTTTAGGGACATCCCTGAACAAAAAAACTCAAACAGAACAGTCTTAGACCAGTCTTTCTTGCTGCCATCTTACATAACAAAGTTTCATAATTTTGGGCCCTTCGGGAAGAAATAAAAATGGCACATCTCTCACTGTCCTTTCTATTAATTGTATTTTAGTTTGTGGCTGTGCAGGTGTTTATAAATGCTTATATGTTTACACTGATGAGGGCAGTTTCCTTTTCAATTGATGTTATCAGTTATTATAGGTATAAACCTAAAGCAAGATAGTATATTTATATTTTTCAATTATATCTAGGCTGTCCGGTTTTCGGTTTAAACCGACTCTGAACGAAAAAACACTACCGAATGAAAATCAGCCGACACTGTTTAAACCGAGTGTCACTGATTTTCATTGCCGTTGCACCACTTGCCCACTTGATGGAGCCAAAGCATTGCAGACCAAACTGCAATTAAGGCACCAAGAAGGAAGCAGCCCAGAACGTGCGTCACCCCCATTAAAAGCGGGGAGACACATTGGTTGGCAAGGTTACTGGGTGTTTTAATTGTTATTCCATTGCAAAATCGGCCCGTGAGCAAGGCCCCCCTGCCTGGCTAACGTGGGGTGGGCGACGGGTAAGGAGGCCGCATGCTTGTAATTGTAATTGTTATTCCATTGCGAAATCGGCCCGTGAGCAAGCCCCCCCCTGCCTGGCTAACGTGGGGTGGGCGACGTGTAAGGAGGCCGCATGCTTCCAATAACTCCCTCGCGCTCATCACCACACACAGCGCACTCACAAATACACACACCCTCTCACATTCATCAACACACACGTAATCACACGGTTTCTGATTGTGCTTGGAATCGGGCCACAGTCATAACTCCTGCAGAAATTTTTTTGTCAATATTTGCGCACTTCAGTGTCGAAGCCACGTTACTGTCTCTGCCGTCAGCTTGTCTGACCCACCATTTTCTGTTGGCCCTACAAGTTTCACTTTTTTAAATTTTATTTATTTGTGTTTTTTTAATAACCAGGCGGCCCACAATCGGAGGCGCCACATGAATACTGTCTCTCCTGCCCCCCCAGAAGATACTCGGGGGGCTCCTGCCTCCCCCCCCCCTTGGGTTCAGGAGGCCCTACTGAGTGGCAGCGTTTTTAGGCGAGCAGCCTGGCTGCACCAGAGAAGACACGTGCACCCCCCCCCGGTCACTGGGGACCCCGCCCACTCATCAGTGCATTTGCTAGAACCCCACCAGGGCCTGCTTTACGTCAGGAGGTGACCCCTGACCTCGCTGAGGGTCCGTGTTTCCATCCAGACACGGCGGGAGGGGAGGTGGCTGGACTGGGTTAAACCCTGACCCTGACCCCCCGGGGTCAAGCTGTCAGTCACAGGTGCCTCCCTCCTGTAGGTGTTCCATGGCAACGGGGTGCAGAGGGGCCCTGTGGCCCCGGGGGCCTGGGTTGAGGTGTTTCTGGCTTCTTGTGGAGATCTGTACATGGGATGTGGGGTTGGGTTCAGAGGTCAGGCGCATGATGTGGGGACCGGTCGCATGATGTGGGGGCTGGGAACTGGATGTGGGGCTGGGCACCGGATGTGGGGCTGGGCACCGGGTGTGGGGCTGGTCACCAGGTCACTGTCTCTGCTGTCAGCTCGTCGCTCGGTCAGAGGCGCAATATTGTTTCATGCGGTGGGGGAGAGGACCTGTTGAGATCTGCCGTTTGTTAGCCTGCGGCCGTGCCCCATTACTTCACAGGTCGTTAAAAAGACCATTTACATAATGAGGCTTAAATGCTTGCAATGGCTAACGTGGGGGTGGGCATTCTCTCTGGCGGTCTGGTGACTCAACGATAAAGTGCAGGGGTGCGGTTATTAAGGAACCACCCTGGGTATGTCTACTACCTTGATGCTAAGACCTAAAAGAAGGAAACAAGCAGAAAGTTTATCATCCTCAGTCTTTAAAATGGTGTATAGCAATGAACCCTCTCACATTCATCAACACACACGTAATCACACGGTTTCTGATTGTGCTTGGAATCGACCCACAGTCATAACTCCTGCAGAAATGTTTTTGTCAATATTTGTGCACTTCAGTGTCGAAGCCACGTTACTGTCTCTGCCGTCAGCTCGTCGCTCGCTGCAGTATGTAATCTCTGGGACAAGGGGCCACACACAGGCTCTGTTTGTGGGCCGGAATGTGTGTGTGTTGGGGGGGGCGAGATAATTAAAAAGAGTTCGGGAGGAAGAACGAGAAGGGAGAACTGCGAGAAGTGACATGTGAGTGTTAAAGAGAGGGCAAGCTACGGTGGAGTAACAGCCAGAGCTGCTAACTAGGGAACCGGGTTTGAATCTGAAGGTGGGCTCAACATCCGGAGATTCGGGCAGATCACGTAGCCTCCCACCACAATCTGAAGCAGCAGGTGCTACAAACAGGCTCAGCGATATATATATATATATATATATAAATATATTTATATACATTTATATCCCCCAGAACTGCTTTCATCTCGATGAGCATAGCGCCTGCAATGCCTGGGGGTGTCAGATTATTGCAATTAACTTGGCGCAAAATAATTTCAAAGAGGAGAAGGCATGTGTGTTTGTCAATTGAAAATGGTGTTTTATAAAGGTCAAAAATATATAAAGGGATGATTACATCTTTTTTTGTGATGAGCTGAATACTGACATTAAGGTACGAATACAACATTCCATGTCCAATTATCAATATCTTTTTGTTTTGTCATTTTATTTGAAAGCAGATACATAACAAAAAAAAACATTATTAAAATATATCCAGGTATACAAATCAGTCCTACAGTAAACGTGACTGTCAGTGTAACACTGTTATTAACATTTTGCAAAATCTTCTACACCGATAACCACGTTCTATTTAAAGATTTCTATTGTGTTTCTGAATTGCTTGCAGCTGTAAATATAGACAGGAGATCGTTAGCAAGAAAACTTTATTTTAATGTTGGGCAGCCTTTCTCTGCAATTCACTCTAAAGAAGCATTTGCAATGCAATAGGTCTCGCACTAATTAAGTTTGAGCTATTGGCATTTCTAAATATTGCAACACCATACTGCGATTGCTACATTAGTTAATTGTGGATGCGTTAACAATTGATGTGTGCACTGATGGCTGGTGGTGTGTGTGCCTGTAGAAATTATGCACTGATGGCTGGTGGTGTGTGTGCCTGGTTGAAGTGTGCACTGCCGGCTGGTGGTGTGTGTGCCTGGTGGGAGTATGCACTGATGGCTGATGGTGTGTGGCAATGACGCTCAACATCCTGTGAATCTGGGCAAACCACGTAATCTACCCGTCCCTAACAAAAATGCATGTGACCTTGTGTAAAGCAACAGGTGCTCGCATGAAGCGCTTCAAAATCTTCAGGTCGAGTTGTATGGTCTACTACAATAAATTTGACTTGTGAAAATGTATTTGAACTTCATATACACGTACATGCACTGTCTATATGCCATGCATCAATGAAGAAAGCCAGCAAAATAAAAGCAAAGCGTTTCATAAACACCGGAAAAACACCGTTTCAGTTGTTTTTTATGGCGCGAAAATTTGAAATCACTGAAAAGCACTGTTTTTTTCAGGTATTGAAATCACTGGATAACACTGACAAAACACCACCAGAATTTACCCAAAATAGAAACTGAAAACAGGGAAGCCTAATTATATCCTATGCCTCAAACCGAGTACCCACATACTGCTGAGCACCTGTTTTGTCACAGGATTGGAGACTAAAGACCATTAGCTGAATCTATCTGGTTGACGCAGCAAGAACAAGGATGTGGTGAACCATGATCCTGGAGTCCCAGCAGATACCAAGCTTGTTGGTTAGCCAGAGGTTGGCGTCATATTCATGTTGTGGCCAATCACTGGACAGAAAGTTGGGGACCCAACCAGCTGTGATCACAGAAAATTCAGAGGAGGATCCAGGTCGGAGAGGTGAGAAAGTGTGCTTCAGCATGACTAACAGAACAAAGAGTGGCGCTTGCCAGCTTGAGCTTCCTTGGCGAGGAACTGCAGCTAGAGAAACCAGCCAGGGACCAATGAAACGGAGAGAAAGGAAGACAGTGTAGGCCTTAACTCACCAAGTGGTAGGGGAGGGAACAGAGAGCAGTAAAGGGCATTAAAAAAATTAGGAAGTTCATGCAGAAAGAGCTGAGAACACAGCTTGCAGGCCTGCAAAGAAGGCTATCTGCAATCACTGGGGGCTGAAGATATGACAAATACAACCCATGCACCGTTTTTCAAATTTGAATCATCCATTGAGTGAGTCAAATAATAGGAGTCAGGATATTTCATACATCACTCAAATATACTTGGCACACCAGGCCTGGTAGGTTTAGACGTGCGCAATTAGCAAACAAAAGGAGATCACAGGGACTTGAGTGACATGAGTCTTTTGGAAGGAAGAGAAACCGCCCTCAGTGCCAGAACCCCTGGACCCTGCGAACTCCATGACAGCCGACTGCGCTACGATGCCAGCACCCTCCACGCATTCAACCCCGGACAAGAACACACTTGCTACCGGGCCACCCCGAGATGCACCCAGGGACCCTTCACCTGCCGGAACTGCAGCTTCAACAGCATCCGCCCCGCCAAACCTCCGCCCAGGAAAGAACCCAACTTCCTCAGATGCATCCTCCCCAACACCCGCTGCACACGCAAACACTCCATTGAAATCTGGGACCTTCTCAACACAACCTCCCCAGACGTCGCCTTCCTGACAGAGACCTGGCTGAACTCCGCCTCAGCACCCGACATTGCCATGGCCATCCCGGACGGCTACAAGGTCACCCGCAAGGAGTGCACCAATGGAGTAGGAGGAGGAATCGCCATCGTCCACAAGAACACCCTCAGAGTCTCGACCAACACCGATGACACCCTCAGCACCGCCAAACACCTGCACTTCCAGATCCACACCAACCCCAACACCACCCACAGAGGAAGCCTTGCCTACAGACCCCCCAGACCCCGACTACAGTTCAGCGACTCAATCGCCGACTTCCTCAACACACACGTCCTCGCCTCCATGGACTACATCCTCCTTGGGGACCTGAACTTCCACCTCGAGAACAACAACGACTCCAACTCCACCAGCCTGATCGACAACCTCCCCAACTTCAGACTCAGACAGCTCGTGACAACACCCACCCATGCCGCCGGGCACACGCTTGACCCCATCTTCTCCACAAGCCCCCATGTCTCCTTCAGCCCCACCAACAAACCCCACTGGACCGACCATCACTGCATCCACTTCACCTTCAGGAAGCCCACCACGCACCACCGCACCCGACAGATGCCCCATCGTTGCTGGAGCAAAATCACAGAAAACCAGCTATCCACCACCCTCGCCAAGAGTCCACCTGCCTGTGGTAAATAAATAAATAATACCCTATTTTTGACTAGACATATATCATAACAGATAGCTCAATAAATAAGAGTCAAGATTCGAGGTAGTAGGAGTTTTGCAGGTTTAATACAGCATAAGGACAGGAACAGGACAACCTGCATAGGAATAGGATGACAGGGCCCAGCAGCTGCTGGGGCTGGGATGAGCGCGCTGACTTTTAATAACAATACATGAGTATATATACATAGCGCAAACACATAGCATTACATTGCAGTAGGCGTAGCAGTGGGTGGAACAGAAGGCGTGACGCGTAGCAGTCGCGAAAGATAAGAGTAAAAAGAAGGTGTAACTCAGACATGTGATGCAAACGTAACAGAATATGTCATGAATGGGCGGAAACATAGGAGGGGGCTACCTAAGGAGCCGGGACCTCTAACCTAATGGTGCGCGCAAACTGGCAATGACGTGTTACTAGGAGAAGCTGGAGGCTATGAACTCTGTGCTAGGAGCAGAGACTAAAGTCTGGAGGGTCGGAGCGACATGTACCTAAACCCTATCTGGTATCTAATGTTTAGGGAACATGTTGATATAAACTAGAAGTCATGAGGGGAAAAGCTAACTGACTCTAAGACTGGAGCATGCATTTATTCTACATGTAGTGCGTGATGAAGAATATTAAATGACCATTAAATACAGTATTTCTCTTAATATGGAGCCGCATAGGCTAGACAATGACGGAAACTATTGATGCAGTTCAGTAGCTTAGGAATGCAGAGAAGGAGGACTAAACTGATAGCTGGAATCATAACATAGTCTTGGCAGACTCAGAGGCAGAGCCAAGCTGCACCGGGCACTGCGAGGCAGGAAGTAAGTGAAAGGTCGAGGATACAGGTGGGGGCTGTATCGCTCCTTAGCGAGGCTTCAGGAGACAGGAGCTGAATCTGATGTCCGGGCCCTGTTGAGGCCTAGAAACGGGACTTTATAATGAAATAACGTGCACACTGAGAAGCGTGGCAACATTACTTTACATAAGCCTGATATTCGTAGTATTCACGGGGACTGGAAACTGGCATACTAGAGGAGGACACAACTATAATTGCGTCTTGAATCGGACATGGGGAATAACATATGCATATTGGTCATGCATACATAACATATGATGGATAACACGTAGGGACACAGAACATGGCAAAATTTACTTTTCCACATTCCCTCCTTGTCACTACGTTTCCATCAGGAAACATCAATATTCATGATACCATCTATCATTTCATACAGTACCATTTGTTCATCTCGAATTGTCTTGAAACGGGATTTAGAACGGGGCTTGGGACTAGGAATACAAGAGGTAGCACACATGCCGCAAATCGCAGGGCCACATTGTATACAGAGGCAGCAGCTGAATATGATCGCTACTGCGATACCTAGAAAGGACAGGACTTTCCATCCCCAGGCGGAAATTATATTCCAGAACCAACCGGACCATGTCCAGGTGCCTGGATCTTGGTGTAACAGATGGGCAATTTTATGAAGTCTGGTTATAGCTGAATAAACAGACGGCGCGTTATTTGGAATAAAAATGCAACAACTGGATCCGAGGACTCTACAGGCCCCGCCCCTATCGGCCAGTATGACGTCAAGGACGAGACGATTCTGGAGCACAACAATTCTCATAAAGGATTGCTCTTCGGTTAAGTTACCTAGAGCGGAGGCAGTCTCATCTACTACAGCTTCAAGGGTTCTCGTTAACCTACGGATTAGCTTACTATTTACAACTGTACCTAAATAAGGGAACACACCTTTATCAATATCAATGAATTGCTCTGCAGCAGTTTCAGTATAATCGACAATCGGGAGGTTTCTCTTGTGTCTAGTATGTACTAGGTAGGAATTCCTATGGTAGTCAGGTGGGGCTAGGAAAACAGGTGGCAGTAGGAAGGCAATGTAACAGGTTCCCTCCCAATCGAGGGGCAGACGAGCATATGCAGTTTGACCACAAACAAAATAAGAATGACGTGAAGCTTTAAAAATAGATTTCCCACTGTCACTATACTTGATAATAGTAGTACAATCACTATGTCCTACGTGTACAGAACCATGATTTCGGACACATAATTCGCCTTTAACTGGTAATACTGAAATAGCAGGTGAGTCTGGAGTAGTATCAGACTGAACATTCAGGACCATGAAATTCGAAGAATAGTTACCTAAATTATACACTTCATTTTCTAGATCTAAACCTGTTCTGTGGGGGAGACCTTTCTTGTCTGGGAAACATGTGCTGTTAAGAAAAGACATATCTGTTAAGGATGACGTTAACGTGGACCATGCTCCACATGAACCATTATGTGAAAAAGGATAAGGAAAGAGTGGCAGAACTCCCTCTGACGTCTGAAAAGGGGGGAGTCGACCACACACCCAACAATTAGTGGCATTGCTGGTCTGGTGTGAGTAATGTAACATGCGGATAAATGTATTGTTACGCAGAGCGAGGCGGTATGAATATTCGTGAGGAGGCAGATCACTAAACGTGTGCTCTACTGTAACATTAGAAGGCTTATTTACATGAGGAACTGGAAAACACAGGAAAAATGCGTAACTAGTGCAGGAAATCATTATGCTGAGAAATAATATGAAACTTAGAAAAACGATACATCGGTTTGAGTTTTGACTGACTCTCTCACTATGGGGGTCTATTTTATACATGTCAGAAACAGTCTAACCGTTTCACCTAGGGGAGGACTTATACAATCAAACTGACTGACTTATTTTACTGGACCGGAGTTTTTGCTTATACTCCTGCTGCGGAGTTTTCTCTACCAAGGGAGGGGTTGTGTCAATGTCATTTGCGGGACAGTCCTTAGGAACAATGTTTTGACAAGTCTTGATATCCTGGGAAATGTTTTTAGAGACCGGCTTTAATCCGTAGAATTTCTTGACGTGCGAAAGGTGCACCCAGCCGCGGCGTCCTTCCAATTTCACAGCTGTACGGGTGGTGAGGAGGACCTGACGGGGCTCCTTCCAACGTGGCTCCAGCGGACTTGATCTGTCAAAGTTCCGGACGAGTACCATCGAACCTGGAACGATCTCATGCGGTGCCACCTCGGTATTGTCTGGAAATGCGGCGGCAACCTGTGAACGACATGAGTTGAGGGCAGACATCAAGGAAGCTAGGTAATCTGTCAGCATATTACATGAAACATCGGTAATACTTCGGGGTCTAGGAGTACCCCACATGTTAGGGGGGCGGCCGAATACGACCTCATACGGGGACAGACCTGATCTGGAATGTGCGACCATGCGCATATAAAACAAAGCAACTGGCAGAGCTACTAGCCAGTCCACACCTTTCTCTTTACATATTTTTGCAATTCGAATTTTCAGAGTCTGATTATGTCTCTCGACTAGACCGGCTGCTTCAGGATGGCGTACACAATGGAACTTCCACTGGTACCCCAACAACAGGGAAACGTGCTTCATCAGTTCAGATGAGAATGGCTGACCGTTATCAGAATATACGACTCTAGGGAGTCCATATCGAGGGAAGAACTCACGAACCAACTGCTTGGCAGTGGTCGCGGCTGTGTAATCTGGGACTGGATATGCTTCTGTCCATCTGGACAAAGCGCATACAACTACAAGGACATACTTGAAACCTCGACATCGCTCCATCTGAATATAATCCATCTGGAGGACTTCAAAAGGGTGGTCAGGGGGCTGGAATCCACCTTGTTCCACCGGGACACTTTTACCTGGATTAAACTGACAACATATCATACAGGTACGGACTTTCTGCTTAGCTGCAGCTCATAAATGCTTGTTAAACCAAATGTTCTGGATACTATCTAACATTGCTTTTTCTCCTAAATGTGCTGGACTATGTGCGGTATTAATAATGACTTGAACCATAGAGTCGGGGAGAAACCATGTGGCTCTACCCTTTGTTAACCATCCTTGATCTGTCTGGACCCCTCCTTGTTCAGACCACTTCTTGATTTCATCGGGAGTAGCATGTAACTGGATATCTATGACAACTTGAGTAGGGTCCTTAACTGTCATACATGTAGTCGGATCTGGAGTATGTGTCTGTGTCGGATTAACTTGAATATCTGGAGTCTGTGCTGTAAGCTTGGCTGTGCGATCTGCTAGATCATTACCTTGGGAAATAATGTCAGTAACTTTCGTATGTGCTTTGCATTTCATGATAGCAATAGATGTCGGTAAATGTATGGCATCTAACAGAGCTTGAATAAGGAGACCATGCTGAATCTTGGTTCCATGAGAAGTCATGAAACCTCTCTCCTGCCAGAGCACTCCAAAGTCGTGTACAACTCCAAATGCGTAACGTGAATCTGTGTAAACATTAACTTTCAGGTTCTTGGCGTGTATACAGGCTTGTGTCAGAGCAACTAGCTCTGCTGCTTGAGCAGACAGAGTGTCGATACGGTGTGTTTTAATAACTTCGGTGTCAGTAGTCACTGCATACGCGGCGACTAGTTCTCCTGTACTAGTTCTCATACATGACCCATCCACATAAAGTGTCAGGTCAGGGTCTGGTAACGGAATGTCTGTCAGGTCTTGTCTTGGCTTTGTCGTAATGTTGACTACTTCCACACAGTCATGTGTGGCAGAATTTGAATTAACTGATGGTAATAGTGTAGCAGGATTCAGGACGTTGCAGCGTCTAATATCTATGTGTGGTTGGAACAGTGTCAATTCATAACCTGTTAAACGTGCAATTGTCAAGTGCTGAGTTTGTGTTCTATTTAAAAGAACTTCCACGGAATGTGGGACTTGTACTGTCAAGGAGTGTCCTAAAACTATGGGATCACTTTGTCTGATAGCTAGGGCTGTGGCTGCAACTGACTTGAGGCACGCAGGCAGAGCCTGGGCGACTGGATCTAGTGTGCTCGAAAAATAAGCACAGGGCTTGTATTGTCCTGCTTGATCTTGTGTAAGAACAGATAATGCTGTACCTTCACGTTCTGTGACGAAAAGTGTAAAAGGCTTACTGTAGTTCGGTGTAGCTAGAACTGGAGCTTGACATAAAGCTTTCTTTAACTCGTTGAAACTAAGTGTATGTTCAGATGTCCAAGGGAGGACAGTCGATACGGCTGCCTCCTGCGTCGTTAACTGTATCAGTGGTTTGGCTAGGAATGCATACTGAGGAATCCATTGTCTGCAATAAGAAGTAAGGCCGATAAAGGCACGTACCTCCTTCTGGGTTCTGGGCTGGGGAAGACTCGCTATTAACTGGATACGGTCTGGTGTCAACTGCCTACCCCTCTTGGACAGTAAGTGTCCTAAGTAGACCACTTGCTGGACACAGAATTGAAGCTTCGAAGGGGACACCTTGTGCCCCATCTCGGCTAGGAAATACAAAACTGTAAGGGATGCTCGCTCGCAAGCACGTTCAGAACGGGCTGTGATCAGTAGATCATCGACATACTGGAGCAGGGCAGTGTCAGTTGGCATGTGAATATTGTCTAGTTGTCTCTTGAGTGCTTGACTGTAAATACTAGGACTTTCTGTGAAACCTTGAGGAGCGCGTGTGAACATATAGCTCCTTCCATTTAAACAAAATCCGAAAAGAAACTGACTGTCTGGATGAATAGGAACACTAAAAAATGCGTTCTTAAGGTCGATTACTGTAAAGAACGTGGCTTCGGAATCAATGGCTGTCAATAGGGAAGAGATGTCTGGGACAACTGGGTACTGAGGAATAATACATTTGTTAAGTTCTCGTAAATCAATCACTAATCGATATACTGGGGGTGCATTTGGATCAGTACGTTTCATGACTGGAATGATCGGAGAGTTACATACGTTGGAGTCAGTTTCTACAACTACTCCTTGAGCCATGAGCTCGTCTATAATTTTGGATAAGGCTGCTACAGCCTCAGGTGGCAATCTATACTGCCTGATTCGTGGTAACACTACACCTGGTTTCAGGGTCACACGATGGGGTGTGATTTGCATATAACCTACATCAGTTGGACCTTGCGCCCATAAATGCTGCGGAACATTAGACAGTCTGGAATCAAAATCTCGTAATACATAGTGACCCTTAAAGTCACGTAGGAACAATCGTATTCCCTCTGGGGAACAGCATATAACTGCACCTAACTCTTTCAGTGTTTTAATGCCTAATAGATTTTCTGGACATGACTTAGTAAGTAACAGATCAGTAGTGCGGGACAATGGACCTACTTCTAGAGTGACTGGCTTTGAAATCTCATTAACGATAGGCTTTCCTGAAAATCCAAGGGAAACATTTCTTGAGCCTGAGAGCGGAGCCCCTGGAACTTCGGCATGACTAATTGTGGTCCTACTTGCCCCTGTATCAATCAAAAACTTTCTGTCTTTCCCTAATACTTGACTGTGAACATAGGGACCTTCTTGATCTACAGGTATCTCGATGAGAGGCAAGCCTACCTCCCTCTCTAGGCTGTTTCATGAATATGGCTGGTACTCTGGATACTCAGACTGTGCATACTGGTACATCTGCGATGTAACATGCTGTGTTGCAGCAATAGGCTGCGGTGCTGTAACTGTCTGTGGTGCATTCTGTGACTGAGGAGTCTGTGAAACTTGTTCTTGTCTAGGCGGACGTGGTCTTTCTTTTGTCTTACCAGTAGCTATGTTGTGTTTCAGAACTGCACACTCATTTATAAAATGACCTGGCTGTTTACAATAATTGCAGTTCCCTTTAACGGGAGCTGCAGGATGACTGGCTTGATTCGGACCCCTCTTCTGACTGTCTTGAGGAACAGATTGTGCAACTAGTACTTTCATTTTCGTGTCTTTCATACGTTTTCTCTCGTGTTCTTGTTCTTCCCTGATTCTATTCTGGTGATACTGGAGCATTTGCAACATCTGGGACGGAGTATTAGCTTGCCAGGTACTTTCGACTTTCAGAACTCGATTTTTAATTGGTGGACTTGAATTCTCGACTAATTTAGTAACGAAAAGGTGAGGATATGACTCACTACTTGTCTTGAGACCACTGTTGATACTAAAGCACTTTTCAAACCTAGAATAAAAATCACTAATATCTTCATCTTGTTTCTGTTTACAGGCTGAGATTGCATCCCAGTCTTCTTTTCTCGTTGTTAATAATCTGGGTAAAACTTGAATTAATAATTCTGGTAATTCTTTACATTTCTCTCCAAGACCAGTACCTGGTACACGTATCTTGTCTTCAGCTTCTAGAACTGCCCAATCGATCTTTTTCTCTCCCACCTCCCATTCTTTTTCCTTTAGCTTTTCATACACCCCTGCGGGTAGCAGAACCTTTAACATTTTAATGATATCTGGGTAAGTGTATTCTCCCATACGGAGCATGTCTTTTAATTCTCTATGGAACCCTGCTGGATCTTTGTCATGACAGGGAATTAATTTCTTCATTTCGAGGAGTTCCATCTTTGTGATCGGAGTGTATACAAACACTCGTTGCATTTCGCCACCCGCTCCTCTGACTGGGTGGACTTCTCGTAACGGATTCTGTCTGTCTATGTAGAATGATTTACTTTCTGGGGGTGAGACATGAACAAAATGCGGGTTCAAGAATGTTCTATATTTGTGGCGCTGTTCTAGAATGACACTAATTAAAACGGTACCTAGACCTCTCCATCTATACTGGAGTAACTCGTTCAAGATATCATGTAACGGGCCTGGATCAGAATGTTGACCCTCATACAGAGTAATGAGGTGCTGAATCATATACATACCCACCAGTCGCTGCTCGGCTGGGGGCATTTTCAGAAACATTTGTGCCACTATTTCATCCGGAAAAGTGGTAGGATCAGTAATCCATCTGACTGCTGATCGGACTAGTTCCTGTTCATGCATAGTACTTAACTCACTATAACCGATTCGTGATTTCAGAATGTGATCGGTAGCTTGAAATACTTGTTCTAGGGAACCTTGTTCTGGTGCTGAATGATGGAAAGTTGACTTGTGTTCTAGACGTAAATGGCGATCTGGAAATCTAGGTTTTCCTACATACGCTATTCTGGCAGTATTCTCGTCGTCTTCCTCTTCAGGATCAGAGGTACTTTCTTTCTCGCTTACTTGTGCTGCTTTACGCTGTTCGTGTATCTTTATTATCTCTCTACGGATTTTCTTGTACATACTTTCCATGGCACCAATGGTATTGTGCTTTCCTTCGGCTATATTATCACTCCACTTTGTTAGAGTTTTCATTTCTTCCGGGTCTTTAGACGGATAATCCTGTTCCCTTATTAGACAATTAATTAAGAACTTTAATATCATGCGCTGAATCTCGGCTTTCCTTTGAGACATGGCATCACTAATACTTCGTGGGTCATCCCCTGTACGGATGAAACGATATATTCTGTCTAGATCTTCTTTCATATTGGGTAGGGTGACTAGATACTCGGTCACTCTCCTTACGCGTACGGAATATAAAACCATATTAAACTCGCCTGGAACTGGGTCATAGACACATTCGCCAAGGGTTTGCCTGATTTCTGCAACAGACTTATTACTCTTAGGAGTACGCTGTGATGCTTGAGCATGTAATTCGAGTGCTGATAAACGTTTGTATGGCGGCGGGGTTTGGGGAGGACCTCCTCCTGCGGCCCCTAAACTAGAATCATCAACTGATGCTTTTCGTCCTGGCAGGGTCGGTAATTGTAACGTGGGCTGGACTTGTATGGCGGGCTGACCCGGGGGGGCTGTTAAGGGCACCCCGGTGTCTGGAGGAGCAGGAATTACCTGATTTACAGGGACTGGCGGAGTGCGAACAGGATTTGCATATTCGGGGACTGTGTCGTCCAGATAGGACGAAATAAAAATATCAGCTGCGGTCGGTTTGTGACGTAGCTTGGTCGGAACTAATGGTGGCGGGAAATTACTGGATGCCTCCGGGGTCGCTTTTGGCAAGCCTTCGGCAAGAAGAGGATACATACCCTTAATGAGGGCATTCCTCTGTCTGTCTGATTGCTCAGTTCTAACTCGTTCACCTATCTCGATTAATTCTCTTTCTTGGGCTCGTTCTTGGGATTCTCTACTTAGTTCTGACTTTCTGATTTCTTTTTCGGTTCTCTTATGAGCTTCTTTGCGCCATAACTCGATGGCATCTTTCTGTGATTGTCTGGCTTTCTTTTTCCATAATGCCTCCTCTACTCGCATGATGCATTCGGCATCCCATGTACCCGATACGGGCCATCTATACTTTTCTTCTAACTGTTTGGTATACTCTACCCATAAATCTAGATACAATATGGCGCTTATGCCATGCTTCTGATACATAAAGTGACCTGGACTGTCCCTGGGCGGGACGGGAACTGCTGCTTCCAGCAGACCCTTTCTAGTTTTTAACTGACGTAACTTGGAAAATATGGGCATGACTGAACTGTAATCTAGACACAATACAATACACAATAAACACGATACTTATTTCCCATTCATACCACGACATTAGAATACATGAAAAACATTTAAAATAACAGTTCGGACAGAATACTACCTGGAAATACTGAGAACAGAACACGTGAATTTTCTCGAGAACAGAAACTGACTAGAACAGAAACGAGATGCACTGCTGAAACAGTACGAAACTTACCGGTCTCATAAAGAGACACGTCAGGACCCGCATCCACCGAAGTGGACACTTCGTTTGTGGGACTGTGTACCACCAACCCACAGACCAGAGTCAATTAAATTGACCCTGTCTAGATACCACCCCAGTAACGGTACTCACCGGGCAGCAAGAACGGAAGGCCTCGGACTGGACTGGACTGCTACGACGATGACGACGAACTTCGGACTTCGGACTTCAGTTACGGGTGGACCTCCGGATACCTCGGACCTTGGACTCTTGGCTTGGGCTCTGGTCGGGACTCGCCGCGTTCCTCCACCGTCTCGTCTGGATGCTGGACCGCCTCCTCCGTCTCCTCCGTGGGCCTGAGGGATACTTGAGCAGAAATATCTGCCACTGCGCAGAAGAGTTCCGTCACGACTGCAGAGGGTCAGGGGTCGGCGTGGCTTCACCGACGCGTGGGGAAAGGGCAAGTCCCTATTCGGGCGCCATTATGTGGTAAATAAATAAATAATACCCTATTTTTGACTAGACATATATCATAACAGATAGCTCAATAAATAAGAGTCAAGATTCGAGGTAGTAGGAGTTTTGCAGGTTTAATACAGCATAAGGACAGGAACAGGACAACCTGCATAGGAATAGGATGACAGGGCCCAGCAGCTGCTGGGGCTGGGATGAGCGCGCTGACTTTTAATAACAATACATGAGTATATATACATAGCGCAAACACATAGCATTACATTGCAGTAGGCGTAGCAGTGGGTGGAACAGAAGGCGTGACGCGTAGCAGTCGCGAAAGATAAGAGTAAAAAGAAGGTGTAACTCAGACATGTGATGCAAACGTAACAGAATATGTCATGAATGGGCGGAAACATAGGAGGGGGCTACCTAAGGAGCCGGGACCTCTAACCTAATGGTGCGCGCAAACTGGCAATGACGTGTTACTAGGAGAAGCTGGAGGCTATGAACTCTGTGCTAGGAGCAGAGACTAAAGTCTGGAGGGTCGGAGCGACATGTACCTAAACCCTATCTGGTATCTAATGTTTAGGGAACATGTTGATATAAACTAGAAGTCATGAGGGGAAAAGCTAACTGACTCTAAGACTGGAGCATGCATTTATTCTACATGTAGTGCGTGATGAAGAATATTAAATGACCATTAAATACAGTATTTCTCTTAATATGGAGCCGCATAGGCTAGACAATGACGGAAACTATTGATGCAGTTCAGTAGCTTAGGAATGCAGAGAAGGAGGACTAAACTGATAGCTGGAATCATAACATAGTCTTGGCAGACTCAGAGGCAGAGCCAAGCTGCACCGGGCACTGCGAGGCAGGAAGTAAGTGAAAGGTCGAGGATACAGGTGGGGGCTGTATCGCTCCTTAGCGAGGCTTCAGGAGACAGGAGCTGAATCTGATGTCCGGGCCCTGTTGAGGCCTAGAAACGGGACTTTATAATGAAATAACGTGCACACTGAGAAGCGTGGCAACATTACTTTACATAAGCCTGATATTCGTAGTATTCACGGGGACTGGAAACTGGCATACTAGAGGAGGACACAACTATAATTGCGTCTTGAATCGGACATGGGGAATAACATATGCATATTGGTCATGCATACATAACATATGATGGATAACACGTAGGGACACAGAACATGGCAAAATTTACTTTTCCACATGCCCACCCCAGCAACCCCGACACCGCCGCCCACAACTTCAGACAGTGGATCGATGACTGCGCCAACACCCTCGCCCCGCTCAGGAAACCCCCCAACAGCCGCACCAGCAAGAATGCCACCTGGTTCACCGAAGACCTCCAGGCCTCCAAACGAACATGCCGAAAACTGGAGAAGAACTGGCTTCGCGAACAAACACTGGACAGCTACGCAGCCCACAAGGACGCCACCCGCAGACACGATCACCTCATCAGATCGGCCAAAATGGCCTCATTCAAAGACCACCTATATAACAACGCACACAACAGCAAAGAGCTCTTCAACATTGTGAAGGAACTCTCCAACCCCAGCTCCAACACCAACGACATCCCACCCTTGCAAGACCTGTGCGACGCGTTGGCCACCTTCTTCCACCGCAAGATTGCCGACATCCACGACAGCTTCAACGCTGCAACCACCCCGACAACCACCGAGACCTCCGACATCACGACCACCACCCACACCAACCGCCTGCTCTCCTGGACCAACATCGATGATGAGGACGCCAGCAAAATCATGAACACCATCCACTTTGGATCACCGCTGGACCCTTGCCCACACAATGTCTTCAACAAAGCCAACACAGCCATCGCACCCCATTTTCGGAAAGTAATCAACATCTCATCGAGACAGCAACCTTCCCAGGAAGATGGAAGCACGCCGAGATCAACGCCTTACTCAAGAAACCCAAGGCGGACCCCAAGGACCTCAAGAGCTTCCGGCCCATCTCCTTGCTCCCGTTCCCGGCGAAGGTCATCGACAAAACTGTCAACAAACAACTGACCCGCTACCTCGAGGAGAACAGCATCCTGGATCCATCCCCGTCCGAGTTCCCCAGCAACCACAGCACTGAAACCGCCCTCATCGCTGCCACGAATGACATCAGGACCCTGCTAGACAATGGAGAAACAGCGGCCCTCATCCTCCTGGACCTGTCAGCCGCCTTTGACACAGTCTGCCACCGCACACTATGAACACGCCTACACAACGCTGGGATCCAAGAGAAGGCCCTGGACTGGACCACATCCTTCCTCTCCGGCAGAACACAGAGCGTTCGTCTCCCCCCTTCCGCTCTAATGCCACTGAGATCATCTGCGGTGTACCCCAGGACTCATCCCTCAGCCCAACGCTGTTCAACATCTACATGGCACCTGTCGCCCACGTCGCCCGGCAGCACGACCTCAACATCATCTCCTATGCCTATGACACCCAGCTGACCCTCTCCCTCACCAAAGACCCTCACACCGCCAAAACCAATCTCCATGAAGGAATGAAGGCCATCGCCGAATGGATGAGGAACAGCCGACTGAAGCTGAACTCGGACAAGACGGAGGTCCTCATACTCAGATCCACCCCTTCAGCCTGCGATGACTCCTGGTGGCCGACCACACTGGGAATAGCTCCAACACTCACCGACCACGCACGCAACCTAGGGGTCATCCTCGACCCTTTCCATGACAAAACAGGTCAACGCCGTCTCCGTCTCCTGCTACAACACCCTCCGCATGCTCCACAGGATCTACAAATGAAACTAAACGAAATGAGAACGGTCACCCAGGCCCTCGTCAGTAGCAGGTTGGACTATGGAAACGCCCTCTACGCAAGAACCTCGGCCAAACTCCTGAGACGGCTGCAACGCTTCCAGAACACCTCTGCATGCCTGATCCTCGACATCCCTCGACACTGCCACATCACACTGCACCTGAGAGACCTGCACTGGCTCCCGGTCAATACGAGGATAACCTTCAAGCTCCTCACCCACGCACACAAGGCACTCCACAACACCAGACCAGCATACCTCAACAGACGACTGAGCTTCTACACCCCCACCTGCAAGCTCCACTCCACCGGCTTCGCCCTTGCCGCTGTCCCACGCATCCAAAGAACAATGGCCAGCGGCAGATCTTTCTCCCACCTCACCGCCAAGACCTGGAACTCTCTCCCCACCCACCTACGGCAGGCCCACGACCTACTGACCTTCAGAAGACTCCTCAAGACCTAGCTCTTCGAACAGTAGCAGCACCCCCCACCCCCAGCGCCTTGAAACCCTCATGAGTAAGTAGTGCGCTTTACAAGTGATATGATTGATTGATTGATTGATCCATGGATCCAGATGCCAATTAAAAAAATATATCCACTCACACACCTACTTACACACCCACACAACCACTCGCACACCCACTCACACATCATTACAGCCACTAATTAGACCCAGAACACCACTCACACACCCACTCACAGACCCACACTGCCACTCATACACCCACTTACACACCCACACAACCACTCAAACACCCATACAACCACTCACACACCCACTCACAGACCCACAACACCACTCACACACCTACTCACAGACCCACAAAACCACTCACACACCCACACAGACACTTGCACACCTACTCACACACCCACAGAGTCACTCCCACACCCACTTACATACTGACACAGCCACTCACAAACAGGCAGTGATACACTTATAGAAATTGCAATAGCATCAGTGCTTGATTTGAGCCGGTGGTTTACGTTGCTCAGCACCAACACTTAATTGCCAACACCTGTACTTCTGACTCAGCTACATGGTGGCACTGTTTGTCTAAGTTAAAGATGAGCACACAACATTGGTTTATTAATTAAACAAACATTTAAAAGGACTAATACCTGCGGCCCAAGTCATTTGCATAGCTTTGGGGGCCTGGAATAGTCTGAACTGTCACACTTGTAGGAGTGTGATGGTTAGTAGTTCAATCAATCAATCAATCAAGACATTTGTAGAGCGCACTACTTACCCGGAGGGTCTCAAGGCGCTTGGGGGGGGGGGTGCTGCTACTGCTCGAACAGCCAGGTCTTGATTGAGCTTCTTCCTGAAGGAGAGGTGGTCTTGGGTCAGGCGCAGGTCGGTCGGGAGGGAGTTCCAGGTCTTGGCGGCCAGGTAGGAGAAGGACCTTCCTCCTGTTGTCGTTCTTCGGATGCGGGGGACGGCGGCGAGGGCGTGACTGGCTGATCGGAGATGGCGTTTGGGAGCGTAGAAGTTGATGCGGTTGTTGAGGTAGCTCGGGCCTTCATCGTGTAGGGCTTTGTGTGCGTGGGTGAGGAGACGGAAGGTGATTCTTTTGTTGACGGGGAGCCAATGCAGGTCTCTCAGATGACCGGAAATGTGGCTGTGTCTGGGGATGTCGAGGATGAGTCTGGCTGAGGTGTTCTGGATCCGCTGGAGTCTCTTCTGGAGCTTGGCGGTGGTTCCGGCGTAGAGGGCGTTGCCGTAGTCCAGTCGGCTGGTGACGAGGGCCTGGGTGACCGTCTTTCTGGTCTCGGTGGGGATCCACCGGAAGATCTTCCGTAGCATGCGCAGGATGTTGAAGCACGACGAGGAGACGGCGTTGACTTGTCTGGTCATGGAGAGGGAGGAGTCCAGGATGAAGCCCAGGTTGCATGCGTGGTCTGTCGGTATGGGTGCGGTGCCCAGGGCGGGGGCCACCAGGAGTTGTCCCAGGCCGAGGGCGAGGAGCCCAGGATGAGGACTTCCGTCTTGTCTGAGTTTAGTTTCAGGCGGCTCGTCGTCATCCACTCGGCTACGTCTTTCATCCCTTTGTGAAGGTTGGCTCTGGCGGTGGCGGGGTCGTTGGTCAGGGAGAGGATCAGCTGGGTGTCGTCAGCGTAGGAGATGATGTTGAGGTTGTGTTGGCGTGCGATGGCCGCGAGGGGGCTCATGTAGACGTTGAAGAGGGTGGGGCTCAGCGAGGATCCTTGCGGGACGCCGCCGATGACTCCGGTGGCCTCTGACTTGTACGGTGGTAGGCGGACTCTCTGTGTTCTTCCGTCGAGGAAGGAGATGATCCACTCCAGTGCCTTCTCCTGGATTCCGACGTTGCTGAGGCGCTGCACTAGGGTGCGGTGGCAGACAGTGTCGAATGCCGCGGAGAGGTCTAGGAGGATGAGGGCCGCTGTTTCTCCGTTGTCCATCAGGGCTCGGATGTCATCGGTGGCAGCGATGAGGGCGGTCTCGGTGCTGTGGTTGGCTCGGACGCCAGACTGTGAGGGGTCGAGGGATCCATTCGTCTCGAGGAAGGCGGCCAGTTGTTTGTTGACGGTCTTCTCGATGACTTTGGCTGGAAACAGGAGGAGCGAGATGGGGCGGTAATTCTTGAGTTCGGTGGGGTCCGCTGTAGGTTTCTTTAGTAGGGCGCTGAGTTCGGCGTGCTTCCAGCTCTCCGGGAAGGTGGCGGTGTCGAAGGAGGTGTTGATGATGTCCCGCAGGTGGGGTGCGATGGCAGCGTCGGCCTTGTTGAAGACGTGGTGAGGGCAGGGGTTGGTCGGAGATCCGGAGTGGATGGAGTTCATCACGCGGACGGTGTCTTCGGTGCTGATCGGAGTCCAGGCGCGGAGGGTGGTGGTGGGGGGCGGTGGTTCGGTTGTGGCGTGCGACGTTGAGTGCTGAAGCTGTTGTGTATGTCTGCGATCTTGTTGTGGAAGTAGGAGGCGAGGGAGTTGCAGAGGTCTTGCGATGGGGTGATGTCGTTGTTTCCGGCGTTGGGGTTGGAGAGCTCTTTCACGATGTTGAAGAGTTCCTTGCCGTTGTGTGCGTTGTTGTCCAGACGGTCCTTGAATGCAGTTTTCTTGGTGGCGCGGATCAGTTGGTGGTGCTTCCGGGTGGCAAGCTTGAGGGTGGTCATGTTGTCCGGTGTTGGTTCCCTTCTCCAGGCTTTCTCGAGGGCTCGGCAGTTCTTCTTGGAGCTCTTGAGTTTGTCGGTGAACCATGGGGCCTTCTTGCTGCCGGGTCTGCTGGGCGGGGCTCTCAGTGGGGCGAGTTCGTCCGCGCAGTAGCTGATCCACTTCGTGAGGTTGTCGGCGGCCTGGCTGGGGTTCGCTGAGCTGGCGGGAGGGTGCTGGCTCAGGGAGGCGGTGAGCTGGTCGGCTGTGATCTTGTTCCAGTTTCTTCGAGCACCTTGTGGCTGGTGGTGGTGGATCGTCGTTCTTCTGAAGGTGAAGTGGACGCAGCTGTGGTCCGTCCAGTGGAGTCCAGTGGCGTGGCTGAAGGCGATGTCTTTGCTGGATGAGAAGATGGCGTCGAGTGTGTGTCCGGCGAGGTGGGTGGGGGTGGACACCAGCTGCTTGAGACCGAGGTTGGCGAGGTTGTCGAGCAGGGTGATGGTGTTGCGGTCGTTGTTGTTCTCCAGGTGGAAGTTGATGTCCCCCAGGAGGATGTAGTCAGCGGAGGGGAGGGCATGCGGGCTGATGAAGTCGGCGAAGTCCTCGCTGAATTGTGTGCGTGGTCCCGGGGGTCGGTAGATCAGGGTGCCTCTGAGGGTGGTTTTGGGGTCCGTGTGGATCTGGAAGTGCAGGTGTTCGGCGGTTGTCAGGGTGTCGTCGGTGTTGGTCTTGATGCGGATGGTGTCCCTGTAGATGATGGCGATGCCTCCTCCAGTCTGGTTGTTGCGGTCTCTTCGGGTGATCTTGTAGCCCTCTGGGATGGCGATGGCGATGTCGGGCGCTGAGGCGTCGTTCATCCAGGTTTCTGTGAGGAAGGCGACGTCAGGAGCTGTGGTGTCGAGGAGGTTCCAGAGTTCAATGGCGTGTCTGTGGACGGAGCGGGTGTTGAGCAGGATGCACTTCAGGTGGTTGCTGCTGGTGTTCGGCTTGGCGGGTGCTGGTGCGGGGCAGGACCGGATGCAGGTGAACTTGCAGGCGTGGCAGCTGAAGGGTCCGTGGGTTCGTCTCGGGGTGGCTCGGTAGCATCCCGGGATTCGGCCGGTGTTGAGTGCGATGAGGGTGGCGGCGTCGTAGGTCCGGCGGGTGGGCTGGTGTCTGCAGGGTGCAGGGGTCCTGGCCCTGGGCGCGGTCCAGGCGCGGACGGGCGCAGACGGGCTTACCTTTGGCGCACCTTCGGCGCGCAATCGGCGCGCCCGCTGCGCGTGCACGCTGCGCGTTGGCCACTCTGCCATAAGAGGAGAGTGGAGGGGGCGGAGCGAGGGAGGGGCAACTGGGAGGCGGGAGCGGGGCGGCGAATGGGAAGGCTCCAGGTGGA
Source organism: Lissotriton helveticus (assembly GCF_964261635.1). NCBI lineage: Eukaryota > Metazoa > Chordata > Amphibia > Caudata > Salamandridae > Lissotriton > Lissotriton helveticus. Next base: position 822,381,706 of record NC_136071.1, read on the forward strand.
GGGGGGGCGGGGCCGCAGGGGATCAGCGGCGGGGAGCGGGGAGGTGGCGGGGGCACAGCGGGAAAAACGGCGGGAAAAACGGCGGACTGGGCAAGAGACTGACAAGAAGAAAGAAAGGCAGGGCAAAGCGGGGGAAAGCAGCCCCAACACAGGGGGACAGACGAGAGTGCAGAGGCAGGAACAAAAAGGTCACGCAGGCAGCAGTAAGCGGCGCTGCGCTCCAGAAGCAGAGACCACGCCTCGTGGTCAGGGGCACAGCTGCGAGCAGCGGCGGGAACGGGGCAGCAAGGGCACACCCACGGGGAGTGTGCGCAGTGCGTGGAGGAGTGACCGGCCCAGAGGCACAGAGGTCACAGATCACCACTGCGTGCACTCCTCCCTATATGCTCCAGTGGGAGGGAGGGACAGCTGGGAGGCGGGAGCGGGGCGGCGAATGGGAAGGCTCCAGGTGGAGGGGGGACGGGCCGCAGGGGATCAGTGGCGGGGAGCGGGGAGGTGGCGGGGGCACGCTGCAGTGACCTCCTGAGGAGGGCCCTGGCACTTTGTTTTTTACACATTAAACACTGAATAGCATATGTTTGTATTATATGTGTTGTTGTTTTAGTACGGAATGTGTGCAGTATAAGAAGCAGACCCCTTATTTGTCTGAGGAATCAAGAAGGATCTGTGTATCCATAAAATGAATTCTAAAAACAGACAGACTTGGTGAATTGCATTACAGAAAGACTACATGTTACCTTACCTCAATACATTTTCTAACTTTATTTTAATTTTTAGTTTTAAAATATGTAATAATAATAATAATAATAATAATAAGCATGAATGTGTGAATAAATTGTATTAATAAAATCGTGAAATTGTATGCTATATTAAAAAAAGGGTGAAATTCACTAAAAGGCCAGAGGTTACAGGGATGTTATAGGTAGGAAATAGCATTAAACAAATATCAAAATGAAGTGAAAAAAAACAAAGGTTACAGGGGCATCATAGTTAGGAAAACATTTTTTTAAAAACCTTAGAAATTCACTGAAGAAACCAAAGGTTCGGGGATTGTATGGGTGAGTTCAGGTTGTACACACACAAACTAATAAAAATTGAGCAGTTATAGTTATCTCAAGTAACTAAAACTCATGCCTAAGCTGTCCGGTTTTAGGTTTAAACCTATAATAACTGATAAAACCCCACGGATGGGAAATAGCCCTCACCAGTGTAAACATATAAACACTGAAAAAAAAACTGCACAAACACAAACTAAATGCCATTTAAAGAAAGGAAAAGAAGAGTGAAAGAGTCATTTTTATTTTTCCCTGAAGGGGCCAATACAATGTAACTTTGTTATATAAGGTGTCAGTAAGAAAGACTGGGCTAACATTATTCTGCTTGAGTTTTGTTTTTTAGGGACGTCACTAAAATAGTGTTTTGTCTTCCTTTTTTCAGTTTTGTGGTCTTTGGTCTAAAGATTCAGGGGTTAGAAGCATGTTTTAGGTGTTGTTTGTTTATTTTATAAACTGTAGAAAATCAGGAAATATCAAAATCATATTTAATTTTTTGGCTACATTTGAGTCTTTCACTGATAGGAAAAATGTAGGTTTTATAAGAATCTTTCCTAGTATGTACCATCACATTTACTCACAGAGAAAGGGTAAAAACCCTTGATACATCGGCCCCCTTTTCTAGTGAGTCAGTATTGATACTAGGTGAATTGCCAAACATCAAAGAAAGAGTCATCCCAACTGTGTCACTTAGCTGGTGGCTCTCAGTCCTAGAGGCCATGAATGCTATATTATCCATGTGGCAACTGCTTACAGAACTTTTTCTGAGTGATGATGCCAAAGGCAATAAAAGTGAGGATCTTTTGTCAAATATTGATAGTGATTTGAAAAAAAGTACACTCTACTTCTTAGATATTTTTACAGGAAAGCATGACTGCTGTAGTGGACATAATAGAGTATGGTGTAGATGTGAAACATTTCCTTGAGAGTAGGATGGGTGAAACTTTTAGTGACTTTGGCACTCCAACATATTCCATGTTAGAGTGCTTGCCACTTGACAAGCAAAGAAATGTTTAGGAGCAATTCAGGAACTTTTATTTTACAATGTATGAGGAATAGCCCTTCACCAACAAGGCATTTGAAGTCAATAAAGTCTCATTATAGTACTCTGCACGAGTTATAGATCCCTTCCAGAGTTTCAAAAGTTCTGCCTCATTTGTGACTGCTTCAAAAACTCTGAGGGCATATGCGCCCAGTTCAACACATATGTTGCAGAACCTGCTGCAGAGAATCGCAAAGCTATGTCAGTGGCCAGAGTTAGCAAATTGTATACAGACTATTTTAGCATTCCCTGTCTCAAGTGCCAATGTTGAGAGGGCCTTTTCACAGATAAAAGTTTACATGGGAAGGAAAGAGTGAGCGTGCATTACCAAAGACTCACTGAAGAAGTATTGTATAGTTGACTATGATAAGTTTGCTTTGTAAAAAATTATTTGGATCTCATTTACAATGTACATACACTGTCTATATACCATGCACTATCAGTGTAGAAAGCAAGCAATAAGGAAATCAAATAGTTCCATAAACACCGGAAAAACACTGTTTCTGTTGTTTTTAATGGCGCGGAAATGTGTAACCACTGATAACCACTGGTTTTGTATGGTATTAAAATCACTTGAAAACACTGGAAAAACCCCACCAGAATTTATCAAAAATAGAAACTGAAAACAGGAAAGCCTACTCATGCCCTAAGGTAACAAAAACTTGCGCCGTCACCATGCCCTGCTAATTACCCCACAGATTACATCAGTCATGACACCCTCCATGACATTATCAATAATATAATTGCAACAGTGAAAAGTGTGCATAGCGGGGGCCCGAGTTATAGTTACCTAAAGGGCATGAGTTATAGTAACTTGAGATAAATAAAACTGCAGAATTTCTATGGTTTTGTGTATGTAAAATCTGAAGCTAACTATAATGTCCCTGCAACCTTAGTTTTTTTCAGTGATAGTTGGCACTGCACAACTGTTATTGATATAAATGTTTATTCATACTCTGTTGTAATATTCTACGTTTCACCCAAAAAAACAATTAAAAACATGAATGCAACACATCTATAGGGTTACCCGGCACATCTTTAAGTATGAGATAAAGCATGAGATCTACATGCACATGAAAAACAATCTTAAACACCATCCTAGCCCTATAGAACTTCAGTTTTTGAGAGAAACATTGAGCATTGTAAGTAAAAAATAACAGCCCTAAGTGTGTGACTTAATTGATATCCCTGCTCTTTACCCTTGGCAAATCCTTGAGAAATATCTGTGAACATGGAAATCAGCTCATCTCCATTGGCTTAGCTGCCTCAATGGCTAAAACAAGATCACTCAAAACAAACTGAACATCAGTGTAAAACTCTACAAGCAAAACTGGACCCCCTCAGTTAGAAAAGTGGCTATAGGCAATTAAGATTAAGATTGCTGTATGCAAATATTGTCATTCTTTCACTCTCTGATCAAAGGGTATCTAGTAGTGTAGAGCTTTTAATCATCATATTTCCTCTTGATTTGTATCAGCATATTTCCTCTTGATTTGTGTTCTGAGGTTGTGTTATGTTCTGTGTGTCTGTTGTGTTCTGAGGTTGTCTTTTGCTTTTGTATTGTGTTCTAGTGTTGTGTTATGTTAATTCCCGGTGCGCACATACATCATTGGTTTTTTGGCATTGAATAACCATCATGTCTGTCTAATGCCTGAAAAGAGTAGTTTAACATAGGTTAGTTGCCTGAATTGGGTAACTACAAAAAGTTTTAAACACTTAGGAAAGCAATTGAGTTTTCAAGTTTTGTCTCAAATTGACTAGAAAAGTGCTAGAGCTCAGATTAGCTGGTGAGGAGTTTCATTGCTTGGCTTTGGAAACACAAAAGCTGTGGCCTCTAATTCTGTTTTTGGCAAATGTAGGGATCATCTGTTGGTTCAGAGTGGAAGACCAACGAGCACTAGGTGAATGGTAAACCTTATTCCATTTCTGTATAATCCAGGGAGGGTATTTAGGCATTGTTCTGTGGAAATGCATTATATTTCGAAGTGGGTATAGTCCTTGATAAGCAGTCAGTGAGATAACCAGAGTGGAGGATGAGTTTGGCTGAATCTGGAAGCATTGAGCATCTCACCTATGGCATGGCTCTGAATCACCGGAATTCTTCTTTGGAGGAAGTGTTCAGGTAAATCTAGGTCAATGAAATCAGTGTAGTCCAGTCTAGCACCAATAATCGCTGATTTAATCCATCCTATTCCACCTAGTTATGGAAGGAATGGTTTTTCATAACACTTTCAGATGGTATAAACATTAAAAAACCAATCCAGATATCTGATTGGAGAGGGATACATGCGATTTGGCCTTCACTCCTATGTTTTTGACTACTTTACAGGCAGCAGAGAGGACCCATTTCAGTTGGACAATGAGAATCAAGCCAAAGGTCCACTCCCCATAAACCACCATCACTTCAGTTTTTTGGTGTTTAATTTGAGTGACTAGCTGCCTAGTTAATGGGAAAGATTCTGTACTATTAACTAGTTGAAAACCAGCCTGCGTTGCACATAGTATGTCAGTTGAATGCATGGAGCTAATAAGTTGTTTCACAGTGTATTTTTCTAGTACTTTTGTTGCTGCTGGTAAAAGACAAATAGGGGGAATGTTCTCTATTATTGTAGGGTCTGGTCAAGTCTTTTTTTTTATTCATGATAGGTATGACAGAGGCAGACTGGAATGGTTATAGCTCAACACCTTGTTAAAGCAAGAATTTGGCTTAGAGGATTTAGTGAGTTACTCAGTAGCTACTTTAAAAAAATCAATCTGAAAGAGGTTAGAGCAAACAAAAGATTTGAATTTGATTAGATCATCATGAGAGTCCTCAGTCGAGAATACAGCAGAGATCGAAAGTATATTATTAGAGACTTATTTTCAGTAATAATTGATAGGACGTGTCTGGTATCTATCTGTCATCCTAGCTGATGAATTTTCTCAAGAAAGCAGTAATTTAAGGCATGGGAAAGATCATGTGAGGGAGTGACTTCACGGGTAACCTTAGAGTATTCTGAAGAGTCTTTAATAATCTGGAAAACAGTGTTCTGGGGATAAGAAGAGGAAGCAACTTATTTCTGAATAAAATGCTTGCTTGGTATTTTTGAGTACAAGTTTATAATAATTAATATTTCTTTTACACTTTATTTGAGGAGCTTCATCATACATGCATGAGCAAAGTTTATCTGCTGGCATATCCTTGCTTTATCTAGATTTACTACTGTTCCTGCGTACGAGGATGCTGTTTTTTTATGTTTGCAAACAAGCTTAACTTTACAGGTGCATGTAAACCCACCAACTGAGATCTTCAGTAATTATCATTGTTTTTCTTCTATGTAACCAGATTCTGTAGTTGCCCTTTTGAAATGGAGTTATATTTATTTTGGATTAGTTTCAGAGTTGCTTGCATTATTTTTTTATTTTGTGCTTTATAAAACATGGAGTAATTAGAAACTCAATGACAGAATGATAAGACCAACGATTAGGTTCAATTTGTAAATTTTAAATTAGATAGTTATCTGCCCATATATGGTCCAATATGTGTAGATTAATATTGGTTGGGCCACAAACTCTTCGATGTGACTTCTGGGGGGGAAGCAATTCACAAAATTCCCTTGACATTCTAATCCACAATATCATCAGCCAAGTAACTGAAATCTCCACTAAAGGTTTAACTTAACAATGAACATACTAGATCAAAAATAAGATAGGGCAGGCATTCATGTATTCCAGAGGCCAATAAGTTAGTAACATGGAGAAGGTGGCAGAGGCAGAAGAAATACATATAAAGAAGCAAACCGTCGACAACACTAATAGCTAGAAATAGTTCTTTACAAGTTTTATTTATTTATGTTTTGGCTCTCATAGAGGGCCACATAAAAGATAAAAGAAAACACATATTACATATTCAGAATAAAATAGAAATTAAAACACATGTAACATATTCAGCGATAACTACAAATTCAAACACATTATTCCACAAACATGTGTTATACAAGTCCATGATTCAACCATTAACAAGAGTACCACAAAGGCAGGCAAAATTCAGATAGCATACTAATAAATATCTAAAAATCCTTTAAAAAATTTAAAAATGTAGAAGCAGAACATTTCATTTAAAGGCGAGTACAAAGATTGTAGGAAGATATTTACATTGGAAACACCCAAACGGATGCAGATTGGTTTTAGCCATTTAAGGCGCAAAGTGCGAAGTGCCGGGCAAATCAGTAGAACATGCATACGATCCTGTATACTTAGGTTACAAAAATTGCACATTTTCGATGTTCCATACCATTTGGATAGAAGAGTATTCAATGGCAATAGGTCATGCCGAATAAGAAACCACAACCTTCTAATGCCATGAGGTATATTCCATAATACGTAGGCTTGGGCTTTCTTGGCAACATATGAGTTAATCAAAAGATCACAACCACCTTTTCTTTGTATTTCATTCTTATCTAGTAGAAAGCCTAGTTCCCAAGATGCCTGTTTTAGCAGGATTTTTAGTTGCGCTCGAGAGTGCAGGAACAAAGTACTTTCATCTAGTTTCAGAAGAGTCACCGCTTTTCTGAAATTCTTTACAAGTTGTGAGAACTCTTTGAAGTTGCCTAACAATTCGCTTTTAAGTAAAGCTCTCATCGTCCCCGGTTCTGCTCTGGCGATTGAGGCCACCCAACGTACCAGGGCACATAATCCCTGCACCCAACTGCTCCTTAGGCCGAACTCAAGTCTGCACGCTGCCAGGGGGCAGTTGGTATTTAATGAGGCCAGGGATCTTAATAGTTTCCCTTCAATTTTATGGCAGAAATCCCAGAGTTTTAACTCAACGAGTTCTATACCATAAATAAGGGTAGCGGGGATCTTAGCCCTATAAACCTCAAGCATACACGAGAAATGTCTTTTCCCGGTCGCTACGTATAATGAATTTATGCCTTTACCATGTGCAAGGGCTTTTCGAGAACAGTGATCGATATGAGGCCTCTCGCTCAGGTTGGCCGCAATTATTTTTCCCAAGAAGGTATAAGTTTTAACTACCTCCAGCTTCTGGCCACCAATCGACCACCCAAAATTTTCTGAGCGGCACAACTTTTTCCCCCTAATGCACATGATTTTACTTTTAGATATATTAATCCTCATGGAGTGGGAAACTGCAAAGGCATGAAGTGCTTGCAACCTATTTGCCAAACCTTTGGGTGTTAAGTCCAAAACGAGAATGTCGTCAGCATACATCAGACAGGAGATGGGGACCCCCCCAAGCACTGGAGCAATGCCCTCACAGACAGATACGGCAGCAGGTAAATCCTGCGTATATAGAGAAAATAACAGAGGCGCCAAAAGGCAACCCTGTTTCAGGCCGTTTAGAGAAGGTATGCGATCAGAAAGACCCCTTTCTCCCCCCTGCAACACCCTGCACCAGGTTTCCGTATGTAATGAGCGAACAAGTTCTAACAAGTATGGGGGTACTCCAATAGTTGATAATTTTCTCCACAGCGTTCTACGATCCACTCTATCGAACGCCGTGGAGAAATCGATAAAAGCTGCATACACAACTCCCCCTCTCACCTGCGTATACTTGTCCGATATCACATGAAGGGTGGTCAGATTGTCTAGAGTGCCATGCTCCCTACGAAATCCCGTTTGTTCGCGTGGTAAAATATTGTTCTCATCGACCCAGTCGGAAAGTAGATTTAAAAGACACTTCGCAAAGATCTTACCGACTGAGTCGAGGAGAGCAATCAAACGATAATTACTGGGGGTATCCCTTGAGCCTTTCTTAAAGATAGGAACCAAGATACTACCCCTCCAGGATGCTGGAACCTTCTTCGAGTCAAAACAGGATTTAAATAAAGGGTAAAGTATTTTACTCCAGAGGGAGGGCTCCTGCTTCAGGACCGTCATAGGGAGTTCGTCCGGCCCCATTGCACCAGAAGAGCGCATGTTCTTTATGGCCGCAGCTATTGTTTCCTCTGATGGGTGCATAATTTCCCCATCAGTGGATACCTCGGGGGGACTAGTATCCACTAAAGTACCATACCCCCCATAAAGATCCCAAATATAGGCGGACCAAACCTCTTCGGTAATAGGGATTGGGCAAGGGGTTAATCTATTGCCACATCCCGTCCCGATTATGGACCAAAATTTGCGGATTTTACCATGCGCTACTGCTTCCCTTAGGTTTATCCAAACTAGATCTTCCTTTTCCTTTTTTAATTTCGCTTTTAGTCTAACTCTCTTTCTTTTTAACCTCAACAGTTCTTTTCCCCGTTCCCCGGATCTACTTACAAATTGGGCACGGACTAATTTATTTATTTCTTTATTCATTGTGCACAAGGCACTGGGCATGTATACCCGCAACGGGGGCAGTCTAACCTTTTTCACATCCAAGATGATAGTTCTTTAGATATGGGCAGATGCTTTTTTAACAATTGCTACCAACACCCGATCACATTTACACTTCCATCCATTTGTTTGAAAATTAAGATAAACTGTTGGTACACCAATAGGTATCTTTGGGGCACCTGTGTCTGCTAACCAATTTTCTGCAGATGGTAACATATTCATGTTATGTTCTTGTATACCTTTGCACACTTCAGTCACATATTTTGCTAAAGAGTAAACATTGGTGTAATTGATTGCACTACTAAATACAGACACCAACAAATATTGTGGCATACCAAAATCGTGAACAAAATATGAAAGGGTAAATGCATAAAGGCATATGTTTACCACTCCTATCTCCACATCTACGGACCTTAAATCTACATGTACTGCATATTTGTGGAGATAGGTATGGAAAATCTAGACTTATTTACCAGTAGATATTTTATTTTTGATATTGTGTCCTCGACATTCTGCCCCATCGATATTGTGGATTCGATCTTCAAGGGGCACACCGGTGTAACTTATTTTTACGGTATTTGGAATTTTAGGAGGAGGGTTAATGTCAAGGGTCTCTAGCCAGACAGGAAGGGAAAATGCAATTTACACAAGAGTGGTTTGGGCATTTTATTCTGCATCAATACAGTTGATTTTGTCTTGCAGAAATGTAAGAGTTTCAGATAGATAAAGTAAGTTAGTGCACTGCTAGCATGCCTACTGGATTTGCTGTGTGCACTGGATACTCTTAAATACCCAAGGGGGTCTTTAAACATGGTCACAGAGGCATCAATAAGAAGACTGCTGGAAGTTAAAAAACAAAAAAAATGAAAGAAACTCATAATGGATGCTGTAGTTTAAAAAAACACCCCTGGTCGAGGCCAAACAATTAAGAATATGAAAGTGCTGAAGTGTGTTGTGTGTGCAAGTTCAGAGTTTACAGGAAATTAGATATTCATTGATCCCGAGCATTTTCATGATAAACACACTATTAACATGCAGGTAAAAGCAGAACCTGAGGAAAATGTTAGAAAATGTTAAACATACATATGTGAATCTAAAAATGACAGCTGGACATGACCAGTCCTGTGGTCATCATGTAAGTTCAGAAAAACACTTATGAAAAGGCTCCGCAACAATATCCAATGGGGCATCCCTACTACCTCACAATTAATACTGAGAACCCCAGAAAGTCTGTGTGAAATGTGCCTTTTATATAAGCCAAATATACATTGATCCCATTCTCCAAACACCTATGCAAGGGGTAACACTTAACTGAATGACAGATCAAAACATTGGTAACTCTTCACACAATGACAGATGAGCAGAAGAACCCAAGAACATCAGCCCCAAGGTATGACCTTTTCTGCCCTTTCCTTTTGTGGGAAAGGGCTTATTATACCTTCATTGAATTATGTTTAAGTAATTTAACGCCTTTGATTATAAACCTTGCATTGTTTGCTCTGGTTTTATTTCTCTCTCTTGACAGGCCAAAATCCACCAAAACTTTTGGAAGAAAATGCCTGATATGCATCAAACATGGTACAGATAAGCCTCATGGTCATCTGTTGTGATGCTTTCTACATCACTCAACAGCATAAAATACCACACCACAACCAAAGAGAAAAGTTTCTACTTATCTTATCTTATCACCAACGTCCAACCGAGTTCCACTTAATCATATTGTTGGCTATCACTGAAGTTTCAAGAGCATTTGCCATCTAACAATGCATTTTATTTAGTCCCACCCAGCTATATTCAAAATTTCGCCTATGCGAAAAAAATACACAACACTCAAACCCCGTGGCACCCTCATGAACAGAACACCACACCTAAGTCAAGTCGTTGACAAATGGTTGTCGCATCAAAATAATATCCTTGTCTTCACAACAACAAACATAGCTGGACCAATCAGAGCATACCTCATCCTCATACCTACTAAACTGCATCAAAGTCTTGCATTTGGCAACTTGTCTGTTGATAGAAATGTCTTCTTAAGCTAGGCAATGGATTGCTGTTAACTCTGGCTGAACTAAATACGCAAAAAAGTCCTAAAGCACATGCATCAATACACTTTATATGCTATAAAGTTTCCCACTTAGCTAAGCAACATCTGATTCTTCCTATTAACCAATTCAAAACATAATTTAACAATACATTGGGCAGACTGATTCCCACTAACTAAACACAACACCATTCTTCATACTTGAAAAGTGCTAAGACACCATAGAAGTAGTCACTAAGATGCAATCTGTTAACTTGCCTACTGAATAATGGAGATTGACACATAAAAAGCAAAACACATCCACAAAGGAACAGCAAGCCAATGATTTTTTTTACTGGCGTAATACGCACTTTGACAGTGATCATTGACCAGTTGTACAGACTATGGGTTTTAACCATCAGCATTGTAGAAAAGTATATATAGTATCAAAAACAGTGTGATTCAAGTGTTTACATAATGTTAACATACAACTCATTTGTGAAGAAAGAAGTAAAATATAATTTTACCTTTGCTCGCCACATCAGCCATAATTTGAAGATGTCAACATGACGGCCACATTGCAATGCTTTGTCCCCTGTATCGTATGATAGGTCATAGTGCTTGTCTTGTTGGAAGAGGTAGGAAGCATGCATTTGGTTACAACTTTGCATCAAACCCTAGACAAGAAAAATATAACGCATAGTATTTATCCACTAATCATGCTCTGATTTTTTATTCTTAGGGCATTTAATAGTTACCAATCTAAGTTCCCAGGAGCAGAGGAGCACTTCATGGAGTACCTTTTTTATATTACAGCTGGAGCATCTCATTACAGTTGAAACCAGGATGTGGCAACAAGCATTGACAAAGATAACAGATTTAGCCTATGCAAGATCTAATGGCTTTGTCAGTGCAACACAGTATTTATCCAGCAATCATACTCAGATTTTTATATTTTGTGGTCATTTAACATATACCATACTAAGTTCCCAGGAGCAGAGAAGCCCTTTATGGAGAATCTTTTTATTTTGCAGCTCAAGCATCTTATTTCAGTTGAAACCGGGATGTGACAACAAGCATTAGCAAAGCCAATAGGTTTCACCTATGCACGATCTTGTGGCTTTGTCAGTGTTTTTTTGCCATGTATGGAATGGTATGGATGGTTGGTCATTGTTTGATATGGTATGTTCTGTCATTACATTATATGGCCTGTTATGGTATAGTTTGGTCTGTCATTGTATGGTATGTTTGGTTTTTTACTTTTGACTTTCATGAGTTGTTATCATTATATGGCTTTTGCTGAGACAATAAAGGACATTTAAAAAACTGAGGTGCCAGAAAAAAATATTAGAAATGTGTAATTTGGTGAATATTACAAGCAGTCCACAAGCCAACGCCAACGACAAATTTGGCATTATATACTTTCCTGCAGCAGTCACACACGGAGGACTAATAGTGTGGAAAGAGGAATAAACAGGTTTGAATGAACTGCTTTCTGTTTCTGCAGCGCACACTGTATTATTAATTGCCTTTTGGCACTTGTATAGTAGATGCAATGACGTTCATATTATTACTCTGAAAAAGATGAATGATTAGGTCAGCATAGATTGAGATGTGGTCCAAAAGACAGAATTCAGCAAATTGAGCTACCACCCTATGTATCGATCATTATTGAAGTCTGTTATATCCTGCTCACAGTGCACACACCTCTTGTCCTACAAAAATGGTACTAAATAGCCCCTGTGCCCCCTGTGTCGATATATCAGTCCACAGTTCACCGTTTTCTAGCCGATACTCAACCGTTATGCTGCTGCTCTGAGTACTGATTCCGGTGCCGCATTTGGGGTTCAATCGATACCCCATGTTCATTAGATTTGGAACTCTATGCATTAGGCGATTGGCTCAAATACGAGTACTTTAAACTTTACACACAGTCTTATTTTTCGAGTAAATTGTTTGTAGGACACATTTGAGGTGAAACTTGAGATCCGCAACCTATTGTGAACTGTGGACTGATGTATAGATCCATACCACAAGCTGTGACATTGCTTACATCACACTTTGCCCTGAAGAAGTCCAGTGTGCTGAACGAAACACATTGGCTGTCTGAGTGTCACATGTATCAGAACTTTTGAAAAGACGTACAAAATAAAAAGAAGATCGGTACACAAATTGGAAACCCATTTCTTCTGGACTTTTGATTTTATTTATAGACGCTACTTGGTACACCTCACTGTGTGTTTATGCTTGTAAAGTTCCTCTTTTTTAAACACAACTCGACAGTGGATGTTGCTATTGTGTGCACCTTCTATGCATATTCCTATTTTGAAAACTTGGGGATATACTGATAAGGTGCGTTTTGCGCTTGGGGTCCGCTGTCATATATATGTTCTGAATTTATGTATCGTCTGTTAACAACTTCTAATATAATTACTTCATACCAAAATTATTACTGCTGCATATGTTTATCCAGATTTGTCTCTTACAAATCAATGCAATTTTGTCTACACATTTGCTGGCTTGTTTTACTGAACTTGATATTTTGAGCAACACTGCGATGCCTTTTTAAATATCATATATATATATATTTTTAAATACTGTTGTTGGTCGAACAGTGCACAGACGTCTGCGGTGGTTGCGTGTTTGTAAAGCAGCAAAGAATACTGAACTGGTTTTTAGTCATGAACTATCAGGCAGAAGTTAGAGCTTCTTTGGAAATTAAGGACTCCTGGACTACTGAAAGAAACATTGTTAACGAAATGAGTTGCGGAATGACTAGTACTATCATCCCAAACTCTGTGCCTACTCTATTGGTACAGTGGTATAGTTCACCTCCCTGGAGCTCCCTGCCAATGGTTCGGCCAGGGGTGTAGACTGAATTCCTCCGTCAGGTTGTAGAGTACTGGTTAAGTTAAGTATTTCCTTTGTTTCCTTTACATGAGTATTCTATAGCTGATGTAAGTATGTTCCTGAGCGCGCACTTATGAAGAGAATGTTTCTCTTCAAAAGTGCATCGCTCGTGATACTGTAATGTTCATGCTTGTTAACTGTTTTATTTATCAGATAACTGTTGACCTTCCCATGAAGCGGCCGTGCTCCTGTAATATGCTGTGTTACTTAAACTCAATTAAACTACAAGAATTATTTCTACAATTCAGCCTCTTCTACCTTTCTTATTGATGTAAAGCCCCACTTTACATTTGGTGACGACGGAAAAGAAAAACAGCATATTACCAATTTTGCAGATTCGCCGATTCATACTACGCGCATGAAAACAAAGAAGTAAACCGAGAAAGCTCTTCATACCTTGTTCAGCGCTGAAAACGGACTTGCGGAAGCAAAAACCAGCCTTTCCTCAGATTTTCAACTCTTTTTGGTATTTCCGATCAACTCTTTGGTTGAGAGCATACGTCACTGTGACAAGGAAAGTAAACGTCAACACGTTTACCTACGTTCGGCGGCCATCTTTGTTTTCATAACACTCTCGTTTCCCTGGTAACCGAAACGAGATGAGGATCGGCTTGCTGAGAATCACTTTGTTTGCTTTTATCGTTTTAGCAACCATTATTTAACACAACCTTCGCGCTGGACAATACAAGGTATTTATCATCTTTCTTACATTGTTTACTCATTAGGACTATTTTAAAAAAAATATATATATAATAATAATTTCAAAAGCTACCCCAGGAAGATAACCCTTCAGCTTGTTTAAACATATTTAGAGACATGGCTACCAATCAACAGATTGTTTACCTGGATCATTTCCTACCCACTCCAGGCAAACCAAAGGAGGTATGGAAACTTTGGTTTAAAAATTTTGAAAATTATTTGGTAGCAATTGGTGCGGATGAATATTCTGCAAAGAGGAAACTGGCAATTTTATACAGTCATTTAGGCTCTGCTGGAAGGGAGATTTTTAACAATTTACCCATTTTACAACCTCCTTCCGGTAATGGAGAAGGATGGAACGAATACACTGGTGCAATTTTAAGACTGAATACGAAATTCTTAGAGGAACCAAGTTTAATGATGGAACGTTTTACGTTCATGAAAAGAAAACAGGACCAACATGAGTCTGTTGAGGAATTCATTTCTGCGTTACGAAATTTGGCGGCAGAATGTAACTTTGGTCCCTACTTGGATACAGTTTTGCGTGACCAGTTTGTCTATAAATGTTTCCATAAGAAGATTCAGGAAAGAATACTTAGTTGTCGTGACCCTACATTGTCTGAAGTCATAGATATGGCCAAGAGCGTGGAAAGATCTATAGTCTCTTCAAGGTGTATCTCCGATGGAAATCCTTCTCGTTCGGAAAATGAGATACAAGTTAATGCTTTGTTAATGAAAAACAAACCAGTCAAAACTTTTCAGAAGAAAACTACCACATATTGTTTTAGATGTGGATCTAAAACTCATCTTAGCAATAGTCCTACTTGTCCAGCTTTGGGAAAAAAGTGTACTTTTTGCAACAAATTTGGTCATTTTAATTTGGTTTGTAGAAATAAGAAATCTGTTCGTGTTAACATGCTTTCCACCTTTGATGATGATAACGTTGATATTTCTGTTCCATCTCTATCTTCTATTGATTCAAGTTTACTTGATGTTCACATTAATACTGTTGATAATTTGGATAAGAAAATATTGTCCATTGATCTGGTTGATATATCAACGGACAATATTCCGGTCAAAGACCCAACATGTGTCGTACATGTTGGTGACATTAGGTTAGATATGATGGCTGACTCTGGAGCTCCGGTAACCATCATTTCTGATGTTCTTTTTAATTCACGTTGGAGAAAAAGTACACAACTTTTACCATTAGATATTGTCCCAAAAGCTTATGCTGGTAAGAGCATTGATATGTTGGGATATTTTATTTCCATAATTTCTTGTTTAGGCAGATCTACTTCAACAAAAGTTTACGTGGCTATAGATGGTAAGAGCATTGTAGGCTGGCAAGACTTGGCTAAAATGGGCTTAAAATTGGTACCAGGTTCTAGTACACCTGTACAAATAAATGAAATTCCCATTTACGAAGTATATAATGATGAAAACAAAGAAATTCATGATTTGATTTCAGAATTTCCTGAAGTTTTCAAGGAGTCTGTTGGCCATATAAAAAATTTTGAACACTTAATCAGATTAAAACCAAACGCCATTCCCATTGTTCACAAGTTAAGAAATGTACCCTTAAATGTCAGAGATGAATTTAAAAAAGTCCTAGATAATTTGGTATCTGAGGGAATCATTGTACCCACTAATTCATCCCTGTGGGTCAGTCCTATAGTTGTGGTTAAAAAAAAAGATTCAAGTATCCGTTTGTGTGCGGATTTACGCTCTTTGAACCAGAACATATTGGTTGATTGTCATCCATTACCAAAAATACAAGAGCTACTCACAGGCATTTCTGAGTCAAAGTTATTTTCCCTTCTTCACCTCAGAAGTGCATACCACCAGATTCCCCTCACAAAATCATCATCTGAATTTACCACTTTTATAACTCCCTTTGGAGCATTTTGTTATCTACGCTTTCCCTTTGGCCTGGCATCCACTGCCAGCGTGTTCCAAAAATTAATGGATTCCATTTTAGTTGACATTAAAAACGTACAAGCTTATCAAGATGATGTGCTTGTACATTCCAAAGATAAATCCGAACATTTAAAAATCTCAAGGAAGGTTCTTTCCCGTTTTAAAGAAGTTGGCATAACTCTTAGCAAGAAGAAATGTAAATTTATGGTAGAAGAGTTGGACTATCTTGGACATAGTATTTCCATTGAAGGTATCAAACCCAAACTTTGTTTAACTAAGGCCATTTCAGACGTTCCCATTCCCAAAGATAAGGATAAACTCAAATCATTCTTAGGTTTGGCAGAATATTATTCTCGCTTTATTCAGAATTATGCACAAATTGTTCAACCTCTTCGCTTACTACTTAAAAAGGAGGCGAAGTTCATATGGTCTGATGAAGCAAATTATGCTTTTAATCTGGTGAAGAAAGTTATTATTGAAGCTCCAGCCTTGTCTTCATTCAACCCCAATTTGAAGTGCATCATTTCCGTTGATGCAAGTCAGAAAGGTTTGGGGGCTGTACTTTGTCAACAGGACGGTCACAAAGAATACACTGTGGGTTTTACTTCAAGATCCCTTAATTGTGCTGAGTCAAACTACAGCACGATTGAAAGGGAAGCTCTTGCCTGTTCTTGGGCCATAGAGAAGTTCAAGATATACATTTGGGGATCACATTTTGTGCTCCTTAGTGATCACAAACCGCTCTTGAATCTTCTCTCTGGCAATGGAACGGGTAAAGCTTCCTCTAGATTAGCAAGAATTCTTTCAAGGCTTCATGAGTATAACTTCACAATTAATCATATTTCAGGAGGAAAAAATATTAGGGCGGATGCCCTATCCAGACTTAGTTTGGTAAATATGGATGATAAACAACATGAAGTAGATGATATAGAGTGTGTAGTAGCCTCTATAGAAGAACTAGTATTATCTCCTTTTTCCATCTCTGAAAGTGAGTGGCGTAAAAGTTATTCTAATGACACTGTTTTAGTTTCTGTTAAAAATTTAATTATTTCAGGTTGGCCCAAGATTCGTTCTCTACCTGCTTCCCTGAAAGTCTTTTCACAAGTTTCAGAAGAACTTTCGATCGTCAATGATGTGATTTTTAGAGGTGACTTATGCATTCCTCCCTTTGACTTAAGGAGGAAAATCTTTGAATCATCCCACCAAGGTCACTTGGGTGTTGGCAGCACCTCGAGAAAGATAAAAGAACATTTCTGGTGGCCTGGACTTGAAAAGGATGTCAACTCATGGATTGATCAATGCTCAACTTGTTTAGTATCAGATAAGCATTGGAAAGTTCCTCAGTTGCCCTTACATACAGTACCGTTGCCAAAAGAAGCTTGGCATAAATTAGCGATTGATTTTTCTGGTCCTTTTCTGGTTTTACCGAAAAACAAACGTTATATTATTGCTGTAATTGATTATTACTCGAAGTGGTGTGAATTTGATTTTTGGAGAACCCAAACTCATGCACAGTGGTTGAATTTAAAAAGATATTTTTAAGTGAAGGTCCGCCCAAAGAACTGGTGAGTGACAATGGCTCACATTTTTGTTCATCCACCCTTGAAAAATTCTTAAAATCTCATGATATCAAACATTTGAAGGTCGCCCTTTACTCACCGTCTTCAAATGGTTTGATAGAGAGAATGAACAAATGTATTAAAGAGGGCATACAAACAGCTATTGCCTCTAATCTAGATGTAGAGGAGTTTCTCAGAAGCAAATTATGGTCTTATTTGGTCACTCCTCACTGCACCACTGTAATTTCGCCTTTTAGATTACTTAAGAAACGTGCTCCAAATGGGAACATTTGTCCATCTTGGATTAAAGAACTTAAAGTCAATGATAATTTTTGTTGGGATTGTCATGATAGAGATATAGTTAAGGAAAATGTTTCTTCTAAGCAATTGGTTCAACAGAAGAATTTTAATTCCAAATTAATTTCTTCAAAACCAGATTTTGTAATAGGAGATTGGGTTATGGTCAAACTTGACAACAAAATCACTAAAGGTTTATCAAAGTTTTCCTTTCCCACACAAGTTCTTAAGGTCTCCAAAGGTTCCCTTTTTCTAGATAAGAAAGGGTGGTGGAACAAACGAGTTATTGTTAAGCTTACATCTGAACAAGCCAAAAAGATTTGTTCCTATAAACATTCTGTTGATGTTCCTTCATGTTCTTATTTTCGCCTAGGAGCACCTTCTGATGATATTCACTTGTGTAATCCTCAGAATGCTTGCTCTTCTGATGTCAATACTAGTCAGGATGTCGATTATAACTGTGACTCACATGTTATTTCCACTTCTTCAAATGATTATATTTCTTCCAACAACTCCAATGCTACTTTACCTGTTTCCCCAAAAACTCAAAGAAATTGTTCCTTTCCCTCTCACTTTAAGGATTGTTATTTTTATTGAATCCCATCTCTTTATTTATCTCTATTTCTTTTATTTAAGGGAGGGAGAAGATGTAGAGTACTGGTTAAGTTAAGTATTTCCTTTGTTTCCTTTACATGAGTATTCTATAGCTGATGTAAGTATGTTCCTGAGCGCGCACTTATGAAGAGAATGTTTCTCTTCAAAAGTGCATCGCTCGTGATACTGTAATGTTCATGCTTGTTAACTGTTTTACTTTTCAGATAACTGTTGACCTTCCCATGAAGCGGTCGTGCTCCTGTAATATGCTGTGTTACTTAAACTACAAGAATTATTTCTACAATTCAGCCTCTTCTACCTTTCTTATTGATGTAAAGCCCCACTTTACACAGGTTGCGTGAGTGAGTGATCCCTGGGTGAGCAGGGCTGTCCTGGGCCTTGTCTGAGCTGCGCTGAGAGTCACTGTGCTCCTATGAGCCTGACGATGCGGTGGCTGGTCCTGGACATGTGCAGGGACACTGCAACAGGAAAGTCAGTGACCTTTGGTAACAAACGCACAAGTAGAGAATGCGGGGTTGTGGGGCTTCATGTGTTCTCAGGAGGCATTGCGCCCTTTCGAGACCTAGTTAATCTATATCTGAGACGCCCTGCCCTCTGATATTAATGTGTATTGTTTATTTAAAGACACTATCAGTATCTGTAAAACATTTTACCTATAAAAGAATTTGCATCTGCTTAAAACGTTTATATTACATGATTGTTTTAGTTTTGTACACCGGCAGCATTATATGTTTTAGTTTTGTAAACTGGCAGTTTTATCTGAAGCACAATGAGAGTCGTGCATAACTCAAATGCACACACTCAGTGGAAAGTGCAGAACTGGTAGGTTTTTAACATCGGCCGAGAGTACGTTGGTTATACAATGATGCGTAGGGGCGGGGGGGGGAGGAGAAGAAGGAATAGTACTTGGATCACAGCACGAGCAGCAGAAAAGTTCTAATTAAGTGGAATCAATCTGTGTTTGGTCGATGCACCTCGAAAAGGAACTGAAGTGCCAGCATAGCCTGCGGTCGCCAATAGTCACCATAGAAGGCTTACAAAGAAACCAACGAATGGCAAGCAATAGGCTGGCTGCAAGCCCCTTGTACACAAAAGTCTCACAAGTGAGTGTACATGTGCATGGTACACATGCAATGTTACAGGCTCGACCGAAAAAATGGGCGTGATACATAATTGGGGCAGTAATATGAAGACTAGATATTTTTCATCAGAAATGTAATTGATACATTACACAAAAAATCAATTTCAGGTTCAGCGAGATAAAGTGATTTTCACAGACTATTGCTGGTCCATTACTAAAGCCGGTACCAGAACTTAGGTGTCCAGTTTCAACAATGTAGCTCTAAGATACTTCCTCACCCTGGTTTATTTTTATCTAAGTACGGCATTTTGTTTTTTGCTGGCGCTCGCTTGAAATTCAGTTTAGGTAATTGAACAAAAGCTTTAACCGCCTGGATTTTTAATAAACCATTATTAATTTGCCCTTATCATTTCATTCATACTTTCTCAACTTTTTCACTTTAAAGCAACATCTGTATACCACTCAGTTTAATTGCTTGAAGATTGGTGGGCTCTCACCAGTATAAATAAAAGAAAGAGCAGTAAATTAAAGTGACTGTGACTTGTAAAATGCAGTGGCAACCTTAAACCATAGCAGCAGTCAGACCACCAGAGTTAGGAAGGATTGGATGTAATGAAGAGCCAAGTATTCAAAACCTTGTGAAGCTAACAATTAATTTAGGCATTTCTATCAATAAAGAAAAGGCCTTACCTCTGAGCCGTGCATGGGCAAACAAGGGGAATAATCAGTTGATAGTCTGATGTTATGTTATGTTAATTTAACTTATTGAGCACGTGAACACGAAGAGGTGTCTTGGCTCTGAGACAAATGTATGGCCAGGGGATCGTGATCTAGTTCTGGAACAGCCAGGTTTTAAGACTCTCTCTAAAGGAGAATAGCGAACTTGCTGACCTAATATGCATCGGAAGAGCATTCAATAATTTGGACGTACCATAACCAATGCTTCGGCCCCCCCAACTGGAGGTGCGAATCCTGGGAACCATCATGAGCCTAGCGTCAGTAGAGAGCAGCTATCTACCAGGCTGATACCAATAAAAAATAATTTTTAAGAATACGGGTCCCATGTTATTCAAGGCTTTATAAGCTAAGCATAGAGTCATAAACTTGATGCGACTTGCTACAGGAAGCCAGTGGAGTTTCCGAATTTCCTTAGCAACTGACTCGTGTTTGGCAGATTCAATAGAAGTCTTGCGGCTGCATTTTGTATCATCTGCAGCTTTTTTAGATGTTGATGCAGATTTACCCTTGATTTCTAGACCGCACACATTTTTTTTTAAGTACTCACCGCCAAATCTAGCTGGTATTTTGAAAAGCCCTACAAAGTTTGCACAAGCTTTGAAAGCAGTTTGCTTGAAGATTGGAATCTAATAAAGGGTGGAAAATTGTCTGAAAATGTGTTCTTTGGTTTTGGATAGTAAGAACTGAGCTAGCTATCACTTTCTGGTCAACTTGCTGTTAAGTCATCCAACATTTTTGGAGATGTTGTAAAAACAGTTATGCTACATTTTATTTCTAAAGCATGCATTCACAGAGAATCTTGGTAGGGGTCACTGACATAATAATTAAAATTAGGAATCAATGCTTAAAATGGCTACCTCATGCAGAAAGATTATTAGTTGAAAAAACAGGTTTTCCGGTGCCTCCTGAAGGTACGAAGTTTTGAGTCAGGGCACTGTCTGTAGGGTACTGAGTTCCATAGAAGGGTTGTGGTCATGCAAATGGCATGTTCACAACTATATGTCACTGTCTTACCTTAGGGTACTGTGAGCAAACAGTTTTGTTGGTGCACAGACATAATATCGACTCCAAAATATCGTTTGGACAGAATATCGAGTTTTAAATATCGTTTGGAGAAAATATCGACAGGACAGAATATCGACAGGACAGAATATCGACAGCCAAAATATCGTTTTTAAGGTAAGTGAAGTAATATCGACTGTAAATAATATTGAAAGTAAAAAATATCGTTTTTTATATAATATGTAATTATTTATAGTGTTTTTATGTTATAATATGTGTGAAAAGTGTCATTTTATGTTATAATTATTTTTAATTAATGTTTTTTTTAAATTATTGTGTAATTTTATTCTGTAGCGGGTTGTGGGTTTATAGGGGAATAGGGTGGGAAGTAATTTAATTATAATTAATTAAATATGTAAATTTATTAATTGGTAGTAATAATTAATTAATTGGTAATTAAATATTATATGTTAATTATTTAAAATGTAATTGGTAATTAATTTAATTTAATTTATTAATTGCTAATTATGTAAATTAAAATAATGTATTTCCTGTAGCGGGTTGTGGGTTTATAGGGGAATAGGGTGGGAAGTAATTTAATTATTATTTATTAAATATGTAAATGTATTAATTGGTAGTAATATTTAATTAATTGGTAATTAAATAATATTTGTTAATTAATTAAAATGTAATTGGTAATTAATTTAATTTAATTGATTAATTGCTAATTATGTTAAATTAAAGGGGTATTTTTAGGGTTCTGGGTCAGTTTTTAGTTTTTGGGTAAAGGGGTATTTTTAGGGTTCAGGGTCAGTTTTTAGTTTTTGGGTAAAGGGGTATTTTTAGGGTTCATGGTCAGTTTTTAGTTTTTGGGTAAAGGGGTATTTTTAGGGTTCAGGGTCAGTTTTTAGTTTTTGGGTAAAGGAGTATTTTTAGGGTTCAGGGTCAGTTTTTTGTTTTTGGGTAAAGGGGTATTTTAAGGGTTCAGGGTCAGTTTTTAGTTTTTGGGTAAAGGGGTATTTTTAGGGTTCAGGGTCAGTTTTTAGTTTTTGGGTAAAGGGGTATTTTTAGGGTTCAGGTTCAGTTTTTAGTTTTTGGGTAAAGGGGTATTTTTAGGGTTCAGGGTCAGTTTTTAGTTTTTGGGTAAAGGGGTATTTTTAGGGTTCAGGGTCAGTTTTTAGTTTTTGGGTAAAGGGGTATTTTTAGGGTTCAGGGTCAGTTTTGGGTTTTTGGGTAAAGGGGTATTTTTAGGGTTCAGGGTCAGTTTTTAGTTTTTTGGTAAAGGGGTATTTTTAGGGTTCAGGATCAGTTTTTAGTTTTTGGGTAAAGGGGTATTTTTAGGGTTCAGGGTCAGTTTTTAGTTTTTGGGTAAAGGGGTATTTTTAGGGTTCAGGGTCAGTTTTGGGTTTTTGGGTAAAGGGTTTTTTTAGGGTTCAGGGTCAGTTTTGGGGTACAGGGGTACAGGGGTACAGTGTAAAAATAAAGTAAAATTAAATTTACATTAATTTAATTTAATGAAATGAAATTAAATTAAATTATATTTAAATAATTTTAAATAATTTAAATTTAAAAAAATTATTATATACTTACCAATACTTACGTTGTAATGGTAGTGCGTTGTAAAATTTGCGTTGTAACGTCATATATCCACTGTTGCACTCTTTGCAGTGGGAATAGTAATTTTTACTCTTTTGTATTTGTACGTTAATAATATTGGCTATTATTTAATTAAATTTTGTTACTATATATATATATGTTTTAAGAAATATGATTAAAAAAATATTATTATTTTTACTTTCATTAGTTATTTAATTATTAAAAGTTATTTTAAGTATTGTTAATTATATTTTAGTAATTAATTTTTTATATTAATGTAATTAAACATTGTTTTTATTAAAGTCGATATTTTTTACAACTATATTTTTGTTAACGATTTTTTGTACTCGATATTTTTGTACTTACCTGTTTGTACATACAAACTCGATATTTTGGTTGTAGATATTTTCTCGTCGATATTTTGGGTAGTCGATATTTTGGTAGTCGATATTATTTCAGTGATCCAGTTTTGTTAGTAGCTAGTAAATTTGGAGGCCCACAGGTCTGTGGTGTTTTTTTTATATAAGACCCTATGGGTAATAGTCAAAGCCTTAAAATATACTCTGCTTCGTATGGGGAGCCACTGAAAGGACTTGATTACATGAGAGGTGTGGGGATGCCTGACTGCCCCAGCGATCAGTCAGAGATGTTCTGCAGTAGCTGTAAGTGACTTAAGAATTTGTCAAATAAGGCAACATATCTGCAACTGGTGTAGTCAAGTTTAGATAACATGAAGGTATTATTCACCACTGTAATGTGTAAAAGGGAGTCAATGAAATGAAGAATCTTTCAACAGATTCGGTGTCATATAAAACAGCCATTTTGTCCACCTGACAGTATACGGGTAACATTTTACAGGGCTAGTAGTGAACTCATTACTTCAGGCCAGAAGTGGCTGTTGCTTTGCTTAGTATGAGAGGTTGTTAGCAGAATCTCAAACATTGTGGGATTCAATTTAAAACAAGCATTACCAAAGCCAATGGATCTGGCGTTGACTAAAATCCGTTGGCTCTGTCAATGCTTGCATTGACATAGGTTTGTATAACTTTAATGTTGGAGGATCTACAACCTTGATCAACAGAAAAACGCATTGGCTAAAAGCCAAAATATGTATTTGATTTCAAAAAGCACACATGGCGATGATTCTTCCTGGCACTAAAGACACTATGTTGCGTGTGAGTGCGCTCCTTGTGAAAGAGCAGAATTCTGCCCCTCACGGTGAAGTTAGCAGGTGGCTGAAATGTGTTGACCCATTGCCCTATTACATATACTATAGTAGGTGGAAGAAAAACGTGAATGGCACCATAACAAACCAAAGTGATTATGTATGTGTATAATTTTTGTAAAAACAAAAGGTCTTGACTAGGGCCACAAAAAATACTCTTTTAGAATTGTTGATCGATCCAACCACATTTCTTTTATTACACAATTGCATTTCATTTTACAGGACATTACCAATTTAGAAGCACAGACTTCTAGCCCAAACATTCTATTCACACACATGATATCAGGAGACCAGAGTACATTAATTTTGATAAAAATTCAAAAACACTATGGAATGTACATGACATAAGACCAGATTCATGTATAGCTTTTTCTGCACTTCATCAATCCTGGGCAGATGAAAGCTTAAGTCACTTTCACTTAAATTTAATGGTGCAACTCTCTGACTCAGACAGATGCCACAGCTGGTGCATCACCTTGCTGGTCGATTTTACGGTGTACCGGCAACATTGAATAATAAAGTGATAAATGATGTGACATATAATTCATCATGTGAGAGAATGTTACCATATGGGCTTTCTTGATTAATATATCTGCATGTTTGTGACTGGGTTATGATTTTTTGGCTCGCAGGAATTGAAATCTTTGACATTATAAATGTAGACGTTACAAATTACAAAGTAATATATACATCAATAGTCTATAGTTTATCTGCTGTTAGATATAGCGTGTATTTAATAATCTGTAGTTCGAATGTTCCCTTTGGTAAATGTAACATGCATTCGTCAGCCATCCAGGACTCGGACACGAGAACCACCAGAAAACTATTGTATCATTATTGAACCATTATTAGATTTTGTGACAAAAAAAACTCGGTGGTTTAAGCCCTCTGGAATAAAGGTACTTGTTTTCTTCACCTGTGTTAAGAAATATGGCGAATTTACAATCAGAGGTTATTAAAAAATGGAGGACTACCATAATATACTTACCTCTTCTCTCACTAACAGGGCGGAGCACTGCAGTGGCACACCCATCATTTTATGTGGGTTCCATGTCACAGAATTGGCCCTAAAAACAAAGAGAAATGAATGGGTTAACGTTTTTCTGAAACATTAATTCGTTTTTTTTTATTAGGAAAACAGTTTCGTTCCTTTCAGTAGTCTTTACTCAGTCGTAATATCGACCATAAAACAGATTTAAAAATGCATTAAAACAATCAGTGTACTTTAAAAATGAAGACTTTGAGCCAGTCTCTCGGAGTTAAAAGACTTCTATCATGCATAAAAGCAGAATTTGACGTGTCATGAGATATGCCTTTTTTCAAAGATTGATAATAGCATTTCATGATTTTAGCAGATTTGACATATCCTAATACATGTCTTTACTTAGGTTACTAGCAACAGGATATTATTGAAGAGGGTAAGCAGATTGTAGCAGGGACTGGTAGCAGGGAGAGGTGTGGCGCCGCGGCCAGGGCGACTGACGCTGGAATCTGGGGGATCAGGGTTCGATCCCCGGCTCCGGCGGCAGGTTAGCCCAGCACCATGTGACTCTGGGCAATAGCTTGCTTAATCTGCCTGACGGCCCCCAGCGCCTAGAGACCCTAACGGGTGATTGCGCGCTATACAAATGTGGATTAATATTATTATTATTATGGATGTTTTTTAAAGAATCACCCCTTCTTAATAAAAACAACGTGCTCAAGCTTCTAAGATATAACATAAGAAAAGGCACCTATCATAACATGTAAATACCTGTACCTAAACATTCAGCAAGATTATAAGGATGTTTTCTCGCCTCCAAAATGGATGTGAGGATGCATTATGTGTTAAGAAATAGCGCTAAATGCAACAAAACGAATAGCAGTGTGAGCAGCCACTCGCGCTCACTAAATGTACTCTTGGGGTATGATTTTTCTCCAACGTACTCACGGCATTTAGCACTAGTTTCTATACAAAAACACACTCTTGTGTCCAAATGATGACAAGGATGCATTTTGCACTAAGTACATTGCGCTAAATACAGCAGAGCACAAACTGAAGAGCAAGCAACCACTCGCTAAATGTGCTCTTGCAGTAGGATATTTCCTCCCAAATGACTCTTAATTACACAAGCTGGAGTAATCACATTATTGTTGGTAATACCATATCATAGAGTATTGCTGAAATACCAAAATGACTCCCAATACTCTGGTATCATTAAAATTACTCCCAGGCCTAGACTACATCCTCTTTGGCCTATACAGGTATATACCGCTCACACCGTTTCTCACAAGGCACTTTTTGGAGAATAAACCCCGAAAAGTTATAATAATGTGCACATATTCTACTATGAATTTTTCTACTTAAAGTAGCCCCCATCACTTTCCATACTCATCACACTCCTGGGCTCTAATTAGGTAATTTGGGCAGCTTTTAATTTCCAATGTAGGTATAGACCAGATCAGTGCAATATATTCTAAAAGCATGGGAATTTACAGAATTCACGCGTATTTTCCCGAAAAAGGCCGTCCTACAATGAGTGAGTCGGCACTTCAATGACTGAATACCCTTATATTATCACTTTATGCACAACTACTTTAAATAATGACTGTAGTTCCAATTTGAGAAGAAAAGCAGATGCAAGAGTACAACATCGCTTTCCGTCCCACCAAGGCTCTTAAAATGATCCCCGCAACTGAACTAAGATCGTTGGAGAATCCTACTCCGAGGCCTCGGTGCAATACGTTAAAATCCATACACAATGGGCCTGATTCACAAAGGGCCTCTGCACCTGTGGCGGTAGCCCCACAGTTGTAGGGGGAGTCTCCGCACTCAGGATGGAATCTCCGCAATGAGAATGCTGTGGTGCCCCGAGTCCGGAGGCTACCTCTGGACTGCGGGGCCTCAGCCACGAGAGTGGAGCCCCTCTGTGAATCAGTACCATAGTATGGAGCGCACCACGTGCAAGTTGAAGATCCAATTAAGGCAGTTAAAAAATGCACCAGTTTAAACTTTTGTTGATCTCAACAATAATGTAATTAGTGTAACAACCAGAGTTGTTAACTTTGATGAAGAATGATGTAAAATAATTGGCTCAATAGCAACAGGCTGGGATCTTATCCCACATTGATAGTTTTGCCCAGAGAATATCCTGTTCCATCTGGTCTGTCTTATAATCAGTGCAGCTCCTTGACTAAAGTGGAGGAGTGTCGCCCAACTTCTTTTCTTCAGTGAAAGGAAAAATAAAATTATAATTACTGAAAGTTATTATCATTTTATTTTTTCCTGTTGCAGGCATGATAGCTTTGCCATGCAGGGTGGGTCTGCTCTGCTGACAGAGCAGGGGAGGAGAGGAATGGTTTGCACTCCTTAAAGTGCATATGAATGTTTGGCCGGCCCTCTGGGGCCAGCTAAACATTCATGCACACTTAGCATGTTCTCCACCCACAGCCTGGGTGGAAAACATGCCCAGGCTCCCTGCCCTGTTCTGAGCACCGTGGTTTAGCGCTCAGACCAATCACAGCGCTGCAATACAGCATTGTGATTAGTTCCGGGGAGTCTCAGCCTGGGTGCCCATGCTTTGTTCCAGCCATCAGAGGAGAGACGAGATGAGGATTACTCAGCGAGGGAGGACGCGACGAGGGGGTAAGTTGAATTTTATTTTATATTTACCCCTGTCCCAATTCCCCCCGCCTCTCCGCCTCGCCCCACCACCACCGATCCGGGTGGTCCGCACTGCTTATAATCAATAACAGCAAAGTAAAGGATTTCCGCTGAAACTCAAAGTTTTGCAAGCAAAACAGGACAGAACCTAGCAATTAGACGAGAATGCTATCCCCTTTCTGTGTCCTTCTTGGGTTAAAGAAATTTGATGGTATTTCCAAGTGATGGCATAAGCTTCGTAATCACCTCTAACCTATTTTTTTGAACTGACACTCCTTTCACCTATTTTGTGATTAGCACCGAAAACTAGTGCTCCAAGAATCAGAAATGATTACATTTAGTGCAGCACATAGGAAAAAAAGAAAACAAAATTGGGACCCATAGAGATGGAGTATTTTCAGGCGTGCATTTGACAAGCCATGCGCGCTGGATATATTTCATGGATGTATTTTAAAAATAGCGTCACCTATTTCAACATTCTCACTGGTAATTTTAAAAAAATGAAAGGGAGTGTCAGCTCTGTGTGGCAGAAGGCATAAACACATTGTTCCCACAGTTGCAAATGTATGCGATTTGAGGGGCCTTTAAGATGGGTTCCTCTTCTAGTTACTAAAAAGCTCTAAAAATTCTTCTCAATGTATGAACAGTACCAACCATTAGGCGCTAGTTGTCCTGCTACTATTTTTCGTTCATCATCCTTACGTAGTTCTTCAAGAAGTGTTGCTAAAATGTAATATCTGTCTGCTTCCAAGTAGTACTGACCTGATGGTATAACATATGCCATGTAATAAGAGTCACTTTGAGATGAACTTTGGGCATCCTTTGAGAGACTTAAAACCCCATGACGAGTGGACAGGCCAAACCCTAAAGTTGCTGAGAGGAGGTCTAGGTACCTGTTGGCCACTGTGTTATAGGAAGAACCGACATGCTGGGAGAAGGATTACATAGTTTCAGTAGCGGCCCCTGGAGGGAGTGCTGTGGGGAGGTGAGGCGGGGCGGGGGAGGATCAGGGTGGGGGGTAGTAAACTATGGCATAAGGCCAAACAGAGGTAAGTAAACAAATAAATAAATAAAACAAATTTCATTGCGTGCGCTGCGTTGCCAAATGCGATGCAGCACACGCACGGAATTCGTTTTATTTATTTATTTGTTTACTTACCTTCATTCTGCTGTATGCCGTAGTTTACTATGCCCACCCTGCTCCTCCCCCAACCCGCCGCCCCGCAGCACTCCCTCCAGGAGCCGCTATTGCATAGTTGCACCCGATGGCCGAGGTCAGAGGTTGTCTGACAGTCTGAATATATTAAATCTTGGTAAATAATGAGGCCTGAATCACTACTTTAGCACACAATACTGATTACGTGATGCTATAACACAGCCAAAAAGCTTTTAGCTTGACCCTTCAAACATGACGAGTGTCTCAGATTGGTCCAACTGGTTAGGGATAAGAATGGTCGACATGAGTGTGGCTATCACATGACCCTTTAAAGCTTACTATGTTTCTCTATACCAGTCAATGGCTGGAAAAGATTTGTATATGTGCATCCTGAGAGTGTGTCCAGTCGCCAGAACACTTAATTTAGAGGGGGAAGTGGAGGAGGTACAGACTGCAATAGATTCATTTAAAAGGGGAAGGCCCTGGATCCAAACTCTTTTACAGTGTAAATCTAAAAATGTTTCTCAAGCAGGTTAGCTAGCCGTAGAGGGACAGTAGAAGGTCATCTACCAACAGATGTCTCTATGGCCACAATAATGCACAATAATTCTATTCCAAAAAGCCAGGAGCCATGCATAGGAATGTACCTCTTCTTGGCCTATCTATGCCGAGGTCCCTTTTAAACATTGAAACAAAAGTGTTAGATAAGGTCTTAGCTCATCATGGGGCGAGTGTTACACTCCTCCAAGTGGATCAATCTAGATTGGAGGCTATCAGATACACAAGATGCATCCTGCATTGCTTTCATTATTGATTAAACTATGCCTGTAGGTCCAAATTTACTGTCCTTTGACACAAGGCAACAATACACAAATGTTGCTGTGCTGCCTTGCATTAAAAGAAAGGGAAAAAAATAGCCATATCTAATAAGATATGGTGAACATTTCCTCTCACGGGTGCTGGGGTACGTTTGGCATTTCTTCATAGTGCAAGGGGGTGTGCGTTTTGTGATACATAGTTTTTGTTTTACTGGAATGAGTCTCTTCTTGTACAAAATCTATGCTTTAAGACTTTTAACACTTTGTGTGTTGTACGATGCAGTGCACATGCAAAGTTGGAAAAACGAGGAGAGATGAAAACATTTCTCCCCCTAACACCTACCTCGTGTTGTGTAAAATTTTGGCCCAAATTCCTGTCTACCAATGTTTGCAGATAGGGATTTGCGTCAACCTCATGAGTGGTTGCATAGGAACATTCACGCACCACCCATGGATTGCCCCTTGACACAAAGTCACACAAAGCAGTGCATAGCACTACTTTCCAATACTTTAGAATACCATCTAACGCAAATCCTGATTTTGCATTGAATAGTATATCCCACTCTAACACCTTTGCACTGGTTTTGTGTCACAAAAGTGACAGAAACCTGACACAAAGAATTAGTAAATCTGGGCTGTGCTGCCAGGGAACAGGCAGACTTCTCTCACTCAACAGCGAGAAGGTATTGGAGTTCATCACTTTTGCGATTATTATTTAAGTTTGTTTCCACCAACTGATATAAGAATATAAATTAAGAATAACTGAATTATTCTAATTGGTGATTGTCATAAACACATATAATCTCTACAGGGTGTTTTGGAAAATGCCTTTAAAATCATACCTGTCAGCACCATTTAACTTCCATCTGTGCTTCCTGGACATCAGTAGACCTCCACCCCATGCTGCCTAAAAAAAAAAAAAAAAAATGTAATCACTATTCTCTGAAGAGATGCTTTCACGAGAATACACTTGTATGACCCAGCTGTTATCCACTTACCAAGATAAAAACAACCTAAATACAAATCTGGGCACTTAAAAGGAGGTGCTTAGCTTCAAACATTACTTTAGGTTAAACACAATTTGTTAAAGAAGTACACATTGTTGGCTAGTAGGCATTATTTACCAAAATTGATAGAGATCCTATCCTGAACTGACAGAAAGTACTTTTCATTCACTCATACTGCTGAACAAATACAAAGATGTTTGAGAATAAAGCGCAGAAGGTGCATTTCTGCATAATCCAGTAAAACACATATCAACTTTAATCATGTACTTAAGGCAGGAATACAAAAGCACAACATGCCACAATATATTATTCTCATATTTTCAGAGCGGAGTATGAATGGTATGTATCTACATATATTCCACATATATTTTATATAGGTAGTACAAAAATAATTGCATAACATGAACTCTTTTGAGAACAGATTTGTAGAAGTGTGCTAGTCTGCCAACATTTTCAACAAAGCGCGTTTTTTTAGCAAAGCCATAAGTATATCTAATGAGAATTATTGTAATACATATAAATTATATATTATCAGGGTTAATTACCTACACCTGTTAATCTAAGCAGCATATGCTTTATTATTTATCTGCAATGGAAAGGAAAATCAAACCATTTGAAAGTCATGACTTTGATCTCAGCAGTTTTCAAAAGGTAGAATTCAGAAGATTTCAGAGAGGCGCAGATCGGAAAAGCTAGACACTTCTATTATTTTTCTTACAGAGGTTGAAGGCCGCAAAGGAATATTTTTAATGTTGCATCTACAAGAGATAATCACTCCCCACGCACAAGGGTCAGACTTCCATAGACAGCTGTATGCCATCAGAAGCTGTGACACCCAAGGTTGGAGAGCTTTCAGGAAAACACATTTCTCAAACAAAAGGTCACCTGTCCCGGGAGCTACTCGAAGGTTTCCCCACAAAGCAGAAAACACAATATTGGCCCACCTTATGTGGCAACCTACAATGACTGCACCTTCAGGTGTCTCAACGCCAGCGAGCTTGGCAAAGGTGGTATACTACTCCTGTGACCATTATTTCACTCCATGTCCCCTTAGAAGTTATTTTGGTTAATGAACCAGCTATAGTCCTCTCCAATGCACCATGTACAGCCTGTGATATAGCACACGTACTAGTAGTCACCAGTGTGTAATTTGAGCTGGTGGGGGGTTCCAGCACCTATTTCTGGGGAACAGCACTTCCGTTTCCGCAGCAGATATTTACAGGGCAAAGAGAGGGTAAAACTCACAGACAGGAGAGCCAGAGGAAATCAAAAGACGGCAAAATGGTCACAAATGGAGAAAGTAGGAACCTGCAAGAGTGAGATAAAGACAGGAAGGGTCTGGTTATGGATTAAAGAGGTGTGAGCTGGATTTAAGACTACCAGCCTTAATAGTTGGGGTACATGTTTAATTGCACAACTGTTAAGTTTTGATCAGTGCATCGGGCACAGGCACTCCTTCTTTTACTAATTGTGTGTGTGGGATAACAAAGTAGATGAGGATCCTCAGTTTTGAGTAAATATGTAATCAAATCTCATTCCTGGGGCAAGATATGCTGAAGAATGTACCCATAATACATGCTCTGTTGTGGGTGAACCAATCATGTTGGCAACTAAAATAAAATGTGATGGCAACTAACAAAGAATTTGACTACAAAATAACTATTCACCAATACCACTGTAAATATCTTTATAAGTAGAGTCCCATTACATGCCACAAAGTATATCCTTGATACAAACAACAGAATTCCCGTCGGTAACCAATTACATACAAGACCAACATGAATTAATGGGCAAATGAAGAACTGATCAACAGTTCTTCATTTGACCATAAATTCATTTTGGTCTTGTATGTAATTGATTACCACCAGGATTGTTGTTGTTTAAAATAACTGCTACCCAGAGTCTTGAGGTTTACTGGGTCACCCCATTAGAAATTAATGGGTGAAGTATACCTTAGCATGGCTATTCTCTTTCAGTGCCACTAGAAACGTCATCATTTCTTTGAGTTGTTCCCTCATATGATATTTGAGTGTGGAAAAATAAGACTCTTCTATGAGAACATTTAGGAAACCAAATGACCTATCCTATATTTGAGTGAACCTGATATCCTTCAATTAACAGCCCCTATGTTTGAGGGGCCATATCTAGCACACAGAAAAGAACTGTTTTGTGAACCCTTCAGTGTCATTATACTTGATAAGCACATCCCCCTGAAAGTAATCCTTGCATCCCAGATGAAATAGTGCATGATGCTGGCAAAAGCAGTGGAATCTGAATCACTGCCCAGCTCTCTCATACTCTCAGTTCGCTCTTGATTCCATTATTTTATTTACAAAATTCATTTCCACCCTCCCTTCCCAAACCCACTGCTACTTCTTGCAGCTGCTCTTGCATGATGATGGCTCTCAGTTTTGTGTGAAGTCGGCCTACTGCAACTCTCACTGGCTAACTGTAGTTCACTGTCCCTGTCTTGATCTGTAGTCATTGCTGTATCAAAATGTTTGTATTTTATGAGACGTAAGATAAATAGCTAGTCTCTATAGATGGAACACAGGGAATGGGTACACAGGTACTGTATATAGAACTTATGGCCTGATTGAGAATTCAACAGATAGCATATGATCCGCTATGGTCGTGGAGGTCATGAATTCTACCATCCTGGCAGATCAGCGCCAACAATATTTAGAGACCGCAGCCAGCCTGGAGGAGATCGCTGTGTCTTCATAGGAGAAGTTGCCATGTGACTCCCTGAAGGCTCAGTAACTTTGCTGAGATACCTCCATGCTTAATATGGCCACCAAGCAAAGTTTTTGTTGACCAAAACAAACTCTCAAAGCAGGAGTTTGTTTATTAAAAACAAAAATAAGAATGGCTCTGACACACTGGGAGTTTTCACCCGGCTTGGCGGCAGCATTTTTGTTTTTTTTGGACTGCCAAGCTTTCCCTGGCGGTCCTAAACTGAAACAAATTATGTCAGAATGTCCTTCCTCAGTAGGAAAGATAGT